>NC_058392.1:3000000-3600000 GCF_019915245.1 Fusarium musae | reverse complement strand
TACTGCTCATCTCTGATGTCCTGTTGCAGCAAACTGAGGTCCGCCATAAGATGTTCTCCGATGCCGTGAAACTGGTCAAGACTACCACTCAACATCAAAGATAGGGAGATAGGCTGTTTGTTGTACAGTCACGGAGCCTCCCTATGCCTTCCGGGTGTTATTGAAGTGAATTAGTCCCAAAAATTGCCATGTTGTGATGTCGCTGCTCTCGTTCTGGTGGTCAATTGTCAATCATCACCATCGAGCCACTCCATTGCGCAGGCCCAACGATAGCTCTTTTGACCTGGTAATTACAATTCCCTGTGTCGCTGGGTCCATTTGAGTATGTGCACGAGCGCGCGGCTCATCTCAGCTGTTCTGCTGCGACAAACCGAGGTTCAGGGAACAGCCGCCCTCAGCAGCAGTGTTCAATTGAACAGCCCTCAACCGCCTTTTGTGATCAAAAGCTCATCTATCATAGTCTCGGAGATTCCAATTGGCTTATGGTTTCTCTTAAATCTAATAATAGAGCTCTCTGGCTTGTTGATACCTCTGTGACGGTTGCCAGTGCCCACGCACGGGGAGCCTGAATCGGGGAACTTGATCGAGAACAACCGCCTTGGACGCTGATTCACTCTCAAAACTTAGGATAAATGCACAGCTCTTTTCATTCACTTCTCAGGCAGTCTCTTCTTTCTCTCTTCAGCCCTCTTCCGTTGCCTACTCTTCTGTTTGCTCCCCAAGCATCCTGCGAAAAGTGTCTCGATTGCCAAACCCAGCACCATCATCAACACCACCAACTTCCAGTATTTCGACAGCAAGACATCATCGCAGTCATGTTTAATCTCACATATCCCTCCGACGCCAGCCGCAAGGCCACCAAGAAAGTCTTGCGCGTTATGTCGAGCCTCAAAAGTACACTCTTGTCAACCCTCTCCAAGACTCCCAAGCAGCATCTCAAGGAGCAGAAGCCCAGGTACCAACTATGCAGCAACCCCAGCATAACTATTACAGATGCGGAGACCGGCGAAGAGTGGGAGTTCATCGATCCTGATGAACTCGATGGTGATCTCCCGAACAGCGACAACACTCGCACTTTGAGAGAGGAACTCGAGCTCAATGCGCGCGAACAGGATGATCTCCTGTATTCGCGGCGCTGGATGAACTAGGCTCCCATCTTGGAGACTGTGCTGCCACTGCGATGTCCAGTTGTGCAGGTGTATATACTGGCATAGACAGAGAGACATGCTGTCTGTTCGACAAAACTCGCCAGTGCCAGTGGAACAGAAGAGCTTCCAACAGCGGCAGCATCTCCTCGATGTTGACCGTATATATTCTTCATTTCTCCCCCCTAACCGGGCTCTCATTCCTTTCCTCAGCCATCCTCGACATCACTTCCATCCGGACACCTTGAGATCACCACCACTTACCAACACCAGCTCACACCGAATTTTGGACCCTTCGAGACACTTGTACTATCAGGCTACCTACACGGCAACCTTCTTCGCCATCCAAGGACCTCTCAGTCATCACCAACAACAAACACACGCAACCTCAACCGAAGCAACCGACACCATGGGTATGAAGATGCCATCCGACCCTTCCTTCGAGTGGCCTGCGGAATGCACAAAGCCCAGCATGTTCTCCATGCTGGTCAAGAAGGTCACCTCCCTGATCAAGGGCCCTTCGAACGAGGACAGGGATCGCGAGCTGAAGGACCAAGAGGAAAAGGACCGGGAGGTGAAAGAGGGCGTAGTCGTCCAGCCTGAGGATGCTACGGAGCCTTGGGAAGTCGTCCCCAGCGTCAAGGACGACCCTTGGAGCGTCGTTGTGAAGTCTCGCAGCGTGCTCACCGAGTACGAAGACAGCGGTGCCAACCGCCAGATCCAGTACGAACGTACTTACCAGTACGAGTTTGATCGCCGGGTCATGGAGGCCGACCGCCTCGCTCTCCGTGAAGCTAACAAGCGCGCTACGAAGTAGACTTGTCCGTCGTAAGCTGCAGAAGTAAAGTTGTACACGTCCTCGTGAATGATCTTCTTTTCTGGTGAGTTTTTACGGGCAATGCTAAGTATGCGCCCCCTAAATTGGGATCTTGGGCGTAGAATAGAGATTGACTAACTGTGGCTAGGTAGATATAAGCTTTCTTAGATAGAGAGTAGACTACTTAGACGACGGGAATAACGTGAGGTGAATTACGGGCGTTGGGACTGGGATTGACTGGACGGGCTGTATAGATAGACAGCTGAGAATACACTATTGTATTAAAGCGTCTGTAGATAGGTATTTGATCTGTTGCCCTCATCGTCGGCCTCTGAGGCCATCTCCACTAAACTGTGTCGTGTCTAACATAGAAAACTTCTCAATCTCCCTTCAAAATGCGTGTATCATCTGTTAACAAACTCCGACATTAAACAGTTGACCACCAGTGACGCCAATCTTCGAACCGGTAGCCAAGAGGACTGCCTGTTCGGTACGACTGCTCGCTGCTCCCAGTTTTGCTTGAGCGTCCGAGACTCGCGCGAGTTCTCATGTCACGCTTACCGCCCTTTGTAGTAAGCGAGACCTCGCACTTGGCATCAGCCTCCAAATTGTCCGTGGATGTAGAGATCAGTCTGCGTTCCTATTCTGCGACTCTCTCCCCGCCTCCACGCCAGAGCCCGTAGAAGCCCTCACAATTCTTCCAAAGCTTGATGGTACCATCCTCCGATCCTGTAGCATACATCTTGCCATCGGGCGAGAATGCAATTGACCAGATAGGTCCGTGATGTCCTTTGTGTACATCGAGCTCCTTTCCATCGTCGTATCGGATAACCTTGGCCCATGTGCCAGGCTCCTCACCAACAACTAGCTTGCGACCCTTGAGATCGAGTGCAACACTAGCGATAGTGTAGCTCAGAGGAAAGCGCTTGAGCTCATCCATGGCATTGCGACCACCCCAGAAGTACGCCGTCTTTCCAGCAGCGACAGCGAGAACAGGTAATCCACCGCCAATGTCGTTAGGAGAGGTATACTGGGAATCCAGTGACACCATCTCGCAAGACTTGATGTCTCCATCAAGAACTTCGTGTCGGATGCAGGCCCGGCTGGGCAGGTCGAGCCATCGGATTGTCTTGTCGGATGCGGTCACAACAATGTTAGGGTCCTGGGTCCAGCAAATGAACTTGATCGAACCGGTATGAACGCCTTCCCCGATCTCGAAGCCAGCAGAGGCGGGGATTGTAGCAGGGGACCCAGTAGAAGACAGCTCTGAGAGATCAAAAATGCGCAGCTTCTTCTCGAAACCACCGGTTGCGATAAGGTCCGAGTTGTCGGGGGGGTAGGCAATCGCACGGACAATGTGATCGTGTTGAAGCGTATAGAGTAATTCACCCGAGTAGGTATCCCAAATTTTGCTACGCAAGTGTTAGCGACGTTGGGCGTTGTGAAGGAGGATACCCACGCTGTGAAATCGGCCGATGCAGTCGCTGCGCTGCAGGTATCAGGGCTCAGTCTAGCTTGCCAAACAGCACCCTTGTGACCGATGAAAGTGCCGATCCTATGCAAGTCAGAGGCGCTACCAGACCTAGTTGACAGTGACTTACCAATCGCCAGTCATACCGTTTCGAAGCATGGGGTTGCCATCTATATCATGTCAATATGCGCTCTGTGGAGACAAGACATTGACGCACCTTTGCAGGCAGAGATCAGAAAGAAGCTGTCGGTCTTCTTCTCGATCTCCTTCTCAGTTTCCTTCTCGAAGCCAGAGAAGGCGATATGAGGAACGGGTCGGGAATGGCCGTGGCAGGTCAGAGGATGGTATTGTCGAGGTTCGGAAGCCATTGCGACAGTATAGAGAAGCGAAGACGAGCGGGGAATCGGTTCGTTGATGGAATTTAGCCAATTGCGGCCAGCTGTAGTATTCGATGTCGGTCTAGAGAGTAGCGAGATGCCCGATATTAATCGAGGATGTCAAAATTGGAAATGAGAGAGGCCGTAACAGTCGTATGCGTCGTTAAGAGTGGTTTGGATCGTGACTCGTGGCAGAGCTTGTCGCGTGTCGTCGCAGAAGTGTTGAGCGTCTTTCTCGAGCAAATGGCAATGATGAGCCCAAAACTTGAAGGAAAGAGATAGAGAAGCGGAACGTCAAGGTCGTGATTGTATGGGGTCGTGTCGTGAGGTTCAAGAAAGCGTGAATGTTGCCCCCAAAGCGAACCCCCTTGCGAAGAGAAAGGAGAGGAGAGAGAGAGAGAGAGGAAAGGAGGGCGGTGATGGATTTGCCAAATATTTGCGAAGACGGGGAGGACGAAACAGGTTGGACAGGGAAGGAAACAGCGGCGCGCAACCAAAATGACAGGGTCACGCTTGCCCGACTTGAGCAGCGGGCCTAAGGGAGCAAGAAAGCTTGATGCTTGAGAGAAGGTTGCCAAAATAAACTCAGTAGAAGACACCTAAACTTGGACTAAAGTCATTTGAGTATTTTTATCTCTCAAGATAGAGGTCCTGAGTTTTCTGGCAGCCTCAAGGCGGGGTTACACGACGGGGTCCTTCTTTCCGGTGGGCACCGCCACAAAGCGGGGTATGGTTGGGGGCTGCAATATTTTGACTTGACGTGAGAGACAAAGATATTGATGTAGAGGACAAGGAAATATTTGTGAGACAGAGAGAGGGGAGTCTAAAGGTGACTGAATGTGTGAGGTTTCTTTTGATTCAGTGTGCAGTGTAGAGAAAGGACCGGAATCCAACTCTCATATATACATACAGCTCTCTCCTGAGTCCCCTCAACGGCTCTTTCTGCCCGACTCTTGCAAAAGCAGTATCACCATAAAGAACGGTATAACATTGCTTATGATATCTGCAGCAGTCTAATTTTAGCTTTCTTAATGTATGCTTAAATGCAAAGCAATAATGCCCGAGAGTTCACAGCATCCAAGCCCGAGCGATACTTTAAAGATGCCCGGCCAAGTGGAGGTGGCTGGTGCTTAGTGACGCATCGAGTTGTGGCTTAAGCTGGACGGGACAGATCCGACGGGAAGGGGCAATCAATCGATCAGCTTCCATTACTGACCAACGATCAACTCTACCTTAGTCTACGATTTGTCACGTTCCTCCCGTTCGTTCCCTTGATGACTTTTTGACGATACAACCTCTTCATACTCCCCGTGATTCATCCTTTTTTGTCGTTGGCGTTACCCTTGCTTAGAGAGATAGCTGGTCGTTTCTCTTTCTTGACCCTGTTGCATCATCGTCCAGTCATTCATCAAGCTCCCCCCCTCCACTGCATTCAGCAGTGTCACGTACTCTCATCATCCATCCATCAAACCATCCTCCAGGAAAATGACCGACTTCAAGCTGTCGGCGCAATTGGTCGGGCACGAATCCGATGTAGGCATTATTAGGCGACTTTTCTCTGCATCTCGAAACACTAACGGATCGATAGGTTCGAGCCGCAACCTTCCCCTCTCCCGATACCGTCTTAACCGCCTCCCGCGATTGCAGCGTCCGCATATGGCGCCGCACCCAAGCATCTCCCCCGAACTTCGACGCAACCCTGGTCAGCCGTGGTTCCGAATACGTCAACTCCATCTCCTTCTTCCCTCCGTCCAGTGAGCACCCAGATGGCTACGTTGTCTCTGGTGGCAAGGATACCATCATCGAAGTCAAGTCCCCCAAAGCTTCCAGCTCCGATAACGCCGAACGCCTCTTGATCGGCCACTCTCACAACGTTTGCACGCTCGACGTCTCATCCGACGGCAAATACTTGGTATCAGGCGGCTGGGATGGTCAGGCGCGGGTATGGAGCCCTCAGAAATGGGAAACAGAGCTCTCGTTGAGCGGCCACGAAAGCATGGCCGTCTGGAGCGTTGTTGCATTCGATGATCACACAGTAGTGACTGGTTGTGCCGACAAGAACATCCGTATCTTTGATCTGCGGCAGTCTACCGCCGGTGAGGTGTCGCCAAGCTCTATCATACACACACCTGACGTTGTCCGCGCCCTCTGTCGTGTACCCAACGGTCACCCCAGTGGTGCAGACATTGCGAGCGCAAGCAATGACGGAACAATCCGCCTGTGGAAGCTGAATGGTCAACAAGTCGCCGAGCTGCATGGACACGAAAGCTTTGTTTACTGTTTGGCCAGTCTCCCGACAGGTGAGCTGGTCAGTTCGGGAGAAGATCGTACCGTCAGGATATGGAAGGGTACCGAATGTGTACAGACAATCACACATCCCGCCATTTCGGTATGGACCGTCGCTGCGAACCCCGAGACCGGCGATATCGTTACGGGTGCTAGCGACAGCATTGCCCGCGTCTTTACACGAAGTCCCGACCGTACTGCCGACCAAGCGACACTCACGGAGTTTGAGGAGTCTGTCAAGGCGTCATCGATCCCTCAGCAGCAAGTCGGGGGTGTCAACAAGGAGAAGCTCCCTGGCCCTGAGTTCCTGACCAGTAAAGCGGGTACAAAGGAGGGACAAGTTCAGATGATTAAGGAGGATAACGGAAATGTTACTGCTCATACATGGTCGGTGAGCCAACAGCAATGGATCAACGTCGGTACTGTCGTTGATGCTGTCGCCAGCACTGGCAAAAAGGTTGAGTACCAAGGAAAGATGTATGACTACGTTTTTGATGTCGATATTGAGGATGGCAAGCCTCCTCTAAAGCTCCCTTACAACCTCTCTGAGAACCCTTACGAGCGAGCCACCAAGTTCTTGGGCGACAATGAGCTACCGCTCTCGTACCTTGACAACGTGGCCAACTTCATTACCGAAAACACCAAGGGAGCTACTCTTGGTCAAACTTCAGAGCCAAGCGGACCTGATCCTCTGGGCACTGAATCCCGATACCGACCTGGTGAGAACACCCAGCCCAAGGTGCTCCCTCAGAAGGACTATCTCAGTATTACAGCAGCCAAATACGAAGGTAAGTTTTTGTCTCTGTGCTTTTGTTCAATCACTGACAGTGCCAGCCATCTTCAACAAAATCTTGACCGTCAACAAGAACATGATCTCGTCGGGTCGCAAAGACGCAGCCTTGAATCCATCCGATGAATCTGTACTGTCAGAGCTGCGCGCTGCGCTTGAGTCTAACAAACCTGTTCCCCAAACAGCCCTGCCTCTTCTTGTCCGCATCCTTACACAATGGCCCTACTCAGACCGTCTCGCCGGTCTTGATCTCCTTCGCTGTGTCGCGAAGTACCCTCTTGTCGCTCAATTCTCTGACCCTACCGCTGGCTCCCTTCTCGACCTCGCTTTCGCGTCCTCTCTACCCAAGGGCGAAACTCCCAATGAGAACGCTGCCATGATGGGTCTGCGTACCCTCGCCAACATCTTCTCCACTGCAAATGGCCGCTCGATTGTTAGTGCTCAATCGGACGAGGCCATTTCGTTCCTGGAGCGTATCGTTGGTGTTTCCTCGGAACCCATCGGGCCGTTCAATCGCAATGTCCTCATCGCTGCTACAACCGCAGCAATCAACCTCTCAGTGCTCGTCCATCGCGAGCGCCTCCTCACACCCGACCAGCGTCGCCGTCTCGCTATCCTTCTCGGGACGATCCTCTCCCGTGATGGTCAAACAGACTCGGAGGTTCTATACCGCGCCCTGGTGGCGCTGGGCACACTGCTCTCCGCATCAAAGGCGGAGGCGGCTAATCTCGGTATCAAGGGGTGGATCCAGAGTGCTGCTGGACGAAGTTCAGAAGAGCGTGTCAAGTCTGTCGCGGCCGAGTGCGCTAAGGTCGCTCCATGAATGTGATATGATGGTGACGGGTATGCAGGCCGTTGCAGCGCCAAGACGGGTTATTCTTGACGTGGAACGACGGATGTACGGAATTAGAAGAGAAATAAATACATAGAATTAGCGGTAGACGAATGTGATGCATTGATAGGCAATGGCTTTGTGGTGGTTGTGATGTCCGGCGACGTGAGAGCCGTCTGTCAATTGATCTCAATCGTAGGGCATCGTCTCATTTCATCTCATTTCATCTCACTTCAAAACTTCAACATCTCATTTTAACGACAGTTGATCACATGAATGGCACAATTCATGAATTTGAATAGTCGTAGATTCTCATTCTACGCGGTGTCTCAAATGAATGAAGCAGATAAAGCTCCTCCAACACCAAATACCACGTGCGACATCTCAGTCCCCGCAGGACAAACCGCAGCATTAT
Source organism: Fusarium musae (assembly GCF_019915245.1). NCBI lineage: Eukaryota > Fungi > Ascomycota > Sordariomycetes > Hypocreales > Nectriaceae > Fusarium > Fusarium musae. The sequence goes on along the minus strand of NC_058392.1, from coordinate 3,591,867 downwards.
AAAAATAAATGAAGGGATATAAATAAAACCAATCCAGGGATATTCCAAATTCCCCGCCCGTAAAAAAACGCCAGTCATTATGCTTTGTACAAATTTCTTTTCGTATCGAGTTCTCAATCTCATCAATCACGCAAACAGGGCATATGCACCGGCTGCCACGAGCGGTAGCCAGCCTGCGAGGTTCAGCTGGCGCAGTGTTTGTGTCGCGCCGGATTCGCTAACGTAGGCGTCGGAGCCGGACTGCTTGGTCGTGATGGTGTAGACCTCTGCGAAGCCGATGTCGGTGGAGTTGAAGCAGTTTGTCTCGTTGACTTCGGCGATTCTCTTGTCTCCTGGTTCAGCGAAGATGATGTCGACGCACTACAGATGTTAGTCAGTTTTTCTTCACCACAAACAGTGTCTGAACGTACAGAGTACAGAGCTGCGCCGTGAACAGCTAGTTCTACAACTTGGATTGTAGCCTTGTCGCCTGCCTTTACAGTCGTGTTCTTGGGCAGAGGCACCTGAGGAAGACAGATTGTTCCTGGGAATGGATTGTTGGTGGGACCGAGGATCTGGAACATGGGGACGACCGGGTTTGTCATGTTTGCAGGGCCGCCGTCAGGACCATCGTCGCCAAAGCCCATGTTCACGTAGGCGAAGGCTGTCTCGTGGCCACGGAACCAGCCGGGCTGGAAAGCGACAGCGCCGCCTCTTGTGGGCCAGTATGTTCTGTTTGTCGTGACATTGTGACCACCGCCTGACGATGTTAATTGGTGTTGTTCTGGTCAAGAGGAGAGAGTGAGAGGACGTACATGGGTAGATCCATTGCATGCCGTAGGGAAATGTTGCGTTGGTGATGAGGTTGTTTCCTCGCCAGCCGGGATAGGTGATCACGCTGTGTGCTGACACGATTGTCGCGAGGAGGACCGAGATGAATGCCGACGTCCTCATGATTGCGGTTTGTATGGATATCTTTTGAGAATAGGTGATACTTCTAGCAAACAGACAAAGAACAAGAACAAGGCTCAGCCTCGAACATTTAAATTTCACGAACCAACGATTTATGAGAACTTCTTCGGAGAAAAAGGAAGAGGAAGAGGAGGCCGCAAGTTCTGGTCTTAAGGCACGCACTCAGCACTCCGCTGGGTGGCCATCTTTGCAGCCGCCCAGGTCCAAGTACAGATGTGATGGCCCAGTAAGAGGCCGTTGACGATGCATCTTGGAGGGTGTGACCCCTGCTGCAGAACGGGAACACACGCCCAATGGGATCAGCGGGATGAGTGATTTACAGGGCTACAGGGCGTTTCTGGGCTGTGACTGGAGATGTTTTAAGCGCTGGCGCTAGACTTATTTTAGGGGACGGCCAATGAGATGTTGAGAGTAATGGGGTAGAGGGGCGGGGGTTGGTGATGGGATATGCCGGTTAATGAGGAGGAAGAAAGGGACGGGAAGAGGTCGACTCACTTGATGGAAAGATCGGATCAGGAGAGCCGATGATCGATTCGTAGCCGCGTTTTGATCTGATGATACTCCGTACTCTCTGACTCTTGACTCTCTTAGTGAGTGAGGCTCGGGGTGAGGATGCCGCGTAGACGCCAAGATCCATGCCATGGTCACATCCAGACACACAAGCTACCTAAGCTGGACAAGCACAGACGTAGACACTACCGTAAGCTGATGCTCTTATCACTACAGCCTCTGATTGGCTCCTCTCTGTACTCTGTGCTATCGTTGCATTCTCGGCGAGAGACTGTGCTTGTTGGACCTCAAATCATGCATGTGCCTTGCCTTGCCTTGCCTTGCCTTACGGGATGTCTTCTTCAATCTGTGACATGGCAAGCGACAGCAAATGACGATAATAACAAATCTCTCACAGAAATAGCAATCATGTCGGTCGCTGAGTTATATAAGGGGAGCAAGAGGCAGAACCAGTCGGAGTTTTATTCCCCCATCGCTTTTTTTTTAAGCATTGAAACTCAAAACGCCACTAAGATCTTAAAACTCACCTTGTTCTTCACCGAAGTTCACCGAGCCCTGTGGAGTCTCGAAATCTCAATCTTCACGACAATCTTCATTGAGAGACTCACTATAAGTGATCATCTCACCATTATTCTGCATCTTTCACGCAAGCGCCTCAATTGATTTATTATCTCACTTCATTTCTACTAATCTTTTTCTGCATCTTGACTTGCATTTCACATTCAGAGATTAACTTCACAATGTCTTCATCACAGGATTCTTCAGACTGGACAAGAGTCGTGCGCAAGGGCCGCAAGAACAGACGAACCAACACCGTAGCTCACTCCTCCAGACACGTAAAGCCCCAGACAGAAGGTTTGAGAACGCCCGAGGACCTGGAGAAGGATTACAAGCAGCATCGCAAGCGATGGGAGGACGAAGCCTACTCCTGTCCCCGTCTCCGTGAACTCGTCAAAGCGAAAGCGTCGCATTTGACAGAGATTGACAAAGCTGTTCATCTCGGTGTCGGGACATTTGATCCGAACGACGGTCTCAATCTTGATGGCAAGAGATCCACGTTTGCGCAACTTGCGGCTTTCGAGATCATGGTTGAAGAATTGGGTATGCGTACCTTGATGACTTGTGAGTGAACGGTGCTGATTTGAACAGAGAAAATCACGGGTGGCAAGATTGAGACGTTCTTCCAGGATCCAGCCTTCAGCGCCTCCGACGAAAAGTTTCTTGAGAATATCGGCCATACTGTTCTTGAGGATCCGAAGGGTACGCAGATGGTTGATGCGAAGACCCTCTTCTTTGGCGTTCATCTCTACAGACCTGTGTATAACGATGCGCTAGAGGGTGAACTCCCCGCGCTTTTTGTCGGAACTAGCTATGAGGATTGGGGAGAGTAAGTCATGCCCTTAAGTTCACCTTCATGGGATGATGCTAATTGGGAACAGCATCTTTGCAGACGAGCACATCGAGAACGTGGAGAGAATGCACAAGTCGTATGAACGCTGTGCCTTTCCCCAGGAGAGATTGGACTGTGCGTTCTCGACGACGAGTATCTACTGGAAACCCAAGAGTGAGGAGGATGGTGATGTCAAGGGCAAAGGGAAGGGGATTGTGATTGAAGAGGTTGAGATTGAGGATGGAGATGAGAAGAAGGGGAGTGATGGGGAGGAGGATTTGGTGAAGAAGCTTGAGGCTACTACTATTAATTAATTGTTGTTGGTAATTGCTAATTGACGAGTGTTTGTTTATGTCTGGCGATGGTCTACATCTTGGGCTTTAGTTGCTGGTGACTGCGAAGACGGTGCGCTGCACTCTTATGGGCTTCTTCTTTTACGCTCCATTCCTTTATACATGCTCTCCTTGAAGAATTCCATATCTCTCTTTGATGTCTAATGTCTCCAGTCTCTTTCATCTTCCCTCAGTCTCATCTCATGATCTTCGCCTTCTCCTCTAACCTCATCCACCACCATCACCAATCTCTGAGGTAGTGACCACCTTCGTAGCTGGCTCTCACTCTTCAATTCTGTTGTCGCGATTATTTTCTTCTTAACTCTTAAGTCTCTTCTTTGTCGCTTCATTCCTCTTCTTCATCTCCTTCGACTCGGCGCTTCATCCTCTCTTCATACTTCCTCTAACATCATCATCATCAGTGTCAACATCTTCACAACATGGCCTTGTCCTTCAATTCCACTGTCGCAACCATTCCCTTTTAATCTTTCAATTTCTGCTTCGACATTTCTTTTCCCTTCTTCATCTACTTCAATTCACCCCTTCCTTCTCGTCTCACCCTCTCTTCTGGCTTCTCTTCTTCCAACATCTTCAGTCCCAACATCTGATCTTGGCTTCAGTCTTCAGCTCAACTGTCGCACTCATTTCCTTTCGACCTTTCGACTTCTTCTTTGATCCAGTCAATTCCCTTTTTTCATCTACTTCAACACAACCCTTCATCCTCTCACTTCGGCCTTTCATCATCATCATCCTCAATTGATCAACACCTCCAACTCGACCACCACTTACCACCAGCATCTACACCAGCATCAACATCGTCGCGTGCCTCTACTTCAAAGACCTTGACTTTTCCAGTAAGTCTCTTCAATTAATCTCTTTGCCAAGTTCATCTCACTTCATTATATCTCTTCAATCCACCCCCAAAAGTCCTCTAACATCCTCCTCATCTCCACTAACCTTTACCCAACTTCTCAAACTTTCCCTTCTTCTCCTCAAAACTTGCCTCTATTCCTCTAACGCGCCATAACATCTTCTAAACAATCCACTCTCTTTTACAAGTCTCGCCTAAAGTCGCATCGCGCAGTGATTCACAGCCTCTTCAATCTCCCTCTCATAAATTCCGTCCCTTCTCGTCATCCTTCATCCAACTTACACATCCCAGTCAATTACATCAAAGATTCTTCAACTTTAGACCATCATCTCAATCTATCATTCAAGCTCAATCGCAATGGAGTCAAAGCTAGACAAAGCTGCCCGTGAGGCAGAGTACCAGGCACTCTGGCAGGTTTGCGATCGCGCAACTCGCAAGCCCGAGTACATCTACGCAGACGAAAGACTCAAGCGCTCTGTTCTCGAAGATGCATGTGAGATTCTCATGCGCAAGAGGTGACTGTCTCTCCTCTACTACTTAGCTAAGACTAACGATCTGCAGACAGAAACTCGGCAAGGGCCACTGCGGAACTGACATCGACGCCATGGTGACCCTTCATCTTCAGCGCGAAGTCACCGGCCGTCTTCTCGCAACTGCTCGTTTGGCTGCTCCGGCCCCTGCGGCCAATCCGATGCCATACGTGAACAATGGCCCTGCGTTCAATGCATCCCAGAACATGTATCCTGCGAACCCTGGTCCCTTCAATGGCAACCCATCTGCATACAATGTCGCCCAGGCACCACTCCCTGCCATGCCCCAGCCCCGAGTTCGCCTCTCCCCTCCAGACCTTGACTTCCCCCTCCCAGACAGCGCCGAGGAACTCCGAGATGACATGAACAAAGTCATCAACACCCTCCGGGAGTACGCCAGACGCATCGCCACTCTCGAACACAGGCTCGATAGGGTCACTCGTGAGCGCGACATGTGCAAGGCTGGAACAATCGACATGATGAACGTCGACATGAGAAAGTCGGCCTCCGTCCCTCCAGGAATGTTCCACTACCCCGTCGAGGGGATCGAGGGCCTGCCCGCAGTCGCCTATCCGCACCAACGACCTCTCACACCTAGAAGTCAGACGCAGGGAATGGATGAGGATGGTGATGGAACTTACCACCCTGAAAACTGAGGGTTGCGATGGAGATCATGGAGTCGGGTTTGCGCTGGGAGACGGAGATGAGGAGTTTTCGTGAGGCTGGTTTATGCCATGGTTGCTGGGAATAAGGACTTGGGAGATCGCGTGGGATGAGTGCTTGGGACTGGCGCATCGAAGCACGTTATATACATCTTGCTTGGCCATTTAGCTTGTAACGACTGACGACGAAACGAATATGCAGCGCCTACGGGCAAGATACCCATCAATTAGGTACTTCAATGATCAATAACGGTCAATCCATTGCAACAAACATCGATACTTCACATCACAGATCAATGCATCGAATGGCACATCAGTCATTGAGCCAATACTTGTATTGTTTGTCCTGCTTTCCTCCGTCAACTATATACTCTCGCAATGCGAATCGTTACAATAAGCTAGCCTTCCATTTCCATCGTCTACAAAACAATCATGCCAGGCGTATCCGAAACACAAAAAACACATAAAGGGCATAACATTTTACCTGTTTTCCCTGATACTCCGTAACTCCGGTCCGTGATAAAACATTAATGCTGAGTGTTGAGGTGATGATGGTTATATATCCAATGCATGCCCTCGCATCCGCAGAGCTGACATAAACTCAGACATCAATCGCTGCTGAGCAATGTCATGAATGCATCGAGTCGTTTATGAGGAAAACATGCTATAGTCTTGGATCGTCTTGCCGTCGCAGTCGGGAATCTTGACTCCCTTCTTGAGCTCGCGGTCCGCTGTCAACAGACCCCATTTGTCTTCCCATGCCTTGCCCTTGGTGTTGTACCGTTCCTTCCAAGGCTCGTCAAATGCCTCGAACCAGAAGTAGTTGGTACCGTTCTTGAGAGACTGGCAAACCCAATCTTCCATGAAGGTGTTGAGCTCGTCAACACCAGCAACTGATCCCTCGGCACAGGTCGTGGCTGCGCCACAGTTGGTGCCGCCTCCGGTAGGCCAGCCTGTCTCCGAGATGATGTTCTTCTTCGTGTCCGTCTTCCAGAAATCTCCATTGTTAGTCTTCCAGAAATTGTTGGTCCAAGCGGCAGCTTCGGATGCCGTCACTCCGGCAAAGAAGGGATGGATGTTCGCCATGATATAGTCACTGTCTGTCGCAAGTTCAGATGTCCAGTCGTCGCCCAAATCCGAGGTGGCAACGGGAAGCTTGAGGCCCTTCTTGTCGAGCTTCGTGCGGGTTTCGTCCAAGATGTTGGCCAGTGTGGTGATGTTCATCTCCTTGCGGTAGAGGATTTCGTTGGCAATGATGATACCCTCAAAAGGATCATCACCATACTCATCCAGGATGTCCCACATCTGTGCCATCTGTCGATCGTTGGTTGTCTCGTTCTTGTCAAGCCAAACACCCATCCAGATCTTGGTATCCTTGAGTTCCAATCGATCAATAGCATGAATCAACATCTGCGTTTGGTTGCAATCGGTTCCGTACAATCGAATCTTGTTGGTAAGCTGACCCAGAACGGCCACGTCGCGTGTGATGTTGTTCTGAGAAGGTGGGTTATGCATACAGTCGGGATACTGTGAGTTGAGAGGGGTGTAGTCCATTCCGGGAAAGACTCTGTGGAGGTCGGGATTGTTAAGAAGTTCCTTGATCTCTGCGCTGTTTTTGCCTAGATCGCCGTTCTTCTTGGTGTCGTCCTTAGCTGACTCTCCCGAACTACTCGACGTGCTGTCGTCGTGCTTGCCATTGTTCACCATACTACCAACGACACCACCAACGATAGCGCCGACAATGACGAGGAACACCACGACGATGATGAGCCACTTGCACCTCTTACTCCTCCCAGTGTCCTTATCGTCTGAGCCATAACCGTAAGGCTTTTCCCGTGCATTCATCTCGTAGCTTCCGCCTGTACCTAATTAGCGAATGCGCACACTTGGCAGACGAATACTGACCTCGTCCACCCAAAAGGCCGCCAGCAGCCGCACCACCTCCAACTGCAGCAGCGGTTGCAGAAGCACCCCTCTTCGCGCGGTCGGAATTGGAAAGGCTAAGCATTGAGTTCCTTTGGCTCTTTCCATACACAAGTCCGTCGTCTCCATCGTCGATAATGTCATTAGGATTCACTACGCCAAGATTGTCGCTCCCGTGCCGCGAATTCGTATATCCGGGGTACGGGTTATCTATGTAGGGATCGCTACCGTTGAAGTGAGACGCCGCAGCCGATGGTGGCCCCCGAGGAGAATCGTAACCGTAACCGTAACTGCCATTTCCGCCATAAGGGTTTTGCTGAGTCCGCGATGGAGGCGGAGGCAAGTTGGAGTGTTCCATTGCGCCTATTCCGCTATAGCGAGGATTACGGTCAGCAACGTTCACAGCGATTCCTGTCATACCACCAGATGCCGACATTCCAAAATTGTCTGCGCCCGGTGTAGTATGGGAGTTTGGGTGATCATACCCCATATGTCCGCCGCCGCCACCACCGTAGTTATTGTAGCCTTGGTTGCCGTAATAACCGTGATCGTTTTGTTGAGGCGATGGTCGTCGAGGGCTGTCGTATCCAGCAGATCCTGCGGATCCTGCGTACGGCGAAGGCGATACTGGGCGACCGTGAGAGGAATAATCGTCGTAGCCACCTTGTACACGGCTGTATGAAGAATCGGGATGTGCGCTTGGGTGATTTGATCTCGGAGGAGCGTCGTAGTGGGCAGCCGAAGGTGAATAACTATGGGGAGGAGGGATGGGCCTTCTGGGAGAGGAATCGTAGCGATTATGAGAGTCGAGCGGTTCGCTCTCGTAGGGATCCCCGTGGTAGTTCTGCATTGTGGGTAATGGTTGGATATTAAATCTGGATCCAGGCGGAGGAGCAGGCACTGTTCAAGCAGTGTGACACTGATAAAGATAGCGATAAGGCAGGTTGGCTGCAACAACTCGAGAGCAGGCAGTGCCAAGAGGATCGATGATGCCAGCAGCGGGCGCGCCGCCTCAAGGGGATCGCCTTGGAAGAAGGTGGATCAATCGGCGAGATATAATTTGCAGTTGAAACGAGAGAGTTGGAGAAGCGCAAGGAAACTGAGCGACCGAGTGGAATAAAGAGACCGACCGACCCGAGCGAGTCCTTTCTTTCTGCCTTGTTATTGCGAGAGATGGAGCTGAAGAGAGAGAAAAAAAGATGGAGTGACGAAGACAAGAGTAGAAAGAGCTCAGCCAAGAGAGAGAGTCAAGCCAAATCAAAGACACTGAATCGCTGTTACAACTGTAACGGCCCAGTTAGAAGGAGCGAATGAGGGGGCAGGTAGCCACACCGGATGCGGACCGATAACCTGGAATTTCCCATTTTAGCGGATGTTCCGCCCTGGGCTCCCCGGCAACCGGCCCCTAGTATTCCGGCCAAGGCGGGACCCGTGACGCAGATGTTCTGGAACCAGGGCCAAGAGTATTTACCACGTCGATAATGTAATACGAGTAGATATTGTATTGCAAATTAACGAAAATGAGTATAATTGACATTGTATGTTCGACTTGCGATCAATAGACAATTGCAAATAATCACAAGAATCACCAGTTCATGCACAGCCTCCTTCAAAACGGGTGCAACGGCAGACACGAGGTTGGAAACCCCTCTAGCCACCTAACTAGTGGTGTGTGAGATCATCAACACGGGGTTGAACTTGTCTTGACTTGGTCAAGCTGACTTCAATGGATGGATGCGTGCGTTGCGCGTCCTCAGAACCTTGATCTATATTCGGAAACTGTCTCAGTCCAGAGCGAACTTCTTTGTTCTAGTTTAATCGCGGTTTATTCCCAAACTCACTCACTTCGTATTATACAGGAATGACCGCGTAAACCCCCAATCAATCAATGCTTACTTTACTAAACAATGGCCTCATCGTAAAACTCAAACAAGCGACGAGGGTTAGTCCTGTATGAGCATGGCACAGTTGGGTCTCGATGATATCCCCCTGTAAAATGCGACTTTAGCCTGTCGATTGACGATCAACATGGAACCTCGAGGGTTACAGAGAAGGGAGAGGCGATGAGATTCACTGAGAATTCAGCGGTGACTATCCAGTGATCGATCAACCAAAACAAACAGAAACAGAGACAGGAATGTCTGAAAGTCATGAGGCTGGAGATGAATGCAGCCAAGATGACAGCCGCAATTGATCGATGCAAGACGGGTCTCAACATGTGGCGTCGCCATAATATTAATTTATCGCCCTCATAACCACCAGCGGCACAGCTACCACCAACACGCCATCATATTAACCAGCTTCAGATGTAATTTTCGCAAATCTAATCACACAGAAAATTCTTCTCTTTCTGTTATCTTGTCTATGTACCACAATTCGCAGATTAAAGGATCCTCTGTGACCCGGTATTCTTCCCAGTTTTGCTGTCTCCCTGGTGCGACACTGTTTGTTTATCGGCGATCGTCTCTCGCCTGAGAGGCTTTTTATGCGACACTGTTGGTTGATCAAAAAGCTCTGTGCTTCAGCCGATAAGAATTCGCTAACTGCTCATCGACGATTTATAACAAAAACCCCACAAGATTTGGCCAAGGCCAATTTCTGGCTCCCTGTCAGCGGAAAGACGCCTAACAATTAAATGGTCTCAGCGCCGGACCTGTCAGCAAATTGAACTGCAGCTGTTGGGTCGCTTTAAGGCTGAATTGGTGGTATGCTCGTGACTTAAACCGGTCGCGGGTGGCTGAATATGCAATTAGCCATGGACCCTTGAGGCTTAAAAAAAGGAAATGACATTTGAGGAATATTAAGGCCGAGACCGCTATTTCTGAGACCAAAGTTCGAGAGAAAGCCATCTCCGGTTGGGGACGGAATCCATCCCTTGATTTAGATGTTGAGTCTTGATCGCGATTCAGCTGTACGAGAGGCTGTCGTGGAACGTTACACGATCAATATGTACATCATCATCAAGGCGCAAGCCAGAGAAAGGTGCACAAAGTGCAAAAATGTCTTGCATTGACGTCAAAGTACTCAATATTGCATTCCTTGACAGCTGAGGGGCTTGAACGGGCTGACTGGCTTTGCTCTGGACGTTCTGAGTTCTTGTGGTGGCGCTGCTGGAAGATGCAGGGTAAGTTACTTTAATTAGAACAACATCGCATCATGATGTTCAGTGCAAGTGGGCGAACAACGCCGGCCTGATGGGATCGTGTTTATTGCGCTACTTGGCGATGGATTATCGATTGGGTGCTTTGCTCAACGTGTTTTGTTGAATACATCCACGACGTCTTCATTGTCATGCCCGATCAGAGGCTGAGCTTCGAAGGCAGTGAAGCTGTACCATTACTGTAACTGTTTTTACAACGGGCACCGTTGCGCCGTCTATAAACGGAGGGACCTCAAGTATCCTCAAGCCATGTCGCAAATCTATTTGGGTCTGTCGTATGTCTTCAGATATTAGCGAAGCTGCTATTGCGCACAGGATACTATATGCAAGGGCGTTCCCAGTGCATCATCTCTATTCCTCAATGCTCGCATCAGTCAATGGACGCTTGCTAGACTTGATAAGGGGCTTTAAGCCTATTACACGAAGAGGACGGCGCATTGCATTTACCCTGCATTTGCCCTGCATGGAACTGATTGACTACCCATTCTTCTACAGCGCTCTCGTAGGCGTCCCATGGCCATCCTCGTCTCCAAGTCGTCGCTCATGACAGCTTGTGGACTTTGTGCTTGGAGCACAAGACCTTGCAACAGATGTCGTGACTGCTGATGTAAAGAAGCATTCTGATTGAAGCATGCTAGGCCCTGGATGACTTGCAGATGGACGAAATGCATCCTCTCAGCGTCTGTCCCAGCACTAGGGACCGGAACATGCACAACACTCTTGCAGCATACTTCAGAGCATGGAGGGTATATGTGCTACGTGATTCAATATCATTAGAAACACTTCAAATGTGTATCCTGCTACCATCACAGATGTTCTAGCTTCATGGTTGTCGTTACAAGAAGCTTGTTCTAATTGGCTAGCTGTCAACAACACCAATTTAAGCATTGCCAACGTACAGACCGCCAATTACAATAGCCTCTTCCGATCGTCAACAAGACCTAGATCATGTACTGACTCAAAGAACAAGTAAATAAAGCACACGACCCTTTCTACACCTCCTGTTCGCCCGATATCTTGAAGAAACCCGCTCATGTGACCGGCTCTCCATCAACACTAGCTAGCCTTCAAGCAAATCTTCACATCTCCATCCCCAAACCCGGCATCACACAGTAAAACAAATAAGCATACACGGAAAACTCGCCCGTTTCCCAACAAGCCAAGGACATATGACGTTGTATACAAGGGCCTTCCTCCACAACACCAACCAACGAGCTCTCACGCGGAGCAAACCTCCGACGTCAGCTCCACATATCTCACCCACTGAATATCTTTATCGATCGATTTCGCCTTGAATAGAGTCGATATACAGTGATTTTTTTGATAGACACGATGTAGATTGTATTGATGATGGCAGGATCTCGTGCGATGTGCAAATGTGATGTCATGGCGACGATGAAGGTGTTGACATCATACTTGTGTAGATGTAGTATCACGATGTTTTATATGTAGCCTTATAGCGTGTAAGACAAGACTTTTATCCTCTTCATTCTCATAATTCTTCTGTGACAATACACAAATTTCCAAAAAAAAAAAACTCAATTGAACATTTATCTTCTAACACTCCACAAACAACACAACCATCATGTCTATGAATCCCGAGTCTGCTACTCCCCAGCAGGGCGAGTTCCGAAGCAAGGTCGCTCCCGCTGAGCCCCTCACAACCAAGGGCGTAAGTCAATCGTCATAGAAGTCCTCCATGATACATCATACTTACATCTACCAGCACAAGCCCGGAGTTCTCGTTGGCAACGACGCCGTCCCCAAGTTCCACGCCGAGCAACACCCCGCCGGCACAGCTCCCCCCGAGAAAACTTTCCAGCCCAACCCCGAGACCGAAGTCCCCGCCCAAGCCCCCGGTGCCTCAGGCGGCGTGTCTGCCTCCGAGACTCTCGGGGGTGCCACATCCGCTGATGTGCACACCGGTCTAGGCAAGCCTGCCGCTGGGCAGACGAGCCAGGAGCTCCACGGCAAAGAGAAGAAGGATCGCTCTGGTCTTACGGGTGTTGGTGCGAATCCCTCTGATCCTATTCATGATATGGGTGCGGACCGGGATCATCCTACGAACTATCGTGGAAAGGGTGGTGAGAATGCGATGGATTATCCCGGTGCGGAAGATAGAGAACCTGTTAAGGCCGAGCAGGTTGCGAGTGAGCGCGCTTAGATGTCTGCTGTGCGGACGGGATGGAGCAATGTGTCTGTATTATTAGCCATGATGGCTTAATGAGTTAATGTCAATGATATGAATCAACAGATCATCTCAGTTGTTCCATGTGCGGTAAGATATGAGGCTAATGGCCAGGGGGGTATAACTTTGGGTTGAGGTTCACTTGGCTCGACGCCCAGCGACAATGTGAGGTCTAACATTGGCCGAATGATGATGCCCGGCGTTCGCGTAGCTGCATCCATATGCCGGTAAATCTGCAGGACTTGTTCATCTTTAGCTCCGGATGTAATCGGGCATGTCAGCAACACGGGTCCAACATCAGCAACCATCAATGAACCCTGAGCTATAGTGTCGCACACGGCGAAAGGTGATACAAAAACGACCTGACAAAAGCCTCGATGAGCAACCATCAAGGTAAAGCAGGGCACACTTGGGCATCAATGTGCGCCTTTTGCTTCAAGATAGTGGCAATGCTTCACTACACTGCAATGCAACCCATCGAGGCATAATCACCCGGCCGTGACCCCCTCAGCCCTATGCAACACAACAGTCTGCATCCTCAAGAATGCCTCGCGGTGCGCCTTTTTAATTATAGGATCAAGCGTTGAAACATTGATGTCGCCATGATCGTCGTAAGCCTTCGATTTGGGATGAACTCAATCCTTCGGCAGTGCGACTTTGAACTTCTGACATCCCTGTTGGAGCGCCTCCAACCGTCCAACGGTCCCTGGATCTCCCCACCCGTGAGGGGAAGTTGAGCAGCTAGAGCAGAAGTCGATTGGTAGGCTACATACCTATTCATGGATTATGGATGATGGGACGACGTGCGGCCGCTGTGAACTGTGATGGATGCTTGGAAGATGAGTGAAAAGTTATTGGAAGGTCTATATCTATGTACATAATGGTTGCTGGATGTCTGATCACCGACGATGAGCGTGGGGGCTTCATATCTAAGCATCATTTGAGTCGCCTGGAAAGGCTCTCACTATACTCAAAATGACAGTTTCAGCACCCCATGCAGCAATATCGGGCTCTCTCGACGCTTGTTTGGGCATTATTTCTCCTCATTTGTCTTCGGAAGCAACGGCAGTTGTTCTTCAAGTCTGGGCCGAGACCCCATTCCCATGCTCTAGCGGATCTCGTAGGTATCCACTACCACGCGCCATCTAATGCTAATAAATCTTGTTCTTGTTCTTGTTCTTAATTCATGACGCACTCGTTTTGGAAGAATTCATTTAATTAAAACATAAACTATTATTTTATAGCCTTAACCCAGTAACGACCAATAAATAGGACCCAGATATTCTAATAACAGCTACAAAAGTATCAACCATAAAGTCTCTGGCCAGACTGAAATCTCAATAAACTTAATCAATAAGGTTACCTTTAGGCTACAGCATCTCAAGCAACTCTAATCAAGATGAACACGTCGCCTGACCAGCTGAACATAAACTATTATAGTAAGGCTGATTACTCTTCACATGCATCGAATAAACATGCCGTAATGTAATTTATAATCTCAAGTCAGCTTCTGAATACCGAGATATGAGAGATATCGACAGCAGAATGCATATCATAAGTTTTTATCTTTAACCACAATAACCGCCGTATTCACACCAATCATCGCAGAATCATCCAATCAAGGAACTCTATCCCCGCCAGTGATCAGACCCGGTTCCCCCCCACAACCCGGCAGCTAAACCAAACACATCCTGATCCATATACCGTCTTGCCTCGTCCGCCCAGCGATCAACGGAACCGCCGTTACAGGTAATTGAGCTTCTAGATCCCGTTAGACACGTCAAAAATTGGTAAGTTTAGCTATCAGCTGTTAAAAGACTCAGCTCAATTATCAAGATTATCTCCTCAAAAAGTCAATTCAACGTCTGGTGGAGGTGACTAACAAATATAAACCTTGCTTCATCTTGCTTGGCGCACTCTCCACATTCGCCCTCTCCCTTTCCCCCCTGTTTCTTCTTCTAATTAATGAACTCGTTGCTTCTCTTCTTCACACGTGAGAATAATATCTCTTCTTCGAGTGTGCCGTTGCTATCATCCCACTCAATTTCGGGGTCTCACCTCATGACAAACGCCGCTGACGTTGAAAGCTTCCACCGATAGGCTCTGCACTTTGGCTTAGCCAGGTACGGCACAGCACAGCACAGTAGAGTTGGGTCCAGTCGGTACATCAAGGCCCGTCCCCTGTAAGCTCCAAAACCGAGTACCGAGCTGGTCCCCCCCCGTTCTACTTTACCAGAACGGCTTCTCGTCTCTGCGCGAGCGGGCTTCTCCTCACACAAACGATCTTCCCTTTCGAGCCTTGAACCAACAAGCAAGTCGTGTCTATTCTGTCTTGGGGTTTTTCTGTTCTGTTTGTTGGTGGAACCCCTGGTACCTGTAAATCATGGAGATCCAGTTCTCGATCCCTATCACTGGAGGGCGATCCAACAGCTCGGCGCCGTAAGCCAGAAACCCTTGTCGCACACAATATGGATCCGAGCTGAGCTGACTTTCCGTCCTGACTTTTAGTTCTTCTTCGAGTACAGACACTGAGAGATCTGCAAATGCGACGGCTTCAAGGGCTGGTACGCATCGATTTGCACTTGAGACAAGGGCACGACATACAAGACGAAGCTCCAGTAGAGCTCGCACGGGCTGTGCTACATGTGAGTTTGGTGCATGTCTTCCGTGAGTCTGTTACTAATGGATTCTTAGGCAAGTAAGTGTCATGTCATGCAGTTGGGTCGCATGAACTCAATTCCTTGGGGTGCAGATGGCGTAAAGAAAGGCACTAACATCGTGAAGAAAACGACATGTCAAATGCGACGAGACTAAGCCAGCCTGTCTCAATTGTTTAAAATGGCGAGGCTCATGCGATGGCTATGGCGACGCAGCAGCTACACCCGCCGAGAGCGCCACTGAACCTCGTCCGCGCTCAACCGCCTCAAGATCAAAAGCAACAGCGAATTCTGCGACTAAATCCCGTGCAACGTCCAAGATTAAGATTACTACAGGTTCAACGGCTGTTGTGAAAGCAAGACCACCGACAATCCCCGAAGAACCTGCAATCAACACCATCTGCTTCACAAGTAGTGAGCAGCGATCTTACTTTGACGAATGGTCGGCTCTTAGTGTCGGGTTCCTTAGTGGAGGACTCGGAGACTCAAGATTATGGACGACTACAATGCCTCAACTTACACTACAGGAACCGTCACTGAGGTATGCCGCTATGGCAGTAGGTGCACTACGTAAAGCTTCCAACGTTGAGTTTGAAGCATCTTCACCAGGGAATGAACTTGCAGGCGACAATAAGCACTACCTCAACGCAATTGTCTACTACTGCGAGGCTCTACAACTGCAAGCCAGGGCCAGACCAACGAAAGAGGGTCTCCGGACAGCGATGTTGGCGTCTCTGCTGTTCATCTGCTTCGAAGCGCAACGGGGAAATATGCCTGCAGCTCTCAAGCACATCACTCACGGCTTCAGTATGCTGAACGAGCTTGCGGCTTGTACCGACAAAGCTCCCAGTCTTGTCAGAATCGCCCCGGCGCCTCCTGCTCTAGTCCAGGAGATCCTTGATTGTTACAAACCCCTGGAACTCCAGTCACGATCATTTATGGGCTCGTATAAGAAGTTCTTCTTCCCACCGAAACCGCCCGCAGTCGCCGCAAAGCAGGCTCCTCCCTCACAAACGGCCAGTCCTCGCTCGGTATCGAGTCCACCAAGTCAGCCTGGTACGCCGTGGGCGAACGCATCTTCAAGTCAACAGAACCCAGTTGGTCTTCCGAGTCCACAGAGCCAAGCGAGCCCGCAGGCCATGTCAGACCAGCAAACACCTCCTGGAGCGCCTCCGCAGAGGCCCCCGGGTATTGCTCCATTCACGAAGCACTCACCATACTTCAGGCCAAAGCAGACGAACATCAGGGTGATTGAGGATATGCCGGCTGTTTTCAGCTCGTTGGACGAAGCCCATGGTTACTGGACGTTACTGCAGAGGCAGCTTGTGCAGTACATTCCTCTTCTGACAGCGACGACGGCGCAGCTTGCTTTGACCAAAGTGAGAGATATGAGGGAACTGGAAATGAAGCTAGACAGCGTGAGGCAAAACCCGCGGATCTCAAAGTTTCTGGAGGAATCCAGGCATTGGCTTCAGCGATGGTCAACATCCTTCAGTCCCCTGCTTCAAACCGCGCAGGACAATCGCCAGAACGATGAGCAGTCGTATCTACAAGCGATCAACTTCCATATCGAGTTCCTCATCCTTTACATTTACACCGCCATGCCACGATACTCTGGCGTCGAAACAGCAAAGGACCTCACGCCACAATACCGGGAGCTCAACGCCATTGCCGAGACTCTAATCGCATCCCGTCCCAACTGCGGTTTCGCAATGGACTCAGGCTGGACATGGCCCCTCTTCGTTTCAGCATTCGGCTGCCGCGATCCAGAAGTCAAACACGACGCCATCCGCATTCTAGGGAAATACCCCATCCGCAACGCCCTCCGTGACAGTCGTGTCTTCCGCGCCATCGCCCTGAAGAACCTTGAAGTCGAAGCCATGAACGCAATGGAGGGCGATGAAGACGAGCAGTGGTTACGACTGAGGAGGAGAGAGCTCGTCTTTGAGGATCTGGGGATGAACATTATATTTCGGTACGCGGAGAAGAATCAGGCCACGGGGGAGTGGGAGCTCATTGAGGAGGTGGCGGCGTTCATGGTTGGCGAGGACGGGCAGTTGAATTGGCATAGACAGCCTATCTCGGAGTCGGTGTCGATTCTTTCGGGAGTTTGTTAAGGGATTTTTGATGGGTTAGAGGAGGACTTGGATAGATAGCAAGCGTGGGAGTTTTGGCGTGCGTGCTTTTACGCTACGACGATGGCCATTATGGATCTTACGACTTGTTTTAGGGAGTTCTAGTAATTTGACGTTATCGAGACGTGTTGATAGCGTCCGCTGTGAACCTCGTTCATCGTTCAATGGTTGCATGAACCGGCAAAACACTCTGGCTGAGTCAAGGCTCTTGTCGCAAGACTGATATATGTAGATTGCGGTTTTTGTTACTTTGTTTGACCAGTATTTGCTGTTTTATACTGCTATCAATTTAGTAGCATCGAGTCATTGTTTGTCGACTCATGCTATTTTCACGTGCAATCAGCAATTGGCCACAAGCAGACTGCAAAACTACAGTATAGAGATACACTATAAGTAAATCATCATCAGAAAGGTACTGGGGTCCTATAAGAATAGTATTTGAGGCCATATGTACCGTTATCTGCCGTTATTCTCACTCTCATTCATCCCTTTCAACTGCTAAGTTTAGGGTATCTACCTCGGGCGCAGATGCCGAGGTCGTCGGCCTCAGGCACGCGCCACCTCCACATTCTGAGCGAGGGCAGGCACTTGGACGGGAAGTGACGTGCCTGTGCCTCGGGGTTCGGCGGGCCAAAGCGAATCCCCAAGCCCAATGCAGCTGTGCTGAGCTGGCAGCACCTCTCTCCCACTCATTCATTCCATCATCACCGACCATCTATCACCATCATCGTCCCTATCAATACCGCCGATAGCGCGTCATGGCTGGCGACTGATTCCAATCCCGCCAACGACCGACTTCACGCGCGCTCCGCTCCTTTATCATCGCTGTTCCCCCCTTGTCCGATCATCGCCGACCGGCTGGAGAGACGGAGAATATGGACCCTCCTCTGAAGCGCGACGTGCCTGCTTCGGCTGCGAATCCTACTACATTACCATCTGCTACGACGAATAAACAAAAGAAGAAACCTTCGCTCGGTCGCATTCTGTCATTACCGCCCAAATGGCTGTCTACGTATGAGGAGTTCATAACCAAGAATGCCGGTCAGGTGTCACAGATTGAGAGCGCTCTACGGAGCTTAACATATATAATTCCAGGTAAGCTTGTCCGGGCTGAGTGCTCAAGCTTGGAGCTGTTTCTAATGAATGGACAGGCCGCTTTCGCGATGCCGAAATCGCATCAGAGTCAATCCACTCTGGTGTTCAACTTCTATCTCTCTACCATGACTCTCTCCTCCAAAAGGCCATCGCGCGTCTGCCGATGGCGAGCATGCCATCAGCACATGCTCGATATACACGATATTGGACGCAACGGAGTGGTGCATACCGAAGAATAGCTATGTTTTTGCAAATGATCATCTACACAGAGATGCTATGGGAGATGACAGCCAAACGACGAGGTGGCGAGAAGTCACGGTGGAAAGTAGTCGTGATTCTGGAAGCACTTAAGGCCTTCTGCCGTCTTCTGCTCCTGCGCATCACACGGTCGCGTCCACTGGTCACGCCTGTGCTGCCTGAACGCGAGCCCATCCCTGAAGATGCGGCCGCGGATGAAGAGGAAGAGATTGCATACAGAAGTGAAAGTGAACTCATGGACGACGTTTCGGTGAACGGTTCTGTGTCAGGATCTTCGCGGGACATGAAACCCGCGCACGAGCGTGAATGGACCATGCCCCGAACAGGAATGAGCTTGCCATCATTACCAGAGGGAGGAGATATCAGCTCGTATCTGCTGAGTCGCGTGCTTACAGCTGACGACATCAAACCCGCGACCAAGCTCCTCAATCAACTCCAGGGAAGTGGTCAGGGTGCTGAGATACTGCAGATCCTGTCACCGCTTATCTACGCTTCGGCCATGGCCTACAACATCAGGAGAGGTGGCGACAAGAAGAACTGGACCCCTTGGTTGATCGGCTTTGCAGTCGAGTACGCTGCCCGGCAATTACGAGACCGAGGGCTACGAACTACATCCCTTGAGCGGGAAGAATGGAGTAAGCGTGGTTGGGCCATGGGTTGGTGGGCGATGAGGGGCGCCGCATACGAGAACATCACCAAGGGAGTCGTCGGAGGTGTAACCAAGAGAATGCCCTCCTTCATCGGTGGTATCCTCGAGGACTACGAGTACCTCTGGGAGAACTACTACTTTAGCACGAGTGCATAAATTGTACTACGTACTCACTCACTGCACTGAACTTGGCTTGGAAAGCGGACCATGTCGTCTCATGTACATTCAAGATTATACTTCGCCGAGACATGTCGGCTGACGATCTCGGCTACTGGACGTTTTGGAAACAACTTTTTCTTCCAAGTAAACATTACGGGGCATAGCATATACGATCGGCAGATGGGCAAAGGACGGCTAGCCATGCGAGCATTGACTTTTGACTTTGATGAATACCCGATTTGGAATACAACTCTCGCGCCGGTGTTGCACGATTGCTCTTCAGCTCTGCCCGTGCGGTCTGGTCTTTCCCCAAGCCCCAAGCCCAAGCCTAAGATCGAAAGTTGGAGCCCTCCTCTCCGATCCCATTCGGAGCGATCAGGCATAGTGTTTCTCTGATCATCCTTGATGGGGGGTTTTGGGCTTTCAACTCTGGGTGGTGCGGGTGTCTTAGATGGACGACGATTGCAAGGGTTCGCACGGACGAGAGCACAAACCTGACGATCAGTTACACCTTGATCACTGTACGAGTTATTTTTTGTCTCTATCTCTTCTTCTCTATAGTTTAATAAGGAAACGAAATGTAATCATCCAAGAAAAGTAACGGCGAACTAGGATCGGGACTAGAAAATCGGTGACGTTTTAGTGGAAAGGGGGTGGAGCGGGGTGTAGGCCAAGTGAAAGGCAAGCAAGCGAATGGAACTCAACTCAACTCAACTCGAGCCAGCTCGACTCCAGTGCGCGTGGCAGTGCTCGGCCGAGAACATGAAGCCCCTGTAGATGGAACGGTACCTGACAGAGTATGTAGGATCCGTAAGGAGGGAGAAAAGACCCCGATTCCGTTCGGGACTCTGCGGCTTCCATTTGCACGACGAACGACAAAGACGGAGGTGCCGGGGTGTGGAGGAGGAGGTGGCGCACTCGGAGCCGGTGCGTTTGGAGGCTGGTTTCATGTTGATTTGGAGGAGCGTGCAGTGGGCTGTTGTGTTCATCAGTCGTTTCCCTTATGTTGAGAGAATCTTTTCAGCTGAAAGAAAAAAGAGAAGAGACAACATCTTCTCGAAAGAGACGGTGAACGAATTGCCGGAAATGTTATCTCGCAAAAAAACGTGGTGCTACGCCGGTCCCTTGCATGCAATACATATTTGCCCTTTTATATATACCAAAACGGCCAGGGTATGGACGGTATATCGCTCCTTTGGTATAGAAACGTTCTGTTCCCGAGCAAGGTACCATGCTTAAAAAAAAAACCACACCCTTCATCCCCTATTTCTTACCGTGCCTCTCTCTGTGTGTCTTTTTTATCTCCGGGCTATCTCAGCTGGGTAATTGTGTGCTGCGCGATGCGGTGCGTAGGTACCCGAGCCAAGGATGGTGAAACGTTTGACGTTGGTGATTTTTCTCTGTTGAAGAGGGGGGGCTGAACGGGAAATGCGGGAGGACTAAAAAGCAACGATACAATTAAAAATAAACGCAGACGAGTACAAAGAGCTTATTAAGACGGGAAAGAGTTTTGGTCGACGTGGGACAGTGATACATTGTACATTGTAGTGTTCATGGTTAAACATAGAAACACGAACCCAATCCAAGGGATGGGCTAGAAAAGGGTCTTCAGCAGCGACATCCAATGCTTGTTGCATATGATCTGCTTTTAATGCTGGAATACGAAATGGGATCCGCAAATGGACTGAATCACGTTGTGTTGTGGATATGTATGTGCCTAAGGAGATTTTAGCCGTCATTGAAGAACACAAGCTAGACACAATCAGTGGCTGCATAAGTGCGTGTCTCTAATAGAGCGAGCGGAACTCGACGACGACATTTGATTGAGGATTCTCGTGACTTTGTGCCCTTGGGTTGAAATTAAAAGCACAGACCATGAGTCTCGGCGACCATGCCCAGAACATGATAGCGTCGTTGATCGGTTCATGTGATGATGATGATATGTAACCTCTGGTCCCTGACTAGAGCAGATATGGATAAACTCAAAGACCAGTACCTTAACGATGCGACCATGAAAAAGAAAATATAACTCTATACGCGGGTTTGCTGGAGCAATGTCGTGAACTGTGGGTAATGAATCAGATGTTTGCTAGGGAGTCTAATCGGCGCCGACAGAGCGTTGTCAGGGCGGGATGCAACTCTAACATCGTCATCATCAAGGTTCTCGACCTCTTGGATCGTCATGGTTTCATTGCTTTTCTGTTCTGTCTGTCGGTCAGAATGGACTCAACGGCCGGCGAAAGGGGGCGGGACATGGGGAGTCGTGATACGCGAAATGATGCACGTAATAAGAGCGAGCGAGCGAGCTTCTCGAACTTGAACAGTGCGTGCGTGACCCAAACTTTACTGCTGCTAGTTAGCTTCTGGTTTAATCTCCCAGAGCCAAGACAAGTTTTTTGACGATTGACAGCAGCGGGATATTTCCTCTTGTTGCAGATACAGTAGACACCATTTGCAGATGCAGACAGCCGAGCTGAGGCTGTTGAGTTCGGTTGGGCTCGTTTAGGTCGTTTGTTGTCTTCATCCTGACAAGAGTCAGGCAATTTCCACATGTGCCGCGCCAGTAAAAGCTTACCCCTGTGCTGGGACGCATTAAAGACCCTAGTTCATCATCAATGTTGCTTAATGCCCGGCCGGGGAACTTTCAATACAGTGCTGAGAGGTACCAGGTCAATTCGCCTCGCTCGAAAAAAAAGGGAGCAGACGAAAACGCAAACTCATTGAGGGTCCTTCGGCGTTTGCCTTGTCGTTCGTTGCGCGTGGAGAGGCCAAGACGGGAGGAGATAGGTAAGCGATGACGATGATGACAGCGGCATCCAGGGGTTGAGAGCTAGACTCACTCATGGTAACTGCTGTTAGTTTGTACTGTATAGCAGATCCAACCACAGCGTTGCGTTGCTCGTCTGCCCCTTGCGTTTCTCTCTGATGAGAGTTACGGATACTGGCATTTGATCAGGTAGAAACCAGTTCAGTCTGGGCTGATGGAAGAGGCGTCAAGGTGCGACGTTGAAGTGCAGACACGATGGTGCCATAAATCACTACAGGTCAGAAAGGCTAGCCTACTAACAGTAAGCCCAGTCGCTCAACCAACCCCGACCCCCAGCTCCAGCCTCAGCTTCAGACCCAGCCACAGTAACAGACAGACAGGCTTGTTGATCATCCTGGACGCTTTGAAATCGAGCTGTAATCCGGATGTTGAATGCTGACCTGACCGAAGGAAGTGAATTATCGTTACCTGGTCATTTATGATTTGAATGAATGGTCTGGTCTTGGCCCGGCACATGTCATGATCCATGCCTGATAGTTCGACAGCCGCTGTAACCTCACAGCGGAACTCTTTTCAGCGTAACAACCAACCTGACCCGACCCTTCAAAAAACGGGAGAGACCCTCTTCTAGGTACGGATACAGTATTCTTTTCTTCTTTTCGGTCGCTACCCATGTTAATATAGAGCCACGGACACGACATCATTCGAGCCAAGGATGTTGCTCCTTTTCTCGTCGGGGCCTTCCCCTCGGACCAAATACAGGTAGTGGCTGATTGGCGGAAAACCGTTTCGAAACGCTCGACGGGCGGCGTCGACGGTTATCTTCTGTCTCATTCCAGTGCAGACACTACTACACAGTAAACTCTTCTCTGCCTGGCTAGGCTGGCTGCTGGCTGGCCGTTTTGGATCGCGACCCTTGAATTGATGGCTGTTTGTTCCTTGCCGTTGGTGTTTCAGGTGAGCATAGCTGTTACAGCGCGGGTTCCGGGTTCAAGAGCCAGATCAGATCAGCATTTTCCGCCCAGAAAGGCTGGGAGCACGTTTTGACCTGGGTGGCTAAAAGAAGTGTGTGCCTCTACGGGACCTACGGGTAGCCCAAAATTGATCTGATTGACTGGTTCAATCCCAGAGATTGCCCAGAAAAACGTGGTAATCCCTATCATCGTCAGCTAGCAAAGAACAGCTCTGATAACAAGGGACGTGCCCACGGAGGTTACTACCTTGATCGAGCCAAACCCCGGAGCAGAGAGAAGGGATTTGGAAGTAGACAGCCCAGGATCAGCAACCGGGCTCTTTAGCACAAGGACGCTTGGGCAAAGGGCGCCGCCTTATTGTAATGTTCATGGGCAATGGACCTTGTCTCTGTGGATCGATCATATGCGATGCTCGTGTCATGGGAAATTCGCATTCTCAACAGATTCATTACGGCCTTCCTTCTCTTCTCAATGACATACAGAACAGATAGGACTCTCGCTTCTCGGTCTCCCGAACACGACCCCATGTCGATTCTGGTCGCTCTGTGCCTGCAGCCGATGCGCGGGACAGGGGCAATCAATCCTATTTCCTTGATCAGCCAAGACAGAGAGACATTGCATTAAAAGCGACAACGCAAACTTGAACACAAGCAAGCAGGCAGGTAATCGAATTGCTGCTATCTTTAGAGTCAATATGTGGTGAAACACCAGTATTTCTTGTTTGTATGGCTACAGCACACACTGATACACCATCATGAGATGTTTTGGCTGTCTGTCATGTAACAAGTGAGCTGGCGCCTTTTCTGTCGCTGGCTGTTTTGACTCAAAGCTCCCACCATCCATCGATGCGTTCTTGGGCTTGATTGACTGCCAGGACCTGGTTCTGAGTCCCCCCCAGCTCCTGTTGGCTTGGTGCTTGGCTTGGCTTCTGGTCTTGGCTAGGCCGGTTTCTGCTGCAAGACCCCCTGTCCTGGCTCCTGGGCTCGTCATTGACCCCTGGTACCGCTTCGACCCAAACAGAACAGGGATGTGCCTGTCTCGTTCGCCCATCAGGTCCCGCCTGTCGGTCGACGGCGCGAAAGAGGGAGATCTCGTTGTTATGACGCTCCAGAAGAGAGATCGTGATGAGTTGAGAGACGAGGCAAAGATGAGATGGATAGATAGATAGGGATAGGGAGGGGATGTGAGTGAGATCGTCGCTGTTTGCTTAGTAGAGCGGTTATCGAAGCGAATCGACGGGAGCCATTCAGATGATGACAGTAGCGCTCTCTATTACATTGCCTACCTACCTGGCTACGTGCTTCTACAACGGCTTCATCCGCGAATAGGGACTTCGGTAGTGAAGCACAACGTGCTGTAAGGTAAGCAGGCGTACATTGGCAATGCACCTCAGTCAATCAATAGGATCCTTCCTGTACGTCACGTCACTAATTCAACTGTACCTGTCGATTTTTATCTCCTACCTTATCCTTGAATCTTTCCTCGATCCCATCCCCCGGATGATTTTCTCCTCCTCCACATCCTCACTCCCTCACTCACTCTATCTATTCTCCTCCTCCTCCTCTCCCGTTCGTTCCATCTACACTCTCACACGGCACGGGGGAATAAGCTCTTCTATTTTTGGGGAAGCTCGTTCACTCGCACACGGGTAGTGACTTGAGTGAGTGATCTTGGATTTCCTTCCTTCTTCATTTCCACACGGGAAACCATCCATCGCGGCTCGTCATTAATCATTAATTTTTGTGAAACTCTGGCTCAAGAGCCGGACAGTACGGGACGGGGCTTGGTACAGCCTACAGCCCAAAAAAAAGAGGAACAGGCCCCCAAAAAGACCGCAACAGCAAGGTACCCGAACCTAACCAAAGTGGTGCCCCATTTTAAACAACAGGGACAATTTTGATTGGCTAAAGCTCTATTTTTCGACTCCATTTGCTCCTTTCTAGGTTCTGCCCCAGTCCCAGTCTCGTGGGTTCTTTTTTGGGGCAGTCAGTCAGCCAAACTGCCAGACAGTCATTGAATTGAGTGAGAGGGCGAGCGAGTGGTGCCAGAATCACAAAACGACGCCTTCAAGCACGGGCTCCAAATCGGGCCCCGCCCCCCTTCTTCAGTGCGACAAGCTCCTTCCAGCAGCAGCGATAGCGCTGTTTCTTAGCTGTCGACAGCCGCAATTACAGCAGCAGCACAGAGCTACACAGACCAACTTTGCTGCACCCCCTAAACACCGACCAAAACACAAAAAAGGCACACAAAACACCAAAGGCGATCATTAATTAGTCGGAGAAATATCCTGGCTGCACTACACGCCCCCTTTACCTTTCTGAGCCTACCTCTCTCTGCCCCATCAGCAAGCATCCGTCCATTCGTTCCGTCTTCTCTCCCCCCATCAGCCACTGATCTCTCAATCTACGGCGGATACTGTGCTTGTACCGAACGAGTCTGAAGACTCCAGCACCCCTAGTCTAGCTTGTTCCTCACTCCCACTCTCCCACTCCTACGACAAGAGATACCTACTCCCTGTAACCTCAAGCCTGTACCAACCAACGCTTGTGCTTGTCGCTGTCTGTCGCTGTCGCTGTCGCTGTCGCCGCAGCCTGCGCCTACTCCTACACTACCCTCCCCATCCCCCATTATCTTCCATCCTCTCCCGTCGTCGTCTCTTCACAACTCCAAGCTAACCGTCACCAACCTTTTTTTCTTTCGTTTCTCTCTTGTTTCTTTTGCTTCATATCCACTCTCGCTCAAAGGTCTTGGGACCTTAAACTCTCGCTTTTGTCCTTCGTTGTTCAATCGTTCCCGAAATCTGAACGGAACCTACTCATTCGCTACCTTACCCCGTATTATCCATCAGCTCATCCTCCTTCGACTTCAACCACATTCGCTTCAACAACCGCGTTATATCCAACTCAAAGTTTCAAAACCAGCTGACGAAACTCGAATATTATCGCATTGCTCATCAATCTTGATTCATCTCGAAATTCCGATTTTCCCTCCATGTGAGCGGAGCCCATGGACCCGAGACAGAACCAGAATCAGCGACACTCAAGTCAGACCAGCAGCCCTCAGCAACACTTCGATTTCCAACAGCACAACATGTCGCAGCAACCGAGTCCTTCGCCTCAGCAGTCTCACGACGCGAACCCTCAGGATGTTCTCGCCGAGGCCCGTAAGAACCTTCAGGTCCTGATTGACTCAGGCATGTCCAAGGAGCTTCTGCACCAGCTGGTCGAAGGCGGCCATGGCCTCAACTTGAACCTCAGCGCGATGACAGCCATGCAAGGCATGCCTACGATTCCTTCTCAACCTCAGCAGACTCCCTTTAGCCAGCAACCTCCCAACCCGAGTCAAACGGCCCCTACTGCTTCGCTCGCTCCCCCACCACCCATGCGATGCCCTCCTCCGCCTCCTGTTGCCTCCAATGGCCCCAGTATGCAGACAGTGACGACGACTCCTAATAGCGTTCCATCCACTTCCACGACCACTTCAGCTGAGATTAAGCACGAAATCATTTCCGAGGATATGAACTGTATGTGAAGTTTGCTCAACAACGAAACCCCGGCCCATAGAAGTTTGCTAACATTGATGCTTATAAAGTTCCCAACCCAGCCATGTTTCTTCCCCCGCAAGCTGCGTTTAGCCATCGCCCTCGCATCTCGGTTTCCTCGACAAGCTCCGGTTCTTCTGGACATGCTTCCATCTGGTCGACCAACTCGGGACAGTCTTCGATGTCTTGGCAGTCCGCTTCTACTGGCAACCGATCGCAGGCGCCGCTCCCTATCCCCCCTTCCAGCTCCTTGAACGGACTCGGTCCCATGAGTGCCCCGGTCGGCACAGCTGGTAAGACCAACATTTATTGGTGCACCTCGTGTGAGACCAGCTTCAAGCGCAAGTACGACTGGAAGCGCCACGAGGATGAGTTTCACGAGCGCTGGCGCAAGTATCCTTGTCCCGAGCCTGGATGTAACCGCAGCTTTTGGGGATCCAACTCGTTCAATCAGCATCACAAGCAGTGCCACGGATGCAAGACTTGCCCTCACGCCGAAAAGGTGGTCAAGTTCCTCCGAAAGCGCAAGTACTGGGCGTGCGGCTTCTGCTCTGCCCTCCACCCTGCCCGCGAGCGCCATGTCGAACACGTTGCTCGACACTTCGAGTCGGGTATGACAAAGGGTGACTGGATGCATTCTCGCGTTGTGTATGGTCTACTCCACCAGCCTCTGATCCACGAAGCTTGGGACGCATTGGTTGTGAGCAAGCAGGCCGAGTACAATGGCCGACGACCCCAGTTCAGTTGGCACCCAAGCAAGACTGGCCGTGCCCAAGGTTTCCTCGAGAACGAGAATCCCGGCCAGCTCCAGGACCTGCTAGAGTTCTTCTCCGGAGATGAAGGTGAAGCTCAGTGGATTGTCAGCGTTGCGTACGACCTGGCCGATATTGTTCTTACCTCAGCACCAATCCCCTCTCCTCAGTACTCACACGCCAGCCTTGGACCCCAGGGCTTTACACACGACCCACGAATGTCGTTTATGCCGCTGCCAACCCAGGGCCACGCAGGTCATCAGTCTCTGATGCCTTCACCTGACCCTCAGCAGACCCAATTCAACTCGCCGTTCCGAAACACGATAATGGTGCCCTCTCAACAATTCCCCTCACCCTCAAGACCGTCGCCAGACTCTTCGTCCCACTCACCGATGGGACCTTCGACATCACCGTTGATGCCGCCACCAGCGCCTTCTCCGCTCGAGAAGCGTGAGCTGCCACCACCCCCTCACTCACAGGGCCACGACGCTGGTGAGTCAATGATGGACTTTGAGTACTCGCCAGCACCGCCGGCTGTCTTGTTTGACGACTGGGAGAGTCTCACAGGCTCTGTTGTCGAACAGCCTGGCCAGCAGCACGACGGTGCCACAAGTGGCTGGGGAATGGTGCAATATTTCAATGACCCCCGTGTCACCTCATGAGCTTAAGCTAGCCGCCTACAACACACTCTTTGACTTTCGGACATTACTGAGCCATCTGATTTGCTAGCCCAGTTTTGGGTTCCCCCACGTTTTCCTTGAATCGAGTCAACAACAACCCTTGCGGACGTCTTGGTGTTCCTGCAAGCATTTTCCTTTTTTTTGTTTTTCCTTAGTAGATAATGATAATACCCCTTCATCGAGACGACAGGTGAGGGCATCTGGATTGTTTTTTTATCTTGTCACGGCAGGCTGAAAGAAATGTATTGGGCTTATCATGTCCTGGTCCTGGATCAAAAAGGGTGGAGTTGGGTGATGCAGCTGTCCTGTCGTCCTTTGTTTCCTTTTATGTCATTGATGGATGAGAATATATGGGAGTAACTTGGGTTGGTGGATTGAATAAGGGACCAAAACCGGTGGTTAGTGAGAGAGTGAGTGAGGATAGATGTGTACTGGCATCGAGGTTGGTGCGCATTTACAGCGACGCTGAAGAGCCATATGCTGTAAGATAGGATAGGAAGAGAGACAGAGAAACAAGCAAGAAAGGAATAGAGAACCCGGAAGGGACGGATTTGAATGAATGAGTGCGTCAGAGGCTGAAATATATGGGATTGGGCTGAGGAATGTAGGGGAAATGAGGAGGTGTCTGAGACAATTGGGCTGGCATGTACTGTACTGTACCTTGTCTAGGGAGATGTATGTCTTGGATCTATTTGGGTGCATGTAGATATAGTCACGAGTTACGATGCGTTGAGCTGTAATACACACTGAGTTTTTACTTTGACCTTGAAGCTACAGACCGACCATGATGAGATAGATGGTTTAGTTGGTGGGGAGTCGATAAGTCATCACCAGACAAAACTCTTCCGCGGCGTACAAGTGAATGATGAAGTCATTACATGAACTCTTTGGCCTGAAGAGAACATACAAGATGCGCTGGTGAAGAAAATGGGCTTGTTTGTTCTTTGTTCTTATCTCGTGGTTGTGCGCCTTTGTTCATTCACTTGGTGTACATGGGTGAAGACAGTGGTGACAGCCTCATGTACATCACCAAAGTCCATTATTGTTCCAGCAATGTCGACTTTTCATGAATAACTATTTAACCAAGATGATAGTACCTCCCAGCATCTCATCTTCCCTCCTCACTGTCAACAGCTCTGAGAATACTCACAGTAGACAACATCACAGCTCAGGTAATCTTCAGCTTCACTAACAAACCAACACAATAAAACACCAGGACCCTTCACCTATCATGTCTAGACACAGCAAGCGCTCAACCCGCAAGGTCGGCTTCCTTGACGCCCTAGGCCAATGGACAATGGGCCCCTCTCTCAAGCGCAGCTCCCGCTGCCGTCGCCATCCACGCAGCACAACAGCAACCCGCGAAGCCCGCCTCGCAAACGCCCCGAAGGATCTTAACCTCACAGCCCGTCAATGGCGCCAGTACGCCGATGTTCCTCCGGAGCCACAAGATGAGTGCGACTGCAGTGACTGCGGTGAGGACCATTCTGACGATGAGCAGACACCGCTTATGAGTGGTGAGCCCGTGCAGAGGATCTGCTCCAAGTGGTCGCACTCTGAAGGGTCAGCGTTCACGCGTGAGCCGGAGCCTGTTCATAGAGATTCGGGGCTGAATAGGATTCTGGGAAGGGTTGAGGCTGAGATGGCGGAGGAGCAGAGGCTTAGACATCGGGTGAGTTATGACGCTGGTAATGACGCGCTGTTTGCAAACATTCCTCGTCGGGATCAGAGGACTCAAGGTGAATTCATCGTGCACCGTCATCGTCTCGGCGACGGAGAGGATTTTCTTGCAGTTGATACCTTTGGACACGGTGATTCAGGCCATCGCGAGGCAGATGTTCAGTCCGTACGCTCATCGCAGTTCTTTGAGAACCCTCGTGAAGCACCCGCTGTTCCTCCAGATGCCTGGACTCCATCGGTTCAGCATGTCCCCGAGAGTACAAAGACTAGGATTCAGTCTTGGAGGGATTGCGTTGATGATGGGCCGGAGCCGGAGCCGGAGCCTTCGGTGTTTGGGGCCAGTCATGCTCCGACAGTTTGGCCGGGGAGTGGAGAGACGATTGTGCCGGATGATAGCCTCACGGAGGTTGTTGTGCGGAATAGTCGGGGGTCTTCGAAGAGGGAGTCGAAGGGTCGTGGAAGTAGACGGCATTCGAAGAGGAAGTGAGTGGCTGAGAGAAGATGAGTGAGTTAATGAATGAGAGGTGAGATTGGTGTAAGGTAAGTCTTTTGGTGTAAATCAGTGAGAAAGAGAGGGAGAGGGAGAGGGAGAGGGAGAGGGAGAGGGAGAGAGGAAGAGGGTAAGTATTGATAGCTACGTCTTAGTGAGAGACCTAGACTGAACCTTGAGAGGTAAGTACAACAATAAATCCCCTTTGTCTGTAATATTTGTCTGATACTGATTTGATGCTGAGTGATGTGATTGTAGTAGTGATTGTAAGTGGGTGGCCTCAGCTGACGGGGACTGAATGGCAGACTGACAGACTAAATGCCAATGCTGATGGTCCTCTATTGTCGCAAGAGTTATATACAGTGATCAATTGATAGGATAGTATATATCATGTGCTGTATTCAATTGAGTTGACTTACACCAACCTTGAGACCCTTGCCCCTTGCTTCGGCTCCACAAAGTATCGTATCGTACCGCATGTCACTAAGACACATCGGGCCATCTCCAACTCCCAATTAAACGCGACGCGCGAGGGGAGCTTCCGTTCCCTTCCAAACTTATTAAACTTGGACCTTTATACATCACGGCCCCGCAGTTTGCAACGACACCGCACGCAAACCTTGGCCTCTATACATGACTTATCTTGGCTTCAAACACCTCAGACTTCTTCTCTGGTCTCTCGCGACTGCTTACAGAGCTTCAAAGACGACTCTGCGATCCTGCGCACGCCTACAGACCCTTTGCGACACTTTCGAATGCGATTGGCAATTGGATCCTTTGCTGAAAGAGTGCTCCATGAATTGATGCTTTAGACTTTTGCTAGGTGGATATATTATACTGGTAGGCTCTCACAACGTCTCTGAATCAGTTGCGCCAGAGTTGTCCTCATGTCTCCCTTCGTCAATCCTCCCAATTACCAATTACACTCAGCTAACATTCCAGCGCCCATAATGAACACCCTAGACGATGATCGCCTGTCCGCCAGCTCAGCTGACTCGGACAACGACAACGACAACGATAATGACAACGATAACGACCGCAATGACGTCGACGAGACAATGGAGGACGCTGATGACAACGGGGATCAGGATCAAGATGCAGAAGGCGATGACGACGATAACAACGACGATAACAACGACGACGACGATGACGACGATGACAACGCCGATGCAGACGCCGATGCAGACGGTGAAGGTGAAGAGTCCCAGCCGCCTGCCACAGACTCAAACGATCAAGCGAGCACCCAGATAAAATCTGAACCCGACGATTCGCAATCCCAACCCAGGAAATCAGCTACACCCGCCCCGAGTCTCGACAAGCGGTGGCCCCAGCCGTCCCCCGAGTACATCAGCGCTGCGTCCTACGACATCGTGCCGACAATGGCGGCGCCGCAATCGACGAGTGTCAACGCCATGGCTATCACACCCGACTTGAGGTACTGGATCACCGGAGGTTCGGACGGGTATATTCGTAAATATGACGGGC
Source organism: Fusarium musae (assembly GCF_019915245.1). Lineage (NCBI taxonomy): Eukaryota > Fungi > Ascomycota > Sordariomycetes > Hypocreales > Nectriaceae > Fusarium > Fusarium musae. The sequence goes on along the minus strand of NC_058392.1, from coordinate 3,560,028 downwards.
CCAATACCATCAATGGCAAGCTCGCCTTGACGGTTGCGCAGAGGCACCCGTTTGTGGATAGCGTTACCAAGGCTGGCATACTCATGTCGTACTGGGAGAACGAGGAGCCGCCGCCTCCGGGACGGGGAGACCAGGAACATATTCTCTCACCTGTTTACTCTCTTGCTGTGCAATCGCAGGCTCTTTGGTTGCTATCTGGTCTGGAGTCTGGCGGTATTAATCTCCAGAGCGTTCGACATGACGAGGGCAAGAGAATTCACTGTCTGCAGCAGCATACAAACGCTGTATCTGTCTTGACAATGGCACAGGATGAAAAGAGCGTTCTCAGCGGTGGATGGGACAAGAACATCTTTGATTGGGATCTCAACACCGGCCAAACGATCAGAAGCTTCGATGGCAACGCAGGTCAAATCTCAGCTCTTGAACTCCGTCCTGCAAGCGGCGCTCCCATCCCAGAAGACGACGATGAACCACCGCCTCCAACAACAATGACCACAAACAATGCAGCGCCTATAGCGAATGGGAACTTTACAGATCCGCTCACCAACGATGGAGTCGACGACATGTCCGCCGAGTTCAACGCCAACCCCAGCAACGGCGATGGTGACGGTGCAGCCTCACCCGCGCACGACAGTCTCTTTGGAGGAAGTGACGCGGGGAGTTTATTCGGCGAGACAAAGGAAGACCAACCCTTTGGCAACGACGACGATGAATTCGCTGCCGTCATGCCCGGCCATGGTCATGATAGCGCTATGGACCATTCAGCAGACATGGCCGCTCTCGACGCAGGAAAAGACCCAGAACCTGAGCCCGAACCTGTTCCGGAACCCGGGCCGGTCGTTGAACCGCCCCAGCCTGAACCATCGCAGGATACAAGCGACGCCATGGACGTCGATCTCGTGCCTGCTCCAACGCAAGCCACGGAACCATCTCAGGACGCACTCCCCAAGTCTGAGCCAACATCGCCTTCTTTACTCCTCACAACACACACTCCCACGAATCATGACCCAACACAGACATCCAATACAACGTTCCTCTCCGCCGCGATGGACGGAACGTTAAGGATCTGGGATAGACGCCAACAAGGTCCCGTAGCGCGCATCGGAACAAGGAATGGTGTTCCCCCGTGGTGCATGGGCGCCTGCTGGAGTCCCTCGGGCAACAATATCTACGCGGGCCGTCGCAACGGGACGGTGGAGGAGTATAATATTCACAAGGCCAAGAGGAACTGGGAACCTCACAGGACGCTCAAGTTTCCCGGGGGCAGTGGAGCAGTCAGTGCCGTGAGACCCATGATAAACGGCCGTCATCTCGTCTGGTAGAGTCCCTCCCCATTCCCTCTTATCAGTCTGTACTAACAGTATCCAGTGCCTCCCATGATATCATGCGTCTCTACGATCTTCGTGAATCGTCCATGAAACACTCTAGCGTCCCTTTCCTCATCATCCCCGGCCCTCCCCGTGCAGGCGTCATCTCCAGTCTCTACATAGACCCAACAAGCCGCTACATGCTGAGCGCTGCAGGCACAAGAGGCTGGGAGGGTACGAGCACTGAAGTCCTCATCGGTTATGAGATTAATGCTACCAATGGATAGTTCGGGTTCGTCTCAACTCGAGCTGACTCTCCAACTTTGGGACCAGGTCGTCGTGCTTTATATATGCTGGAGTTGGTCATGGCGAGCTCAATTTATAGTCGGATTTTCCTGCCTCTATAGCATTTAGACAAAATTCCATTCTTATTCCTCAAATTCTTCGACTTGGATCACTCAGCAGCAGTCAGGGTTTGATACAATACTCGTACAATTTCTACACCAGTGACTACATAATCTACAATTCCTGTCGCAAAACGACTTAGGACCTTTCTCCTAAGTGATAAAAAGACTTAGGTAAGTTCGTTTCCTCCCATGACATACCAGTCATGAACCTGAGGAACTGACACCAGACGTACCATTAAGATGTGCTGTAACCATGATATGAGTACGACCTGGCGTGTAGAACATGCTGATAGCTCAATCGAAGCTGATCAAGTCATTGTCCTCATCCTCATCCTCGCCCTCGTCCTCGTCATCTTCGGTAGGCTTCTCTTGGCCGAGTTCAGCTTTTTTGCAAGTTGAGACCTTCATTGACCAATGTGTTTCCACTTTCTCTTCACGTCGCCGATCAAGATTGTCTGATGTTGTCGTTCGGTGCCAGGTCTCACTGATCTGTATGAGCTCTGGGCTCTTCTTACCCCTCTTGGCCTTGGCGTTCTCTGCCAGTAGTTTGTCATTCTTGGCCAGTTTCTCGGGGCTCCAGTTGTCGGGGCGAGAACCCTCCTTTGAGGCATCTGCGCCCTGGTGGACCTGCTGCATGGTTTCAGCGTAGTATCCCACCTCCATAATCTGTTCACTGGTTGGCTCTAAACAATGTTTTCGAGCTTGTGCCATAGGAGTTGAAGTTGGCACCAGGGAACTTGGAGCTTGGAATGGATCAGACCGGCGAGTTGGGGACGTTTGATGGCTGGACCCTCCCGAGATTGTTCTGTCGCTTCGTGACTGAGGGCGATGGTTAGGCCTTTTGGAAGCTCGAGCAGGTAATGGAGAAGTTCTAAGGGGCAACTTCATCTTTGGAGGCTCATCGCATCGTGAAGGGCATTTGCAAGGTTGCCAACAAAGTGATTCGCAACTGTGGCCACACTTCAGGACCTCTTCGCACTTCTCCAAGCATTTGACCTCACTGTGGTCGAACTTGTGGCAAGTGAGCTTGCATGGATGACCCTTTGAACATGTGGACTCGCAACCTTTGTCGCAGCCGCCTCCAGGGATGTACTTCCATCCACTGGCATTCTTGATGTTTGTTCGCGTTCCGTGGTTACGGCAAGTGACGGGAAGGCAGTCGTCGATACACTGGCGTTGTTCAAACACATCGATGACCTTTCTCCATGTACTGTACGCCTCAGAATTCTCATCTCGCACAAGTGTTTGAGAGTTGCCAAAGACATACATTCCGCATCTCGCTCGGCTGGTACCCACGTTTGCCCGATTCGAATTGCCAATGAAGCCGGGACCAACGGTTCGAACTAGAGACAGCAGAATGACATCGTTCTCCTCGCCCTGGAAACCGTCGACGGTCCTTACGGACCACTTCTTCAACGGATTCTTGAGCTCGAGATACAGGTCGCGACGAAGCTTTTCCGTGATGAGAGAAACCTGCCCCTTGTAGAACGTCAAAATAGTGATACGTTCTGGGTCAACACCGTTCTGAACAAGATATCGCACGAAGCCCACTATCATGTCGGCTTCATCTGGGTTCGAAAATGAAAAGTCGTTGGCATTCTGCACCTCTTGTCCCTCGTGATCAAACCACCAAAGGCTCTTCCCGCCCATGCCCGGTATTGGAGGTCGGTTGTCTGGGTCGTAGACGGAGCAATGATCGGTGAGCTTGGGGTAGAACGCGTTGACCACTTCGCGAATTGCAGGGACCATACGACGCTGAACTCGGAGCATACTGTATGGCAACTTGAGCTTGACCAGACGCTCAAACAAAGACACATGCATATTGTAGGGATCGCGGCCGAGTTCTCGCACATCTACAGATGGGACCAGTTGCTGGTGATCGCCGACAAGTACGACTTGGTCCAGACTGGGATAGAGAGCGGAACTAATGTTGGCTTCTCGAGTTTCGGCCGCTTCCTCGATCATCAATATGCGGGGCTTCAATGCTGCGATCATACCACGGTACTTGGATAGTCCGGTGGTTGTGCAACCTACAATCTCAATACGTTCATGTGTGATAAGCTTGACGTCGTTCTCCCAACGCTGGACTTTGATATCATCACAGGCTTCCTGGTACTCTTTAAGAAGCTGAGGGAACTTTTGAGCTCGTGCGCGGATAAGTTCTTCTCGTAGGAGGCGATAGACCATGCCGCGATCACCTGGCTTGATCTTATATAAATCTTGATGCAGTTTCAATAGCCTACGGGCTCGGTGGACCCAGGCGGCATGTTTGGAGAGTGCGCTCGGAAGGGCACCGGTGACATTGAACTTCATGGGAAAGAAAGCACCCTTGAGTCTCTCCTTCTGATTTTCCTGCTGGGTTTCTTCAACAGCGTCATCCTTTGCAGGATTCTCAGCCTGGTTCTGAGGAGGGCGTATGTCAAGAGTGTGGTCGTCCTCGATGACCTGGAGCCAGTGCGCGATGCGACACTCGATCTCAGTTCCGTCATCACGATTGACCAGAGTAGCAGATTCCCACTCGTCATCATCCAACGACTTGTACTGAGCATCCGAGAGGAGTCCTTCTCGAAGAAACTCTTCAGCTGGGATCAGAAATGCAGGGAAGCATTCCGACAACAACGTCTCAATTGTGCCGAGAACCGTTCTTCGAGCTTGCTCACCCGCAATACTACCACCACTTTTATGACCTAACTTGGCTTTGAGATTGAACAGAGTACGCTCTTCTATCGCCTCGTCTTCTGTACGGCCACCGAGACGCACAATGACGGCTTCAAAAACCGAGAGTCGGTCTAGAAGCTGATCGAGAGCGTGGTTGGTTTGAGCAGCAACTATGACAGGTGGGGCTTCCTTTCCAGACTTGAGAGTCTGGATATAGCTTTCAATGGCTACAACGGATGTGAATGTCTTGCCAGTACCAGGAGGACCTTGGATGACAGCCAGTTCTTTGTGGGTCATGCGTTCCAAAGCTTCCTTTTGAGAATGGTCGAGGTGGTCAGCTCTTTCAGGAATACGAGGAGTCTGTCCTGGAATGTCTGCAAGATAGGCGGTCGTGTGTTCGGTGTTGGACTCATGAATGATGTATTTGTCAAACTTGGAACTGAGGGGTGTTAGCCTGAGAATTGAGTATACAACGGGAAAGACTTGCTCAAACTTTGCGGCATGTTGCAGCCCAACCATGGCGTGGCGAACAGTCTCAAAATAACCTCCTTTGGCTTCAAGCATCACCATCTCAACGGAAGGATCGAAGACGGCATTGTTGCAGTCGGACCAAAAGATCTCGATGCGGGGCGGAGTGTCCTTGCCCTCGCCATTAGCAAGATCAGGTTCTAGGCCACCCACGATGTATCGTGCGGCAACAACTGCAACATAGCATTCGGTGTTGAAGTTGTCATCTTTGGGAGACAGCGCAATAAGGGTACCAGCAGTAAGCCGGTTTGTCTGCTTCCACTCAACTTTAGTGGGTGAGCGCTCCGTTGAGAAGGCAATGCGGCAAGCTGCCCCAGATCTAGCAAACAAGTAGCCTTGAACGTGTACCTTGTAGTTGTTACCTTAGTAAAATATTTGGGGAAGGAGGAAATGTGACTGACTTGTGTATAGATGTAGAAGTTGTCTCTGTCGCCCTCCATCATTCTAGGCTTGTTTCTGAAGCAGTTGATAGCTTGCCGAAGAAGCTCAGTACCCTCGAAACGATTTGTGATATACTGAAACTCAAGGTAGGCATTCTTGGCATCACGTCCAGACAGTTCCTTGATGATAGGTGGAGGAGGCAATGGAGCAGGATCAATGGACATGAGCTCACTCGAGTGCGGGAACTCTGGAGCCAAGTGCCAAGGGACGCTACCAGTCTTTGGCAGATTGTTCTTGTGCTTGACATGCTGAGTAATGATTTCCGAGGTAGTCTGATCTCTCGGGATCTTGGAAAAATTAGTATGCGAGGAGAAGAGGCATCATTGTGGCACTCACCTGTTGGTATTGGTCCCCCATCTTGCATGAAGGTGATCTTGATGAACTCGATGGAAGAAGCTCCCACGACTGGCGTTGGTGGGGAAAATTGGCACAGTATCCAGAAGATGAGAAATGAGAGATGAGGCAAAGGATTTCTATGTGATAGAGAACCTCTGGGTGCTTGGTGTAGAAGAAATGTGTGTGTTTTGATGAGAATGGTTGAGGACGGTTGAAGAAGAGAAGAGAAGAAATGGCGAGATGCAGAGAAATACACCGAGAAGAAGAAGAAGGCTGAGAAGAAGCAGGGATAGTTTCATGAACTTCTTGTTGCCCAGCAACTCTGAAGAACGATGATGAGAGAAGAGGGAAGAGAGAGAAGGAAGGTGGCAGCGGGCGCAAGCTGCAGGTATGACTGAGGACTCAACTCAAGTTTTGAGTCCAATGAAAAGTTGAGGAAGAAATGTTGATGCCAGCTGCCCGCCAGGTGCCACTTGCAGATGTTGGATATTCCTCTTAGCGGGAGGTCGTTGCACGTCCCCTTGCTCCAGGTGCTCTAGGGGTTCCAGTACAGTAGCGAGTAAAAGACCCCAGGACATCCAAACAGAAATTGTAATCTGGCTCGGAGGATGTATTTGATGCTGCGATGAAGCGGGTGTGGAATTTGTACCGCTTGTTCGAGTAGTTGCCGTATAGGTGATGAGTGTCCAGAGTGTTGTGCTGGGCTTGACGTGGGTGTTCGGGCACGAGGTTTCTCCTTTGACAGACTGGGCACAGTTGATATCTTTCAAAGATGGTATTGACCTTGAAGAGAGACTTCTATTGTTGAAACGCGTTGTATTGTTCCAATTCGGTGCAGTAAGAACGTTTATTGTTGGCAGAAGCATGGGAGAATCCAGGGGTAGAGGACAGCAGGGCACACAATGCCTGGGAACAGCGCAAGGTAAGATTGCAATGGATGACAAAAAGACTCAATTGATTGAACCTCTTCTTCCGAATCGGTAATGGATCGCTGGTGTTCTCGTAGAGTATGAGTGTCCTGCACTCAGACCTCATGGTTAGCTCGTTGGCGCTCAACTAACAAGTTCCGGGAGTCTACCTTTTTCTTGCTTGCCCAAAAACACAAACCATTCAAATCCGAGGATTAAAAGCCAGTCTCAAAACTTCAATTGGAAGCTCTGTCTTGCCGCTGTCGCTCGTAAGCAACGCCTCGTCTCGTCTCGTCGCAGAAAAGGGGTAATTCGTCGTTCGTCATAAATCAGAAATCGTCTCTCAAAACCAGTTTTAACAGCCCCAAAACAGTTTCCGTATCTACTGAGAGAATTGAAGAGAAAGAAATGGAAGAGGAGAAGGACAAAACTTGTCAAAAACGAAGAGTACACCCCTGGTGCTTGATCTCGGGAGCCTGCATATGGCTACACTCAGCAACCGTCATGTCCCCTGCAGGTTCCCCCTCACCGCGCCAGTGCAAGATGACAGAATGGGCGTTTTGCATTGGAATCATGGCAATTTGCATGTTTGAATCATGGGCCTGGCGTGTCTTCAGGGGGGTATGCGGGATCTTGCATCACGGTCAGGGCCGTGCCTAATCAAGGCAATGAGGGACGGAGTAAGGTGACACACGCGTGTCGTTATACTTGGGATGGACGAGATTTGACAGCATTTAACCGGAGTTAAAGGGTCGATGTGTCATGAGGGAGCGACTTGGGTTGTGGCTTGTCGCGTATCTCGTTGTCGCCACATCATTTGTGAAAGGCTTGCAAAGAAACTGCATGCTGCAACTGCAACGAGTGTTTGTGGAAGTGCAAGCATGCATGGGCCAACGGTATGCCACAATTGCTGTTTGGATATCAGACTACATGCAGCAAACACTGGCCCTTTTGACCTGCATGTCAAACAACACACGCAGGCCTCATCATCAATCACAAGCCTCAGAGAACAAACACATGCATCGACAGAGTTGGTGATTCTATTACTCTCCAGGGTATTCCGTGTATCAAACCCACCTACCAAAAGCAACAACCCGACCAAGACCCTTGATGTCTTGCAATCACTCTTTTCTCTTACACAAATGTTGGTACACCCCATGACAAATCGCTTTTGGAACCCGCGATAATGACTCTACAGACCGAAGCCCCCTTTCGCCGGAAAATGCCCGCCGCATTTCTTTGCCTTTGACCCCATTTCGCCTGGTAAGAACACCGACCAACACCCCGGGATATCTGTCGTCCTGTACGGACTCGATCCATATAAGCAGGATCACAACTGAAAGCCGACCAAAACGCTCTTCTATATGATCGCAAAACCTGCATGTTCCAACTCGATGCCATTGGGAAGAATCGGCCGTCCTTGCATCGGGAAAGGCCAGAAGAGGGGGTTTTCCATATTGTCTCCTGTCTTCTGCACAGAAGGTGATTGCTCTCCCATGAATGGTCCCGCACCCCATTGGCACGTAATGTCTCCCTCTCTAAGGTTGGGCGAGAAGAAGTTGAGACTCCCCGTATGCGGCAACACCAAACGGTCGTACTCTTCTGCTGTGAGCTTATCGACGTTGTTCTCGACATCAATGTCCCACTTTGCGGCCAAATAGCGTAGTATGTTGAGAGCCTGCTCAGCGAATTGGTGGCAAGGAGCCATCTCAGTGAGGTCTGAAATACCTTGAGTGATGGATTCGGCCACACGAGGATCCACCTTGACCGCTTTCTCTATGTCCGCCTCGGTCGTATCCGAGCCGCCAACAGTTGTTGCACCAATCGCTAGGTGCATGATGGCGGATGTGAGGACAAAATATGGTACGAACGAGGGCGTTCGTCGCAAAGTGTAGAGTGAAGAGTAAGATCTTAGAAGGCCTTGAATGGCGTCGGCCGCTTGTGAGCACACATCGCGAGGCGAAACCTTGGATCCAATGATCCGTAGCTTGATTAGAGGCCGGAACAAGAGTAGGATCGCGAAATGATAGTACATGCTGCTCAAGTAAGCGACGGTGATCAAAGAAACGTGTTAGGCTTGAGACTTACTGAGCGAACAGCACAGCTGGGGTGAAATTGTGCCCCAGTCGAAGGACCTCAGGTATACGATCATACCAATTGAGGTACTGTGTGTACATGTTCAAAAGTTCTCTCGCTGTAAGGGGTTTTCCAGGGGAGTGGAGAATGTACAGAGACTGGTGTACGAGCTCGCTGAGTTCGCAGAAACATTTATATACGGAACGCACGTTAGACGGTTGTTGGCATGAGCGTTGCAAGGGAGCGCCTGTCACAGTCAGCGATATTCATGGAATAACACAAAGGAAACCCACCGTCGTCCGTATAGGGCACCCAAAGAGACGCTTCAATGTCTCCTATTATCGCAGGCTTTGGTGGTAGATGAGGGAAGCATGAGCATTGCGGTAATGAGCCTGTGGCGAGGGACCATGCACTGTAGTATCCGTTAGAGCGAAATCTCACAGTAAAAGGGGAGACTCACTGGTCAAGCGCAAAAGCACCCCAAAAGGTTGCTGACTGCACAGCGAGTTCATCTTCATCTCCTTCGTCCATTATCCGGTGAAGTCCCATCTCAATGGCGAGTCGAATACTCTGCCCAGCGTAATACCAGCTCTCCGAATCTCGCCCGCAACTAGCCTCTCGGATCGACATTATCCCCAAAGCTTGAATAGTTGTGAGGGAGTGGTGATCCGTTTCCTGGGCAAATAGCCTCAGTGACTCCTTGAAGAAGTGGTCGCCAGACGTATAAGGGTCGTTGGGATTGGCTCGAGACATGGGCTGCGTCGAAAAGCGACACCCCAATGCAAGAAGGGCATTCACCAGTATCGGTGAGCAATATCGATTCCGTCCCTCTTGGAAATCCTGTAGAAAGTGTTCTTTACTCAGAGAAGCAAATGTTGGATACTCCCAGCAGAAATACAACGCCAAAAGATGTTGAACAAGAACGCTATCGCCGGTAATCACGGTCCAAGTTGAAGTCGGTGTTCGCAGCCCCGGTTCATTCAATGGTGACAGGATCTGTTCAACTCCACGATATCGTGGAAGACCGTCCGAGATTTGATCAGGGTTCATCCCCTCGGCCCAAGACCCAACTCGATTTTGTGGCGGCCCTCGCATATCTGTCTGCCAGTTCATGACATCGGGGTGTGAGTTGCTCCTCGTTGATCCGGTTTGGCTGAAGGAAGATTGCCAGGGACTATGCTGACCCATCTCGGGCCTCATGGAAGACTGCTGCGATTGTTGATGGTTCGCACCAAGGCTTATGGCTGCCAATGTACCCAGCGAACCTCCAGGGAACCCCGGGGTAGGTCCCATGGTAGGTCCCTCGGAACGGGAGGGAAACGAAGGTATCGAACGCTCCCCAGGGCGTGGTGCGCTTGCTAGCCATTCTGAAATGGTTTCGATGGGTTGGCCGCCCCGAAGGCGGGTCAAGACCTCTTCCCATAGTTCTGGTCGGACAAGAGCAGCGAAGACTTGGTCACTTGAACGCTGCTTCTGTCGAAGAGTTTCGATTTCGGTTCGGAGGTTCTCCTTCGACTGGCGCACGGGAATCTCGTACACACATTCGGCATCTTTCTGTGCTCTACATCGTCCGCACGGTTTTTTGCCATCGCACTATAACATTAATTGTTAGCAAGGATGAGTTTACAGGATAATCGATACGGGACGAGGCGAGCACTGCAGCCAATTGTGGAAGTCCTTCACAAGCTAAATAAATTGCGGTGGTGGGACATGCTATGACGTACAAGGAAAGTGAAGAACAAGAACCGGCTACGCAACCAGGGACTCCGGGAAAGTAAGCTGATCTGTACATACCTTTGCGCGCTTCTTGCGGCATTCCGTGCAGGCATTGGGCGTCACAACACCCAGCCCTCGGCGACGTTTCGAGTTTTGTGTATGGGTGACGTTGGTTGTTGCAGGACCTGATGCAGTCGAGGGCGTATTGGAGGACTGAATTGAGGTGGGGGTAGGATTCCCTTGTGAGGAAGCTCCCCCAACCTGCGCAGAAGCTCCTTGCGGCGTGTGTTCAGCACTGGGTTGCCGTTGACTACCAGCGTCCGAATGTTCGTTGTCGACATCCATCACTCGAAAAGCGAGCCTGACCGCAGGCTATCGCAAAGTTACAAAGTTTGTGGGGGCAGAGGAGAGGTTCGCTGTTTCTCTGTTGCCGTGCGTATGGAACCAGGCGTCCGTCGTGAAGCTTTGTGAGCTCCAACCTTCAGCTCGAAGAGCTTTGGGTGGGATGAGGTCTTGGGGGGGCGACGGCGGATGGCACGGCGCAGTCTGACATGCTGCGAAGGGATTCGCGATGGTGTCGTCAAAGTTACAACCTGAGTCTTTGAAGCTTGAACGCTCTCGCCTTGTTCTTCTCTGGTCACCCCAAAGAAATCAGATTTGATTTTTGGCGCCAGAAGCGAAAACGACTTTGGGCTGTTGGTACCTGAATGACTTCTGCTTTCTCAGTCGCGTCACGGCGGCTTTGTAGCGGGGAGAATGCGATGCGGAGCCAAGACGGTTGAAGATGGCCCACCTAAGCTCTCACAATTACATCAAGGCCAGTCACAGCGAGTCGTAGGTCGAATTTGGGTAAAAAGCCCGGGCAATGCGCATTCGTCGACTAGCTAGTAGAGTGCTAGGCTCTAGCACAACGTAACCGAACTAGAGGTGAGCTTTGGAAGCTCACGAACTCGAGGATACCCGACCGGGGGTTTCAAGGAGCTCGAGGCCGACTCCGCGAGTCAAGGGAGAGAGAATGAAGGCTTGCAGGAGTCGCAGATCAATGGCGCTTTGAAGCGCGCAATGTTGTTTCTCTTTTTCTCGTCGCAATTTGCGTTCTCAGGAGGGATTAACGAGGTTGCTCAGAAGTACTGGTATACTTGGTGTCCACTCGATCGTCGATTGCGCCGGCAATAGAGAACAAAAGTTGGGCGCTGTGGTCCATGCACAACACGGATTGGGAATTATCTGAGTTGAACAATTGAAGATTTTGAAGTCAAATTGAGACCGAAATCGGAATTTCTGCGCATATAACGGAAGTTGGACAGATTGGGCTTAAAATGAGAACTGATTGATTGTAGGGATGTGTGAGAAATGGGACGATGAAGATTGGCTATGTTCAGTATGGGAATCTCTTGCGATTGAGATCACGATTATCGTCGCGCTCGATTACCAGGTTCGGGCCGGTTCAAATAGAGGCATAGAACCACGGCGAAGCTTGTCGACTTGAGCTTTAATTTGCTTGATGTCCTGTTACCGGGCTGAATGAATCCTGCGTTTCCTCGGCGAACTCTGTTGCAAATGGGATGTCTTGCAGCTATGTAGTCGATTACAGTAGCTAGGGTCCTGGCTCTGTCTCACGCTTCATGCCGTGAAACAGATGATGATAGAACCGCGGATATGGAAGCTCTATAGTGAAATATAAAGAGTGTTGTTGAGAGATGGAGGTCAAAGTCGAGAAAATGGGTTAGGTGGCCGAATGAAAGAGCTTTTTCTGGTTCTGCCTGAGGTAGAACTTGGAAAGTAAGGTACGCTCAACCTCTTCAGGTTACCAATGTTAGGTATCAGAGGGTTATTCCGCTTTTGACTGCTGAAGAAAGGAACGAACTCTATTTTTTGAACCCGGCGCAAACGTTCTTGTCTTTGTAATCCAGTCTCGACCGCCCAAGCTAGGATTCTTCTGTCCAAAGTTCTCTGATAACCATGAGAATGAGTGCCGTGGCAGATCGACCAGGCCATAGACTACCAAGCTTAAAATTTAGTTGGGGCCGTGGTCTGAGTGGACAATATGCTCAATGACTCGTCATTCTGCAGTTGTAGCCTGCCGATGAGCCTTTCTTATTGCTCGCCCTCTCATCGTCGTTACTCAGCTGCAAAATCATGTCTCTATTGAACGTTGAGATGTCTGAGACAAAGCTGTTTTTGTACGCACCGCAATTCCCCTCAGCTTCTCAGCAAGTAAAACTGCAAAGTTGTACGCCATCGAACTTATCCCCAAGCCTGCTTCAAGGTCACATCCACCACAAGAAGGTCCATCGTCCAATTGGAATGTTGCGGAGTCAGCCAGATTGTGCATGCTTCCTTGCATTCGGCGCATCCTTTGAGCCCTCCATCTCATCACCGTAACTTCGCATCGGATATAAAACGGACGGCCATAACCAAGCCTCATGCTTTACTCAATGGGATCTCTTAAGGAGAGAATAGGTTCAGCGCCATTGTGATATGATGTCAGAGATAGTAGGCTTGCGGCGATCAGAACATCACGGCTGATCATAGGCTGGGGTAAGTTCTATCTTGGCAACATATGATTGACATTGCTGCATTGAAGCACTGCTACTGATACTCGAGCAAACTCCAAGAAAAATGCCACACAATACTGGGTGACCCTGATGGATGGTGTTACAAAAGTCAAAAAGGAGCTATTTCTCGGAATATTGGGTGTTCATTCCAATTGTCTTTCATCTTCACCTGAGAACTAACTTTCATGCCAGGGCCATCGGTCGAAGTGCCCCTCTCAACCTTACCCCACAGTACGTCATTAGCCTTTGGCAGCCTCAACGTTCAAGCAATTCAGCTGGATTATGACCTTGAGCTGAGCTGCACTGTAACATGGCCTACAATGGCGGCCTCTGTGGCTGATAATGCCCTTCCAACAGCGAGGAGAGCGACTGAGAGAACTCTTCAATAACAAAAGATGCAGAGTTCAGATTGACAATATTACCCCAATATCCATCCACCCGCCAATTCATGATCCCATCGTCCATGCTATAACCGGATTTTCCAAACACCACCGAACCGCACCCCGTATACATGCGCCCAGTTCCTATGCACCACTATTATACAGCCAGGTTATTCAATGACAAAGGAAATAACATATGCCTAAATCTCTGTCGGAGCCTATGCAAACGGTTCCCGGCGCCCTTTACTAGGACTTCGGTTTTTAACAGGGCTACGGCCCCGATCCGTCTTGCTTGGGCTCCGACGCAGTGAAGGAGTGTATGGAGGTGCAAGAATCGTCTTCATCTTTGGCGGCGGTGTACTGTCCGTATCGGTACCATCGTCGAGCAACATGTGACGCTGCATCCTTGGTGTTTGGACAGGAACCCACATGAACCCGGGACCGTTCTCAGGGGCCATGGATGGATCGTGAGGTGGAGCTGCGGGTTGTGACTGAACAGGAGGTGCTGGCTTGCTGACATATCCACCCAAGAAAAAGTTGTTCGCGAAGGCGCAAAAGATGAGGACAGCGAAGAAGAATCCCTGCGAAGTGGTTAGCTTGGCGATCAGTATTATGCTGCATGGGTAACCCACCCAAGCCTTGAGATTCATTGCTTCGGAAAACTCGTTGATGATCTCTGCGATTTGCTTCGCAGTCACCTTGACCCTCATGATAGCCTCAGGGTTCTGTGTCATGCATTCAGACCACTCCTCGCATGCCACTCTCAGCGCAGGACGATCGTTTTTAGCGCATCCGTTGATGCTGTACTGAGTTTGGCATTCCGTAATTCTTCCCATTATCTCGATTCGTGCCATCTCGTTTGCATTTTCGATATCCGTCTTCACTGTGGTTACAATGGACCAGCCAATGTAGACAAAGACTGATACCAGGAAGAAGTTCACGATCAACTTGACCCATCTGTAAAGATTATCGGGGGCATTAGGGTGTTCGTCCAACATATGCAGCAGAGATCCCAAGAAACCCCTTGGGACTTCCTTTGTTCCCTTCTTCTTGCCACGAGTTCGCCTCGGGGCGATACTATCTTCCGAGTCGGAGTCTGACTCTATCCAGCGGTGTCGGGTTATGCTGCTGACATCTCTGTCGAGGTTATGTCTCTTTCGCTTGCGAATAAATTCTGATACAGAGAGGTCTCGAGTCGCCCGTATTTCGCCTCGACCTGGCGTATGCTTCTTGCTTGAGAAAGGAGTCTTGCTGTAACGAAAGGATTTGTCGATCTTGGAGGGACTCGTCATGCCACTCATATTGACGTCGCTCATACGGTCCGCCTCAGGAGTATCGTTTGGGAAGTCGGAAACTTCTGTCAAGGCAGGACTATCTTCTGCACCTGAAGCTTCAGACAGCGCAACGTCATCGAAAGGTCGTCGGGGCGTTGTAAAGGCAGGGTTACGGAATGCCGGCGCAGTAGTTCTCGAAGATAATTGAGGCGTAAAAGAGGATTGTGGCAGTTTCGTTTTTGAAGGTGTCCCTAGATTTGCGAAAGGATTTGGTCTTGTCGATTTCGAAGGGGAGCCAAAGACTACAAACGGTTAGCAAAGAGCTGCCAGACATCATGGATGATAGAAGCTACAGCTACAACTGTAACTCCGCTAAAGGTAAACTTGCCATTCTGTGAGTTACTTTTTGCTGCATGTGTAAAAGGACTCGTGGGATCAAAAGGGCCACTGTTCTGGTACTCCCAGTCCATAGGACCTTCGTAAGTTCGACGATCCATAATCGATTATAGCTACTGTATAGCTCGAATAATTACGAGGTAAGGTTCGCCAGGTGGACAGAATTTAGGGTTGATGTCGGGACAGCTGTAGTGACTGCAGCTGCCAGATTCAATCCTTCAAGTATTCTTCAATTCATCCGTGGCAACCAAAAAGGCCAAAGTAAACAAAGGGTGCGGGCCACCTGCCTGAGGTTTGCTAGGTGGAGCTTCGAGATTATGTCAGCGAGCAGGGGTCGCGCCTCGCACCTGTGGCGGCTCTAGCCATACAAAGAAAGTTGAAGGTTTGCGAATTGTCAATCTTTCCATATTCACAGCCTTCGACGATTCTTCACCAACAAATCTTCAAGCACCAAGTCCTCGAAGCATCTGAAGCGCTGTGAATAAAAAGTTACAAAAAACGATAAAGAACTCCCAGAGTGATCTCGCACGGTCGACAACGCGACACCATGTCGGAAAGGGATTCCCCAATTGGCGAGCACGCCAATGAGCCTGTCAACGACGGCCAAGAGCAAGAATATGAGGATGCTGTCGCCGCTGCTGACTCTGATCGCGACTCCGATGCGCTGTCCGAGGTCGACGAGGATCAGTTCGAGGACTACGACCCAGAAACGGCGAATATTGAGGACCGTCCCGTCGACATTGACGAAGATGTTGCTCGTACATTGAAAGCTACAAAGCGAAAGCGCGCAGACGGAGAGGCTCCAAAGAAACCACGTGAGGGCCGTCGAGATAAGAAGCGCCGAGATCGAGATGAAGATGTTGATATGGATGATGCAGAGGATGGGGGCAAGAAGTCACGACGTTCAAGACGCGCTGCTGGTGATGGAGAGCGACGTCCACGTTCTAAGCCTGCTAGTCCCGAGCCTGAGAAGGATGAGAACTTGACACCGGCGGAGCGAAAGCAGCGAGAGCTCGACCGAATGATAGATGCGGCAATCAAGAAGCCAAGCGGCCTCAAGCGCAGGAAGAAGGATGAGATTGTACGTTTCGAAATGCATATGCTCAAGTTTTTCAACTAATGTCTTTTTAACCAGGATCTTGAGGACGAGATTGATGATCTTCTAGCGGATCTCAAGGTACAGATGGAGCAGGCCTGTCAGGCTGATAACCAGGCTCGCGAGGCCGGCCAACCAGCTCTGCACAAGCTGAAGCTTCTCCCCGAAGTCACCGCTATTCTGAACCGAAACAACGTCCAACACGCCGTTCTGGACCCCGATACGAACTTTCTGCAGCACGTCAAGTTCTTCTTGGAGCCTCTGAACGATGGCTCTCTTCCAGCGTACAACATTCAACGCGACATCTTCAACGCTCTCGCCAAGATGAACATCGAGAAAGAGGCGCTCCTCAGCAGCGGTATCGGAAGAGTGGTGGTGTTCTATACTCGTAGCAAGAAGCCCGAACCCAGTATCAAGAGAATTGCTACACGACTCCTGGGAGAATGGAGTCGACCTATCCTCAAACGAACCGACGATTACAAGAAGCGCCAGATCGAGACCCGTGACTACGATTATGAGTATGTGTTCTCTTGCGGTTTGTTTCTTACACATGCTAACTTTGATGCCAGATCTGCCAAGATGGCACAACGCCAGAAGATCAGCTCTCAATTCAGTCTTTCCCAGCGTCCTGCCGCCAACGCCAAGGACGCTGAGCGTGAACGTCTACTGGCCCCATCACGAGGCAACAACTCGGCGCGTATGGTCAACTTGCCTTCGAGCTACACTGTTGCTCCCCAGAGCACCTTTATGGGCTCGCAAAACTCTAGCCATCGTCCCCTTGGTGCAGGCGGTATGGAGGCTTTCCGCAAGATGGCTCAGAAGAGCAAGAAGCGGGCCAACTAAGGCCGAAACTCACGGTTGGATTTTCTTCGGAGCTTCTTGGAACGTACCATATTCAGGCGAGCATGACGGTTGCAAGCTATCAGTTGAGACAGAAGAGTTGACGCACGCGGGTTCTGGGTTTGGCGTTGTCGGCGTTGACATAATAGGCTATTAAACACATCAAAACTGGAGCCCTCATGACGGGCTAAAGCGAACTATTTTTTGTGACTCTGATTCTTGTGATGTGATACGTGGTCGTCCCGTGCTCTTGAGACACCAGATGACATGGACGGTTGGCTTCCACGTGGTTTTGGGATGTTTAGTCGCTGACACATGAAAGAAAGATCTACGCACTTGAGATGGTGTGTTCAATGACCCTACAATATTCGTGACAACCTCGGTCCATGCTTGTGAGAGTACTCTTCTATGAAATGGCTTCAACCTTGGAGTTTAGCTCACGTAAGTAAAACACAGGCAGGCGTTCCTCTACCATCAACAGCATAACCATGCCTCGAGACTTAGATCCTAATGGCGCTGCGGAGAGGCATCGCGAATGTTTCATTCGGCGGTCGTCTCCGAAGTAATTGACAATTTATCACAACGCCTTTACTGCTATCAAGTTCGTTACCCAGATTGGAATGCCCAGACTCCGGCGGCTAAGGGCGGCTGACTGCAGGTGGTTCTACTTCGGCGCTTAAAGTACTAAGCTCGGTAGCCATATGATACTCGAGTTGTGTTGAAGCAGGCCTCAAATACGACCTCAGAAAAGGACGATGCATGTAGGCAAATGAATAGACGTCAACGCAGGCAACATGTCTCACTCGAATGCAGGCCCTGGGTTCCTTGAAGTGCGTCTGGGGTCACAAATCAACGCGGCATGAGGCCTACACACTTATATGGTATAGAGGTGAGTCTATCATTGACGCATCCAAAGTGCCTATAATCGCCAGTGACCCTTCGAGTTCGTTCTTTGTCGGTCAATAGTCAAGATGTTGTATCTTTACATTATCTGAAGGCTTCAGAACTCGGTGGAGATAAAATAGACGCTCAAGTATAGAAGAGGAAGCTGGCGGTGCCCGATACACTATGCAGAGTACAACTAACCTACACGCTGAGTTGTTCAGGTCGCTTAGATCATTTCCAGTCAACCACGAAGCTGACAATCTCCTTACCCCCATCCATACCAGTTCTTTGAACGGCATCCAACCACGGGAAACAACACAACCTTCAGTTTCTAGTCATATGAATCCATTCGCCAAGTGTAGTTCGTTGGGTGATGCGGGTAATATAATTAGATCTGCTGTCGTTTCACTTAGCGCCCTTGGACTCTCCAAGGAGGTAGAGCAACATGTGCAAATGCTTTGAAGACAAGTATAAAGAGACAGTATACAACTAGGTATTATCAAGCCTAAGTAATATAATATTTTACAAGAAGCGTATCCAAAAATCGCCGACATGGTTAAGAACAAGCCAAGGTTGTATGTTGTCTGCTTCTTTCGCACACCTCAAGAAGGCGGAAACCCTGATCCTTACCATTGGGGCCTCGCCAGCGGTCCAAAGGATGGTGGAATGGAGGGCATGGTTCTCTACCACGTTCGAAACATCCCAACTTCACAAGGCGTACACTGGCAGTTCGAAGAGCCACCGCGCGATCTCTCAAGCGGTCCCACGCCCGCGATGCTCACATTCACAGCCGTGGCCAAGATTGAAAACTTACGGCGCCTGGAGGAGGTCGTTAGAGCTGTCCCTATAGAAACAAGTGCTGTATGGACCGTCTTCAATTGCCAGATGTGGGTTGAACAAGCCTTAGCTGCTATCGTTGGGGATCAGAGGTGCGTGGGTACGAATGCAATTCCGGCGAACTGGGCCGTACTTCATCAGCAATGCACCTCGTTCTCGGAACCGTTCCGGGAAATGCGACGTCAAGGGCAGCTCCTACCAACTCCAAGACCTATGCAAAATCTTCTACCTTCGTAGAAGTAGCTATCCAAAGGAGTGCTGCGGTCTGTGACGCACTCTGTGCGTTGAAAGCGGCAAGGAGGAGGCGAAAGACCCATCTTACTTCGTACAAATGATCCCGGGGAATGCCTCGCCGACGATTGTACACCGAATAGTAGAAGATATAAAGCAACTGGCGAGAGCGAAGCGGGTTGAGTAGGCTAAAACCATGGTCAAGGATCTCAGGAGCGCGGCGTGCAGAAATATAAGCGTCCAGCGTCTGCCAATGCGCCGTGCTGATCACTTGGCACGCACTCGTCTACTCCTTGCACAGCGGCGCAACGGTTGGAAATTCTGTATATAACTCAGCCTGTAACGAGTCTATTCTTGGTGCAAATGTCAAGCCACGTTGTGCTGGCCCCAGGTACACAGCCCACTCGAAGAATAAATTGTAACGTGGACATTTCGAGGTTTTCTTCGCAAGTTCTTGCGAATTTGAGAAGCAATCAATTTCGCCTTCCGCGGCATCGGAAATCTCTGGGAGTTGGTGATGTTCAGAGGAAGATTGCAAAGGACTCGCATAGCCTTGTTCTGAGACGGTCTATCAGCTCCTGTAACCAGCCGAAGTTGCTCGGCAGCATCACCTTTCCCCTAGTCGGTGTTGCCCTAGTTTCCTCGCAGTTGCTTTGTCGGCGTGAGGTCGAATCCATCATCTCCAGGCTGTCTTGAATATCTGTTAGTCTCCCCAGGCCAATTGGTTGACATGCACCCTCAAGGCCCATCACAATAATGCTTTCTCCATAAATCGTCCATCTCTTTTTCTTGAGGCCACTCATCAAGAAACTTCCCAATCTCCTCCCTCCACCCTTTGATGTAATGGGTATTAATCGCTGTTGTGTACTCCCAGTACCGTGGATACCAGCCAGACATTTCCCAATCCACAATTCCTACAACTTTTCCCTCCTTGACCAGGATGTTACTCAGACTAACATCTCCATGTGTAAATACGGTCCCTATATTCCCTTGTTCTGATGCTGTATGCATCTCGATCAATTTTTGAATCTCTGCTTGACTCGCTTGGTCTGCGATGGAGTCAATATTCGAGACTCCGTTTCGAAGGAAAAGGTTGAATGCTGCCTCGTTCGGGAAGGGGCCCAGCCCTTTCTCCCCGGCGGCATTCCATATTCGATGGTCGTGCAACTTGCCTCCATCAGCGGCACACACAGCACCATCTGCAATCCCCTTTCCAGCGAGCTTCTTGAGTGCTCGCAGCTCCTCAAAAATATCCCTAAGCTGTGTCAATAATCTATCCTTCTCATCTCTTGATGCCTCATGCCAACTATCACTCAAGGGCCGCCCATCAATCCTTTCCATTACGATATAAGTCACCCCTTTTTTATCATCTCGAAACGCGCAGTGCAATCTCGGAACAGGAACGTTAGGTGCAAAGCAAGCTAGGAAGAGTATAGCTGAGGCTTCAGAGAGATGGACGGTGCGTCCAAATTTGACAAGTTTAGTCGAAGAAAGATACAAAATTGAGGAGTTTGAGTGTCGCCGGGAAGGCATATGTCTAGACACAGCGATTTGAAAAAGGGTTTTCCAGCGGTTGAAGAGATTATCCTTGTAGCCGTTGGCCCAAGCTTCATACGGCGTTGAGGGGGTAGAAGTTGATAAGACCGGTTTACACATGGTGATGGTCTATTGAGAAATGAGATCTGGGTGATCTACAGCTTAAGGATATCTGATCAAAGGTCTGCCCGTTGCTGTGCTACCTATCACTGTCTCATGGGATATACAGTATGGGCCTCAGGCCACTAAAGTACATCAATTCCATTGGCCAGGAATAAGTGGAACTTTATGCCATTAACATCAACAAGGAGCTGTACGGAGTACAGTAGGGCCCCCAGGGGCTACAAATGTAAAATCGGTACTTAGATTAGTCATTCTCAGTGGCCAATCTGCTCTAATCTGCATGTAGATCAGCCCAGTATTATCTCTATAGATATACTGAGTGATTGCTATATTATTAGTGTTTTTAATTCTGTTGTGGCAAAAAAAAAAACCTATTAAATCGCGGAAATGCACGTTTGTAACCCCTGCGGACTGTAATCTGTACCGTAATAGTTGGTGATTTGCTCGTTCATTCTAGGGGATTAAAATAATGATTGGCTCAGCCCTAGGATCCTTCTCATCTTCATGGTAACCTCAGTTTATGCTTATAAGTGCGCCTTTTCTGACTTAGAGAAGCATTGCCAAAAATGGGATTAACCTTTGGAGTTTGGTAACTTTTGAACATTAAACACAAGGAGGCCCGACTTCAACTATCACATCCTAGGTCCTTGTGCAACGGAGCATGGTCCCAAAGCGTTCAAGTTGAACAAGCCTATTTTCTCACTGGGCGTTGTTGAAATATGGGGTTTCACGACTGGGCTTTCGGGAAGTCTTCCTTGCTAAGTCCCTGGCGTGGTGACGTCAGACTCGGGTATTGAAGCCCAAAGAGTTTGATGGTTGGAGAGGCTGGAGCTGAAATTCAATGCCTTATGAATGCGAATACGATTTGGGGTAGGTATAATAAAGAAGTCGGTAACACAGGCGACATCGTAGCGGTAATAGAGTAATATCAACATGAAGCTGAACTGAGTATTGATATCTTCTCAATTAATAGTTAACTCGCCGCATACTTGCAGTAGAACAACATGAGCAGGGCTCTCCAGGTTGTTCAAGTACCTCACGGACGTGGGGTACCTTGGAGGAATGGCGTCAGACCCTCGAAATCTGCGAGTGAGAGTGTCGATTTAGCGCGTATCTTTTTGATAACCGATACCTTACCTTCTCCAAATGCCACTAGCTGTGTGTCTCAACCAAAAGCTTTCGATCTCAGGCACAGGGGTTACAAGACTAAGGTAGAAGGTAGAGATCAAGTTTCTCTTGTGGGATCCAATGCTAACGAGAAGCTGCCTCTCGTGCGTCGTCATAATTCTGTCAGTGAGACGCTAGGTTGCTTCAGAGTCGTGATGAACGATATCCACATGTATAGATGCATCTCGTGAAGTGTCCGCCTTTGAGTATGGTTGCGGTTCAGATCTCACATGTCTTGTCTTTTGTTCATCTGACTTTGGTGTTTTCAGATGAAACTCAACCCACATTGACTTGAACTTATCTCTTTATGCGTTTATCGACGCAAAAGTATGCGCTTTCGGTGTATTTTCTTTATGCTGGAAATTAGATCGCAAAATTTGAGGCTACCAAGATGGCCTGCACTTGCACTTGTAGATACCTGACCGGACCTCCCTGGCCTTACAAATAAATGATTGCAGAATCTGTTGGCTGCAAGAACCTCACCAACCTTCCTCACCAACCCGGACCCTGGGCTGGCCTCTTCTAGCTTCCCCTCCTCGTCTCTGACTGAAAATATTCTTCTTCTTCTTTCTTCTTCTCCGTTTCTTCTCCAAGCAAGTTTGGATCCATCAAAGCATCTATCTACACAAGCCGTCGCAAAAGTCATTACTCGGACAACCAAATTACATTCAAGTATCCATATTACAACGTATTAGCTTTACAGTAGCTTACACTGGGACCAATACACCAAGCACAATCACTCACTGTGCTCGATTGATCCCGGTCACCTCAGATTGCGCCGCCACTAGGTTATTACTGCGCAACATTTTTTGGTTCGACTTGCAAAGATCTACCTTGGCGCCACTGCCGCACCACGACCGCAATTATCTTACCGTGCTCATCTCCGAATTTATTCTTCTCCTGACTCTGTCCGACACCTTCAATTGTCTGAGCGATTTTGGTAATTCTTGAGAAAGCATCTCTACGAAAGAAAGCGAACAGAAAATAACCCCACGTCCATCGAGCGAGCACTTACAAGCGCCCCTCTTCCCCCACTTCATCTCGACATCATTTCTTACCGACACCCAAAAGAACCCAGAAGCTGTCGCATCCGACATTACGATAAACCCATTGACGATTTCACGACTCTGTTCATTGACGACCTGGCGACGCCAGCTACATCGCGACTTGTCCCTAGAATACAGATCCTGCACTGTCGCGCACAGGCAGATTTGACGAACATACCACAATGAACGGCACACAATCCCCCGACGCCCAAAAGGCAGCAAATGCCAACACCAATGGTAGCAACAGCAACAATAGCAGTCTTGCTGCTAAGAAGCGCAAGAAGGACTTGAAGCCGATAATTACTATGGAAGGCACAAACCAACCAGCTGGGTGTGTATAAAACTGTTTCCTTTTTAGTCTTTGAGCTCTGGTCGCATTTTGTTTTGGTTATCTATACACACATCTCGTTCGCATTCTTTCTTAGTGTTTTGTTTTGTTGCAGCCGCATCACCCTACACAACCTTGATTTTGGGGAACCTCTCCGTCGCACATTGCTTTGGCATTCCCCTCGAGGCCGCTGGTTTTACGGATCGCATGCCACCATCCCAAAATCCCCAAGGCGCCGCTGGTCCGATGTCGCCAACGACCCTGATACAACCCAACTGCTCTAGCTACATCTCAGATCAGCTGTTGCTGCGGTTATGAGACCAGATCCACAACCTCCATGTGACTGGTTATGGAAGAAACAGATACTGGTTTCAGAGAAAGTCAAGCATCATTCCATTCATATCGCCAAAATGGACACTCAACAAATATGGCGCGGCATTGCATCACCCTACAGAAGCAGCGAGGGCAGATTGAAACAAGTGTGGACACTGCTCACAGTGGCTGTTCTGGAGCTTGGGGGCCCGTGTGCTTGGGCCTTGATAGGAGGACACGACCCCATAAGCCTTGGGCATTCACCAACCTTGGATCACTCGATCGATCACTGGGTCCTCTGTACCTGATTTTGGTCTGCCCTGGAGGTGGTGCAGTCAGTCACTTGCCCGTGGCCACCTCTGATTGTGCCTGAAGCTTCTGTTGGCTGATGCATGTGGAGGAGGATGAGAATGTGATGAGGATGGTTGTGCTCATGCTGTCTGATGCGATACCACCTGACTGAGTTGTCCGGCCCTTTGCCATCACTTTGCATTCTCTATTGTCGCTCCCTCTCTCTGGAACTCGCTTGGCGAGCTGGATATTCAAGCCTTGAGCTCTGAGAGACCCTTTATTCGCCGGGCGGGACGCTCCGTCGTGCGCCGCGTGCCAGCCATCCCATGGTCTCTAGCAGGGCCCTAGAAACAGAAAGCCAAGCGACTGCAGATCCGCAAAGAACGCTGAGCTCAGAGTCAAGGAAAGCGAAGCAATCAAAACCAAAGACAAGGAGCACGCCCCCGAGCCCAGTCGACCTATAATCTCCATCAATCTCTCCCTCGACTTGGCCTCGCCTGTTTTTATATTGTTTACTCCTTTTCTCTTTTTTTTTTTGGCTTTTCATGCGTCCCAGCTTGCGTCAACCTCAACCGTAACCATCGTGCACCAGACGTCTTTGTCATCTTCGTCATTTTCGCCAGATCCTTGTTCTCTCCATCACCTTTCCTTATCCCCCGCTCATAAACCGCCACGCCGCTCACCGGCTTATCTGTCGCGCTGCTCCCACTATTATCACTATTTTCACTACGTGATTTGACTTGAGCTGGTACTCCCGAAGTTGAGGAGCAGAGAAGGACAAGGAAGCAGATTCAACGCCCGACTTATTACCAGCGCAAGCTGCGTCATGTGAAGGCACCATGAGCAGCTTTCTCAAATCAAGGTTGCACTTCCCCGTCCCGTTTTATGCTTTGTCGGTAGCGGTTTGGCGCCCAAGCTTAGGCGTGTGTTTCACCGCAGTCGGTCAATTCAATGCCCGAGTCTTTTTGGTACCGAAATCTTCAACTGGAAGCGCCAGTGAAAGACTTGACTCGTTTCTACGTTATCGTCTGGATGATGTTTTGATGCTTCCCCGCCATTTCACTACACCCAAGCCCAATCCGGCAAAGGTCCCCCACCACGCGCAAGGCCTCAGCTCTTTCGCCGCCGTCGCTCTCCCACCAAATCTTGCGACCGTGGTTGTTTGATCTGATTGCATTGGCTCCGCCTCAATTCTCGTTCATCATCTACACGTCGCCTTATTGCGCTGATTTTTACCGCATCTCTACATATATTTTAAGCCATCGCTGACCTCTTTTCTCCCCCTTATAGATCCCACCAGCTCTCCGCCATGGCCCATTCCCCCTCTTCCTCGTCCGTCGACGATGCCGCCGAAAATACTGCAGATGAAGAGGATTCTGAAGATTACTGCAAAGGTGGCTACCACCCCGTACAAGTCGGAGAGAAGTTCAAGGATGGAAAATATACCGTGGTTCGCAAGCTAGGATGGGGTCATTTCTCAACCGTCTGGCTGTCCCGCGACAACACCAACGGCAAGCATGTCGCCCTCAAGGTTGTCCGTTCCGCCGCCCACTACACCGAGACCGCCATCGATGAGATTAAGCTTCTCAACAAGATTGTTCAAGCCAAGCCCGATCACCCTGGTCGCAAGCACGTTGTGAGTCTTTTGGACTCGTTCGAGCACAAGGGACCCCACGGCACCCACGTCTGTATGGTTTTCGAGGTGCTGGGAGAGAATTTGCTTGGGCTCATCAAGCGCTGGAATCACCGTGGCATTCCCATGCCTCTTGTCAAACAAATTACAAAGCAAGTTCTACTAGGCCTCGACTACCTCCATCGCGAATGCGGTATCATTCACACCGACCTCAAACCAGAAAATGTCCTTATCGAGATTGGGGATGTTGAACAGATCGTTAAGCGCGTCGTCAAACCTGAATCTGCCGAAAAGGAGAACAACCGCAATGGACGTCGGCGCAGAAGGACTCTCATTACTGGCAGTCAACCATTGCCATCTCCCCTCAACACCAGCTTCAACCAGTCCAACCTTTTCCCCTCACCGAACACCCACTCTAGTCTTGCTGGTGTCCTGAACGAAGGTAAGCAAGCCATTGATCATCTCGTATATAGTTCAGCAATGACTAATGTGATCTTGTCAGTAGGCAAGTCATCAAAGGAGGCATCTCCTAAACCATCTGACGATGCCCAAAAGCAACGAGAAAAGTCTGCGTAAGTTATTCGCCACTCAACGAAGAAGTTTTTTCTGGCGCTGACAGCACTCAAGCGATCTTCTCAGTCGGGAAGTCTCAGGTATCTCTCTAGACAAGTCAAACTCTCCCTCTGCTTCAACAGGCGAAAAGCGCAAGGCAGAAGATGCGCACGCTTTCGATGTTATTAGCGTCAAGATTGCAGACCTGGGCAATGCCTGCTGGGTCAACCACCACTTTACCAACGACATCCAGACAAGACAATATAGATCACCTGAGGTTATTTTGGGTTCCAAATGGGGTGCCAGCACTGATGTATGGAGTATGGCAGCTATGGTATGTACAACGAGCTTCGTGGTGAAGCTGGCACTGGCTTTCTGTAGAGCATTACTGACTGTCTATTAGGTGTTTGAGTTAATCACCGGAGATTATTTGTTTGATCCTCAGTCAGGTACCAAGTATGGTAAGGACGATGACCACATTGCTCAAATCATCGAACTACTTGGGCCATTCCCCAAATCTCTATGTCTCAGTGGCAAGTGGAGTCAGGAGATCTTCAACCGAAAGGGAGAATTGCGAAACATCCACCGACTGCGGCATTGGGCTCTACCGGATGTGCTACGCGAGAAGTATCACTTTAAGGAAGACGAGGCAAAGCGTATTGCAGACTTCCTCACCCCAATGTTGGAGTTAGTACCTGAGAAGCGAGCCAATGCTGGCGGAATGGCAGGTCACGTCTGGTTGGAGGATACACCTGGCATGAAGGGGCTGAAGATTGAGGGCCTGGAAGTCGGTGGCCGCGGTGAAGGCATCGACGGCTGGGCGACGGAAGTAAGGAAGAGATAAAGTGATTTATAGACGCCTCGGGCATGTCGAATACAGAGAAACAAGCGAAACACAAGTCGACAGTCCAAGGCAACCCACATGAAGTGGTGCATGTGGGATTTGACTGGTCTTTTTTTTTATTGTCTTTTTGATGATCCACACGAACGGCTTGCGGTGCTACATTACACTTGTACATCTTGACGATCTGGAACAGCGGCATCTTATCAAGCGAGCCGACTATGATGATGAATGTATGTAGGCGAGGGAGGAAGTACATGCACAGGGGGTAAAAGATTTAACGACTGTCCAATGTCTTAGCACTCTTTGGTCTAGCCTTGGAGCAAGAACGCATCAGACCTTGATATAGATTGTTGCAATAAACTTCAGCAAAGTGTATCCTAAATCTATCCTACACTTATGCCAGGTTACCTAAACTTGCCAAAGGTATCCTAAACTTGGAGAAATAACCTCAAAGTTGACGTCTGCAGACTTGCACCATCTTCGAGTCGTTACGCCACAGTTGGATGCCTGACCGATACTCCCTTGCGTGAAATCATTGTTGACGAGGACCATTTACTTGTCTTTGGTCTATGTTACTGGAAGACTTGACGGGACGGGTTGACATGAACAGGGAACTTTGTTCGCGACGTTTGAAGGGGTAAGGGTCGAAGAGCAGGCCAGGCGCATCGATACCTTACTGAGATTGGGACAAGGGAGTTTAGGAGTAAGAAGACTGTATAGCGATGATAGACTTGACCTGCTTTACATCGATCATTTGTGATTGTGGCGTGAGAGGTGAGAGGAGAGCTTGGGTGGGATGGGAGAGGTTATGTTCATGACGTCTGTAGCGAATTCGGTATACTGTTCGTAGCATGTGATGGTAGTATAGGTCATGGTTGTTCTCGTCTCACGGATCGTGAAGGGCGCAGCGGGAGTGATGATGGGGTTTGGACACGAAGGAAGATATGGGCAAAAGGCATGGCCTCCATAGCACCAGCCCATGACAGCCAGCGTTCTCATTGTTCAGTTCTTCAGGACTCGCAGTTTATGGCGATTCGATAAAGAGTCCCGTATCGTTACCAATAATATTCATCAGGGGATGGCTCCTCCTAACATCTCCTAATTGAGGAACTCTTGCAGATGACCATCATGCACACATCAGTCTCTGACCAGTAACACCCGCAGAAGACAGGAGAGCGTATCGGGAAACACTAGAATATCATATGGTTCTCTCGATGAGGAATATACGTAGTAGTCAAAGATTCATGACCCAATGCCCTCCTTAAAGACCAGTCTAGGGTGATCAAGTTCCAAAGTAGTTGCATTATTGAAGAAACCCAAACCCAAACCTCATTCCCGTAGTTGTCACCGCCATGGTGCTCGTATAGAATTACATAGTAAATACATATCATTTCTTGTACTTTCTTCAGCGTTTCTCAACGCTCACGGTTGAACCGTCTTCGTCTTCCTCCTTGATCCCTAAGGGGAGGGACGAAAACTTAGGACCCCTAACCCTAAGAATAAAATAAACTCAGTAAAAGGCATCCTAAACCTATGAAAGCTGTTTCAAGCTTATATAAGTTACCTAAGTCTTATGGCCATTTGGGATCAAGGTCCCTAGTTTTTTCCCACTTCCCTTGGCTCACTCTTGTCACTAGCGAAGTCTTCATTAGCGCTCTCGCCATCTGTGGGAGAGTCTTTAGCGGCGTCGAGAACCTCATTCATGATGCGCTTTCCCTCATCGATTTCTCCGTTAGGAGCGCCGCAGGACATGCACCTCCACTGTCCGACCTCAGAGAGCGTCTTGGTCCCAGGGGGTGCTTGGCCATTGACGAGTCGGCATGATTTGCAAATAAGCACAATGCGGTTCTTGGGCGCTGTCTCATCCTCGCCAAGAAGAACGTCAAAGATACGGTCGTACCAGTGCGATTCAGGGGGCCCGGTCTGGTATGAGGCGTAACCGGTTGGCATCGAAGGAGGCTGAGGAGTACCGGGGGCGATAGGAGGCGGAGGGGGTTCAGAGAATTCGGCGTTAGGAGCGAACTCAGCACTTGGTTCCATGGGGTTTGGAGCAGGCATTGGGCTATGTGGGCGCTGGATGTTGGCTGTCGGAGGAGGGGGCATGCGCGTTCGTCCGGGAACTCCTTGAGGACCATCAGGTCGCTGCTTATTGGGCGCTTTATCGGCATTCTGTTCACCCTCCTTCTTCTTGCCCTTTCCATCAGCCCCGCCGTACTTCTCGATCAATTCCATGGTAGAGTCATATTTGGTGGCATCCTTGAGTTTCTGGATCGTCTTTGCGCGCTCTGACTGATGGTCCTTGAGTCGAGCGCTCAAGTTCTCGATGCGAAAGTTGTAATATGCGGCTAGGGTCGTGCGTGTAACGTAGATGCTGTCAAGATATCGTCAGCCTGAGTCGCATTCGCATCAGGAATTAAGGGAGGCCTTAGACTTACAGCACAGGGCCACCGGTCAGACCGCCCCATTCAAAGGCGCCGAGGTTGTTATATCCGACGACAAGTAGCAGAACGATCGCATAGACGAGGTAAGCGAAACTAAGGTAGAGTGTCCAGATGACACGCGCGCGGCGAGAGCTTGCGCGGACCTTGTCGAGGGATGCTTGTGTGTCGGTGATCTTGGTTGACAGAGTAGAGAGGGTCTTCTCGAAGGAGGCAGTGGAGGAGGACTCGCCCTGCGCAAGTCATATTAGCTCTGGCAATGAAGTCCTAGTGATGCCAACTTACCCCCCAGGGCCAAAAGGCCACCATTTTGATCAGGCAAGGTACGTAACAGTGGGGGAGATTTGCGGTATGAAAAGCACAAAGGAAAGACGATAGAATGAAAAGAAGATAAGAAAGGGAGGGTATGCCCAGGATATGGGCGAAACAATAGCGGTACGAAGAAAAGGTGAAGGATAGACAAGATGTGATGTGATGTAAAGGAATGGTGAAGTTGTGACGGTAGCTTCTCGCCAGGAGTGACCTCATTCAGCTGAGCTTGAGCATGTGGGCAGCCTAAGGTAGAACTGATTTGAGTCCAAGCAGGACAGGCCCAAAAACGTCAGACTTTACAGCAGGACGTCAAAATAAGCCCACCAAAAGGTATTCTGAACTCATCCTAAAACAATCCTAAATTTATGCTCATTTACCCAAATCCTTTTGTCATCTAGAATCACTGTCTCAGGTTTTCTTTCCTCTCCCAGACAGGGCAGGACAGGGAGCTACAGCTTGTAGTCTAGGGGGCCTGTACGGATAGTGGCTCCACTGATGCCAAATTTGGATGCTTGAAGATCATCAATTGAGCTCAACGACCAGAGAGAACTTGATAGCGGTTAAGGTCAATATTGACGCTTGCTTGATAAACTAAATATAAATGTCTGACTACAGAATTCAATCGTCGAAGCTACTTCGACTCGGATGTTTAGTAGAGTGACTTATCACTATTCCGTATATCTTGAGCATCAAGATATTACAAGTTACAGGTCACAGGCGATGTTACAGGCGAGTGCAGCTATCGGCCTGCAACAATGGATCAACCACCTGCAATCAATTGAACTGTCGTTCGAATGCCTTATGTTCTCTCTTTCTAGTTCAAGACTGACAAATTGTCAAGGACATTAAAACCAAAAAGATCAAGAAATTGTTGCTGACATATCGCCGAATATGGAATGCGGCCCTGAGCGGCTGAGCCACAGTCATTTAACGCCACAATCCTACCCCAGAAATTTGACGGGATCGGTCATGGCTCGGAAGCAAGTGCTGTAACTCTGTCCATTGAGACCCTGCAACTCCTTTCATCAGCTTAACTAATTACTGCCAACCTTCGCATCGTCATGAAGGCGTTTTGTTGAGTGGCCTACTATTCTCTTTACATTGATCTTCTAGACCTTCTTTTGTCTCTTCGTTTTTTTTCTGCCTCAAAGATTCGTACTTAATATTCAAATTACGCGCGTCCCTTGGTATCTTAAGACGTCGGTCTTTGACCCAAGGGAGCCATCATGTTCCAAGTTAGTTCTCCGTGATAATTATCTGTTTGCACTTCATATGGGCAACGACTGACATGTTTCAGCGGTTCAAAAGTGCCATCGATCGGACCATTGCCGAAGAACAAGCCCGTTCACAGACAGCTCAGCAATCCAGGTCACCCTCGAGAACCCGCTCAACATCGTCGCGCAAGGGCGATGGCACACCAGCTCAGCGTGCAAAGGCTAGGAAACAAGCTGCCGAGGCTGGCGACGCACCGAACCCAGATCCTGCTGTATTCGAGGCTGCTTTTGTGATCGACGATGAGAGTGAGCCGAGCCGAGCTACTACCCCAATGCCTCCTGCTGCAAACGACGATTCGAAGACCGACAATGGTGACAATCAGAACAACGGATCGGACGAAAAGAACGCAAATGATTCCAAGGATGAGGTCAATTTGGGCAAGAATCAGGATGGTGGAGACGACGCTTCAGCGGCCAGGCCAGAGGCTACCAAGTCTCAAGAGTTGAGCCCTGAGATCCGCCAGAAGCTGCGCAAACTGGAGAAGCTCGAAGCGACGTATCCCGGTAAGGCTATATCTACGAATGCGCACACCAGGCACATGAAACTAATATATGTTGAAAGAATTACTTCGATCTTACCGGGTTGCCCATAGGCGAGCGACAGCGATCGAACCATTCGAAAAGGCCCTCCGAGAAAACACTCCCTTGACTTCCATCAGCGACCCAGAAGCTCTTGTCGAGTATCTCAACCAACTGAACCTCCGAAGCGACATGGTGATGCAGGAGCTGAAGAAGGTTTCGACAGATAAGGAAGAGTTACAGAAGAAGCACAACGAAACCGAGGAAAAGGCTAAGAAATTGGAGGAGGAGCTTACGGCACTAAAGTCAGGAGACTCGGCTCAGCCAAAGGCCGAGGAATCTGAAGCTCCCAAGGACGATAAGCACGATGATACTCCCCCTGAGGTCCCCGAAAAGTCCAAGTCTCCTGTTTCCTCCGTCATGGGAATGTTCTCACCCAAGCATAAGCCGCAAAAGTCACTATCTGAGGTTACTGAATCCACTACTGAGCGCAAGGACAAAAGCGAGGAGTTCTTCTCTTACGACGATGAAATTCCCCACCTTCAGGCTGACCTTACTTCAAAGTCCGAGGAAATAGAGAAGCTCAAGTCCGAAGTCGAGGGTCTCCAGAAGGAGCTTATGGCCGTCAAGGAGAACAGCGCTGGTCTGGTTGAGAACTTGGAGAATGCGACCCGGGAGCTCAGTGAATCTCGCGACGCTGCCGCCGCCAAGGAGTCTCTGCAAACCCAGCTTGATGAGCGCAACAAGGAGATCGAGTCTCTAAACCAGCGATTGCAAGAGGCGCAAAACCAACTCAAACAGCTAGAAGAGGACAAGGGCGCGCAGACAGCCAAGGTTGATGAGTTGGAGGTTTCACTTGCTTCATCAGACAAGCGCGCGAGCGAACTGGACGCCGAGCTGGCCAAGGCCTCAAACGCAAAGAACATCTCCAAGAAGTTGATCGATGACCTCAACAGCCAGATCGAGGCTCTGAAGAAGGAAAAGACTGAGAGCCAGACCAAGATTGACGATCTAACCAAGAAACTGGAGTCGAAGCCCGCTCCTGCTGCACCCACTCCCGCTGCAACTCCAACGCCTGCAGCCTCACAACCTGCTGCGGCTACGGGCGGTGGTAACAAGAAGAAGAACAAGAAGAAGAAGGGCAAGGGTGGTGGTGCCGGCGGTGCTGCAGCTCCAACTGTAGAGGCCGCTGTGGAGACTCCTGAGCCGGCAGCTCCCGCCGAGCCTGAAGGAAATGCTGAACTTGAGGCTGAGATCGCCAAGCTGAAGGAGGAGGTTGCTGAGAAGGATACGCAGATTGAGCGCCTAAGCAAGAGGCGCAAGACTGAGGAGGACCTGCGCGAGGAGATTGAATCACTCCAAGAGAACCTGCTCACAATTGGCCAAGATCATGTTGAGGCCAAGGAAAAGATCAAAGAGCTCGAGGCTGAGAAGCTGGAACTCAAGACACAGATTGCTGATCTTGAGAAGAAGATCGACTCATCTGCTTCAGATGCCGAAATCAGCACCAAGCTGCAAAGCGAGATGGAGTCTTTGAAGACAGAATACTACGAGCTCAAGGAGAAGACGACCACTCTGCAAACCGACCTGGGCGCTGCTCAACAACTTGCCCAGAACCGATTCAAGGATCTTACAGACCTACGTGAGGTGCTACAGAAGGCGCAGCCTGAGTTGAAGAGCCTACGCCAGGAGTCTGCTACGCTAAAGACTACGAAGGAGGAGCTCGCAGCCAAGATCAAGGAGCTCAAGGATATGGAGAAGCGAGAGAAGGATCTCAAGCGAGATGTGGAGCGTGTCCAGAAGTTAGCCTCGGATCGCGAGAGTGAGATCAAGGGTCTACAGGAGAAATTGGCCACCGAGACAAACGCCAAACTTCGTCTCGAGGATGCCCAACGGGTGTCTGGACGAGACCTTCGCCGATCCGAAGCCGAGAAGGTTGAGATTAGTGCAAAGGCTGAGAAGACGGAGGCAGAACTCAAGACAGTACAGGAGGAGCTTGGCAAGCTGCGCCCCAAGGTGAAGGAACTTGAAGAGCAGATGCACAAACTGAAGCGGGAGAAGACGGCAGCGCAAGAGGAGGCTGAGTTCAAGACGCAGCAGTACAGCAATGCTCAGGGTCTGTTGAGCAGTATGCGAGACCAGACCGCCGAGATGTCCGTGCAGCTGAAGGAGTCCAAGTCGCAGGCTGAGTCGCTGGAGGAGGAGCTTGCTGAGGTCCAGCGACTACTTCAGGAGCGTACCCGTGAGGGCGAGACGATGCGACGATTGTTGGCTGATGTCGATGAGCGTGCCGATAATAAGGTACGAGAGATGAGGGCGCGAATGGAGGCAGCTGTCGAGGAGCGAGATCGAATCGAGGATGAGTCGAGTACCCTCGCACGACGCAAGACACGCGAGACAGAAGACTTGAAGCTGAAGCTGAAGGATCTGGAGCGCGAGGTCAAGACTCTGACACATGAACGAGATGAGCTCGAGCAGCGTGAGAAGGAGTGGCGCCGACGACGAGAAGAGCTAGAATCGGTAGAAGAGAAGGCTGAAGCTGAGGCCGATGAGCTTCGAACAACAGCATCACAATTGCGTACAGCTCTCGACGCATCAGAGAAGCAAGTCCGTGATGTTGAGAAGCAGCGAGCCGAGTTACGACGAATGTTGGAGGAGGCAAGGCAACGATACGAGAAGGTATCCAAGGATCTCAAGTCAGTACAGACCAAGCTCGTGGCCAACTCAAGCCGTAGTTCGTTCGACTCGGTGCGAAGCGGAAGCAATGGCTCGCCGGCTGCTGGCGGAACTCCAGATACGGTCTATCTCAAGACGATTCTACTGCAGTTCCTGGAGCAGAAGGACACCAAGCTAAGAGCTCAGCTTGTGCCGGTGCTGGGCAAGCTATTGCGCTTTGACAAGTAAGTATTTACTAGGTGCAACCTTGATGGACATGGACTAATCTAGTACAACAGGACGGACGAGCAAAAGTGGCAGAAGGCAGTGCAGCATATCGAGGTTAAATAGATGATGCTCGCCAGGGTGAGTGAAGGAGACTTGGAATGCATGGAATGGCGTTTGGTTTGGGTAACGCAGCTGAGGTCTTTATTGAGACGATATCGGATACAAGTGTAGGATTACTGTGAATGAAACAATCGAGGGTTGTTGTAACTGTCAATGCCTCGAAGAGGATCGTGATGGTGTTGAATGCCGTTGAAGCTATAGTGGGGTAGCTACATGTTAAGCCTCACACTTCTACTTAAGTAGCCATGACACGCTATGAAGCCATTTCTCAATCTGAGAGGTCAATTCACCCGTTTATTTCTAAATACGGCAACTTGTGGCTTGGCTGATCAACGGTTTTTCTTCAACCTTTTCTTTGTAAGCTTGTGAAGATCGCGATGAGGACTCGATCAATTCATCATCTTGACCCCACGTCGACGTCATGATAGAGCCTCACGCTGCAAGAGACTCCAATTGTTGTTTCGCTTGTCATACCCTCTCTACTCTTCTTTCCCTCCTCACCCAATTCACGGATCATTTCCTCCGCCGTCTTTCGTCATGGACTGAGCAGAAGAGAAAGTGCTGATCTCATCATGAGCTCGTCATTGGGTGAGAGAGGAGCATAACTTAAAGGTAAGATGGGCATTGGCTGAGATGCCAGTTCTTCGCCAGTTGCAGTTTCTGCTTTTTATTGTGTACCTTAGCTACCCCTCTTTTTCTCATTTGAAGAATTGTTTGGTATAAGAATCATGTCCAGGCAGTTTCTTAGACTTGGCTCCAGAAGCTTTCTTGCACCTTCACTTCGACTCACGACTCCTTTTGTTAAGAACTCTTGTGTCTCAACTTCAAGTCAACTACGAACCTTTACCTCAAGCAACAGAAAGGACTTTCAGTGCACTATACGAACAATGTCAGGAACACAACCAGCAAGTGGTGGTGAGCACCGAGACTTTTCTCGCGATGCTCTGTTTGATCTCTCGGGCAAGGTTGCTCTAGTGACAGGTGCGTCTATCAACAAGCTCTAAGCTAAGAATCATGGCTAACATATACAGGTGGTGGCTCTGGTATCGGTCTCATGGCCACTCAAGCCCTCGCCGTCAACGGCGCAAAGGTCTACATCACCGGTCGCACAAAGGAGAAGCTCGACACCGTCGTTGACAAGTACGGCAAGAACATCGCCGGCGAGATCATCCCCATCCAAGCCGACGTCGGCAACAAGGAGGGTATCCAGAAGCTCTATGAGGAGTACTCCTCTCGCGAGAACTGCCTCTGCATTCTCGTCAACAACGCTGGTATCTCGAGCAACTCGTTCCAGGTCGAGGCCGATTCTGCGCAGGAGATGAAGGAGAACCTCTTCGACAACAAGGATGCTACCTTTGAGGACTGGAACTCGACGTACAACACCAACGTCACGGGCTTGTACTTCACCACCGCTGCTTTCTTGCCTCTCTTGCAGAAGAGCAGTGAGAAGCACCAAGGCTGGAGCTCAACAGTCATCAACATCAGCTCCATCAGCGGTCTTATCCAGAAGTCTCAGCACCACTTTGCCTACAACGCCTCCAAGGGTGCAGCCGTGCACCTCACACGCATGCTCGCCGCCGAGATTGTGAGCAACAAGCTCAAGATCCGCGTCAACGGTATCGCCCCTGGTGTCTTCCCCTCTGAGATGACCACCGATGGCAGCGACGAGGCGCAGAAGAGCTTCATCCCCAAGGAGAAGTATGCTGAGAAGGTTCCCGCTGGACGGGCTGGCAAGGATCAGGATATGGCTGCTACAGTGCTGTTCTTTGCTACGAACCAGTACTTGGTAGGACAGACTGTTGCTGTTGATGGTGGCTACACTATTGCTGCTGGTCAGTAAATTTGATGGGGGGCAAAAGCTGTATTATAGAGGGATATGACATAATGAATCAACCGTAATGATTTGCAGACATGACTTCAATTCGACTTGTTGGTAATCGCATGAGTCATACTGGCTTCTATAATTGTTTCCCAGGTACCAACGGTACAGCAGCTGGAAGTGAATGTCCTTAGATGTATGAAACATCCCGCTCTCTGACATGAGGTGTACTTTAGCATAAGTTACAATACCGATAAGACGTGAAGATAATTGACTCCACAACAATTCACAAAGAGAATCGATTGCTGAGAGTGAAACAGCCAGCGAGCCGTGTTGTCAATTGTTCCTCTGAAGTCACTGGTCAACACCGGTTGATATAGCCAAAGGCAATTGCTCAAGACTCATTGATCCCTATCAGTCAACCTCCAATGGACACCGCCCACCCACTCAAATAGATCACCACCTCAAACAAAAAGAAGACAACAGCACAAACAACTTGCAAGTTCAGATATCAAAAAATGCAAAAGAGGAACTCCGGTACAGGGAATCGAACCCTGGGCTCCGCGGTACTTGATCTCTCAGGTTATGAGAGCGCGAAATGTTAGCCACTACGCCATACCGGATGATGGCTGTTAATTGGTTGAGATGAGAGTTTCCAAGGTGGATCTATATTTGTCAAACCACACTGAGTCCAATGAAGATCGTGAAGCGTCAACCAAGTCATGATAAATGACGGGCTTTCAATTGGTCTCGCAAGAGCTACATATCATATAGAGCATGGTGGCGACTCTGAGTACCTTGAAGGCTATGAGAAAGGCAGGACAAAGTTCGTTAGAGTTCATTAAAGTTCATCAAAGTTTATCAAAGTTCGTCGAGGCTTGTCGGCAGCGATGAAGGGCACATGCTGCCACGAAGCATTGACAAAGTTGAGCGTGAAAGACTGGGAGTCATCTACAGCCTCATTTTCTATTGAGTCAAATGTCGGAGGTTAATATCTACGAACACGTATGCATTCTGACTCATTGTATCCTCGTTAGCCTCACTCTTTAGCACGTCATTTACAACAGAGCTTCTTCTTGATCATACCACCATATAAGTTCTTCGAAATGAACCTTGCTTCCAATTTATACCGCCGACGTGACCCCCAGCCAGCGAAGTGAGAGGAGCTTCGCAAACAAGCTTCATTATAGGCTTCACAATTCGTCCTTCAGCCTCGAAAAGAGCACGTACATGTTCACAGCATTCCCGCAACACAAGGCGTCTTCAAACAAACTCCCATCTTTCAATCTCTCACGAATAAACACCACAAGCCCTGAACGACATGTGCCTCTTACACGTTGAACGTTTGTACATCTTCAAGCCACAGCGCCACAACTAACGTTTCTTTGTCCTCTCTCATCTTGCTCCACCCGATAAGCTCCCGCTGTCTAACTCCACCAGTGACCACTCACCCAAATCCCTGGCCTGGCCTTGTCCCCTCCGTCCACACTCCCCCCCTCCCCTACCTAGGTAGCCAAAGTACTCTTTTGGTGAGACCTCACTGGGAATGTACCTCTCTCTCTTTTTGCCAATGGCTTGGTCCCCGCTGCAACGGCGGCTTCACCCGCGCACATCAGTCAGGACATGCTTAGGTTATGTCCCTTACTTACCCAGAAATATGGCTCACGCTTAACCTCTAGAGGAAGCGAACCGGCCCCCAAATGGAAGTGCAGTGTAGTGTAGGGCTGAAGTCAAGGCATTTTCTTTCAAGGGTCCCTACGTTCATTTGATCTTGTGACAGCATGTCGAGCAGACTTTTTTGTCGTTCCGTCAATCAGGTCAGTATTCTCATTCATCTCGCCGATAGACAGACATGGCAGTGTAGTAAGTGCTTGGGTAAACAATTCATTTCGGTATTGTCTAGCTAGACTAGTCCCTTCGAAAGGGCAACCGTAATCCAATCTCTGCTCGAAGGTCAGAAGGTTGTGCCTCTGCCTAGGCGTGCGCCCGCATACAGTCGATACTCGCTGACCTGAAATCATCCAGTAATATTCAAGTCCACGGCCATGACTAGCCATCACATGTGCGCACAACGCTTGCATCCTGGTAGTCCAGTTAAAATAGCTCCCTAAAGCCCAGCCGAGTCTGCTGGGAGGGGCCATACACGATAACGCCAAACATCCTTCCATGCTGTACCTCGCTGCCCACAATCTCTCGCCCTCAACAACCTCGAAGATGACGTGACTTCAAAGGGGCGAGGTGGGCAGGACAAGACCGAATTCCTTGATAGAAAATGAAATAAAAGAAAACTGTGGAGTGGTGTGACGTGATCGCAAAGGGGTCAGGGTCAGGTATATATGCACTCCGGGTATCGTGAAGATGAGAATCCCTAATGCTATGGTGTATCGCCCAAAAGAAAAAAGTTAATGTGCCGTGATTCCAATTGACTCTTATATACTGACCCAACCATGTGGGTTCAGCAGGAAAAATGAAATGAAGTGAAATGAGGTAACTCAGGTGACAAGCTTCGTTGCTCGGAAGACAAGCGGCAAATGAAGGACAAGCTACGCCGTGGCCCACGAAGTTCGAAAGCGTCCAACTTTGTGAAGGACACTAATCCACGATAGCATCCTCAAATGGCTCCAGGAGTGACTCCCTAAACCATTTGGCATGGTCAAAGGCAGTCCACATCTTGGAGGCCTTATTGACATCAATCTTGCAAGCCTGTTGGGCATCGGTCTTGCGGAAGCCTTTCCCTTTCCTAAAGTTTTTGAGCCTGCCTATGAAAATGCGTCTCTTGCTGGTCAGGTATGTCGCACAGTCAAGGCGCAGGAGGCTTGCCAGCATTATTTCTTCAGGGGAAAGAAGATGTCGATGAGGGTCGTTGCTGTTGTCGAGTGGGTTCCCTTTCCAATCAACCTTCCACCAGTTCTTTTGCGCGGGAACCACGCTCGGTGGTGGACAGAAGTCCTGCAGTGATGCAAAATCTTTGTCTGGACCTTGAGCCCGAGGTTTCGGCTCAGTAATGTTGATGTCATTGGCACTGAACTGAGGAGTTGGTCGTCTAGGGCTGTTGGTAGGTTGAACGCGAATAGTCCGCCCGGTCCCGGGAGGTTTCGCAACCCGATTATTGTCGGTGCGAGGCCGAGATATCTTGGGGGGAGCTTTGGCTGCCAAGGGACGAGCGCGTGCTTTGGCTTGAGCTATGCGATGATTGTCGTCACGAGCCTGCTTAGTCACTGACAGCATCCATGCCTTTGGGTTTTGTGCGTAAGTTATGTTGAGTTGCGACTGAAACGAAGCCACAAGCTCATAGTCGTTGCGTGTCGGTGGTGGCACCTCAACAAAAATCTTGTCGTTGATATTCTTTTGTATATGTTCCTCAATCGTTCGACTATGGTCACGACCCTCGAGGGTTGGGGGAAACAGAGGAGTCTGGGCTGGACTGGAAGACGCATCATCTGGGTAGAGAACGATATCACGACCCGTTGAGTTTGTTGGTGTCTCGGTAGTGGCCATAGGTCTGTTGCAAGGCGAGATTGGAGGAGACATTGGAGTCTGTCCTGAAGCGTTCTTGCTGGAGGAGAAGGAGGAGTCGACCTTTCCGGTGTGGTAGTAGAAGCTATCGTGTGCTTGGTCTGGAGGCGACATCAGACTGTTGATTTGCATCCTGGAAGGAATTGAGGCAGGATGGGCTGGAGGAGGCATTGCGCTTGTCGCTTGCGCAGAGTAAGGAGAATTGGCCGCCATTGTTGTGGTGTTGTTTGTGTTGTTTGAGGGACCGGATAGTGAGCAGTGAAGAGAGAGAGATTGAATAGAGGGGAGAGGAGACGAGGATCGTTCAGTCTGCAATTTGACTGACGAGATTGTATTGTCGTCGAAAGTGGTAGAAGGTTGCATGGCGCAGATAAAGCGAAAGTGGTTTGTCAGCCACGAGATGCAATCAGTCAGTCACAATGGCTGTGACGTGGACAATAGGGAGCGTGGCGAAACCGTTGAGACCTTTTAGAACAATCTAAAAGGGCGAGGGGCTCTCAATTAATAGGCTCTGACGAAAGGCCTGAATAAGCCCGAATGAGTCTTGTCGACTTTGTTTGCGTATGCCCAACCCAAAAGTGTATGTAAGTGCGCTGTCAGTGACTGGGTGGGCGCCTAGACCAGAGTACCTAGTAGGCAGCAACAGGGCGGCGAAACTGGAGGGGGGGCGAGGGGGGCGGAGTTATAAGGAGGGGGGGTGTGATGAGTGTGTGAGATCTCGACTGACGAGACCCTCCTAGTCCCTTAGTGCTTGTGAGTGAGATGTGAGGAGCTGTAGCGCAGGACTGTAACGACCCAAGGCAGCGGAGTTTGCTTCGGCGTTTAGTGACGAATTTTGTTTACCTCCGAGACGGATTGAAGAGTGACAGAGATGATTCCTTCTTTTAAAAAGGGAGAAGAATGATGGGGGATAAAGTGGAAAGGGCAGTTCTTATGAGAACGCTGAGCCCAGAGTGATTCGAGTGTGTAAGTGCACGTAGGTGCAATTGTCAATGCTGATATGGGTATGGGGTGATAGGAGTGTCTGGGCACTCAACAGGCGGGGCCAGGGGTACACTCAATTGGGGGACAACCGTATGATGACTGTAAAAGTGCAGTGCAGCAATTCAATTGTTGCAAGTCGACATGCGAATGCCGATATGGGCGAATGGGTAGGGTAGAGTACTCAGTAGGGGAGAGTGCAGTGCAAAGCAATGGGGCCTCAACAGAGAATCTCAAGGAAGATACAAGGCTCCGATAAACAGTAATAGAGCCGCCGGTTGTTCGATCTGTGGGACGGGCACCGTACCAGACCGTATGACTTTTGAGAGCAATGACTCTCGAGCCAGTCGAATGGGCAATTAGTTTGGCCGCG
Organism: Fusarium musae; assembly: GCF_019915245.1. Taxonomy (NCBI): domain Eukaryota; kingdom Fungi; phylum Ascomycota; class Sordariomycetes; order Hypocreales; family Nectriaceae; genus Fusarium; species Fusarium musae. Next base: position 3,519,087 of record NC_058392.1, on the reverse strand, counting down.
ACCTGACGACTTTTGAGGGTCGGCCGAGAGCTTGACTTGGCTTGATGATGTGGCAGATATGCCTGCCGAAGACGGGGATCACTGGATGGCTTGGGGCGCAGCGGGCGGAAACAGGCAGGTTTCAAGCTGAAATGGTTTGAAGAGGTCTGCTTGAGGAAAACAATGGTAGAATACTCTCTTGGGTAAAACACACAACATATATACCCAGACAGGAGCGAAGAGAGTTTGCGCGCGTGTGCGCATGCAAAAGGCAAAAACGACACACGCCAGCCAACAAACGACAATTAAGGGTCAGAGTATGATTATACTCTAATGATAAAAGCAATAGTAAACCTTGCGTGAATTTGCAACAGAGGAGATGCAGAGCACCCAATTATGTGCGCGCAGCAATGCTAAGCATGAAGAGAAGAGTTCAAGATGGAGGATGCAAAGCAAAGCAAAGAAAGGAGTCGCCTTTGTCTCGGCTCGGTAACAAACCAGCACTAGGTAGCATCAATGACGGACTCTTTTCCCGTGCTTTCAATGGAAGTCCAATTGGGGATAGATTGGGTCGCAATTGGATTAATTGCTACACACTCGTCGTAATGAATTGGAAAGTCAAGTTCCTTTCCGCTGGTGAAGGCGCCGAAGCAGGAACCACTGTGACGATTGTGCGCTTGACAAGTAGTATCTCGGCTTAGGTGGACTTGATTGGTTTATTGACAAGCAGCTCAGACTCAAGAGTCTTTAGGAGAGTGGGCGCGAGTGGGGGGCCAGTGGAACGAGATGTCGATTGATTGATGGATTGATTGAGGTGATGCTCAGAGACGATTATTAGAGCCTGGTTTAGACGTTGCAGTGGGTAGCAGAGTGCAAAGGGTCCATTAGCCAGTCACCAGCTCGTGCGATATTGCTGGAGGCGCAAGAAGTGAAGAAAGAGGGAAACAAGAAGAAAAGAAGAAGAGAAGGAGAGAAAGCGAATGGCCCTGGAAAGGCGCGTGCCATGATTGATATGAATTGGACTGCTACTAACACAATCGCGCAGATGCTCGCAATCAATGGCTCCTACTCACTCACTCAGACAGTCTCACTCTCACTCACACCTAACACAGTCGGGTGGCGTCCTGTGGAAACGGAGGGTCAGGACAAGGAGTGGAAGATCACTTTGGAGTGTGATTAGTAAAACAAACGTGAATTTTGACGCAGCCACAATCAAATGTGACAGTGCAACGACGCAAGACTGACTAGAAACACACCCCTATTCATGCATGGCCAGTCTCCTTTGTTTCAATGGCTTTCCATCAATGCCTGAAAATGGAAGCTTTGTATCGTCCAATGGATATCTCAATTCAGCAGCCTTCTTTCAGCCCTCCTCCATTTCCCTCCACGTTCATCCATTGCTTTTCCCTTTCAGGGCCCCCGGTGTGACTACCTGCAGGCTGCACTCGCGCGGGTTTTAGCTGCAGCTCACTCAGACTCACCTCAGATGCCAAACATTTGGGATCCATGAATAGAAGTGGATCCGAGCTCAGATAGACTTTGCGAGGGGCATTATTCTGGAAGCATAGCCCATTGAGAGAGAGCCTGGACGTGGTAGGAGATGCTTCAATTCACAAAAAGTTTGTCGATTGGCAGCTGCTCGTATCAATTGAATCACACAGTTTCTTTTCCTCCAATGTCGCAGTCCCCAATCACCCATCTTGTGCTGTACTCCGTACTCAGCAGTCATGCGTGATCATGCACAGGTCATCAGGGACCTCTCATTAGACACGGGGGGTGTGACCTCACTGGAACTTGAATACCGCTAGTGGGTGATTGACGGACGGTGACGGGCTGACCCTTCCCAAAATATCCCACCGTCTGGAAACTGAATCACGGGGGGGAAGGTGTGAGTGAGCGCCGTCCTCCTCCTTCCCTTCCATCAGACTGAGTTGAGTGCCTTGCCTCTTCTTGTGTTAGTTTGACCAAGGTAAATGTAGACTCTCAATTACAAAACACTTCTCATCCTGTAACTTTTCTTCCCTTTTTTGCCCTCTGACTCATGCCATTGTCCAATCCAATGTTGTTACCTAGCCAGCCAGTGCAATTGGCGATTCGCCATTTTGACTCGACCATTTTCTCCACTGACTTCTGATCCGAGAGCTCCACAGGAATTGGTCAATGAAGTCAATTCCACCAAGGAATTCTAGAATAGGGTGAGTGGAGAAGAATGAGGTAGGAGGCCAGAGAGAATCTCAACTTAATTTTAACGAAGAATAGACAATTTGCTTCAACCAACAGCCCCTACCCAGCCGGGATTCAATAACGGAAGCAATGTCAAAGAACCATGTCGCGGGTGCGCGAGGCGAGCAACGGGAACAGACGCCAGTTCCCCCCCCCCCCCCAGTTTCCCCCCCCCCCCCCCCCCCCCAGTTTCACGGTGACACGGATACGGTAATCAATCAGTCTAACGTCTCCACAGAACGAGCATCCTCATCATGAGTGGTCACCAAGATGCCATATCCCACCGTGTTTTCTCACCGTATACGCAAGCGAGACGCTGCGTTCTCGCTCATCCTGCCTCAGCCCAAGCCGTAGTCTCAATGCATGAGGCTGGCTGACTGTCTCTGTAGGCCAAGAAAGTGGTGATGCCAGGAGTTCGTGCGCCATTACAGCCTTGGTATGCAGCATGTAGGTACACATCCCACCTAAACTATTTAGCCATCCATCATGTCCTGGGAGGCGCTGAGTGGCTTGGTCAGAACTGGTAACGTCCACGAGGCCCGGCGCCAAATCTCCCAAACCCAGCTAGTTCCGAGCTTGGTATGGTTCATCTTCCTGTTCCTACAGAAGTCTCCGGGCAAGAGATCTGGCCTGCGTTTGTTTGGCGGCAGATGCGCGTCCCTACATTAACACATGCTCATATCTGGTCGATCATGATGCCATCTGAACTTTGGAAGATCACATGAGGGCCTTTGCGACACCATCACTCATTATCTTCAACTAGGTACGCTAACTCCCACGTTCCTCACCTCCCACCTAGGTGGTAGCCACTACACTGCAATTTACTCATTTGCACTTCTGCTTCTCATCCGAGAGTCAAACCCATTCATACATGACTCCTCCTTTCTCCCACCTCCCTAGGCAAATCACGATCGCGACAGTGCCTACATAACGCCTAATATCTGAGGGGCGTGTGGTTTTGTGGTTTCTGCGTGTGACGACGGTTCATGTCTTGAATCAGCCCTCCTCTTGCTCGCTGCCCGACGCCCAATTAACCAAGAATGTTGAGCGCCAACTCTGGTTCCGCTGGCTGTGACTTTCTTGTTTGTGAGTGCCAGACTAACAGCCCGTTATCTCACCGGTTGTCTTGACTTGCGGTCTGGCTGACCAGTCTTGCCTACCTATCCAAGTCACTCTGCCTCAGCCCACTGCCTACCGTAACAGGCTCATGCTCGCGAGCGAGGTGGCACTCTGAGCTGATATGCATACCTCGCAATCTACGGCGACTGCATTCACGTTTGTGGATATTCAAGGATACAACCGGTTGATTTGCGCGCATTCGCGGTGCATCTGTCGTCTTCAATTCTCGTGGCTACCCGCTTGGCACTCTGCATCTCGTCAATCGTTCCCGCATCCGGATTCCCATTTCCAGACCCTTTGTTTCGGCCCTGAAGGGCCCTGAAGATTGCTTGTTGGGGAAACCCAGCGATGAACCCCACCATGCAAGAGAGTCACAACTTTTCTGACCGAGGGTTCATTGTCCCTAATTAATGCCCGTTCATGATTCAATTAGTCTCTGACCGACATAGACATTGCAGTGCAAGAAAGGAATATCAATAAAGTCAACCATTGAGTTGGCGACCAGTGAACGGCCATGGACTTCATAATTGGACATGCAGCACAACTCCCTCTTACGCTGTCATCAAGGACTATTTTGTGTAAGTCATTGGGCGTTAGCCGAGATACCAATTGGCGGCCTCACAACTGTCGTCCTCAAATTACGTGGCTCTCAGCAGATGGTAGTATCAGACGACCATTGCTCTCCCAACGATTGATCCCCAATTTTACAATTCAATGTCAATTTAATGTTCATTATTCACACAATTGTGTACATACACATTGCTATGTTGCTTCCTCAGGCTTTGGGCTTCACTTCCCCCCACACTGAATTGATGTGAGTCACAGGATATGGAGAAACAGGCTTGGACTCCCGCAGGAGCAGACTAGAGAACCCAAAACGAGACCTGCCACCAAGTCATGTCTGGTCTAGTGTCTTGGCTGGTTTGGGGGCGACCCAGACCAGGGGGGAGTGAATTATCGATAAGGAGTTTGTGGCACTGATACGTTTGGGCTTCTGGAAGGATTGCTGATTGGTGAACTTTAGCGTTCAACGATGGATTGAGTTGTTGTTGAACGAGATGATGGCATGTTGGCATTTGCATCATGGTCAATATCAACGTCATCATCTCTCGATGACATGAGATGGTTTTCTTCGTTGGACCCGAAAGTAGCATGAGGTATGTTGGCTTGTCGTGGTGATTCCCAACAATGACACAGTCAGGGTTATGGGCAAATTTATCCAACACTTTGGTCAGCTTGAGACAGGAGCAGAGTGCTCCGTCGGGTGAGCCGGACGCTTCATATCAGCATTGCCCCAAGACAGCACCAATTGCGTGGCCTAGTTGACGGAGTAAAGCCTGACGAACCCCGAACGGAGCTGGACAGTTGCTATAGTACATAAAGCCGAAATGAAACGCATTGCCACTCTAAGGTGTAAGCCTGAGGCAAAGCCAACACCATGAGGGATTCGCAAAGCAATGAGAGGAACGATGGTACGAGGACGCTATGTCTGAGTTCAATTCAATTTGGAATTTGATCACATCAGCAATGACGGAGGAAGCCCGAGCCGAGCAACCAAGCGAACCATGAATACCGAGGTGGGACATGCGTATCTAGTTTGATGGTTGGTAACCTTGGCATCATGTTGCTACTGTCGAAATAAACGAGCTGCACACCTCCCTTTGCTGCGATTCTCATTCAGAGACAAGGTGGGAAGGACAATTGATATCCGCTTCCGAATATTTATCGATAGCAAATGGATATTCCCCAGAGTTTGGCAGCGGGTGTTACAGATGAACTAACCAGGTTCCCCACCATTGGCCTTGGATCTTCAACCGGCGTCCTCTGGCAGGTGAGCAAGTGGTGGGAGGGAGCACATGACAAGTCATGGTGGGATTGGCTTATCAGTTCTTCTGATAACGAAACGCTGGTTTATCACTGATTCAACTGTGTAGGGTTCAAATGCAAGACATGCGTTGCAACAAGCAAGGAAGTTGCTGAGATTTGCAATGGTTGATGGGCATCTGCCCTCCATTTCTGCTCGTAAAGGCTGGTAGCAGAGTCGGGACGACGGCCTACCGCGCTTCAATCTCTAATGGCATGGATGGTTGTGAAACGGCCCGCTCGGCGCGTGTATCCTCCGTACCATCCATTCCGTCTCCTTAATCGGTGGTGGCTGATCAACATCCGTCGTAGTGGTGGCCGCCCTCACTCCGAAGGTTCACCTATGAGGGCTGCTCTTGAATGTGAGAGGACCATAAGCTCAGGGAAGGGTGCGTCTGAGTCCGGAGGCTGGAGTCAAGACGCTCACGAGGCATGTCCCGTGAAGCGTCACCCGTCCCATATCGTCTTGCTACCATACTACCATATATCATTTGACCGCTTTGGTCTGAGACAATACAGTGGGCGATTCTGTGCGTGAGTTTGAGACGCGCGAGTCTGAGCGCATGAATCTCGGGCAGAGGCAATTCTGGCACCCACATCACTTCGCAGGATCGGAGAAATGAAACGGCGTGGCCTATCCCAACATCCTGGATCGATTCGGGAAGTTAATGAAGGACTCAGCGTGCTGCGCGCGCCGGCAAGTCACCAGCACTGTCTCAGTGTCTAACTGTCTATCAACTCCACATACGAGGCTAATGCTGGTGACCGACGGAACATAGTTGGAGGCGCCAAGGACATTAGGCCTGTGCGACGGTGAGGACCAATGTCATTCATTGACTGCAAGGGCGGTCAACATTGAGGCATCTTTTGTCCGCCCTTCTCGAGCGACAGAGAAGGGATAGCAATGGATGCATCAAACCAAGGAAGTCGGCGAGTCGTGCAGTTGAAGCTCACGACATTTAGAATCCAATGCGATCTAGAACACCTCGAGCATCAATCAAAGGCTGAGCGAAAGACGTCATCCAAATGCTCGTCACAGGGGCCAGTCTTTGACGGGCGTGTTAGTGGAGGGACCCTTCGACTCTAGTGCTGGCTTCGAGTGAACTGTTGGTTCGCTTCCATGGTTCTTTGATGCCCGGCGCGACCCCGCGATAGAGGGGTCAAGCAAGTCAAATTGACTCAACTTCTTCTAATCAACAATTGAGATATTATGCCTCACTTATCGACTTTCTTGAAATGGTTGCCATGACTGGAGTGTCTATATCACAAGATTGGGCTCACAATGGTTTATTCAGGCGCCTACAGCGTCAACACCAAGCACAGAGTATCAAGTGTCTTGTCTTGTCTTGCTCTCCAATTTGATTGACACCCACGCGACGCCATATCATGCCTCGGCTTCGGGCCTCCACCTCTTGGCTTGCTTGAGATGGGTTGAATCGAGCAATGGAACTTTGCAGCGTTATTTTCTTTTTACCCTTCGGCATTTGTAACGCAAAGAAACGGTGAGAGGTATTGATCCACCGTCTTAGTTCTAGAGTCCGTCTGCTTACACCGTCCCCGTCCGTTGTGCCCCTCGAATTCGGCCCTCCGTTTCCCTTTTTTTCAACGTGCCGTCTCTCAGTTCAACCAATCTCAAGCGGCGGTTGATATGTCGCCCGCCTTGTTGAGCGGCTAAGGCAGATTCGGGCCGCATGCACGGGTGGTTTTGTCAAATTCAATTCGATTCACTCCAGCTCTTCCTCGGTTATGAGTATGTCGGCGGTCAAAAACAAGGTTCTCATAGTGTTCCATGCTCAGGTATCACTTCAGTCAAGACACTGATCACTTGATGATTGCTTCTGTTGACTTCAATGGCATTGAGCAACTATCGGCGCTGCTCCGCATATCAAAGTCCATGATAAGCACACTCCCTCCCTTCACTCGACTTCTCCGCCTGGAAAGAAGAATCTCCACTATGATCCATAGCCACAAGACAACTCAACTCCATAACGGACGGCCCCGCTGAGATACCTCAAATCCCTCCCCGTCTTCTGGGTCTGGTTCCTAGGCTTGACTAGACACAGCAAAGACCCCCTCTATCTTTGCTAGCTTTGCCATGTGAAAGTCGAACCCCTCGCGTCTGGTGGGGGTATCACTTTACGCGGTTACCAACAGCGGCAACGTGCAGTTTCTACGAATATCGTGCGGACATTTTGATGCTACCCAATGGGACCGAGCATTCGCCTCTGGCCATCAATCGTCTTCTATTTTTTGCCTCTGAGTACTGAGAGCAAATACTGGTAAATAAAATTTACGGTGAAGATGCGGGCAGCCAGTGTGGCGTACACTGATTCTGGAGTGAGGACTCAGGACTGGAAAAGAGAACAAGAGGCTGCCAGGTAAACAGTAGCACTGCATTTGAGGCGTTATCCTGTCAATTCGAGCGGGATGCAATTGGCGCAGCTGATACGCTGGCAGAAGCAAACATCCTTGGTCAATCCAGTAGCCCAGCGTGTCAGCTTCTGCTTGGGCGCAGTGAATCAATGGTCCTGTGTAACGCGTCTACCGTTTTGAATGGCAAGGTGCAATGCAATTGATAGCTACCAGTCGGTACTGTCTGTCTACTCCGTCCGTAGGCCTCTCGCCTCTTCCCTTTCCTTCCCTTGTTTCCTCTGATGCGCTGTCAGTACGACCTTGGTTTTGTTTCATGCCGTGGAGCCACATAATGCATAACATGGCATGCAACGCCAATTTAGCTGGGGCTTCTCCCAGTAAACTTCCAGTGTTTTATTGACTCAACTCAAGGGATGTCGTTTCAGAAACGAGGGGCCTTTGAAGATCTGCCCTTTCAAGGGACGATTTCTATTTGCGGCGTTGGGATAATTGCTGGCTACTCTAAGCTTTTTGACAAGTCATCCCAGCTGGCCTCAGGTTAAGATGCTACGCCGGAGAGAGTTTGGCTTCTTACAGCCACCCCCTGACGGGCGAGATGCGGATGCGGCTTTTGTACGACCTTGGTTTTGGAGTTGCCTTGTTTTTTGTTTGAATTGGCTTTTCATGCCGTTCAATAAACTCCAGCTAGCAAAGGGACGTGCCTGGCGCTGCTTCAGCCTTGAGGCGTCGTGCTAGCCAGTCGCCGCGAAGGGCCGTCTGTCGGTGGGAATGCCGCACAGAGTTTAATTGTAACGCCCAAGCAATAAGCTATCAGTTGTCGCGATTGTCATCTCAGAGCCAATCGATATATTTCGTGCCCTTGCTCGTGTCGTGGTGTCTACCAAGGTTGTCTTTGCTTTTGCGTCAGCTAGGCTTGCTAGGACTTTTCAGCCGTGCTGCCTTGACCCCAGGAGCCTCAACTGAAGACGATTGGTTTGTGGTGGTGGCTTCCAGGACTATCAGAGAGGTTCTTCCCATGCTCCCGGATGTGTGAGTTCCAGAGCGCTGCAATTCTCAACATGCCACGGGTGACCGGAATTTCTCCCCTGGAGCGTGGCGTGAACTGGAGGCGGCGGCGATTGCCATTGCCGGCAAAGTCGCGACAGAGTCTCCTGTTGCGCGTGTCCCAATGTGGTCATGGTGATGCTTCTTCTGGCACGTCAAATATGACGGCGTGAGGCAATTGGGATCATGTAAAGTCGTAGACCATCAGACTCTCGCGACCGTCTCGCGCCTCTTTGAGAACGATGACCATCTCATCATCGAAGCCAACCCAGTTCCTGCGGTCTTCCCACTCAGCCCTTGGCGCCGATGTAGGGATGCTTGCGTCATCGGCTGGCTGCCTGCTCGTAGGTCGTACCTCGATGCTGCTGCCTCCGCCGCGGCCCTCCAGCTCCCATACGCGGATCTCGTCTCCTCGCGTGCTAATGCTCACAGCCTTACCCAGCGGTGTGATCTCCGCATCTGAGATGCCTGATGTGTGGCCCCAGAGGCGGATACCCAGGGATAGTGATAGGAATGTCGCAGTCGACGTGCAAAGGTATAGGACGAGAGTGTTGTCTGGTAGCGTGGCGAGAAGATACGGGTGGCTGTAGCAAAGAGTCGTAAGCCCTGATCGTGACTCATTGGTTTGAGTAGAGTCAGCGCCGCCAGAGGCTGCAATGGGGAGTGTCGATGCGAGGCGGGAGGATATTGTGTCGACGCCGGAGCCATCGGCTGACGGCGTTATCAGCAAGTCCTGAATGCCGATACACCAGCCTTCTCGGGCAGAGAAGGTGTAGGCGATGGAGGCGCTCACAGAGGACGACATGCGCCGTATCGATAGAGCGAGTGGCAAGTGGGTGGTGTGCGACTTGAGCGACGTGAGGAGATATGGAGGCGGGAGGATCGCGCTCGGTGGTTTCTCTGTCGCTGTCGCTGTCGCTTTCGATGACGGTTCGTCCTTGACACTATTCGCAGCGTCGTCCGAGGATTTGTCATCTGGGCGGTTGAACGTGTATAGCGATATTAAACCCGCTGTGGTCGCTGTTAGGACATAAGGATATCCACAAGCGACAGCGACAAGTTCTCCGTTGCAACTTTTCTCGTGCCGATATCTCCGTAATAGTTCTTGCCGCTCGAGGTTCAACCGCCAAAGTCCGAAGCCGCCATCTGCGAATCCCACTACAATATCCACTACTGTTCCAGAACCGTTTTCGTCCACCGCAAGTGATGTCGGTGCATTATCGTCGCTTTCGTTTTCCTCGTGCAAGTTGAGCTGCGCAATCGGTCGCCGCGTTCGAAGATCCCATGCGCGCAGTCCAGATTCCGAATCGGCCGTTATTGCAATGCCCTCCACGACCTTGACTAACGTCCTCTTCTGTCCTCCATTCTCATCGGGCGCATCTCGTACGCTGACCTCTTCCACTGCGCATTTTCCTCTGGCCCAGTTGTGACGTAACTTATACTGTCTCTTCCAGTCGACGCTCTCGGTCTTATTGCTCTCTCTCAGAACCTCATCCTGCGGCGCTCTTCCTTTTCGTCCATCTGCCCATACAGCTCGTCGCGAAGAATACTGTAACTTGGTTCCTTCAGCTCCACCGAGTCTAAATCCAGGTATACGTAAAGCGCGCGGCAGGACAAAGCGCTCGTAGTAATGTTCGCGCCAGAGATGAGGATCCGACGCAAGGCGGTAAAGGCGCTGTGAAGTGGGGGAGATATTCAGTAACTCTGACGACGACAGGAAGGATAATATTCGCAGTAGAAGCTCGGAGGAGATCGTGGTGAGAATATCGCGGGAAGGTGGGTTATATGCCACGTTTGCGAAACGTAAACGTTTTGAAGGCCGAGGTTGAGATACTTCTTGTGGTTCGGAGGGTTCTTCGGTCGGAGGGAGCTTACGTTTCGGCATTTTGTGCGGAGGTTGGGCGCTGCGCAGGACGAGCCTGCACTCAGCTATATAAGACCTAGAGGAGAAGGAAGATGAGGGCTTGGAGAGGTGTTGATTAAGCTCTGAGGTTGGTGGGATAAAGAAACAAAATGTCGGTGGCGATCGAGGTTCGGCGGTTGACCGGAGCTTGGTGGTGAGCTTACCCTGTACATGTCATAGTGTTCGAAGAACTTCGGGGTTTTGACGCAAAATTACTTCAAATAATTATAATATGAATGTATTATTGGTTTCAGCGGTATTTCTTGTGGTGATTCAAATACGCAGCTGAGCTTTTCGCGATTCACAAGCAAAAGCCATCGCACAGTGGTGGAACATCCATTCTTGTGAAAAGCACCAACTTCACAGTGGGCATACTATTAGTATGGTGGATTATCATATTGGCATAGTTTCCTGATGATTTATGCGTATCTACTTCATTCTCCAACGTATAGACGTAGGGTATTTCCATAATGCGTGTAAAGAGAGGAGTTCAACATCTCCCATGTAAACGAACCCAAACTCCAATGATGCTAGATCGATCATGCCCTCACAACCCCACCGCTGCGAAGATATCATCATACACCTTTCCAATCCAGCCATCCATGAGACCTCCCCTCGCAACAACGCCTAGGCCTCCAACTGCCCAAAGAGCAGCAAAAGCGACTGAAGCTCCGTGGAGAGCGAGCCATCTCCTTCTCCTTTGCTTCCTGGCCCTCTTCTCTGCAGGTGCAGTGCTTGTGCCCCAGATGTATTTCGTCGTAGGCGATAGACCAAACCACTTGGCCTGGCCCCAGATCATATGCCCGCAACCAGCAGCAAGGAGACCAACGTAAGAAACCCAAGAAGTGATAGGGTGTCGAGCAAAAGCATGTGCCACGTAGGCGAGACCGATATTGGAGCTGTCGCCCTCAACTTGCAGAGGCAGAACACGATTGACAAAGACATGGGCGGCGAAGAAGACGGAAAAAGCATAACCGGATATCGAGATATAGCTCAGCGGTGGCCATGGCGAATAAGATCTTCTTTTCTCCTCGAGTTCCGTCCTTGAACGATGGAGAGCGTACATCCCAGGGGTCGCAGCACCGTAACGTTTCATGTTCTGAGATCTCCGCAACAGTCGAAGAGCGATTCCTGATCCAATATGGGCAATGAAAGGGAGAGCGACGAGAATTGGTTCCGCAAGGGAGGTCTGGTAGATTTCACGAGTCATGAGGAGGTACGTCTCGGAGCCAGGGACAGAGCGAGTAACAGCGGGGATGAGGGATACGTTGGCGAGATGGAGGGAGGTGAATAGACCCATTGCGTAGCTTGAGAACCTCTGGATTCGCATGACTGATGAATTGTGAGTTACCTGTGCCGTCGAAACACGTAGACGCATTAGACTAGTTACTCACGATAGAAGATTGGGCCTGGGCCTGTAGCTCCATTTGTGAAGTTTGTACTTGCGCTCAGCCCGGGGGCACCGGTAGAGGGCGCCTTGATAGATGCTGAGCTCCTCTCCATATCATCGGCATCAATCATCTCATATCCATCATCGCTTCCTCTCAGCGGTGGCCCGAGGTCACGACGGTCAATAGACGGATCTGCTGGCGGAGAATCGATCGGGGAAGGGTCAAGTTGCTGTAAAGACAAGAAGCTCGCCTGTGAGGCTCGACGATCTGGGGATTGGTCGAAATCCATAATGATACCACGCCCAGCGCGTTTAAGATATGTATGACTAGAAAAACAAAGGACAAAAAAAGAATATCTGGCGGGGGACGGAAAACAAGAGATGACGGCGCGGGCTCGTGACAGGGAAGGGACTGGAAGTTTTTCCAGTTGGGATTAGCGCCTCAACGTGCTGGATTAACGGGGGAAGCTTTCAAGACTCTGGGGCAGGTGGTTCTGGAAGCCCCCTGTCGAAGAACCCCCTGGGAAAATGACGTTGAGGTTCTGGGAGCCTGGTCAGCAAGACATGCTACGTTTTGATTGGTGGCGGGTCGAGGTTCTAGGCCCTAGCCAAACTGAGTTAGTGCCCGCACTCTTATCTGGATCGTGGTCACTGCTCAAACTTCCTTCATCAAACATCAGCAGCTCACAATAGTCACGGCACTTTCATCAACACCACGCTATCAGAGATCAACTGAATTCCTGTGCTAACGAAGATACAGAAAAAGATGCCTCCAGTAAGACCAGAATATACTGGTGCCCATTCCTTGACTAACGCGTCATCAGCGACACCTGACCCTTCCCTCGGCGCAGACTGCTTCGGCACGTGAAGCTCAAAAGTCTTTCTACTGCCAGCTCTGCTCCAAAGGCTACTCACGCATGAATGACTATGAAGCCCATCTCAGCAGCTATGATCACAGTCACAAGCAGCGCCTCAAAGACATGAAGGCCATGGTTCGTGACCCCACCGCGGGCTCTCGTGCGCGCAAGGCCGAGGCCAAAGCCGACGGTCTCATCAGCATCAAGCTCCCTGGCCAAGAGACTGCCACCGGCGGAGGAGGTTTCAAGAAAGGCGGCTTCAAGAAGAGTGGCTTCAAGAGTGCTTTCACCAAGGTTGAGGGTAGTGGACCTTCAGCAACGACGACTGAGAAACCCAATCCGGCTAGTACACTCGAATCAGCACCAGTCAATCCAGGCCTCCAGAAGAATCTGTCACCAGAAAGTGACACTGAAGATGAGGGCTATGAAGTCTATGACCCTCGGTTCCCCACAGACTGAGCTGCATCGGACTCATCTTAATTTATGATTATCAAACCAAAATTCTATTTGCGAGTATCTATCCGGGTCCTATCTATCATTCTATTCTACATGGGTGGCCACTGTACACCTCCGATCTGCGATATATCCTGTTCCAACAATCCCAGCAAATTTCGACTTCCAGACATCCAGTCTGCCATTTGGTTGACTTGGGCGTTCTCACCAAACTCTGCATTTGGATCACCTGCATTGCCCATGGACGAGTCTACAACAGGTATGAGTCCGAGCTGGCTCAAATACACGTCGAATTCGTCATTGATCGGCACCATTGCCTGGTCTTCCACTTGTTGAGACTTGGCTTCGACATACAGGGCCGCGACGTTGCTCATGATATTGCATAGTCGCGACAGTTTTTGCATTGTCTCGGACGCATCACTGGTCTCCTCAATGGACGCACTGAACTGCTTCAACAGTTGGAGATCATTTTGAGAAGATGTCTCGATGACATATCCGAACAGAACAAAGAAGGGAGCAAAGGGAGTCAGCACCAGGTTCCTAAAACATTGTTAGATTCACTCAGAATCCAGGGAACTGCGACGATGAACCTACCAATGGACATATATGGCTCTCGCGTGGGGGTCTTTCCGCACCAAATCCATGCACGCGAAATGTGCGTGACAAGCCTTTCGTGCAGTGTCTATACAGTCTTGAGAGAACCTTGTGGGCGACCCTTCAGGAGCTGGAACTGCTCTATAAATGAGAGTCATGGTTGACAGCAACTGCACTTCGTCACCCTTCAGGTGGACATCGACGAGAGGGGAAGCACCAATTTTCTCAAGTGATGAGATAGCCATTTCTCGGCTCTGAAATGACTCTGCCTCGACACGACGGCACTCAGCTGCCAGCAGACGGGCTCGTTCGGCGAGGACAGCTGGTGGTTGGCTTAATGCTGCTGGACAGAACCTAGCTTCGTTAGCTTCGAGGACTCGGGAACATAGATGCAGACGATAACACTTACAGTTGCTCATAAACCTGACCCTGCAACGTTGCAGCATTAAGCCACGTACCCGCCACAGCTTTAGTTTCAAGACTCAAGATGCCATCGAAGCCGAAAGTACGTGGAATGGTGATTTCCCAATCCTGGATTGCAGGGGCTCGGCCTAGTCGAAGTGCTAGTGCTTTGTCCGTGGTATACGTGTACCAGAAAAGGATCGCCTTGATGTCAGTATCCTCGGGGTTGCGCGTTGAGAGATCCCTGCGGTGGAAACCAGCAGTCTGGCAGATTTGGGCGGCGGCACAATTGAGGTGCCAAGCCACAGATGGTCTGCAGACGTCGATGGTATATAATGTCTAATGCTTTTGTTAGTGCCCAGCATTTGCCTCGCCGAACTGACTTGTGCTTACACCCATGAGGAGAGCCTGGACTGTTTCTATCTTGGTCGACATGAAGAGAGACATGTTTGCCAGCGCTGTTTCCAGGTTGACGCGACTTGTGTAAAGGTGTGATGCAAACTCATCCTTCAGAGGTTTGTTGTCAACGGTTAAGTGGTGCTGTTCGAGAAACAAGTAATAGAGACCAACGTTGACGATGATGAAGGTGGAATCACTAAAGTCCTCTGTGGGAAAGTAGACCATTCGACAAAGGTTGGAAAAGTCGTTTATTCCAATGAAGTAGCAGACAAACGTGAAGAGACCTGGCGGAGAAGCTAGACAAAAGTCAGCGAATGGTTGCAAAGTTGATGTGGTCACTGCTACCTCTAACTCTCTTGAGCAGGTTTACGACAATATCCATAGGAGGCATTGGCAGTTGGCCCAAGCCTCCCTTTGGGATGGGCTGCTGGAGTGGAAAACGGGGACCATGGCTGATGGACTGCCGACTCTGAAGCTCGGCCAACTGTCTCAAGTTTGCGAGAGCTTCCCACATCTTGGGACTGATATCGTTCAATGAGGTGCGCTCGACGGCATGCTCAAGAAGCTCGCTAGCAAGGGTGGTTTGCTGGGCAATGACCGAATCACCACCCAGAACAGACTCCTCATCGGAACTGTCAAAAGCCGCTGTAGATGCAGAGGCTGGATCGAGACCCGGGAAGCCTGCAGGGGTGACAGGAAAATGAATGTTACTTCCTGGAGTGGAGACGGGGCGTTGGGAGAGATCCCGGAGGAGGCTTTCTATATTGCCCAAGCGGACCTCAATTTGGTCGATCTTTCGTTCACTACGAGGCACGCATGCCAGCGGTTAGTGGATGAACTGCCTTATCTGGTTGGTGAACGGCTATCGGCGAAGCTGCATGGAGGGAACAAAGCGGCACCATGTGCAGATACAGCGTCTGGGGTAAAAAGATGGTATGGGGTCACGAACTATTGGGATGAGATGAGAACTCTCTGCCGGGGCTCTTTGGGTCTCTGACCAACGCCTGTGGATGTACAGGAGCGCTTGGCCGTACGACAGTTGGAGCATGGCCAGTCTTTATCGCATCGGATCTATATCATGCAGGTGTTATTAATACCATCATCTATGTTGGACAGCCTTTGTATACAGAAACGTCCTGATTATGGGGTGTTTCTGGAGGCATTCATGGGTGGTGCTCACCTTTCTCGTACGACACTGATCACACTGTGTTCGCAGGAGTTCTTGTCAGCCCTGACATGCAAAAAGGATAGTTACATAACACAAGATGTGGTTGAAGGGTGAAACTCGCAGCGGGCCGATGCAGCTAACAAAGCCATTCTGGCAGCACGGCACACCATTTTCGCGATTGATCGCTTTGGGGATGCCGTGTAAGCGATACGTGATACGCAAGCAGGGCAGGCCCATAATCTGAATAATGCCAACACTGGAATTGGCTAAATCGGATAACAGGTACTTACCGCTCTCCGAGCAGAGTCATCGGAAGCCGCGGGTCCGTTATTTGCTTGCCCAGGATCCATATTGAGTTGTTTGATAATAGGTAGAGCTATGCGATGCGGCAACCTCCTTTTGGGTATTCACTTGCAGCCAAGGAATTGAGGCTGCAGCAGCAAGCTCAAGATCAATAAGGTGATAAGTTTTTTTGTTCTGGTAATCGGAGAAAGCGATTAGGCTCTCAGATAAGATGACAACGTGTGTATTCCGGTAAGTATCGAGGATGTGAAAGGATGAAGGAGAGTAGAAGCGGGAGCCGCGGGGACCGATTGGCGGCAGTTGAGGGCGCCGGACTGTGGCTTTGGCGTGTACAAATTAGAGTAGCAATGTGGCGCGCGTTCCGGATCTGGTCAGCATTGAGTGTGGCTGTTTTGTCGCTAACAAGACATTAATGACCTTGTCGTGGGTAGTTACAGAGTAACAATTGGAGAAACAGGGACTAATGATATGGTAGCATTGATGCTCTATTGAGTTTTAACCAATTGTCACTGAGTTTGTTCATGTATGACTGAGGTTACAGTGTACTCTGTGTCTGTAACTTAAGGTACCTTACCTTATGTAGGCCTTTAAACGAGGGATACGAAATCTAGGACAGGACTCTCGGGTTGTCAAAGATTAAGCAGGCGGCTCAATAATTACCCCGGGTAATGAGCCCTTCTGGGACACCTTCCAAAACTAGGTCTTACAGGTCAAGCCCCGTCGATCTTGTGGCTGTATAAGCTAATTGGTCAGTTCGTAATGACCCCGGGGTTTGCGGGCTGCGTCCAGACGTCAACGCCAAGAGCGAGCTTCATTCTTTAAAGCGACCTCTGCCTGCAGTTTATTTTGACTTCAACAAACTGCAGATCTCGGTCAACTCAATATGGCTGAAGCTAAGGAGAAAGATACGATATCGACAGGCGGTTCACAGTCTGGTTCTGCTGTGTCGAATAATCAGGACATGGCTGTTACTATTGAACAGAACGGAGACGAAAAGGGTGACACAAAGGAAGAAGAAAAAAAGGATACGAGCTTCAAGTACTACCTGGAAAGTATCACAGTCGCGACATTTGTGAGCCTCTACTAACAGCATCTGCAGCGCGTCTTCACTTACAACGATCGCTTAGGATGGATCCTCAACAGCATCGCGTTCGTGGCCATGATCGCCGCTGGAACGATATTACCCCTGATGGACCTTGTTTTCGGAAAATTCATCAACGTGTTCACTGATTTTGCAACTGGAGTCTTGTCGCCTGCTGGGTATCGAAGTGAAGTCAGCAAGTACAGGTATGTTTACCAGCCACTGTTTGCATTCAGACACTGACCATTGTTAGCTTGTACTTTATCTATCTCTTTATCGCAAAGTTTGCTTTGACATATCTTTGGACGGTAAGTCACTTACACGCAATATGTTCAAATAGAGATGATGCTAAGGGGGTTAGATTCTCGTCTCTATTGCTGCTATCAATACTACAAAAGCACTGCGTGTCGACTTTGTACGAAGTACCCTCCGTCAAGAAGTCGCCTTCTTCGACTCTCCATCATCGTCAATTCCTGGGCAAATCACAACAAATGGAAATCTTATCAACCAGGGAATCTCCGAAAAGTTTGGTATTACCATCGCGGCTCTGTCAACCTTTGTCTCAGCCTTTGTCGTCGCATTCGCAGTGCAATGGAAATTGACACTCATTGTCCTTGCAATCATTCCCGTCAACCTAGTTGTCACGATTATCTGTGTCGCTATCGATACTGGCTATGAATATGCCATGTTTGACGTCTACTCGCGATCGAGCTCCTTGGCAGAGGAGGCTTTCTCGACTATTCGAACGGCTCATGCTTTCTGGGCGTTCCCCAAGCTGTCCAAGAGATTCACCAACACCCTTGAGGAGGCCAGGAGGATTGGTCATAAGAAGTCTTGGGTTTACATGGTTCTGTTCCCAACTGAGTTCTTTTGTATCTTTGCGGGTTATGGATTGGCTTTTTGGCAGGGTATGAGGATGTACTCTGAGGGTGAGATCACCCAACCTGGTACAGTTGTTACGTGAGACTTCTATATGTGCTCATACCCCGATTAATTGGCTAACATGAGTACTCTAGTGTCATCTTTGCAGTTCTCGTTGCTGCTACGGCTCTCACTCAAATCGCACCTCAGACAATCGCCATCTCCAAAGCGACTGCAGCTGCGCAAGAGATGTTTGAGATGATTGATCGCAAGTCTCAAATCGACGCTTTGTCGCAGGAAGGAGATACCATCCCCGACTTCAAGGGCGATATCCAGTTCCGTGGCGTTCGCTTTGCGTACCCATCGCGAGCCAACGTCGAAATTCTCCACTCACTCAACCTCGACATTCCCGCCGATCAAACGACTGCTTTGGTTGGAGCCAGCGGATCAGGCAAAAGCACTATCTTTGGACTCTTGGAGCGATGGTATATGCCGAGTGCTGGTTCTATCACGCTCGATGGACGTCCTGTGGAGAGCTTGAACTTGCAATGGCTACGAACAAACATTAGAATGGTCCAGCAGGTACGCACAAGGATTGATCTGGATCGTAAGCCACAGTGATGCTGACCTCCTTACCAGGAACCGACCCTATTCAGCGGCACTATCTATCAAAACGTTGTCGATGGTTTGACGGGTACCTCTATGGTGGACCTTTCAGAAGAAGAAAAGAAACGCATGGTTGTTGATGCCTGTAAATCGGCTTATGCCCACGACTTCATCGAAGCATTGCCAAATGTAAGTCTCTCCTTTCCCCCTTAGGATACTTTGACTAACTACTTTTCAGGGCTACGATACTTGGATCGGCGAGCGAGGCGCCTCTTTATCCGGTGGACAAAAGCAACGTGTAGTCATTGCTCGCAGCATCATCTCCAACCCCAAAGTCCTCATGCTCGACGAAGCTACCAGTGCTCTTGACCCTAACGCCGAAAAGATTGTGCAACAAGCTCTCAACAACGTCGCCAAGGGTCGAACCATGATCGTCATCGCTCACAGGCTGTCTACGATTCGAGATGCTGATAACATCATTGTTATGGCCAAGGGTGAAACTATCGAGCAGGGTTCTCACGACTCTCTGATTGAACGTGGTGGCACATACTCGCGCCTTGTTCGCTTGCAGGATCTTGGAAAGGGAAGTGCTTCAACAGAAGATGAGGATAGTGAGACGGACAAGGAGGAGCCAGTTTCTGGTCTTGACCCTGTCTTGTCTCGTGCTTCTCAGCATGCTACAGCCGATATCTCGCAGGACGATGGAATCAACTACGGGCTTCTGAAGGGCCTTTGGCTTGTTATCAAGGAACAACGGTCGTTGTGGTTCTCTGGATTCATTCTGGTCATCATCTCATTATTGGGAGGTAAGTCTCACCACAAACGACTGTAGAAAAGGGGTAAACTTACAAGAACTAGGCGGCACTTACCCAGCATTGGCCATCCTCTTCTCCAAGACAATGAAGGCTTTCGAGACCATAGACGTCAGCGAGGCCAATTTCTTCTCACTCATGTTCTTCGTCGTTGCCCTCGCCAACTTTGTCATCTACGCTGTCGCTGGCTGGGTTTGCAATGAGATCGGCCAGGTAAGTGTCTTTACTTCATTGAGGCATACAAGGCTAACACTTCTCAGCATGTTATGACTGCATACCGTGGCGAGCTATTCGACAACACCCTTCGACAAGACATGGTCTTCTTCGACGATCCAAACCGCGGAACTGGCGCTCTCGTTTCTCGATTGGCTGCCGAGCCTACCAGTCTCCAGGAACTTCTATCCATGAACCTATCACTCATCATGATCAACATCGTCACCGTTCTGTCTAGTTCCATTCTCGCCATTGCCTACGGCTGGAAGCTAGGTCTTGTACTGACACTTTGTGCTCTGCCCGTTCTTGTTGGCTCAGGATATATTCGAATCCGTCTTGAATACAAGTTTGACGATGATACTGCTGGACGGTTTGCGAAGAGTAGCAGCTTGGCTTCTGAAGCTGTGTTGGGAATCAGGACTGTGTCTTCACTGGCTCTGGAACGGGCTGTCATTGAAAGATACAACAGCGCCCTTGAAGGACTTGCTAAGGAGGCAATTGCTGGCCTAGGCTGGAAGATGCTGTTCTACTCTTTCAGTCAGTCAGCATCTTTCCTGGCGATGGCGCTGGGTTTCTGGTAAGTTCAGCTGGAGTCTGAAGCCGAAAGGCAACACTAACAAGTAACAGGTACGGCGGTCGCCTTGTCTCCTTTGGCGAGTACACCACAGATCAGTTCTACGTCATCTTCATCGCCGTCGTGTTCTCCGGAGAAACATCAGCCATGCTCTTCCAATACACCACGAGTATCACCAAAGCACGAACTGCCATCAACTACATTTTCCAGCAGCGTCGTCAAAAGGCCCTTCATGATAATGCAGAAAATGGACCAGGAGCTTTGGGAAGTGAGAAGTCATCTGAGAAGGGTATTGATGTGTCTTGCAAGGAGATCACCTTCGCTTACCCCCGTCGACCTAAGTTGCAGGTTCTCAAAGGGGTCGACATCAGCATCGAATCCGGCAAGATGATTGCACTGGTTGGTGCATCAGGATGTGGTAAATCGACCATGATAGCGCTTCTTGAGCGTTTCTATGACCCAACTTCGGGTATGTTACTTGCGGACGGACAGGATATCAAGATGAAGGACAGGCGCCTACACAGAAGGGACATTGCTCTTGTTCAGCAAGAGCCAGTCTTGTATCAGGGTTCTATCAGAGACAACATCTCCCTCGGCATCGAAGAAGGCGTTCCCTCTGACGACGAGATCATCGAGGCTTGTAAACAAGCCAACGTCTATGAGTTCGTTTCATCCCTTCCTGAAGGTCTTACTACACCCTGCGGAAATCAAGGTCTTTCACTCTCAGGAGGTCAACGTCAACGTATTGCCATCGCTCGAGCTCTTATCCGCAAGCCACGTCTTCTTCTACTCGACGAAGCCACCAGTGCTCTCGATACAGAGAGTGAGAAGGTCGTCAAAGAAGCCTTGGATCGAGCAGCCGAGGGAAGGACAACAGTTGCTGTGGCTCATCGACTGAGCACAATTCGAGACGCCGATGTCATCTGTGTCTTTGCAGGTGGAAAGATTGTTGAGAGGGGACGACACGAGGAGCTTGTTGCGAAGAGGGGTCTTTACTATGAGATGGTGTTGGGTCAGTCTTTGGATAGGGAGGCATAAGCATTAGACGGAACCGGCGTTCGAGGGAGTTGCCCTTAGGATATCAGGGCCAAACGGGACTTGGATCTTGCGATGTTTCTGGTTTGGGGTTCTCTACTCATGTACTTACGGTTGAGTCCAGGATCAGGACGACGAATCTTTCTACTCTTTGTACACATTTATCATCACTACTTTGTAATATAGAGCGGGCACAAAAGCTGTATGCAAATAGACCTCCAATCTTCACATTTCAGCAGTTGAAATTGACATAAGCCTGGCATGGCCTATGTAACTCTTCCCTTTCATCTTGTATCTTGGACAACTGGGACAACGACTCCAAGGCCAGACAGATACAGCATCATGACAAGAAGAGTGTCACTCGCCCATGTCACATTTGCAAAGTTGAAGACGAGATAATGGGATCAAAACGAAGCCTGAACAAAGTCTAGCTCGTTCTATTCTGATCTAGAAAACATATCGTCGTATCTACTTTTGTCTAGGGCCCATTATAATAACTCAACATGCACTTTTACTAACCACGTAACACGCTCGCATCGCTTAAGCCAAGACCTTAACATCTCCCTCCTTGAGCTTACCAGCCTCGACGAGTCGCTTGGTCTCGCCGGCCCAGACAGCCTTGATCTCATCGGCAACCTTGAGACCGTTGAGCTTACCAGCAAGAGCAGCAATCTCATCGGGGTCGATCTTGCCCTGGATGGTCTCGACATCGCCGAGAACGGAGTCGATGTCAGCGGGCGTGGGCTCGCCGGCAGCGAAGTAGTTGGCGTCCTTGACGGATCCCTTGAGGACACGCTTGTTCTTCTTGACGGCGTTCTTGGCAGCCTCCTTCGCCTTCTTGGAGGACTCACGGTCAGCCTTGGCAGCAGCCTCGGCCTCCTGGCGAGCCTTCTCCTCGGCGAGCTTGGCGGCCTCAGCATCCTCCTTGGCCTTCTTCTCAGCAGCCTCGCGCTCGAAACGCTTCTTGTTCTTGGCGGCGTTGGCCTCCTGTCGGAATCGCTTGATGCGCTCATCGCCGGCAGAAGCGTCATCTAGCAGCTTGCGGAGACGGGCGTTGTCGTCAGCCTTCTTCTTCTTGCGAGCGTTGGTGTTCTTGCGCTCCTGGTGTCGCTTCTGATCACGGTTCTCGTTGTCATCGGGGACATCCTCGTCGAGGTACTCGAAGGTTCTCCAGCTGTCAAAGTTGTACCAAAAGTTGTAGAACTCCTCGACCTGTTCCTTGGTGGCGTCGGCACTGCCGAATGAGGGGACGGGGTGTGTCTTGGAGAAGCGAGCCTCAGACTTGAAGACCTTGCTCCATGCCTTGTAGTAGTCGGTCTTCTGGAGTTGCTTCTTGGTAGGGGGCTCGACATCAGCCTCCTCATCGACGGAGTCGAACTGGCGACGCTTGATGGGGTCAAGAAGGACGTCGGTGGCCTTCTGGATACACTTGAAGAACTGATCGTCCTCGGTACGGCCCTGGGCGGCCTTCTTATCGGGGTGGTGCTTGAGGACCTTCTTGCGGTGAGCCTTCTTGATCTGGTCCTCAGTAGCCTTCCATCGGTACTTGGAGAGGCCGAGAATCTTGTAGTGGTCCTGGGTCTAGATTACGCTTGTTAGTATGGAATATTGTCTCGAATCGTTGTAAATACATACCTTCCAGTCCTTGGCCTCACGCTGGAGCATCATAGGATCCTCAGGCTCGCTCTCATCGCTGGCGTCGCCTTCCTCAACGTTCTTGGTGCTCTCCTGAGCCTGGATGCGGTCATCCTCAGAGAAAGTGCGCTTGTGGCGGGCACGGCGAGCGTGGGCGAGGAAGTGAGGTCCAACGGGCTCGATGGTTCGCTGAGTAGCCTCAGTGAGCTTGCCGATGGCCTTGAAGTCCTTGTCGGCAGCCCAGCCGCTGGGAAGGGCGGGAAGGGGGATGGTCACAGTAGCCACGGAAGCCATTATGTGATGTGTGGATTTGTTGGTGATGGAGAGAGGGAGAAAAAATCCAGCCGTTTTTTTGGCTGTAATAATTTTTTTCAATGGCGCACTTAATCGAGTTCCCCCACCATGGATGGACTGAAATCATTGGCGGGGTAAAAGTTCCAGTGGACGATCGGGCAGTTACAGTGGGAGGATGCTCTACAATGCTCTACAATAGCGTTTTCATGTGTCCGGATCCGCTGAATATTCCCGGCTCAGTGATCGGCCCTCGCGGGAATCCGCTGAACCGCCCGGCCATTGAAACCATCTAATCCAGTTGAACTTGAACTAGACTTTTTTTACTTTCGATCTCCAAGCCGTTTCAACTCGATCACGACAGCCCCAGCACGATACTCACGATCTCCTATTGCGCCAGCCCTACCTTTCAGTTCGAAGACTTTTCATTCGTTGGAATTGTCAGATTTCAAAATGGCCACCGCTCCAGCTCCCGCTCTCAATGCTTACCGACACCTTATGCGCGCGGCGCGAATCGCTTTCCAAGGTACGAAACCATTCCGGAACAGAACTTCGAATGCAGCCGATTGATGTTCGGAATTGGTCCAATGGGCTTTGCTGACTGTCTGATTCACTGCAGGCGACGCCCCTATCCTCTCTGCCGCTCAGCTTCAGATCCGCAACGAGTTCCGCCAAAAAGCCTCGGCTGATGCTGCTGATGCTTCTGCAGCGATTAAGCATGCCGAGGAGGTAGCAAAGGTCCTTCGTCAGAACGTTGTTCAGGGTCAAAGGACAGAGGAGGGCAAGGACACGTTCAGTGAGTTCAGAATGATTGGTAGAAGGCGAAGACGGAAGCTAATAGCATTTACAGAGCTGAGAATACACGAAGACATTGAGCGAGGCGATAACGAGTCCATCAAGACGGCTGGCAAAGGCACAGTTGGAGGTGGCTGCTGCGGCGGTGGTGGTAAAAAATGAGAGGAGACTACCTACCTATTAGCCCCATTGTACAATTTGTAACATTATCTGACTGTCATGATACCCTCCAGGAATGAAATGCACCAAAATGATCATCACTCTAGAATAGTTCTTTGCTTCCCATCTATTCCTATTTCTCACGTAATCTGCAACCACCATGATCAATTGTCCTTTTCGCTAATGAAGACCATCCTATCCATGATGTCCTTTTCCCGACGCCAAACTCCAAAAGGCATGCTATTCTACCTTATGATGAACATAAAACAAGTCGTTACTTCATTTACTCTCCGGTAAGAGCGGCGTAAGCAGGTGTGTCGGAAGCTCCTGGGGGTGCTGCCACAGGAGCTGGCAGAGCCTGGCGGTTGGCCGAACTACTACCACCCTCGATCGATCGCTGGCCTTGAGATCCTCCCTGGCGCTGTCTAGCATCTCGCAACATCTGCGTCCTCTCGTCCTTGTCCATAGTACCGATAGCCTTCGGTTGTCCCCATCGAACCCTTAGAGGGCATCCTGCAATGACGGCGCGACCCTGACAAGCTTCAGCAGCCCTCTCAGCAGCCTCTCGAGTTTCGTAGTTGACAAATGCGCAGTGCGACATGTGTGAGCAGACCAAGCTCTTGATCTTGCCGTGGACCTTGAAGAAGTCGCGAAGCTTGTACTCTGGGAGATCATCCTCGATGCCGGTCACGAAAAGTGACATGATATTCTTGTCGGCGGGAGGAGCCCAGTCGCGTGGGTTAGGAGGGAGCTGAGCAGCACTGGGGAAGACCTGACGACCTTTACCACCAGTTCTAGCTCCCGCGGCAGCAGCAGCCTTTGTGTCTCGGGTTCGAATTGGTCCAGGTCCTCCAAGACCAGCGCCTACAGCTGCGTTTCCACCCTTGGAGCTCTCTCCCTCCTCGATAGTCCTTCCTTTACGAAAGTAAGGCTTGCTGTTGGCGAGTCTTCGTAGCAGTTCGCGCGCCTTCTCGTCCGTCTTTTCGTATTCCTCCTGTCCAACCTTTCCCTCCTCGATGAGCTGCTCATTGTTTTGCGCAAAGTATTCTCGGTTGATATCTGACTGCGGGCCGGGCGCGACCATCTTGAGAGCGGCATCGCGAACGACGATGGGGAGGCCGAAGGAAAGATCGAGCATGCAACATTGGCAACAGTTCTTGAGTCGCGCACAAGTCAAGCAAATGTTTGTTCGCTTCTTACGACCGTTGGCGCGAGTACCGCTCCAGGCGAATACGGTGAAAGGTCTGGTACACTATCCAGATATTTGTTAGCATTGTATGTATGCGAAAATGCGGAGCAAAACGACGCGAAAGACTTACCAATTTGCATTCGGCACCATAATCTTCTTTAAGCATCTTGACATAAGGATTATCAGGTAGACACGTCTCGCAGACGGAGGGAAAGTCGGTGGTCTCCCATCCTGATCGGTTGAGATCCTGCTTGATCTGAGGCGGCATCGTGAATAGATAGAGAGTAATGATTTTGCGCAGAGAAAAGCTTCTAGTTGACTGTGATGACTTTTGGAGTTGAGGCGCGGAAATTCAGTCATCCGCCACCTTATGTAATACAAAATATGGCCTTAGACTCCAAACCTAAAACCGGAGTTGGCCGTTATTGGGCAGAGTGGTTACGGTCTTATCGATAAGCCATGGTAATAACATTTCCCGGTCATCTCGGACAGATGTAAGTGCCCAATCGTGACTGGATCATTCATTTTGGAGGATTTGCACGAGACAGATCGATAATCTGATAGCTTCGTCATAAGATCTATTTCCCGTCATTTTCTTACTTGAAAGTTCTGGAGAAGTCAGATGCTGTTAGTAGATCTGGGGGCTTCTCATGATATGAGGTGGACATGATTGGTTCGATACGAAAACGAAAAATCTCTATTTGGCAATTCAAAAGTTGGAGAAGTCCAAAACATGATGCAGCATTGCAGGTAATATGATGGACTAGCTATCATCATGACGGAAGCTGTCCGGCTACAGCCTACAGAATACACTCAATTGTTTTTAGTTGGTTGTCATGGCTTGCATTGTTATCTTGATGCAAGAGACAATGTTCTCGTAGACGCTTTCGTATTCGTATCATTTCTCGCAAATTGAGCCTCCGGATACCTCTTCCTAGCATCCATCAATTAGCTGCAGCGTTCTCACCGCCATACAATTCCGAATTGTGGCGAAAGGAGGTATAATTACAAGGATAATTTGATCAATTGATGCAATAGCAAATCAATGCTTTTCCAAAGAAATCAACAACTTGTTCAAGTCCTAGTCTTTCACATGAAGACCAAAGTCATGGAAGTTAACTTAGCATCCGTAAATTACTTCGGGTCGTAAACTATCGGGTCGCCTAGACCGTGAACCCGGGCCCCCTAGACCCCCAAGCGATAGACAGGGGAACTAATGCAGTTCAAGTTTAGCGTACTTTTACTTCTCAATTCGCAATTGAGATTGGATGCCCAGAGTCGGGATGGCTTGTGCAGTTCAGGGGAGGGCCCTGAAATTTGTTTGTTGCGACAGGTACTCCGTAGTCCCTCTGCGTAACCTTCAGCCATTAAAACCAACCCACTCCCTTTAGATTTCTACTTTTCAATCGATCTTTAATTCGCCTGCTGTCCCTCTCTTCTTTGCATTGACTTCGATTCTCTTCCAACCTTAAACTTCACCTTTCAACACTTTACACCATATTCAACATGGTTGCCTCATCTACCGCCTCCAACCTCGAGCGCGAGGATCACCAGCGCGATGCCGACTTCAACAGGGCCATGCACGGCACCTCTGCCCAGGCCCGAGGTGGTGTTGCTGCCATGTTCCGAAAGGGTGGTTCTGCTAAGCAGGCTGCTGTCGACGAGTACTTCAAGCACTGGGACAATAAGCGCGCTGAGGACGAGACTCCTGAGGAGCGAGCTGTATGATCCCTTGATATGCCCCGCCATCAACAAATAGGAGGAACTAACATAGCGGTCAGGCCCGTACTGCCGAATACGCCACTTTGACTCGACAGTAAGTGATCTGATTCCTGTCTCTGTTTCTCCGTGGCCTTTTGGTCCATGTCTTAGAATGTCTCTTTTTGGACTGTCGACTGACTTTGGGTTCGCAGCTACTACAACCTTGCTACCGATCTCTACGAGTATGGCTGGGGCCAGTCTTTCCACTTCTGCCGATTCTCCCAGGGCGAGCCCTTTTACCAGGCCATTGCCCGCCATGAGCACTACCTTGCTCACCAGATTGGCATCAAGGAGGGCATGAAGGTTCTCGACGTCGGTTGCGGTGTTGGTGGTCCCGCCCGCGAGATCGCCAAGTTCACTGGCGCCCACATCACCGGTCTGAACAACAACGACTACCAGATTGAGCGTGCTACCCACTACGCTTTCAAGGAGGGTCTGTCAGACCAGCTCAAATTTGTCAAGGGTGACTTTATGGTTCGTACTACCCAGCATCCTCGGGCCCCGACCCCCAGCTAATACCCCTTTTAGCAAATGTCCTTCCCTGACAACAGCTTCGATGCCGTTTACGCTATTGAGGCTACTTGCCACGCCCCTACTCTCAAGGGCATCTACAGCGAGATCTTCCGAGTTCTCAAGCCCGGTGGTGTCTTCGGTGTGTACGAGTGGCTCATGACCGACGAGTACGACAACGATAACCTCCGCCACCGTGAGATTCGATTGGGTATCGAGCAGGGCGATGGTATCTCCAACATGTGCAAGGTCTCTGAGGGCCTTGACGCCATCAAGGACTCTGGTTTCGAGATGCTTCACCACGAGGATCTTGCCATGCGCCCTGATGCTCTCCCCTGGTACTGGCCCCTCGCCGGTGAGCTCCGCTACATTCAGTCCGTTGGTGACATCTTCACCATCGTACGCATGACCACCTGGGGACGAACCATTGCCCACGGTCTGGCAGGTCTTCTTGAGACATTCAAGCTTGCTCCTGCTGGAACCAAGAAGACTGCTGACAGTCTGGCTCTCGCTGCCGACTGCTTGGTCGCCGGTGGTCGGGATCACCTCTTCACCCCCATGTATCTCATGGTGGCTCGCAAGCCTTCTGCGTAAAGCAACAGGGTTATGACAACAAAATTCCAAAACAAAAACATCTTATGAAGATCAAAAAGGGCATTCAAATCATGCTGGCTGATGATGCATACATATATGAAGTGGCCGGCCTCAAGATACAGAGGATCCAGAAGGCAGAGGAGTTTGGGGACAATACTGGCTTATAATTGTAATATACATACCATACAATTTCAAATTTCTTGTCAATGATAGCCTGATTGGCCATGATACAACATTAATTGAATCATATCAACATTTAGTACTGAGGTGATCTCTTGGCGGTTTCTTGTTCCTCCGGCACCATCATCTGACTGTATCCAAGCTACCTAGGTGAGGAAAAACTTAGGATCTTGATTCTAGAATGACAAAAAGGACTTGGGTAACTTGGTATAGATTTAGGGAATCCTTTACTGAACTTATTATGACGCCCTGTATCAAGGTCCGATGTTTTCTTGCTCCTCGAAGCCAAGCAGATAAAGCACTCAGTTTTTATGTTTTTTGGTGGAGATAAATGGTCCCCCAATGCGCCCCTGGATCCCCCAACAGACTTTCGAAATGGGTCGGAGGGTTCAGTTCTGAGCTGTGATAGGTGCCTCAGCGCTAGAGGCTACCCTGCGAAAACAGTGCTGCAGTGAGTGGCAGGGGTCTCATCAGAGTTGCTGTAGGCGGGGAGCAAGAGAGGGATAAAGCTGCCCCGAGCTAACGGAGGCTCACTCGGGGGTTTTGGAGAGCGGGTACGCCATTAGTCACCATAAATTGGTGAGGGCTCAAGTACCTCGCAGTTCCGGCACGATACGTACCGACTGGCCCCAAAAAAAAACTGGTAGCTGGCCAGCGAAAGCGTTGTTCGGTGAAATTCCCTCTCTCAACCCGACCTGTTCCATCTCTCAACACCAACTTCAGTTCATCACCATTTTCAATTCCCACGTCAAAGTCGACGACCAGGGAATTAAGAGAAGCCTGTCCACTGCAGCTTCTTGTCTTTCAAGTTCTGTTCTCTCTTCCCCGTCGACCCTCCGACGTCGTCCTCTCCGACTCCACGGTCAATTGACTTGTTCAACAAACCGCCGCACATCATGTCTCGCATTCTCCGACCCGCAGCTCGCCTAGCTGCTTCGACCCGGGCTCTTCGCGCTCCCGCTGTCCCCTCGTTCGCCCAGTCTGTCGCCGCTCGCGCTGCTCTTGCTCGACCTGTTGTCTTTGGTTCCGCCCAGACCCGATCCTACGCCGATGCCCAGAGCTCTGGTGTCAAGGAGGTCACTGTCCGAGATGCGCTCAACGAGGCCCTCGCTGAGGAGCTTGAGCAGAACGAGAAGGTCTTCATTCTCGGTGAGGAGGTTGCTCAGTACAACGGTGCCTACAAGGTGACCAAGGGTCTTCTCGACCGCTTCGGTGAGAAGCGTGTCATCGATACACCCATTACTGAGTCTGGTTTCTGTGGTCTCGCTGTTGGTGCTGCCCTCAGTGGTCTTCACCCCGTCGTAAGTACCTCAGCTTCCGCATTGTGATTGCTCGAGACTCTAACCACTGTGCTTCACCAATCTAGTGTGAGTTCATGACCTTCAACTTCGCCATGCAGGCCATCGATCAGATCATCAACTCTGCTGCCAAGACCCTATACATGTCTGGTGGTATCCAGCCTTGCAACATCACCTTCCGTGGTCCCAACGGCTTCGCTGCTGGTGTCGGAGCCCAGCACTCCCAAGACTACTCCGCTTGGTACGGCAGCATCCCCGGTCTCAAGGTCGTCTCTCCCTGGAACTCCGAGGATGCCAAGGGTCTCCTGAAGGCCGCCATCCGCGACCCCAACCCCGTCGTTGTTCTCGAGAACGAGTTGATGTACGGACAGAGCTTCCCCATGTCCGAGGCTGCCCAGAAGGACGACTTCGTCATTCCCTTCGGTAAGGCCAAGATTGAGCGATCCGGCAAGGACCTGACCATTGTCTCCCTCGGCCGCACTGTTGGCCAGTCTCTTGTTGCCGCCGAGAACCTCAAGAAGAAGTACGGTGTCGAGGCTGAGGTTATCAACCTGCGATCCGTCAAGCCTCTCGATGTTGAGACCATCATCCAGTCCGTCAAGAAGACCGGCCGTCTCCTGTCCGTTGAGTCTGGCTACCCTGCCTTCGGTGTCGGATCTGAGATCCTTGCCTTGACAATGGAGTACGGCTTTGACTACCTCGATGCCCCTGCTGCCCGTGTCACCGGTGCTGAGGTCCCTACCCCTTACGCCCAGAAGCTCGAGGAGATGTCCTTCCCCACCGAGAAGCTGATCGAGGACTACGCTGCCAAGGTTCTCCGTCTGTAAAAATGAGAAACGAGGGACGAGAGAGAAATATAGTTTACCTGCTCGAGCATGTCAGGTCGACGCCATGCCTACGTATCGCGTGTATGACAGAGTTTGCTTCATGCTACCCATCGTGGCATATGAATTGCGATGCGGATGAGAATCTGGTCCAATTGGCGTATTTGATGGACACTTTTTTGATAGACGTGCGGAAGGGAAGGGAAATGTAATTTTACCGCGTGTTGCCATGTATAGTCAGGGCATAGCATCCGTCTTATTAATGATCTACCAATTCACATTTGTGCCCCCTCACTGTGACCTGTGTTTGTAGTTTGCCATGTCATTGCTTAGTGGCCAGGAGAATCTTGGGGTCTAGTCATGATGATCCAAGACCTTTCACTAACCCAACAGCTGTAGGGATCATGTTCCACTAAAGAAGTTTCCAACTAGGCCCTGTTCACAAGTCATTGCCCCCCGAAGACACTCCCAAGCGGACAAGACAAGAATTTGTAACAGTATCCCAAGGGTTAGCATATCTGATCTGAATTCTTTCTAAGTTTGTAATAAAGTTATTTAAATCCTTTTTGCTCTCTGAAGCCTTCTCCATGAATACTCAGATCGAAGCCCAGACAGTTTTCATAGGTGCAGGGTAACCAATGTGGAGCTGTAAGTTAAGCTCTTATGAGTGTGTCCCACCATGAATGTCAGAATCACCAACGTCAATGGTGGGGCAGTTTTCTGTGAGCTTTCATCACTTCAATATTCATTTTACCATATCGAATTCAACCTCACAGTCTTGCCTATAAACTGGCTGAAAATCAATAGGCATGGCTGGTATCGACGCTCTCCTTGAAAGAGGGCCTGAAGAGACTGGTCAACGCCAACCTGCAACTAAAGATCCAGAAGAGCTCAAGCGACACCTAGAGGAGCTCCTCCTCTCACCCTCAGCTGAGTTCTCACCAGACTGGCTCAACCGACTTCAGCAGCGATGGGATTATGAGGCCGACTACACTTCGCTTTACAAGGTTGCGCCGCCGCATACTCGAACTCTCACCAGATTCCAGCGTCATGGACTTGAAGGCCGTGTTACAGGCTACAAGAACGTCACTGTCCCCGCAAACAGTGCCACGGCCAAAAACTCGACAAGTCTGTCTCGAAAGCCTGCCAACCGTGCTGACTTCGTGAGAGGCGCCGCAGGTTTCTTTCCCTTCGCTCCTGGAGGTCTAGAGGGCATTGAAGCAACGGCGGCATTTGAGGATCAAGTCCACACAGGTGCTACAGGAGGTCCTACGGAGACCAGTGGTTCAGGAAACAAGCTTGAACGAGTGATTCAGCTTGGTTCCGAGGGTGGATTACTGGAAAAGGCTCCTGGAATGAGCAGAGGTATCGACTTCACTAAGAAAAAGACAAGTATCAGCCAAGAAGATGCCAACGCTGTCAAGGAGGTGCTCGAAGAAGATCCAGAAGATGCCAAGGTCGAAGAAGGTGGTAATGCAGCTTCAACAGATGCGACTACGCCCGATGCAACTCCCGACGAAACTGCTGAGGATGGTGATGATATCGACGACATTCTGCCTGTTGAGTTCCCCGCCCTAGAACCCCATGGAGTTCTTGCAGCCTCGAGTGCTCGCAAGGCTGGTCGCGAATGGGCGCATATGGTCGACATCAACCATGATATGTCCAACTTCAGAGAACTCGTACCTGACATGGCTAGAGAGTGGCCGTTCGAACTCGACACTTTCCAGAAGGAAGCAGTGTACCACCTGGAGAACGGCGATTCAGTGTTTGTTGCAGCACATACTTCAGCTGGCAAGACTGTTGTAGCAGAGTACGCCATTGCCCTGGCTGCTAAGCATATGACGAAGGCCATTTACACATCGCCAATCAAGGCACTGAGTAACCAGAAGTTCCGCGACTTTCGGCAAACCTTTGACGAGGTGGGTATCCTTACTGGCGATGTTCAGATCAATCCCGAAGCTAGTTGCCTCATCATGACAACGGAAATTCTTCGAAGTATGCTGTACAGAGGCGCTGATTTAATCCGCGATGTCGAATTCGTTATCTTCGACGAAGTCCACTACGTCAACGATTTCGAGCGAGGTGTTGTCTGGGAAGAGGTCATTATCATGCTGCCTGAACATGTGTCTCTCATCCTACTGTCTGCTACAGTTCCAAACACTAAGGAGTTTGCATCGTGGGTTGGACGAACGAAGCAGAAAGACATCTACGTTATTTCGACACCGAAGCGACCCGTTCCCTTGGAACATTATCTCTGGGCAGGAAAGAATATCCACAAGATCGTGGACTCGGAGAAGAAGTTCATCGAAAAGGGCTGGAAGGACGCACACTTTGCTATTCAAGGAAAGGATAAGCTGAAGCCTGCAGAGACTACTGTTGCCACTCGTGGAGGCAACCCCCGGGGCAATCAACGTGGTGGTACCCAACGAGGTGGTCCCCAGCGTGGTGGACGTGGAGGAGGCCAACAGCAGAGAGGAGGCAATCAACAACGTGGTCGTGGCGGGCCACCACGAGCGAGCCATGCCCCTGGTCACATGGGTCGTGGAGGCCGCGCTGGAGGTTTCACATCTGTGGCACAAGACAAGAACCTGTGGGTTCATCTTGTCCAGTATCTCAAGAAGTCAACTCTTCTACCAGCTTGCATCTTCGTCTTCTCGAAGAAGCGATGCGAGGAGAACGCAGATGCGCTCAGTAATCAAGACTTCTGCACTGCTGCTGAGAAGAGCCATATTCACATGATCATCGAAAAGTCAGTTGCACGATTAAAGCCTGACGACCGACAGCTTCCACAGATTATCAGGCTGAGAGAACTTCTAAGTCGAGGTATTGCTGTTCATCATGGTGGACTGTTGCCCATTGTCAAGGAGCTGGTTGAGATCTTGTTCGCCCAGACATTGGTCAAGGTACTGTTCGCTACAGAAACATTTGCTATGGGTCTTAACCTTCCCACACGAACAGTAGTCTTCTCTGGGTACCGCAAGCATGATGGGCATTCGTTCCGAAATTTGTTACCAGGAGAGTATACTCAGATGGCCGGTCGTGCTGGTCGTCGTGGTCTGGATACCGTTGGTTCAGTCATCATTGTGCCACCAGGAGGCTTGGACGATGCTCCTCCTGTTGCAGATCTCCGAAACATGATTCTGGGAGAGCCGTCTAAGTTGCGGTCACAGTTCCGACTGACATACAACATGATTCTGAATCTCCTCCGAGTGGAGGCCTTAAAGATCGAGGAGATGATCAAGCGCAGTTTCTCCGAACACGCTACTCAACAACTGCTCCCCGAACATGAGAAGGACGTGAAGCTAGCGCAAGCAGATTTGGCCAAGGTCAAGAGAGACTCCTGCGAGATCTGTGACGTTTCGATGGACGAATGCCACCAAGCTTCCCAGGACTTCAAGAGACTCACATTTGAGCTGTACAAGGGCTTGCTGTCTATCCCTATTGGACGTAGAATGTTCTCTCAGCACCGACTTGTCGTCTTTAACTGGGACGGTATTCGCTCCATCGGCATCCTCCTCGCAGACGGAATTAGTAATAAAGGAACGACGGAGGATCCAACACTGCACGTATGCGCCATCAAGTCACTTCGAGATCGACGAGATGCTACCGATCAGCTTCCTTTTATACCTGCTTTCCGCAAGTACCTCCACGAACTTCCCAAGAGTAAGAAGCGAGTGCAAACCAAGACTCTCCATGTTCCTTTGAGTGACGTGGAGTGTCTCACAAGATGGGTGACCAAGGGCATTATTCCTGAGATCTTCCAGGGCGGAGATGGCTATCAACAGGCGAAAGACAAACTTCAAGAGCTTTGTGGTTCGTGGGATGATAGATGGGAGGAACTCGATCTCTCTCGAATCAAGCAACTGCAGCTACAGGAAATTGTGGAGAAGAGAGTTGAATTGGTGAAGACGATATCGAACTCGCCCGCTGAGAAGTGCCCAGAATTCTTGAAGCACGTAAGTTCACCCCGATTTCCTTGAAACATCGCAGTACTAACCATAAGGACAGTTCGCTATGTGTCACGATGAGTGGCTCATCAAGGATCATATCTCTCAGCTTAAGCAGTCATTGTCTGATCAGAACCTTCAACTTCTACCTGATTACGAACAACGAGTTCAAGTGCTTAAGGAGCTTGGCTTCATCGATGATGCCACCCGGATCCAGCTCAAGGGCAAGGTCGCCTGCGAGATTCACTCCGGTGATGAACTGGTTCTGACTGAGCTCATTCTTGACAACGTCCTCGCCGATTACGAACCCGCCGAAATTGCCGCTCTCCTTTCGGCGTTTGTGTTCCAAGAAAAGACCGACATAGAACCATCCCTGACTGGCAACCTCGAGCGAGGAAAGGAGAAGATTGTTGCCATCTCTGAGAAGGTGAACGATGTGCAGACCCGACTACAAGTCATTCAGTCTGCCGATGACTCAAATGACTTTGTTTCTCGGCCACGATTCGGTATCATGGAAGTGGTCTACGAGTGGGCTCGAGGTATGAGCTTCAAGAACATCACCGGCTTGACCGATGTCCTTGAGGGAACGATTGTACGAACAATTACACGATTAGATGAGACATGTCGCGAGGTGAAGAATGCAGCGAGAATTGTGGGTGACCCCGAACTATATCAGAAGATGCAACAGGCACAGGAAATGATCAAGAGGGATATCACGGCAGTGGCAAGTCTCTACATGTAAGCCCAGCATGGTTTGGAGTATCTGGTATTTGTACGTCACGAGCATATAAGAGAAAAGGCAGAGCGAGTGTCATGTCTAATGTATGATGTTGATAAAGAATAAAGAAAAATTGCGTTCATTCTCGAAGTTGGAGATGAAGATGAATTTATGTCGCCACCAAAGCCCCAACGCCAAACCTTAACCAAGAAAACGCACCTCTCCGAAAGTTGATCGTGATGTATCTGTCATGCCGCCCTATCGCATAAAATTACGGACATTCAAATGTCCCAAACCCAGCAAGTTCTCTTGTGGAAGGCAAAACTATGCGCGCAGGGCTCGCAGCCTCTGCTGGAGCTTATCTTCCTCCTCGGCGGTAGGCTCGTTAGTCTGCTGAGGCTCGGCGTTAGAAGGTGTCGCCTGGTTGAGTTCCTTGCTGAGCTCAAGGCCAGCGTCGTCGGCAAGCTTGCCGAGAAGTTCGTGGACAGCATCCTCGCCG
Source organism: Fusarium musae (assembly GCF_019915245.1). Taxonomy (NCBI): domain Eukaryota; kingdom Fungi; phylum Ascomycota; class Sordariomycetes; order Hypocreales; family Nectriaceae; genus Fusarium; species Fusarium musae. Next base: position 3,483,435 of record NC_058392.1, on the reverse strand, counting down.
ACTTGGGTAGAGGTAGACTGGGTGATGGCGTCCTGGTAGATGCCGTTGGACATGGCGTATTCTTCGTTTTGCTGCTTGAACTGTTCAAGAGTAACGAGGGTCTAGGCTGCTGTTAGTGTCGGTCGATATTATATGGATAACAAAAGTGCTCACCTTTTCGGGGTTGGTGTTCTTCTGGGCCACGTTCATAGTTCGTGATGACTGGGCCATCATCTGTGTCATGCGGTTCATCGAGTTGTTGGCCTGAATCTGCGCAGCAGACAATTCGGCCATATCAGCCATCTGATCCATCTGCTGGGCAAGCGCCTGCTTCGACAGCAGCATCTTGGCCTTCTGGTAAGCCTTCTGCGTCTCGCCCTTTTTGAGAAGGTCCTGGATCTGCTTCTTCAGGATAGGGTCCTGCTTGGCTGCCTTCTGGGCCTCGCGGCGAGCCTGCTTGGCTTGGAAACGAGCCTGGAACTCGACTTGCATGTCGCGGGCCATCTGACGGTTCGCCATTGTGTGTGGGTGGTTGATGATATTTGTCGTGGAGGATAAGACCTGAGAGGAAGAGGTTTTTTTTACGGTTGAGTAGTAGAGTTGGAAGAGGTTGTAAATGTCATGTGAGTGTTAAACTTTAGGTGAAGCAGGCATGGAAGCGCCGAAGGCCTAGAATCGGAACCTTGACTTGGCTTGCGATGGGATGGTTGAATGCGGGGCGCCACGAAAGACAGCTGGAGAAGTGGGCGAATGACGCAACGAACGGCGACGGATGATTTCGGCGGAACTGATAAGGCTCTGATTGCGCCTTTGCACAGCCACTTCCAGATGGCTTGTTACATTGATATAGGGTAGCTTCGACTGCAGTCAATCAGCGAATTCATCAACAACGAACTGATGGACAGTGATGGTATCGACAGTAGTGCTTTCCTAACGATGATTGGGATACTCAATTGACTGTCCCTGCTGCTGATAGTGACCAAGAACCGATATTCATCAAGATAATGGGCAATAGACATACAATACTGAAAGGCCTTCGCACATATCCGAGTATTGTTCACCAAAGATGCCGCATTACTTAAGCGGTCGTGTCTTATAAAATTCTACTTGTAATTATTTGCTGCAGAAGGCAAGAACATAAAAGCAATCATGCATCTCTCCCATCATATTCCACCTAACGAGCTGCTACGCTTAAGCAATTGCGAGCATCTCAAGCTTCCGAGGTGACGCATACAGATACTCAAACGAATGAAAGGCTTATAGAACCATCTTTAGCAAGAACGGACGACTTTCGACTTAACGATCCAAGATGTGATGGCTATTGAAACGACGCTGAGACATTGCCTCAGGTTTGGTGACTTATACGCTTCGCTGGGCTATAATTGTTTCAAGATCAAAAGTTGCTACAACACGAGATCATTCTAAAAATATCGAATATGAAACATGGACCTCAAAAGAAACAACAAACAACACTCAACAAACGTCAGTGACCTCAAGGGAATGGGCATAAACTCTATGAGAGGCCGCAGGACTCAGGATCCCGTTCAAGAGCAGCGGCCGTCATGACGTCCCGTGGGCGGCCGCAAATTACTGGGCCTTTCGGTATGTGAAAGTTCTGTTGCAAGAATCGAGACATGGTAACGAGGGCCGTTATAAAACAGGCCCAGGGATATCTTGTCAATCGGCAGTTCATCAATATCCGACATGCCGTTTTGCGTATCGCCGCGTACTACACATCTCGTTGCGCAACAGACGAGCAATTATCCTGAGGAGTCCAAGCTTGGACTTGTTGCGATCCAGAGTCTGTTTCTCACTCAATGTCTGGTCCTAGCAAGGCTTGGTTAAGGGGCGGCGGGTGGTGCCGTAACGGTCGTACGCGAAGAGGCTGGGCGAAAACAGAGGTTGGAAAGTGATCAATGCTGAAGTTTTAGCCGATGAGACTTGACTCAGTCACGGATATGAGATTGGAGATGAGCAGTTCATATCTTGCTGAAAGGAAGTGGGTTCACTGTGCTTCCATTGACTTCTTCTGATACTAACAAAAGTACGGGGCCGGTCAACCTGACACAATGGGGAACGCGTTGAATAGGTATGAGATGAGATTCTTTGATAGGACATGGCGTAAGTCAGAGACGAAGATAATATTCGATACGGTCCCGGCAATAGAGCACAGGTTTGAGATTAATTAATTGGTTCAATTAAGCTCAGATGAGCCCGATATTGCAAACCAGGGGTTACGCTACGTTTTGGAATGAAGTCTCCACCAGCGCAGCTCCTCTTGCATCGAGACCTTCACTTCACTGGCGCGCGAATCTATGGTCTGACTATGGTATGGGACTATATCTCTGGCGGAAGAACTATCGTGGGAGCTAGGAACAAGAGGCGAGCTGGACAGGCTAAAAGGGATAAACCATCGGTATCCTTGGGTTCGAGGGATCAGGAAAGGGGGGTTCTTTGACGATCAGGGTCGAACGATGGCAGGGAAGGGAACGGGAAGATCACTTACAGTGAAACAAGGTACTCCTGAGACATGCCAGAAACGAGGGCAGAGGCAGAAGAGGTTGAACGTTCGTTTCTCCCTGCAACTTTAACCGTCGGCATGTCTCTCCCTTCCGTGACTCCAAGAGGCAATCCCTTGAGCTGACGGGGTGGGATAGGATAAGATAAGATAGGATAGGATGGGCGGCTGGTAGATTCGCCTAGATCCATCCCCTTCCCTTCCCGCTCGAGACGAACGAGATCTTTGTCTCTGTCTTGTCTTGTTCCGTTCAAGTTTCGCCAAGCAAAGGGGGCCCCATTTCGTAGCGAGGTCCCAGCTGCATGGCATTGGCATTGGCAGGTCTCAGAGAACTAAAGTAGCGTTCCATTCCAGGTCGCGGGGAGGCGATCCGTAGCACTACAAGGGGGAGCTCGACCGAAGAACCGGTGAATTTGAATTTGGAGAAATGGAGTAGACCATCCTCACGAATGAGAAAATCTGCATGTTCCGTCTCAAATCGGTATTGAGGCTTGGAGACTCGGAGCTGAACTTTACTTGAGACTTTGATTCACCGACTTGAACAATTCCATCAATCAAAAGAGCTCAACAAAACCCAAAGTGCAGATGTCAGGCGGTTCACCGCATCTCAAGGTATCTATCTCGGCAGTGGAGAATCTGGTGAGGGGATTCGCGAGTATATCGCCAATCTTAATGCATATCAGTTATCGCCTGCCAGACCGACTTATCAAGGTTCTCTGTTACATTCAATCGCTTGGCAGTTTGTCCCTGCGCAAGCTGAACTCAAAAAATGCAAAAGCTTGACGAAAAGTAAAAAAACATGTAGTCCTGAAACTTGGTAGCCTCAAGCCTAAGCTCTTAGCTGAAGGCCCGATGATCTCAGCAATCAAGGAACAACAGAACCAAGATGAGCGACTGTCGATGATGGCGATATGGGGCATTTGGTGGATAATATGGAGGCACTTGAGATTCCAGAGCCAGCGAAACAAATGGAGGAGGTGGTATTTCGGTGGATGGCGGATACGTCCCCGGTAGGGCCGGCGGTACAAGAGTAGAATAGCAGCAGCTTAGCTTTAGTAGCTTCAGGCAGTTTCTTTTCTTGGAACACGAACGGGCACACACGAGAAAGCAAAACTCCACTTGATGAGGCGTCAGTCAGCGTCAGCCCAGCTTCTAAGTTGGGACATGACCGCTGATACTGTACCTACATAGAAGAGAAGAGACGACGTCGTCTTACGAAGGTTGCATACAAATGCTTCGTTACGAGTCTCGTCTGTCACGTAGCAGCAGTAGCACCGATAATGTTTCCTGAGGCGCTGTGATATTGTTTCCGTTGTTTACGAGGCTTTCATTACAGGAGGGGTCACGATAATTACTGAGCTCTTCAATTGGCCTGTCCATCATTTGCTTTGAGTTTGATGGTAGATGGCAAAGATGCCATTTGCCTTTGGGGTTATGTTGAGCTTCCTTCGGTCACATTCCTTCGGACCCCAAAGAGCTGATGGCTTTTCAACACCGCTTCCTCTCGCTCTCTCTTCTCCCTTGTAGGTATCATCGACGATAACGAGAGAAATGATGATGCCCTGCATGAATAGACTTGAATCTGTGGATTTTCTCCCTGCGTGGCTTGGGTGGATTGGTGGGTTTGGTGGAGAGCTGACAATAGCTGACTGTGTACGAAAACTAAGGTCAAAGCCTAGGACTCCTCGATATCGTGAGCGCTAGGCAGAGGAATTACAGTAGGAGGCACCTAGAATTGTGTGGTTGTCGGATCCATTCCTTCGACCTCCTTCGCCCATTTTCCTCTGGAGTATCCGTTCTTTGAGATCTCGTCATTGTGCAGCATAAGACGTCTTAGGCAAAACAAACAGGCTGTGGGGCCATACTTGACTCTGTAAAGTGTGAATAGTTAACTACCTACGGAATAGAGTTGAGAAAGCCCCTTGTTGAGTTGATGGTTGTAGATCCATAGCAGTTGTTGTTCTCAAGAAGAGGGGATCACGACATCTCAATACAGTAGCCTTTTCTCCTCCATGGGGAATGCACGGGCTGCACTACCCACAGGGAGAGGGAGAAATGGCTGCAGCGTATTCATTGAGAATCGGCAGTTTTTGCGCTTATCTCTCGTTCTCTAAAATTAAAAGCCACCAACACGGGGTTTGTTGTTATTTGTTACACGAGCCTCATCAGCTTTTTGAGTTGGCTATTGATCATTCATTCTCGTGCACCCTCCACGCTCCACGAGTATGACCGACCGAGTACAGACAGTCTCGTCTCTCGGCAAATGGATCATGGCACCATCCTCAAAATGAGGCACAAGGAGCTACAAGGTCCGACACCTACTGAACAAAGGAAGAACGGCGTTTCTGGCACCGCAGGCCCGTCGAATGCTGCAACTAATGCTAACGGGCAGCCAAAAGGTCTCACGGCCTCCGATTGATCAAACCCCTTTTTTTGGAAACTCGAACGGTCGATGGGGCTCCGTAGAGGCCCGGACAGCGCTGTGTCAGATCGTATTCCGCCAATGAGACCTGCGGCATGCGCTGTGGGGGAGATTCCTAAGCCCCCCCTGCAGTCAAGGTTGGTTGAGGTACGTGTCGCTCGGTGGCGTAACTTGCGCCCCCTGAAAGCCTGCCCGAGCCTGAGCCTGAGCCTGCCTGAGCCTAGGTGTTCCAGGAGGGGAGGGAGGTACCTGTGGAGTGTATCCCGGCACCAGAAGGGTCCTATCCGAGAGCACCTTCCCTCTTTAGGCTCTCAAAACGAGTTCAGGGGGTGGTCTTGGTACCCCATCTCAGGGGTCGATGCCTCAGGCAGTTGCATCTACCGAGCCGTGCCCCTCCAAACTCTCAACGTGTCCTCAAGAGATAAAGAGGGCCTGTCCGCTCCCACCAAGCTGAGGTGTCCTCTTCATTCCCAGACCCAAACCGACAAGCACCCAGCAAATCAAGGTCGCTAACACAGAGTGAACACGCTGTCCTTTATTCCTCTTGAAGCTCCTTTCCAACCATCACCTGACCTGACTCATAGTTGATCAAGGCAGACGTAATCCAAGTCTAGTCACTGACTCACACTTTTGGCCAAGTCTTGTGATGGTGGAACATCGCTGCCTGCGCCTCATACACTTCTAATATAGCTACTTATCCCCATAATATCCGTTACTGTATTCAACTTCAGCTTCTCTATTCAAACAAATTACACACAGACAAACACACAATGGAGCAACAAGGATCACCAGCTTCCCAATTCTTCCAGTCCCCAGCCGACTCTCTCATGTCAGCTCCTGAAGACGCCTACACATCACTATTCGCAGCTACCACCCCTAGCGCAACTTCAACAGTGAACCCCATGGACATGTTGACACCAAAGTCCTACAACAACGATGACTCTCTACTACCAATGATCAAGCAGGAGGAGGGCGTTGGATCAACACCATCCCCTTCTCCAGCCCCTGAGAAGAAGACCACCAAGAAGAGAAAGTCGTGGGGCCAAGTCCTCCCTGAGCCCAAGACAAACCTCCCTCCTAGGTATGAACCAACGACAACTGAAGATGATGTCACGAATGGTTCCACTAACTTCCCACACAGAAAGCGAGCAAAGACCGCTGATGAAAAGGAGCAACGCCGAGTTGAGCGTGTTCTACGGAACCGTCGCGCGGCTCAGTCCTCTCGCGAACGCAAGAGGCTGGAGGTTGAGCAGCTGGAGCAGAAGAACAAGGACCTTGAGGCTGCCATCCAACAGGCTGAGCAGATGAACGCCAGGCTCATGGATGAGCTTGCACAGATGCGAAAGGCCAATGGTCTTCCCCCTCTGTCCCAGGAGCTCTTCACCCCCCAGACAACACATCAGCCAGCGGAGACCATGGTATCTCCCAACGCCACTGTCGACCCAATGGCACTATCCCCTTGTCTATCACCCGTCCCCGAAGAATCTGAAGAGACCATCAAACAGGAGCCGGCCAAGGAGACAACCCTGGAACAGTCTGAAAACACCTCTCCCGACCTGACACAACGTCCTGCTGCGATGTTGTCCGACCTGCAGTGTCACATGTCGGCGGAGGTGTTGAAGACGTTCCTGTCCCAGTCACCCACAACCTTGACTCGGCCAACATTGGCCTGGCTCCTGCCACTTCAGATGACACTCTTTTCAGCTATGGCGGTTCTGAATTTCTGTCAGCGTCCATTGACACAGATCGTTATCTCATCGAGAACGGGCATCTCTCTTCACCCTTCTCCTCAGCTTCTGACGAGCCTTATCTGGAGTTTGACACGTCTCCGTTCACCCTCGACAACAGCTTCAACGACGAGTTGTACAACACCTTCATCAACGACACGGACAACGGCATCTCGACGGAGCTCCAGAAGCCAACCGACGACGCCGCTGCGATTCTCAGCGACGAGTTCCGCATCTACGAACTTGAGAATCAACTCTCTTCAGAAAATCCTATCCAGCAGCCCCTCCCTGGCGCGTCCTCTATTGGATGCGACGTTGGTGGCATTGCGGTTGGTAACTAAGAGACGCGATTCCAGGGTCGAGAATGCGGCGCGCGATACTGAGGACTCGCGCGGCCAAGACGAGTTGGTAAGGTGCTTATCCGAGATTACTTTGCCGTCATGGGAACGACTGTTGACACTCGCCTGGGCCACCACACAGTGGGTGGCCCTGAATCCGCATGAAGCTGACCAAGTCCTCGACTCTGAGACTCGCTCCCCACTAAGTGTACATCAACCAAGCAAGAAGGCTGCTTTGTCAGTGATACTGGAGGAAGAGAACAATCGGGTACAGACATTATGAGAGTTATATTCATGATGATCTACCGTAATGTGATAATGTTTTGATTTGGGGAAAAAAACCGGTGCAAGGCGCAAAGGATCAATGTCCCAGGGGGGACTGGCAATAAAGCCTACCAGATAAATCTTTTGTGTAACAATACAATGAACGCTCAAACAAGCGTATGACCAACAAACAGTATCTGTTCCATTCTCGTTATATTTGCCTATGCCTTGAATACCGACTTGAGTGTTGCTAGACCCTGTGATATTGTTTGTAGTCATGTTAGTATATCAGACTTTTAATATTGAACGTAAAGAGCGTAAGACCTCTGGTTGAGACGCAATAGAGGAGCTAGTCAGTATCCAGGGTCACATTTGACTTTGACTTCGTTTAGGATTGTTCTCACGTCTAATTTTCTATCTCTTTCATCTGGATATATCTCCCCGTTTGGTAGCCTCTAGTATCATTTTAAGTCGAATAAAGATGTTTCCTGAAAATGACAGCATAATAGCCATTAATGCTAGTGTGAAAACAACATGTGTTTGGTATATGATCCAATTGATGTTTAATGACATTCACCAAAGTCCAGAGACAGAAACTGGTGCTTGCCCATACGCCCAACGCCAAACCATCATGATACCTTGGGAAATTTACCATAACCCATCCATTTCTTGCATAGCAGCCTCTTCATCGTCAAAATTGTTTGTCTCCTTATCTTTTGAGCCTTGACTTTTCTCTTTGCTCGTCTGATCATGACTCTCAGCTTCGGCCATCAGCGCATCTAGATCATCGTCATCTGGCTCTACTGGCGCCGCTTCTGGTTTCTTCGCTGTATCTTGCACTTCTGCCTCGGCCATGAGTGCATCTAGGTCATCATCATCTGGCTCTGCTGGTGTGGGTTTTGTTTTCGCTTTCTGAGCTGCGTCGTGACTTGCTGCCTCGGCAATAAGAGCCTCGAAATCATCGTCTTCTGGAACGTCGTTGCGGATGGGGACAATTGGTCCTGCGCTTCGTCGTGCAGCTCGTGGTGTAGCATCGTAGAGATCGTCGTCGTCTGGTACGCCTGGGTCTTGCTCTGGTGTTTTTGGCCTTGCAGGTTCTGCTGGCCTTGTACCCTCCTGCTCTGTAGGTCTCGATGCATCATTTTCACCAAACAAGTCGTCCTCTTCCTCATCATCTGCAGTTCTGTCTTTGGGCTTGCTCTCGTTTATGTAATCGCTTCGTGCAATCATGACTCGTTTCTTGTGGCCGGCCTTTTCGACCATGGTAAGGGCGTCGAGGAATTTGGCTTTGGGGAAGAGGTCGTCTAGCCATAGTTGATAGAAGGATAGAAGTCGAGAGGCGTCAGAGAACTGAATTGAATGTTAACATGTTTTAAATGCGCTAATTGGCAGATAGTGGCATACTTCATGGCCCTTGCCCTTGATCTTGAGGTCCTTTGCCCTTTGCCTTAGCTTGGGAATACCTTTGGGTCCGAGTAATCTACATAATATCAGTGCCACTTCAGACCAAGCAGTATTCTACTTCCATACCTCTCTTCGTCGAGTTTTACATTGGGAACTCGTGCCCTCTTCTTGACATCAACCTCTTGATCAATACCAAGACCAGAATCTGGCTCTTTTCGCTTCTTGTTGGCGGCTTCTGGTGGCGGTGATGCAAAGGGGTCGTCAGAAAAGTCGTCAACATCGTAGTTATCAAGCCCGTTGGCGGGATCCGAGTCTAGTGTAGGCATTTTGTATTGTGATTGTATCCTCAAGTCTGGTGAACTCAATTGCTTAACGCGTCTTGAACTGGGGAGACGCGTCGAGAGCTTAATTGATTCTCAACCCCACCATCCGCCACGTGACCAATCATCGCCAACTTTGATGAGCTGACCAAAACACGTGATCTACATCCTCAGGCATCCAATCCGGCTCCAGCTTTTGAATGTACCGAAACCGACGACCTCGAAAGGCCTGGGTGATAGTATTCAAGGAATTGATTGCCACGGACGACGCATCACACAATGGCTGAGACAGCGACAAAGCAGTCGACCCCGTCCTTTGTCGGGACCAGCAAGGTCGTTCAGACCGAGTATCCCGTAAGTGACGCTTCAATTGATGGAGCAATTGCAGTTGCTAATTGATCATGTTATAGCTCATTGATAACGATCCGTACGTAACCTGAACCTCTGCGATACGTAGCGACGACGATGCGAGTGGATTGATTTGGAGAGGAGGATCGAATTGTCTGGATTGGAGTTGGGTTGAGCTTTGCTGATCCTCGGCAGTCACTTCAAGCGAGTCGTGGGTTATGCCCGTACATCCGATTACATCGCCGGCACCGTCGCCGCTGCTTTCGCTCCTACTGCTCTCTACGCCCTCGAGAAGTTCGCTCCCTCACATGTAGGAAAGGGAGGTTTCCCCAAGGCCATGCGACTGGCTGGTGGTGTCGGTCTCTTGGGTGGTTTCCTCTACTTTTACCAGCGATCAGCCCGTACGTCTACAACAACCGAATGATATATCAACAAGGTGTACTAATCTGAATAGTCCGATTCTACGGCGCTACCGAGAACGCCCGCGAGATTGAGATGGACATGCGCGAGATGGTCGATAAGGTCAAGAAGGGCGAGCCTCTATATGGCGTCAGCCGGCTAAGCCCTCATCTTCAGGGTGTTGCTGCCCGACAGAGCAGATACTCTGCTCTGTTCCTTAGCACAATTCCTTGGTTCAACTTTGTCAACCATAACCAGCATGGTGTCGACACAGCCAAGTACTACCAGCAGGCTGAGCGGGAACTTGAGGCTGAGCGCTCGTAAGAGAGGAGAGAAAGAGATTAAGATTTACGGAGGGCGAGAGGAGGATTGGATGGGAAAAGAGGTGTACATTACCAGCGGAGGTGGTCATCGCCTCGACGGCCTGGCGAGTTTATTTGTGAGATGGAAATAGATTCCTTGAACCATTTGTTTGTGTCATATTGGTGCTTTTATGATGACTCTAACAATTCGGCTTGAGAGAAGGCAAGTTAAACAGATCAAGTGTCTTGTTCTACAAGAAATGAGCTGTAGTGGACTTGATAGGCCTTGTCTATATCTGCTATCGAATAGTCATGATATGGTAGAGGCATGCAGATCATGGACAACCATAACCCTACGCCTCATACTATGGATCGTCAGTACCAGAGTCTCATCCTGTTCACATTTGATCATGATATGGATGTTTGTTATTTGAGATATGTTATGCCCGTTTAACGCCTGTTCTCGTGAGAGATAGCCAGACCAACCTGACTGGCTCACTCTTCTTCTACACCGGAGATACGGGCCAAGAATACGAATATGGCAAGAGTTTATTCTCAACTAGTTATTCATATACAATTAGTGTCAGAATGTAACATTCTCACGACAAGTCCGTTTAGTTCCGCCCAAGTCCGTCCCTCATGATCAGTTTCTATCGGGGACCGGCCAACTCCGTCTCTGGACCACAAGCTCCTGACCAATCAAAGCTCGTGTAATCGACGTTTCTCCCAAAGAACACAGATTCAATCCGTGACAACTTCCCAAAGTGGAACACCAGGAAAAGAATTTTTGTTGTTTCGCTGAATCCTCATTTTCTCATTTTTTCTCATATATATTCTGCTGCGAAATCTGGACAACTTGAGGCTTGATCGTGGTGTCGACATCTGCTTATCTCAGTCACTCTAACCGAACTACCTCACAAAATGGCTTCAACAGAACAATCCATGGATCTCCCCGTGATTGACCTCGATGTCTACCTAAACAACCCTCTAGACTCAGAGGCCGTTCAAGAAGAGTGCAGGAAAGCAGCCAACGCCCTCATCACATACGGTGCTCTCGTCCTCCACGACAGCCGAGTCTCAGAGGAGGATAACTCAACTTTCCTCGACATTCTCGAAGATTACTTTGCTCAACCCGAAGAGGTTCTCAGAAAAGATGAGAAACCCGAGCTGAGCTATCAGATTGGTGTCACATTAGAGAATACTGAAAAGCCCAAGTGTGCTGTTGATGAGCCATGCCTCGATGTCATTCAGAGACTCGATCCTTCACAAAGACCGTTGGATATTTCAGCTCACTCACCCGATCCCAAGTGCAGATTCTTCTGGAGAATGAGCGAGCAACCGCCTTTTGAGACTGAGTTCCCTGGGTTGAACGCCCCGAACGTGGTCCCTGAAGCCCCTCATATCAGGGACCGATGGGAGCCAGCCATGAACCAGTGGGGGACGTCCATGAAGAGCGCGTATGTTACTAGATCTCCTCTCTTGGATACTTGATACTGACCGGCTGAACAGCGTATCCAAGTTGGCAGAGATGACTGCCGTTGGTCTAGACCTACCAGCTCAGTTCTTCAGTGATGCTGGAAAATATGGGTCAGTGCCCTCACGATATCTCAGAAGTCCCAAAAATTAACATGCGCAAACAGACCTCATCTTCTTGCCCCAACAGCTTCAGACCTGGTCAAGTACGGCGAAAAGAACACCATCTTGGCCGGCTTTCATACAGATCTTAACTTCCTCACTATCCATGGCCGCTCCCGCTACCCTGGTCTTCACATCTGGGCACGCAACACCGGAAACCGTATTGCCGTCAAGATCCCACCAGGAAACTACCTCCTTGTCCAAGCAGGCAAGCAAATTGAGCACATCACTGGTGGTCTCATCAAAGCTGGCTTCCACGAGGTCATTGTGAATGAGAAGACCATCGAGACCATCGAGAAGAGGAAGCGAGACTTCCCTGATAGACCTCTGGTCAGAATCTCGAGTACCCTATTCTGGCATCTTGGCAGTGACGTCGATCTCAACCCCATTCCCAAGCTCGTAGCCAGGGCAAAGGAAGTCAGAGAGCGACAGAAAGAGCTTGGAAGAGACGAGGGACGTGTGGTTGAGTATCCTCCCATGAAAGTTGGACACCAAGTACAGGAGTACGTTGACCTCTCCAACTACTAACGATAGATGCTAATTATGTCTCAGGGAACTGAAGCACATTGCTTTGATGGCTTAAAGAGCGCAACTATTTAGCGAAGAGCGATGATTTATGACTTCAAGATCTCAGTGACGACTTGCTATGACGACAGGATACAGGCTGTGGGATGAGGCTCATTTGTGTTGAACTCGAATGAAACCCAGCTGTAGATACGCCTTGTTTGACAGTTGCTCAGATATGAAAACACGAAGGCCTTGGTGCTACTCGTCTCACTATACGTGCTTATCTGATTGTATATTGTCCGCTCTGTATTCAGTTCCCAGAACACAATGCAACGGATCGTCCACGTACACCATGACATGCTACTTACATCAGTGTCACCCGGCACTTCGTAGACATGTACGCCTTCGGTAAGTCGAATCTCAACAACTTTGAGAAACCGGGCTAGGAACTGACGGGCCCTGACTTGGCTGCGTAGTTGGAAGTCGGGGCGACACATCTTTCCGAGACATCACTTGCAGGGACAGGTCGAGTATATCAAACAGAACATCATGATGTTATTGTTTTCTTGGGTATCGTATCTTCCAGATCCTCCTACGTTTCACTCAACATACTAACATTTTCAAGTAACCATAATCTCTTCCAAATCCTTTCAAGTCTCCTTCTCACGGGGGAGAGTAGTCTCAGGCACCTTACCGCCCTCGGATCCACCATGATCAGAACCAGTCTCCTCGGGAACAGCGTTTTGGTTCACAGTAGTGTCATTGGCAGCAGGGGGGAACTCCTCACGCCAAAAGTCCTTCTTTCCGTGGGCCAGACGGTTCAACCAAGGGGGCAAGAAACCACCGGGAATGCGCCAAGTCCAACCATCTCTCTCCTCATAGTTGGGAGGCACAATACGACCACCGGAAACAACCTTGATAACCAAAACGACGGTGTTGATCAATATATATGTGCAGATACCAGCAATCAGACCATCAGCAATGGAGTACGCAAAAGGCATGATCGCAATGGTGAGGAAAGCAGGAACGGCATCACCCATGTAACGCCAGTTGATCTCAGTAACCGCGCCAACCATCATGGAACCAACAAGAATCAGAACGCAGCCGGTAGCCCAGGGGGGGATGGAAGCAAAAATGGGCGCAAAGAAGATGGAAATGAAGAAGCAGATGCCGGCAGCCATGGCGGTCAGACCAGTCTTTCCACCCTCAGAAATACCGGCGCCAGACTCGACAAAAGCAGTGACAGGGGGAACACCGAAAACAGCGCCAATGGAAATGCTGAGGGCGTCAACCATGTAGGCAATTGAGGAGCCCTCAAAGTCCTGAGTAACGGGGTCGACGAGGTTGGCGAAACGAGCCATACCATACAGAGTACCGGTACAATCCAGGATATCGACATACAAGAAGGTGATGAGCGCAAGACCGAACTGACCACTGTGACCAGAAATGTTGAACTGGAGGACGTTAAGGGTCTTCTTAATCTCATGGAAATCGACAACCTTCTTGAAGAAGTTGAATCGGTCGTCACCAAGGGCATCGTAGGGGAAATATGACACGGGGGTGTCTCGTGGCCAGGAGATGATGCTGACAAGAAGAATACCAGCAATGATGGCACCCTTGACGCGGTACATCATGAGCAATACGGTGAAGATACCGCCACAGAAGATACCGATCCACAGGGTAGGACTTCTCATCTTCTGCGAGGAAGGGCACAGACCGGTGTCAGGGTCCCGATATTGCGACTCACAACCCGCGAGTTCCATAGGAGTGGAAACGGCACCAACGATCAGACCGATACCCTCGCTATAAGTGAGACCGATGAGCGTCAAGAACAGACCGATACCGACACTAGTGGCGAGCTTGATGCAGCGGGGGATGGCGCGAGCAAGCCATTGACGCATACCGAAGAGAGCAAGACCGAAGAAGATGAAGCCTTCAATGAAGATGGCTGTAAGGGCAAGCTCATAAGGGACGGGGCCAGAGCCGCTGGGGCCAACGACGGTGTAGGTGAAGTAGGCATTGAGACCCATACCGGGAGCGAGACCGACGGGAAGGTTGGCAAGCAAACCCATGAAGAAAGTAGCCAGAGCAGAAATGGCAGCAGTAGCAGTGACAGCATCACGCTTGACCTCGGCAACACACAGCTGGTAAGCTTCGTCGGGGACGCAAGCGCCGTCCTTGTAAGTAGGGCAAACACATGGACCACCAGATTCAGAAACAATCGAGGAGTTGACAGCAATAATGTAGGCCATAGCGAAAAAGGTGGCGAGACCAGCTCGGATCTCAGTGAAGAAGAGAGAGCCCTTGCGCTCACGAGGCTAATTGGAAAGAGCATTAGCTGTGAAGTTGATATCGGAGGTGGCCGATTTGACTTACATGACCGGAACCCTCGAGTTGGAACCAACGTCCAACAGGACTGGCCGCAATCTTGCGGTTGGTCTTGTCCATCCAACCCATCTTGAAGACTAAGTTGACAATGACTATGCGACAAAAAGGTATTCAAAAATTGAGCAAAACTCAAAAGCCACAGGACAAGTGTGATCAGCGTGCTGAGAAGCTCGAGATTGAAAGCTGAATTGACAGACGGGAGGCAGCTGTCTTTAAACTAATGGCGATCCCAAGGGTTCGACGAACGTCCTAGACTCCTTTACAGTTAGCTCCTGTATTGGCCTAGTCTAGACAGATAGATAGCCAACGGTATGTCGCCGATAAAGAGGGTCGGAGGCGGCCGAGGAGGCTAATGGAGGGACAACGGAGGTTATGTATGTGGTGGGATAGGCAATGGGGGTCCAAGCCCAGATATCTTAACTGGGGGAGATAAGAGACTGGGGAACTAGGGAACTGGGGTTTTAGGAATTGGGTGCATGTGAACAAGGGTGCATTGGCGCGAGGTCTAAAACTATGCATAGATGAGGTTGTACATTGATGCGCGAGGGCGACAAAAGATCCAGGGAAGGCAACGGACGAGAGACTTACCGATAGAAGTACAAAAGAGGCGTCGGCTGGTATACCTAGTACGTGGTGCAAGGCAAGCCAGCAATGTAACCCAATGCAATGCGCACGCAGTGTACTTCAAGATGCAATTGACGGCTGAAATAGGTAGACAAAGATGTGACGGAATCGTAAAGAGTCCCGATCGCAATCTGTCGAGTAATAGAGGGTGTAATGCGCCGACGGCCAAAGGTGCCGTATCGGGGAAGAGAATGACGACCCGATATCAAGGGTCCAATGGGAAGGTCCAAAGAAATACTCGAGCCAGAGCAAAGATATAAGCCCTAGCAAGGTTGATCAAGTAAAGCTCGGAGCAGCTTTTCTGCTTCTTTTTGGATGGCGAAAGCTCTAGAGTTTGCGCGAGAGACCCTGGAGAGACGACGGCGAAGAATAGGACGACAGAGAGATGCCAGTGGTATACACAGCTCAACCAACCCTTGAGAGGTGAGCAAAGCGTTGCAGCCAAGGCAAGAAGTGATTCGCGATGATGCGCGAGGAAAAAGAGAAGAGAGCAAATTTGCAGATGGCAAATTCGTGATAGTACCAGTTCCCCAATCCCTAGTGAATGGGCAGCTCCTTCCTCAAGATGCTCCGCAAAAAATTGAATGGCAAGAACGAATCGGCCGAGGCACTACGTTCATCTCAGTCGATTTCTGGAGCCATTGACCCCGGTTTTTCGTCCTTCAAAAAAATTTGTTGCCCATTGTTGAATTTCCGTCCGAGTAAACCCTTACCCAAAACGTCGTGGCCGCTTGGCCCAGCAGCCAACGAGCAGTGTCAGAAACAGCTACGGATACCCAGGAACCGCAAAAGAGGATGCAAGCCATTGCGCGGGTAAGGTGGAGTTCGATAGCGATAGCGGCGGCGCGGGTACAACGCCACCCAGAGACAAGCCGCCCATTCAGAAGACTCGAATTTACTCTTAGCTCGTTGCTCTCCTCCGTTCTAACGGTATGGAGTCACTGTAAGTCACTGGCGGGCTTCAAAAAGAGGTGGAGCGGACTGTGCGAGCGAATACTGGCCGCGTTGTGGCTTGGACCATGTGGTGCCATGTTGTAGCTCAAACGTATTCAACTGCATGCATCCGCTGTTTTGATGATGATAATCCAAGCGGCTCCAGCAATTGAAGTTCGCGCGGGGCTTTATTTCGTGCGACGAGGAGGGAAACGACCCGAAAGTTGATCACAGCCTGCAAAAGACACAATGCACAGTCACAGTCACAGTCACAACCACAATCACAATGTCCGAGGTTCCAATTTGAATGGTGTAAGAAGGTAGCATCGATCTTGTGCTTATCTGCTTTGCTGGTCTGTTACACATGGCAACACGGACGAGCTGAGACAGCTAGCATGGCAATTTCAATGGTTCGAGGTTAATGTGGATGGATGGAGCTGAACATCTTTAGAACAGGGCGGGTAAGCACCTTTTCTTCTAGAAGCCGGCGCAATGCTGTGCCCTTCTATTGCGCCTTGGAATTATAATATTGGCGTTTTGGTGTTGCTTCTTGAATTATCGCGACTGTTTCGCTTCAAGATGTGGACTTTGGCGGTTGCTGTTAGTGCGCTGGAGAAGCAGCTTCTCACCGTTTTTAACGGAACGGGCGGTTGATTCAGCTTGTGGCTGATGACCGTCCAAGCTTGGATGTACTGTCGCGGGCTGCTCTGGTGCTGAAACTCTGATACACCGTGCGGACTAAGAAGCTCACTAATTGAATATTGGCCTGTGCTCACTCGTCGATAGAGACCCTTGAGGCATGTCAAGTGTGATAAGCGCAAAAGATAACGGACCAAGAGCCCCAGAAAAGCGCCGTCCTCCGAGCTTTATCACCTATCCGAGTTTCGCCTGCTAACAGCTTTTAGTGAACGAAACGCCTGGAGATTGATCTCCAACTGAGGTGTCCGGGGCCGAGAGTTGTTCCGGTAGAGGTGGGCCGGAGGTCTGCGATCTGTATATCTGTATTGACGCCGTCCACCGACACTCAATTGAATCGCTGTATCATTGCTATCGCGACTCTCATCGTGATGGCTGTCAATCACGATGCAGTGCATCAATAGATCGCCGTAAAGGCACAAGTTCCCAAAACAATTACAGCTGAATTGAAATAACTACCTATTGAGGTCGTCCAGGGTGTCTCAGTCACTACACCTCGGACTTATTCTGGTGTTCTCGTGCCTCTATTCTCATAACGTTACTTTGCCCAGTTTCGCCCTTGCTTCGTGCAACAGCAGTCGAGCTGAAAAATGAGCGATGCTACTTGTTCATGAGACAGACAACAAAGAGATATTGACCTAAATAACGCCATCTCTTTAGAGTTACTCAGGCCTAATAAAAGACCCAGCACAAAACGTGCATCTTTGGCTCAACATGGAGTTCTTTGAGCGTTCTGAGTTGCACAGCTTGAACTCTGGCCTCAAAGCGCTGAACCTCATGGCTCAGTTTCAGTGACTGCCGGTCCCCGGCACTTCAATTCAATCTCTTCCCGCCATTTCCCCAGGTTAGGATGGATTCTTGGTCTGCAGGCTTCCGTTCTCCGCTCTCCATTCCTCTCGTCCTTATCCCGATCTGGTCAACCTTGTTCTGCTCCAGATGACTTAGTCACTCTCGATCTCCCGAGCTTCATACAGGTTTGTTCGAAATATCCTTCATTGATCTCATATTTGTGTATGACGACGGTTTTGACTGACGACTCTCACCGCCATCATTTGTAAGGCGGAAATTGTAAGTCCCGAGCCCGTCGTCTTCAAGGGTCGATGGCTGGTTGCCACTGCGTTAGACAAGGCGCCTAACGATGCGACACCAACAAGAACCAGGTAACACAATTATACACGCAGTCAGCTAGCTTTTTGCCTGCATCAAACCCCAGCATATTGCCGTACAGCATGGATGAACCCTGATTCTCCTGCGTCAAACTGAAAGTTTAACTTAATGGGATCAGGTGGATTGGCACTACCGATGAGATCCCGTGATAAACTTCCGATACAACACATGCAACCCCAGTCCATCAAAGAGCGATCATTTCAATCTTGACAAACGGGAGCTATCTGGTCTGGAACCTGAGCTGAATGCCCCAATCTCGCAGTGTGTCTGCTTGTCTGTGGTGCAATCTCTCAATGTCTCTCAATATCACTACGACTAAACAGGTGTCTGTGACTGTCATCATCGTGTGGAAGCGTCATATGATACACGATTTCATATGGCCACCGTTGTCCTTCATGATGTAGCAGCATATATTACTTTCTGGTTAAATAGACGTATCACGGATTCGGAGGCCGAAGAGAAGCTCAGCCTCGTCATGATGGCATGAAAGGCGGTGGCCAACAATTGCTACGACTCCTGTTGAAGGATGAAGCACACGTTTCAACCTAACATTCGTCGTCCAAGGGTCGCGCAAGGTGGGTTGATTGCCGGTGAGAGACCGGCCATCCTCCGTATGAAGCTGAGGTCGTGAGAGGCAGCGCCCCGATGGCCTCATGAGACATTAACAATTCCCTTCTCAGAAAAAGGTGCTTACACGATGCTCTGTGCCTATCAGATGCGTCGATTGATAGGAATCGACCAGAAATCGCTCGCTATCTTCAATCATTTGTCCGCCATTTTCCGTGGGCTAACGAGAGACTAGACCCTTGGAGTAGTGACGTCAATCAGCTGAGCAGTTGGATCTTATGACGTCGAACATGCAGGGTCTTTAATGGAACCCACGCCGAGTTCCCCACGAAAGCTTGTCAAGCTCAGAGCTGGATGGCTGGTGTTTTTCTCCGGGTAATGCACCTCGACGCCATATTTCTGGCCTTGGTTTTATGCATCCCATCAGCGAATTGCAACGCTATGTGTTAATTATATGTGCGAAAATTAATGCATCCTCTTCAATGACGGAAGAGAAGATCTAGCTAGCGGCCCCTCCCTCACTCCCTCCTCTCCTCTTAGGGACTCAGCCCTTTGATCCTCGCGCCAAGGTCACCCACTCACTCACTGACAGTCTCACTTCCGGTTCAGATTCAAGCCGCGCCATGACCCAAGTTGTGACCTACTTTATTTCATGATCCCTGGATACGGAGCTCTCCTTTACTATCTCTCTCCTCTTACCGCTTGTCACCTGTTTCATTACGTGTTTTACAGGCACCTCTTTACATAAAGAAGGATATATCCCCAACATTCTACCCCTCCACTATCGGCATACACATCTAGGCAACTCACAAGTCCCTGACTACGTTACATAAACCTTTGTTCTCTTACAACAACAACAACCTACCAGCCCTTTCAGCTTTACACACACAGACAAACCATCGGATAGAGCCTCCATCTTCCGCTCTCACAGATCTCAACACTCGTACCACTGCTACACATATGGCCTACTACCGCCCATCTAGACAACAAGCGCGCCCATACGGATATGACGATGACTACGTAGCGCCAGATCCCGGGAGGTCGTATGACCCTTACGAAGACCGAAATGCACCTCCTCCCCGCAAAGTCAGAAGAGAGCCGGCGACAGATGCGTCACCTCCCCGCCGCTACAAGTCACAAAGGAGTCGCCGCCCTCCGAGTCCTGGCAGGCCAGGGTACCCTGATGATCCTATGATGGACGATCGGAGAGCCGAAGGCCGTCCCCGCCGTAGATATGAGCCAGAACGCCGCGGGCGGAGTGCTGGGCCTGATCGACGAAGCCGAGACATCAGCCCCCCACCCTTCGGACCTCCACCAGATTCGCCTCGCCGAAAGGCTCGCTCAGCTCGTCCCGATCGCGATTCTCACTACCCCGAGCGAGATTTTCGCCCATCTTTACGCGAGCCTCGCTCAGGGCGGGATCGGGAACGGGAACGGGAGCTACCCATCCGTGGAAAGCAGGACGCACGCCCTGACAGAGACCCTCGATTCGAGCGCGATGCTCCACCAGTGCATCCTTATGATCGCGACGCTTATGCTCGGGAACCAACTTCACGCGCGTACCCTGATGATCCTCGAGACCAACGAAGGTCCAAGCATGGAAGATCAGTGCCACCGTCACCTCGCTCTAGATCGCAAGGACGGGGTCGAAAGTCACGATATCCAGACTCCGACTCTGAGTCGGAAGATGGTCATTACGGTGCCAAACTTGGAGCTGCCGGAGCTGGAGCGGGTGCTGCTGCTGCTGCCAGTCGACGACGGCCACGGTCTCAAACAAGAGACCGCCGTGGGCGAGATGCTGCTCGATCCCCAAATAGAGGTCGGCCTCCTACCACACAGAAGAATCGCGGCGGCGCTCCTACCGCGCGTCGCAGCTCCATGCCCGCTAGCACCAAGCCACGCACTGCATGGTGGCAGAACCCCATGGTCCAGGCTGGTGCCCGTACTGCGTTCACAGCTGGTGCTCAAGCTGCGATGAAGTCTGGTCATGAATCTGGTCCCTGGCTCGGCCCCAAGGGCGCCAAAGTCGCAACTGCTGCTCTTGGCGCGGCCTTGGTGGACGGCTTCATGGGTCAGAAGCATCCCAATAGTACCAGACAGAAGCTTATGAGGCAGGGCGTTGATCTTGCCTCAGCTCAAACCACAAGGGTTCCTGAGCATCATGGCAGTGGTCGGAGACGATAATGGATTGTAGCGCTGCCTTTCTCTTATTCATTGATCTAATATTCGTTTTCACAAAGACTGCAAATTACTTTAAAAACATGCTCAAGCATTGCGGAGGTTACACATTCCAGAGCAGTTATCGAGTGGCCTGGATCGGCGCATTGCTATGTATGGAGTTATGATAGAATGATGATGACAACTGTACGATGTTTACGAGATACCTTTCTGAATTTAAAGAACTGAGATTTACTTTATGCTTCAATCGTGTCCGAAACTAAGATCTGATGCTTGATGTGATACGAAGTGGTCAGTGACAGCACAGCTATGTTACACGATCATTCTCAGTCTGGTCAGTTCAACTCAACATGCTTTGAAGGTAGTCCATAACCGAAGCACCAACTCAAAACCTTTTAACAGAAGAATGACCGAAATGGCCATCGTTCCTCATCGGATGATGTCCGTCTTCTCCCAAGAACTCGCCGCATACCTCTCCAGGAGGCTAATAGTCTAGGACAGAGTCGAGTTCCACGGTCGACAACGATTGGCCATGCACAAGCCGTTGCAGCAGGGTCCTACAGGCTGCCCGCGTGTATCATAGCACTCGCCTACAATTGATCTCTGTCAGATATGCCGGATCACGGGAGTTAGACCTGGTATACTTACCGTACGTAGGAACACAACTGCCGGTGCAATTGACAGCGGTGATCACTCGAGAGGGGTTGACGAGGATGTGCTGGGAGCCATCCTTTGGACTGACTTTGGGGGTCAACTTCGCTTGGCTCTTGATGGCGAAGAAGCACTGTTCAAGAGCGTTGTAGTCTGAGTTGTCGATGATATCGACGCTGAGATTATGATCTGAAGAAGAGCGCATAGGGTTAGCGATTGCGAAGAATATGTCGACAGAGATGCCTACCAGTCTTGCGAGTACGGCCATCAGCATGGAAAGCCATAGAGTAAGAAGCCAAGCCGCCATGGAAGGTAATGTGAACAAGCTGAGGGTCTGGTCGTTGAAGGACACCCTGAAGAGAAAGAACACTATACGAGGGAAGTAAGAGTAGTGCCGGAATAAACTTCATAGCGTCATTTGTCTGTAGAAGAGATTGTTTTGAGCATGTATGTTCTTGACAATAGGAAAAGCTCCTATGGATCACTGAGCGAAACAGGGTAGTAGGAAGAGAATGATGGTAAGGGTGACAGTTCTCTAAGCACATAGATTATATTGCTCTTTTACAGATACATGATTACCTAACTTTTGTCTTTGTTTTTCAGTAACCGTGAACGTTTACACGA
Organism: Fusarium musae; assembly: GCF_019915245.1. Lineage (NCBI taxonomy): Eukaryota > Fungi > Ascomycota > Sordariomycetes > Hypocreales > Nectriaceae > Fusarium > Fusarium musae. The sequence continues at coordinate 3,461,444 of NC_058392.1, read as the reverse complement.
ACGTAGAACATACTGAGTAGCCGCCGGGGATCAGTTGCAGAGATCCTGAACATGTTCAGAACAGAGATACGCAGACTCTAATCTAAGCAGTGAACGATCATGGATGAAATATTCATCTTACAGAAGAAGAAGTAGTATAAATTGGAGCTAAATCCCCCTTAGATCTATTCCCCAGGCACGACATCATCGCTACTCACTCACTCAGATACAATAACCATATTCTGCAATCATGGGGTAATGACTAGGAGATGAAGTCTTTGTGACATCGAAGAGCATTGGAAAAGTTCAGCAGACTCTGGATCACCTACAGAATCGCTATTGCAATCTCGGCAAACCTGGACCTCAGCCTGCTTGCCCGCTGTACACAACCCAGGAAGTGGTTGTTCAGCTTCTTTTTGATCTCCAGGTTACCATGATGCAAGTACACGGCTTGTCTGCGTTCCAGCCATTAGACATATGCGATGAGCGTGTAGCATTGTCTCTGAGTATAATGGTAAGGACCTTGAAGGAGAAGGTGTATAAGATTCCTCTCCTGACTAAAGGATGTTAATAGGAACTTTTATTTAAACCTGAATAGCTTAGGGCTTTAGTAAGCCAAGAGTATAAGTAAATTATAATATATATAAGACCTTAATATTAATAACTTATAATTATTTTTAATAAAATAAGTAGTTTTATTTATATTAAATTTATAATTATTTTATTATATTAAAAATATAAAATATTTTTTTTAAGTATTAATTAGCTATATTTACTTTTAATTTATATTCTTTATATTACTTTATATTATTTTATAACTTAATTTAATTTATTATTAATTTATTAAGCTAGCTTTAGTTTACTAATATTTATAGTTTTTTCTTTAATATTAAAATTTTTATTTTATAATTTACTTTTTTATTTTTTTTTTTTTTTTACTTTTTTTTTTTACTTTATTAAAAAGATAAAATATCTTTATAATAATATATAAAGTATAATTAATAAGGTCTTATAATAAAAATAATATAATATAATATTTATTTTTTAATATATTATATATAAAGTATTATATATAATATTAAAATATATAATAACTTTAAAAGTAAGTCTTAAGGTTATATAATACTACCTTTAACCTTATAATTTAATTAAATAAATAGCTTTAATTTATAAATATAAAAAGATATTTTCTTTAGCTTTAGTAAATTAAAGGCCTTTTTTATTATTATTTAATTAAAATAATTAATACTAAAGCTTTAACCCTAAAAGCTTAATTTTAAATAAACTAGAAATTATAAAAATTATTTAAAAATATTATATTATATAATTAGTATTAATAGCTATAACTATCTTATTATAGTAATTAATATTTATATAAATAGTAATTTAATTAATATTAATAATCTTAATATTAATAATATTTTTAATTTATATACTTTTTTTTAATATTTAAATATTATAAATAAAAACCTATTATATATTAATAAATTAATATTAATATAATAAGTTAATTTTATAATCTTTAATTATATTATAAAGCTTTTAAATATATAAAATATATTTATTATATTAATTATTATAAGTAAATTAAAGGCTTTAAAAGACTTAATTAATTACTTAAAATAAAATTAAGATTTATTAATAAAATAATAAGCTTTTATTATAGTTATTAAATTAAATAATAATAATAGTTAATATTAAATATAATTTATAAAGTTAAAATATATAATTAAAATAATTAAATTAATAATATAAATATTATATTATAGAAATTAAAGGCTATAATAAAGTAAAAAAAAGGAAATAAAAAAGAAAAAAAAAATAAAAAAGTAAATTATAAAATAAAAGTTTTAGTATTAAAAGAAAAACTATAAATATTAGTAAGCTAAAGCTAGCTTAATAGATTAATAATAGATTAAATTAAGTTATAAAATAATATAAAGTAATATAAAGAATATAAATTAAAAGTAAATATAGCTAATTAATATTTAAGTTTTTTACTTTATAATAGCTTTTAATTTTTATAATATAATATTTATATTATTAATTTAATTAATTTAATTATATATTTTAACTTTATAAATTATACTAAATATTAGCTATTATTATTATTTAATTTAATAGCTATAATAAAGGCTTATTATTTTATTAATAAATCTTAATTTTATTTTAAGTAATTAATTAAGTCTTTTAAAGCCTTTAATTTACTTATAATAGTTAATATAATAAATATATTTTATATATTTAAAAGCCTTATAATATAATTAAAGATTATAAAATTAACTTATTATATTAATATTAATTTATTAATATATAGTAAATCTTTATTTATAATATTTAAATATTAAAAGAAAGTATATAAATTAAAGATATTATTAATATTAAAATTATTAATATTAATTAAATTACTATTTATATAAATATTAATTATTATAATAAGATAGTTATAGCTATTAATATTAATTATATAATATAATATCTTTAAATAGTTTTTATAATTTTTAATTTATTTAAAATTAGGTTTTTAAAGTTAAAGCTTTAATATTAATTACTTTAATTAAGTAATAATAAAAAAGGCTTTTAGTTTATTAAAGTTAAAGAAAATATCTTTTTATTTTTTTTATAGCTTTAACTTAATAATAATTAATAAATAAAACCTAGATATTTTAATAATAGCTATAAAAGTATTAATTATAAAGTCTTTAGCTAGACTAAAGTCTTAATAAATTTAATTAATAAAGTTATTTTTAAGCTATAGTATTTTAAGTAATTTTAATTAAAATAAATATATTAATTAACTAGCTAAAGAGCTATAAAACTTAATTAATAAAATCTATAATTCCCTTATAACTTTAATCTTTTTTAATCTATTTATTATTTAATAAAAATACTTATTATAATAATTATAAAATTATTAAAAAACTAACTAAGCTTAAGTTATTTATAAATTCTTTACTTTAATTACTTTATTAAATTAATATTACTAACCTTAATTATAATTAAAATATTAAACTTAAATAGCTTATAATTTTAAATTATTAATAAATTAAATATATAATTTTTACCTTTATCTAGCTATAGCTAAAGGATTAGTAATAATAATATTATAAACTTTATTTAAAGTATAACTTTAAAGGCTAGAATATAAATATAAAAGCTAGTAAAAAAAGTATTTATAATTAGCTATAATAATTAAATAAATAAATAGTTATTTAACTTAATTAAATTTAAGTATAAGATATTTTATTACTTAGACTTTAATTCTAATACTATTTAAAGTTAGTATTAAAGTAAAATACTATTTTTAAATATTAAGTAATAGTATACTAATACCTTAAGCTTAATAGATACTTAGATTATTAAATTAAAAGCCTATTATAGCCTTTAGATTATAATAATTATTAATTTTATAATTATAATTTTTATAAATCTAAAAGTATATTTTTTATAAGTAATATTTAGAGTTTATATATAATAGAATTACCTAGAAAATTCTATTAAAGTTAATTATATAAAATAAAAAATTTAATATATAAGAAAAAGTTTTATTTAAAAATTAAAAAAGCCTTTTAGTAAGTAAATAAAGCTATAATTAATTAAATAGAATTTACTTAATTAAGTATATTTATCTTATAAAATAATAACTAATACTAAAGTAATAAATAGTAGTATTAATAGTAATATCTTTTTATATTTATAAATTAAAGTTACTTATTTAATTAAATTATAAAGTTAAAGATAATATTATATAACTTTAAGACTTACTTTTAAAGTTATTATATTTTTTAATATTATATATAATACTTTATATATAATATATGAAACTTAAGTATTAATTAGCTATATTTACCTTTAATTTATATTCTTTATATTACTTTATATTACTTTATAACTTAATTTAATCTATTATTAATTTATTAAGCTAGCTTTTGTTTACTAATATTTATAATTTTTCTTTTAATATTAAAATCTTTATTTTATAATTTACTTTTTTTTTTTTTTTCTTTTTTTTTTTACTTTAAAATAGCTTTTAATTTTTATAATATAATATTTATATTATTAATTTAATTACTTTAATTATATATTTTAACTTTATAAATTATACTTAATATTAGCTATTACTATTATTTAATTTAATAGCTATAATAAAGGCCTATTACTTTATTAATAAATCTTAATCTTACTTTAAGTAATTAGCTAGGTTTTTTAAGGCCTTTAATTTACTTATAATAGTTAATATAATAAATATATTTTATATATTTAAAAGCCTTATAATATAATTAAAGATTATAAAATTAACTTATTATATTAATATTAATTTATTAATATATAATAGGTTTTTATTTATAATATTTAAATCTTAAGTATTAATTAGCTATTTTTTTTTTTTTTTTTTTAGTTACTATTAGCCTTACTTAAGGCTATTAACTTTTTAACTTTTTATATAATAGCTTAAATAATAAGGCCTTTATAGTAAGCTAGAATTATAAAGCTTAAAATTAGTTAAGGTTTATTTACTTTAAGTAATATAATTACTGCCTTAACTAAGTAATATAAGTACTGCTTATCTTTTAGTAATTATATTAACTTTCTTTTTTTACCCTAGCTAAAAGATCTTTAATTAACCCTTATAATATACTAGGCCTAGTATACCTATTATACTTAAGTATATTCCTTAACCTAACTTTCCCTTTATTAGTTATAGTTATTAATATTAATTATAGCTACTAGTATAATACCTACTATATAAAATAGCCTATAGCTATATAATTAAGCTTACTATATAACTAGCTATAACTTTAATATAGCTATTAGGCCTATCTTATAAGTAATTAATAAAAAAAATCTAAAAAATATCTATATAATAATAGCTACTATTAAGAAAAACTTTTTATTAAAGTACTAATTTAACCTTATTAAAATAGCTATTTTTAATTATAAGTTAATAGAGTTAATTAGTTATATAGATTATTTAGCTTATTTTAATATAATTAACTTAAGTTAGGTTAATAATAAGCTTATAAGCTTCTTAAACTTAAAAAAAGTCTTAAAAAAAGGTTATCCCTTTTAATTAAACTAAGTAGCTTTCCTTACTGCCTTTATAAACCTAAACTTAAATATATATAAAAAGTAGCTTTATAATATGACTAAAAGGGTTATTATTATAAAGAGGGTCTTATTATTAATATAAAGATAAAGGCAGGGTAATAGTAAGGTTCTATAAAGGTTTAAAGAAAAAAGGTTAACTTTTATATAAGTTAATTAGCAGAAGTTAAATTAACCTAAAGTTAATAATAACTTTATTAATTAATTATATATACCTAGGTATATAATTAATTGCCTTTATATTTAAAAATAGATAATATAAAATTAATAATAAAATAGTAATTTAAACTAGGGATTAATTAGCTATATTTACTTTTAATTTATATTCTTTATATTACTTTATATTACTTTATAATTTAATTTAATCTATTATTAACTTATTAAGCTAGCTTTAGCTTATTAATATTTATAGTTTTTTTTTTAATATTAAAACTTTTATTTTATAATTTACTTTTTTATTTTTTATTTTTTTTTATTTCTTTTTTTTTACTTTATAATAGCTTTTAATTTTTATAATATAATATTTATATTATTAATTTAATTACTTTAATTATATATTTTAACTTTATAAATTATACTTAAAATTAGCTATTACTATTACTTAATTTAATAGCTATAATAAAGGCTTATTATTTTATTAATAAGTTTTAATTTTACTTTAAGTAATTAATTAGGTTTTTTAAGGCTTTTAATTTATTTATAATAGTTAATATAATAAATATATTTTATATATTTAAAAGCCTTATAATATAATTAAAAATTATAAAATTAACTTATTATATTAATATTAATTTATTAATATATAATAAGTCTTTACTTATAATATTTAAATATTAAAAAAAAGTATATAAATTAAAAATATTATTAATATTAAGATTATTAATATTAGTTAAATTACTATTTATATAAGTATTAATTATTATAATAATATAGTTATAGCTATTAATATTAATTATATAATATAGTATCTTTAAATAGTCTTTATAGTGTTTAGTTTATTTAAAATTAGGCTTTTAAAATTAAAGCTTTAATATTAATTACTTTAACTAGGTAATAATAAAAAAGGCCTTTAGCTTATTAAAATTAAAGAAAATATCTTTTTATATTTATAAATTAAAGCTATTTATTTAATTAAGTTATAAAGTTAAAAGTAATATTATATAACTTTAAGATTTACTTTTAAAGTTATTATATTTTTAATATTATATATAATATTTTATATATAATATATTAAAAAATAAGTATTATATTATATTATTTTTATTATAAGACCTTATTAGCTATACTTTATATATTTTAAGTATTTATTAATTATATTTTTTCTTAATTTATATTCTTTATATTACTTTATATTACCTTATAATCTAATTTAATTTATTATTAACTTACTAAGCTAGCTTTAGCTTACTAATATTTATAGCTTTCTTCCTTAATACTAAAACTTTTATTTTTTAAATTACTTTTTTACTTTTTATTTCCTTTCTTTTATATTATAATAGCCTTTAATTCCTATAATATAATATTTATATTTATAATTTAACTATTATAATTATATATTTTAACTTTATAAACTATAGCTAATATTAACTATTATTACTACTTAATATAATACTATTAATAAAAACTTACTATTACTTTAATAAGTATTAACTTTATTTTAAGTAATTTATTAAATCCTTTAATATATATATTTAATCTATAATATAATTATTAAAAGCTTTATTTTTAGCTCTATCTTTATTAATATTAAGTAATTATACTTAATAGCTAAAGATTATAAAATTAACTTATTATATTATTAATAATTTATTAATATATAATAAGTATTTTTTTATAGCCTTTATTTAGTAATAACTAATAAATAGAACCTAGATATTCTAATAATAGCTATAAAAGTATTAATTATAAAGTCTCTAGCTAGATTAAAATCTTAATAAACTTAATTAATAAAGTTACCTTTACACTATAGTATTTTAAGTAACTCTAATTAAGATAAATATATTACTTAACTAGCTAAAAAGCTATAAAAAGCTTAACTAATAGGGTCTACAATTCCCTTATAACTTTAACCTTTTTTAATCTATCTATCCTTAAAGTAATTTTAATAATTATAAAATTATTAAAAAACTAACTAAGCTTCTATTAAATATAAGTTCTTTACCTAACTATATAAGATTAATAATACTAACTTTAATTATAGTTAAGATATTAAACTTACTTAATATATAACTAGTAAAGGTTATTTAATAATACTTATAGCTTATCCTTACTAGCTATTATAATAACTAACTAATTAATAATAATAATATTACTTTCTTTTAAACTAATTTAACCCTTAAGGCTAAATTTAGAGTATAAAAAAAAGCTAGATAGGTATTAGCTATTAGCTATAATTAGTAAATAGATAACTAGTTACTTTAGTTAATTATTTTTAAGTATAAGCTCCTTTATTACTTACCTAAAAGCTCCTTTTATAAAAGGTAGCTTAATTAGGAGATATAATAACTAAATACCTTAAGTAAAAAAGACTTATACTATTATAAGTTAAAGAATAAGTATAGCTTCTAGATTTAAAGTATTAGTATATTTATAAACTATATTCTTATTAACCTATAAGTTAAGTATTAATAAGTAGGCTTATAAAGTATTATAAGTAGTATTTAGAGTTTATATATAATAGAATTGCCTAGGAAAATCTATAAAGTTAATTATATAAGATAAAAAAGACTTTATATATAAAAAAGAGTTTTATTTAAAAGTTAAAAGAGCCCTTTAATAAGTAAATAAAGTTATAGTTAATTAAATAGAATTTACCTAATTAAGTATATTTACTTTATAAAATAATAACTAATATTAAGGCAATAAATAGTAGTATTAATAGTGATTTAATAAAGGATAATAAGTATTTTCTTATAATTTTATAATACTTTAAGAAAAATTAAAAAGCTAAATATATAAGTATTAATTACTTTAATTAAATAATTATAGCTATTATTAATATTAATTATATAATATTATATTTTATATTAATTTTTATAATCTTTAGCTTATTTAAAATTAAGCCTTTAAAGTTAAAGCTTTAGTATTAATTACTTTAACTAGGTAATAATAAAAAAGGTATTTAATTTACTAAAGTTAAAAAAAATATCTTTTTATACTTATAAATTAAAGCTACTTATTTAATTAAATTATAAGATTAAAGGCAATAGTATTATATAACTTTAAAACTTACTTTTAAAGTTATTATATTTTTTTAATATTATATATAATACTTTATATATAATATATTAAAAAATAAGTATTATATTATATTATTTTTATTATAAGACCTTATTAGCTATATTTTATATATTACTATAAAGATATTTTAACTTTTTAATACTTTATATATTATTATAAAAATATTTTATTTTTTTAATAATATTTAAATATTAAAAGAAAGTATATAAATTAAAGATATTATTAATATTAAGATTATTAATATTAATTAAATTACTATTTATATAGGAATTAATTATTATAATAAAATAATTATAGCTATTAATATTAATTATATATATATATATATTTTTAAATTACTATTAGCTTTATTTAAAGCTATTAAGCTTTTAACTTTTTATATAATAGCTTAAATAGTAAGGCCCTTATAGTAAGCTAGAATTATAAGAGTTAATATTAATTAAAGTTTATTTACCTTAAGTAATATAATTACTGCTTTAATTAAATAATATAAGTATTGCTCTTTAGCAGCTATATTAACCTTCTTTTTTTACCTTTATTAAAAAAATACTAGGACTAGTATACTTATTATACTTTTACTTAAAGGTTAGTTAAACCCTAACTAAATAAAAGATTAAGTATAAACTTATAAATATATTTACTAACTTAATTATTAATTATAGTTACTAATATTAATTATAGCTATTAATAAGATACTTATTATATATAAAAGCCTAAAGCCTAATTAGGGCTATTATATAACTAACTATAACTTTATTACTATAATTAAATTAGTATTAAGTTAAGCTAATAGTAAAGTTTACTATAAGCTTTATATAATAGCTATAGCTATTAAAAAGAACTTCTTATCTAAAAGCCTATTTAATTTAGTTAAAATAGCTATTTTTAACTATACTTTAATTAATTTAATTAGTTATATAAATCTAGCTTACCTAGGTTATCTTATTTATCTAGTTTAGCTAGCTAAAGAGCTAGCTAGTAATACCGAATCACAGGCATGTGTGCTCATGAGAGTATTCAGAAGGGTCATGCAGGTCAATTCTGAGAGTGGGCCTTGGTGTTGTGGGATAAACACCAAGACCCGGATTAACTATGACCCGCTATTCGGGGAAGGCTGTGATTATCACGCATCAGCTAGATTAAATAAACTAGAAAGGGCTATAAGAAAAGGCCTGCCTCTTAATATAAAGAAAGTAGCTTTCTTTACTATATTAATAAGTCTAAACTTAGCCTTATATAAAAAGTAGCTTAAAAATATAATTATTAAGGCTAATTATCTATACTATATCCTTTTAATTATATAAAATTAAAGGTAAAGGTAGGGTAATAGCAGAGTTAGACTAAAGGTTTTATAAAAGTTAGAATTAAAAGAAAAAGGTTAACTCTATTTATATAAGTTAGTTAATAAAAGCTAAATTAACCTAAAGTTAATAATAACTCTATTAATTAAATATATATACCTAGGTATATAACTAACTGCCCTTATATTTAAATTATAAATAAAGTAAAATTAATAATAAAATAGTAATTAAACTAGGGGTATTAATTATATAATATAATATCTTTAAATAGTTTTTATAGTTTCTAGCTTATTTAAAATTAGGCTTTTAAAGTTAAAGCTTTAATATTAATTATTTTAATTAAGTAATAATAAAGAAAGCCTTTAGCTTACTAAAGCTAGGAAAAATATCTTTTTATACTTATAAATTAAAGCTACTTATTTAATTAGATTATAAAGTTAAAAGTAATACTATATAACCTTAAGACTTATTTTTAAAGTTATTATATTTTTTAATATTATATATAATACCTTATATATAATATATTAAAAAATAAGTATTATATTATATTATTTTTATTATAAGACTTTATTTTTTAATTTAATTACTATTTTATTATTAATTTTACTTTATTTATTTAAATATAAAAGCAGTTAGTTATATACTTAAGTATATATATTTAATTAATAAAGTTATTATTAATTTTAAATTAATTTAGCTTTTATTAATTAACTTATATAAATAAACTTAACCTTATTTCTTTAATTTTAACTTTTATAAAACCTTTAATTTAATCTTACTATTACCTTACTTTTATTTAACTCTATATATAGATATACTGCTTTTACTAATTTAAAAATAGCTCCTTTTTTATTATAATAACCCTTTTAGCTATATTAAAAAGCTATTTTTTATATATATTTAAGCCTATAAAGGCAGTAAAGAAAGCTACTTAATTTAATTAAAAAGAATAACCTTCCTTTAAGTCTTTTTTTAAATCCTTAAAAGCTAATAACTTATTATTAACTTAAGTTATATTAATTAAGCTAAAAAGGCTTATATAATAAATTTATTTAATTAAATTATAATTAAAAATAGCTATTTTAATAAAATTAAATTAGTACTTTAATAAGAAGTTTCTTTTAATAATAGTTACTATTATATATAACTTTTTATATTTCTTTTTATTAACTACCTTTATAGTAAGCTTAATAGCTATATTAAAGTTATAGTAAGTAATATAATAGGCCTAATTATATAGCTATAGGCTATTTTATATAAGTATTATATTAATAGCTATAATAAATATTAATAACTATAACTAATAGGGAAAGTTAAGTTAAGGAATATACTTTATAATAAGTATACTAAGCTTAGTATTATCTTAGTCTTTTAACTAGGGTAAAGGAAAAAAGTTAATATAGCTATTAAAGGACCTATAAGTAGTACTTATATTACTTAATTAAAGTAATAATTATATTACTTAAAGTAAATAAACTTTAATTAATTTTAAGCTTTATAATTTTAGTTTATTATAAAAGCCTTATTATTTAAGCTATTATATAAAAAGTTAAAAGCTTAATAGCCTTAAATAAAGCTAATAATAATTAAAAAAAAAAAAAAAAAAACTTTATTAAATTACTATTAATATTAGTATTTATTACTTTAATATTAATTATTATTTTATAAAATAAATATATTTAATTAAGCTTAAGTATTAATTAATTATATTTACTTTTAATTTATATTTTTTATTAAAATATTAAAATATCTTTATAATAATATATAAAATATAGCTTTTTATTAAATTATTATTTTTCTTTTAATTACTATTAGCTTTATTTAAGGCTATTAAGCTTTTAACTTTTTATATAATAGCTTAAATAGTAAAGCTTTTATAATAAGCTAGAATTATAAAACTTAAAATTAATTCAAGTTTATTTACTTTAAGTAATATAATTATTACTTTAAGTAAGTAATATTAATACTACTTATAGGTCTATCTTTAGTAGCTATATTAACCTTCTTCCTTTACTTAAGTTAAAAGATCTTTAATTAACCCTTATAACTAGGCCTAGTATACTTATTATACTTAAATATATTTACTAACTTAACTTCTTATACCTATTAATTATAGTTATTAATATTAATTATAGTTATTAATATTAATTATAGTTATTAATATTAATTATAGTTATTAATAAGATATTATATAAAAGCCTAAAGTTTAATTAAAGCTATTATATAATTAATTATAACTTTATTATTATAATTAAATTTGTATTAAGTTAAGCTAATAAGGAAGATTATTATAAGCTTTATATAATAGTTATAGCTATTAAGAAAAACTTTTTATTAAAAAGCCTATTTAATTTAATTAAAATAGCTATTTTTAATTATATTTTAATTAATTTAATTAATTATATAAATTTAATTTACTTAAGTTATTTTATTTATTTAATTTAGCTAGTTAAAGAGCTAGCTAGATTAAATAAATTAAAAAAGGCTATAAAAAAAAGCTTCCCTAGTTTAACTACTATTTTATTATTAATTTTACTTTATTTATTTAAATATAAGGGCAGTTAGTTATATACCTAGGTATATATATTTAATTAATAGAGTTATTATTAACTTTAAGTTAATTTAGCTTTTATTAACTAACTTATATAAAAGTTAACTTTCTTCCTTTAAACCTTTAAACTTTACTATTACCTTGCCTTTATCTTTATATTAATAATAAGATCCTTTTTATAATAATAACCCTTTTAGCTATATTATAAAGCTACTTTTTATATATATTTAAGTTATTTTATAAAAGTAATAAGGAAGGCTACCTAGTTTAATTAAAAGGAATAACTTTTTTTTAAGACCTTTTTTAGATTTAAAAGGCTTATAAGCTTATTATAAACCTAACTTAAGTTAATTATATTAAAATAAGCTAAATAATCTATATAACTAATTAACTCTATTAACTTATAATTAAAAATAGCTATTTTAATAAGGTTAAATTAGTATTTTAATAAGAAGTTTTTCTTAATAATAGCTACTATTATATAAATATTTTCTAGATCTTCTTTATTAGCTGCCTATAAGGCAGGCTTAATAGCTATATTAAAGTTATAGCTAATTATATAATAGGCCTAATTATATAACTATAGGCTATTTTATATAATAGGTATTATATTAATAGCTTTAATAAATAGTAGTAATTATAATTAATAGTTAAGTTAAGGAATATACTTTATAATAAATATATTAAGCCTAGTATATTATAAAAGTTAATTAAAGATCTTTTAACTAAAGTAAAGGAAAAAAGTTAATATAATTACTAAGAGGTAAGTAATACTTATATTACTTAATTAAAGTAGTAATTATATTACTTAAGGTAGATAAACTTTAATTAATTTTAAGCTTTATAATTCTAGCTTATTATAAAGGCCTTACTATTTAAGCTATTATATAAAAAGTTAAAAGCTTAATAGCTTTAAATAAGATTAATAGTAATTAAAAAAAAAAAGAAATAGCTAAATAAAAGTAAAAATTATATATTTAATTAGTTAATAATTTAAAGTTATAAGCTATTTAATAATATTAATTTAATAAAGTAATTAAAGTAAAGTAAAGAACTAATATATAATTTAAGTTTAATTAGTTTTTTTAATAATTTTATAATTATTATAATAACTTTATTAAATAATAAATAAATTAAAAAAGGTTAAAGTTATAAAAAAATTATAAACCTTATTATTTAAGTTTTATTTATTAATTATTATTAAGTTAAAGCTATAAAATAAAGTATAATTAATAAAGTCTTATATAATAAAAATAATAAAATATAATACTTATTTTTTAATATATTATATATAAAGTATTATATATAATATTAAAAAATATCTTTATTAAATTACTATTAATATTATTATTTATTACTTTAATATTAATTATTATTTTATAAAATAAATATATTTAATTAAGTAAATTCTATTTAATTAACTATAGTTTTATTTACTTATTAAAAGGCTTTTTTAACTCTTAAATAAAACTCTTTTTTATATATTAAATTTTTTATTTTATATAATTAATTTTAATAGAATTTTCTAAGTAATTCTATTATATATAAACTTTAAATATTATTTATAAAAAGTATACTTTTAAATTTATAGAAATTATACTTATAAAATTAATAATTATTATAATTTAAAAGCTATAATAAGTTTTTAATTTATTAACTTAATAATTTATTATTAAGCTTAAAGTATTAGTATATTATTACTTAATACTTAAAAGTAATATTTTATTTTAATATTAACTTTAAATAGTATTAAAATTAGAGTTTAAATAATAAAATATCTTATATTTAAATTTACTTAAATTAAATAATTACTTATTTATTTAATTATTATAGTTAATTATAAATACTTTTTTTACTAGCTTTTATATTTATATTCTAGCTTTTAAGGTTATACTTTAAATAAAATCTATAATATTATTATTATTAATCTTTTAACTATAATTAAGTAAAAGTAAAGATTATATATTTAATTAATTATTAATTTCAGTTTATAAGCTATTTAAATTTAATATTTTAATTATAATTAAAATTAATACTATTAATTTAATATAATTAAAGTAAAAAACTTATAAATAATTTAAGCTTAATTAATTCTTTAATAATTTTATAAATATTATAATAACTTTATTAAGTAATAAATAAATTAAAAAAAGTTAAAGTTATAAGGAAATTATAAATTTTATTAATAAAGCTTTTTTATAGCTTTTCAGCTAATTAAGTAATATATTTATTTTAATTAAAGTTACTTAAAATACTATAGCTTAAAAGTAACTTTATCTCTAGTTTAACTACTATTTTATTATTAATTTTACTTTATCTATTTAGATATAAAGGCAGTTAATTATATACCTAGATATATATATTTAATTAATAGAGTTATTATTAACTTTAGGTTAATTTAAGTTTTACTAACTAACTTATATAAAGTAAAGTTAACCTTATTCCTTTAATTTTAACTTTTATAAAACCTTTAAACCCTGCTATTACCTTACCTTTATTCTAGAACTTTATATATAGATATACTGCCCTTATTAATTTAAAAGTAGCTCTCCCTTTACTATAATAACCCTTTTAGCTATATTAAGAAGCTACTTTTTATATATATTTAAGTTTAGGCTTATAAAAGTAATAAAAAAGGCTACTTAATTTAATTAAAGGAAAAGACTTTTTTTTAGATATTTCTTTAAGTCTTTAAGAGTTAATAGCTTATTATTAACTTAGGTTATATTAATTAGGTTATAAGGATTTATATAATAGATTAATTTAATTAAACTATAATTAAAAATAGCTATTTTAATAAGATTAAATTAGTATTTTAATAAAAAGTTCTTTTTAATAGTAATTACTATTATATATAACTTTTTATATTTTTTCTTATTAATTACCCTTATAGTAGGCCTAATAGCTATATTAAGGTTATAGTAAGTTATATAGTAGGCCTAATTATATAGCTATAGGCTATTTTATATAGGTATTATATTAGTAGTAATAATAGATATTAGTAACTGTAATTAATAGTTAGGTTAGGGAATGTATTTTATTATAGGTATATTAGGCCTGGTATATTATAAAGATTAATTAAAGATATTTTAGTTTTTTAACTAGGGTAAAGGAAGAAGGTTAGTATAGCTGCTAAGGGACCTGTAAGTAGTACTTATATTACTTAGTTAAGGCAGTAATTATATTACTTAAGGTAAATAAACCTTAACTGATTTTAAGCTTTATAATTCTGGCCTACTATAGGGGCCTTACTATTTAAGCTATTATATAAAAAGTTAAAAGCTTAATAGCCTTAAATAAGGCTAATAGTAATTAAAAAAAAAAATTAAAATAAAATAATATTTATATTTATAATTTAATTATTATAATTATATATTTTAATTTTATTAAAAGATAAAATATATAATATATTTTTAATTTAATTACTATTTTATTATTAATTTTATTTTATTTATTTATATTTATTAACTTAACTTTCTTTTTATTAATTATAATTACTAATATTAATTATAGCTACTAATAAAATACTCTTACTATAGGGGCCTTACTATTTAAATTATTATATAAAAAGTTAAAAGCTTAATAGCCTTAAATAAAGCTAAGAGTAATTAAAAAAAAGAAAATAAAATAAAATTAATAATAAAATAGTAATTAAATTAAAAATATTTTATAGCCTTAACCTAGTAATAACTAATAAATAGGACCTAGATATTCTAATAATAGCTATAAAAGTATTAACTATAAAGTCTCTAGCTAGACTAAAATCTTAATAAACTTAATTAATAAGGTTACCTTTAGGCTAGAGTATCTTAAGTAACTCTAATTAAAATAAATATATTCCCTAACTAGCTAAAAAGCTATAAAACTTAACTAATAAGGTCTATAACTCCCCTATAACCTTAACCTTTCTTAATCTATTTATTGCTTAATAAAGTTATTATAATAATTACAAAATTATTAAAGAATTAACCAAGCTTATCTATAAGTTCTTTACCCTAATTACTTTATTAAATTAATACTACTAACCTTAATTATAGTTAAGATATTAAACCTAAATAGCCTATAACCTTAAACTATTAACTAATTAAGTATATAATTTTTACTTCTACCTAGCTATAGTTAAAAGATTAGTAATAATAATATTATAGACCTTATTTAAGGTATAACCCTAAAGGCTAGAATATAGGTATAGAAGTTAGTAAAAAAGGTATCTATAATTAGCTATAATAGTTAAATAGATAAGCAGTTACTTAACTTAATTAGATTTAAGTATAAAATACTCTATTACTTAGACCCTAATTCTAATACTATTTAAAGTTAGTACTAAAGTAAGATACTATTTCTAAATATTAAGTACTAGTATACTAATACTTTAAGCCTAATAGATACTTAAATTATTAAATTAAAGGCCTATTATAGCCCTTAGATTATAATAATTATTAATCTTATAATTATAATCCTTATAAACCTAGAGGTATGCTTTTTATAAGTAGTATTTAGAGTTTATATATAATAAAATTACCTAGAAAATTCTATTAAAGTTAATTTTATAAGATAAAAAAGATTCTATATATAAAAAAGAGTTTTATTTAAAAGTTAAAAGAGCCCTTTAGTAGGTAAATAAAGCTGTAGTTAATTAAACAGAATTTGCCTAACTAAGTATATTTACCTTATAAAATAATAACTAATACTAAGGTAATAAATAGTAGTATAAATAGTAATTTAATAAAGTAAATTAAAAATATATTATTATAAAAATATTTTATTTTTTAATAAAATTAAAATATATAGTTATAATAATTAAATTATAAATATAAATATTATTTTATTTTAAATTTTTTTTTAATTATTATTAGCTTTATTTAAAGCTAATAAGCTTTTAACTTTTTATATAATAACTTAAATAATAAGGCCTTTATAATAAGCTAGAATTATAAAGCTTAAAATTAATTAAGGTTTATTTACTTTAAGTAATATAATTACTACCTTAACTAAGTAATATAAGTACTGCCTATAGGTTTACCCCTTAATAGCTATACTAACCTTTTTCCTTTACCTTAATTAAGAAAATACCAGGCTTAGTATACCTATTATAAAGTATATTCCCTAACTTAACTTTCCTTCTATTAGTTATAATTACTAATATCTATTATAGCTACTAATATAATACCTACTATATAAAATAGCCTATAGTTATATAATTAAGCCTACTATATAACTTACTATAACCTTAATATAGCTATTAGGCCTACTATAAGAGTAGTTAATAAGAAAAAATATAAAAAGTTATATATAATAGTAGCTATTATTAAGAAGAACTTCTTATTAAAGTACTAATTTAATTTTATTAAAATAGCTATTTTTAATTATAGCTTAATTAAATTAATCTATTATATAAACCTTTTTAATTTAATTAATATAACTTAAGTTAATAATAAGCTATTAGCTTTTAAAGATTTTAAAAAATACTTAAAAAAAGGTTTTCTTTTTTAATTAAATTAAATAGTTTTTTTTATTATTTTTATAAATAACTTAAATATATATAAAAAGTAGCTTTTTAATATAACTAAAAGGGTTATTATAGTAAAAAGGGAGCTACTTTTAAATTAATAAAAACTAAGCTAGTTATAGTTTAAGATTATAATAGTAAAAAGGCAGTATATCTATATATAAAGTTAAATAAAAGTAAAGTAATAGTAAGGTTCTATAAAAAAATAAAGTTAACCTTATTTATATAAGTTAGTTAGTAAAAGTTAAATTAACTTAAAGTTAATAATAACTAGCTTTATTAATTAAATATATATACCTAGGTATATAACTAACTGCTTTTATATTTAAACTATAAATAAAATAACCCTAGTTTAACTACTATTTTATTATTAATTTTACTTTATCTATAATTTAGATATAAAGGCAGTTAGTTATATACTTAAGTATATATATTTAATTAATAAAGCTAGTTATTATTAACTTTAAGTTAATTTAACTTTTATTAACTAATTTATATAAATAAAGTTAACTTTATTTTTTTATAAAACCTTACTATTACTTTACTTTTATTTAACTTTATATATAAATATACTGCCTTTTTACTATTATAGTTTTAAACTATAACTAGCTTAGTTTTTATTAATTTAAAAGTAGCTCTTTTTTTACTATAATAACCCTTTTAGTTATATTAAAAAGCTACTTTTTATATATATTTAAGTTATTTATAAAAATAATAAAAAAGGCTATTTAATTTAATTAAAAAGAAAGACTTTCCTTTAAGTATCTTTTTAAGTCTTTAAAAGCTAATAGCTTATTATTAACTTAAGTTATATTAATTAAGTTAAAAAGGTTTATATAATAAATTAATTTAATTAAATTATAATTAAAAATAGTTATTTTAAGAAAGTTAAATTAGTATTTTAATAAAAAGTTCTTTTTAATAATAGCTATTATTATATATAACTTTTTATATTACTTTTTATTAATTACCTTTATAATAGGCCTAATAGCTATATTAAAGTTATAGTAAGTTATATAATAGGCTTATTTATATAGCTATAGGCTATTTTATAATATTATATTAATAGCTATAATAGATATTAATAACTATAATTAATAAATATAAGGAAAGTTAAGTTAAGGATATAATAGTTAGGGTTTCTAAATAGGTAAACTAATCTATACTAGTTTTATATTTATTAAATATATAGGGCATTATATTAAGTATATTATATTATTATCTCTCTTAATAGTTAATAGTATATATAAGGCTTATTAAAGTAAAAAAGTATTATTAATAGCTAATAAGCTAAGTTTTATTTACTACTAAATAAGTATATATATATACTTAAGTAACTTATACTTAAGTAACTTATACTTAAGTAAGTTAGACTTATAGTAAGTTATAAGTTAAGTTATAAGTCTAATATATAACTTATAGTATTTAGCTTTTAGTATATTATAAGTTAGATCCTAATTAGTAAGAATTAATAAGAGCTATATAATATAAGTATTATTTTTATATTAAGTTATAATATAATCTCTCTCTTTTTATTAGTTTTATCTTTAAGACTATATATCTGTTTTTCTTTTTTATAATATCTTTATAAGTAAAACTAAACTTTATAATCCTTATATCTTACTAATATTATATTAAAGTCTAAAGCTACTTATAATTATTATATATAAGTAATTTTAATTAAAAATACTAGTTTTCTTATTATATTATATAGTTATTATATATTTAAGAAGTTATAATATTAGGCCCTGCTTAGTTATAAGTATTATTTTTAATATACTTATTATAGTTATAAATATAATAGAAAAGGCATTACTTTAGTTAAAGGTTTATAACTCTTTCCTTTATATATACTTTTACTAACTGTTATAACTAATTATTTTACTCTTAAAAACTATTATCTTAAGAAAGAGAAAAATATAGCTAAAACTAAACTACTAAACTTATAGTAATAGGTAAATAAGCATTTAAGCTATTTAATATATTTATATTATTAGAAATAATAGTTAAATAAGTATAATTTTAAGATATTCTATTAAAATATAATAACCCTTAATAAGCTTAAAGCTATTAAGAATACTAAGTCTTTTACTATTATAAAAATATAAGTAGTAAGTACTTTTAATATTATTAATTAAAATAAGGTTTTTCTTATTAATATTTCTAATAAAAGTTCTTTAATAGTTATTAGATATTAGCTAGGTATTTTAGTAGTTTTTATATATTTTTATTTTTTAAGTAGTTTTTCTATTTTATTAAATACTCCTTTTTACTATTTAGTACTTATAGTTTTTTAATTACTTTTACTTTATAAAGCTTTAATTTATTAATTTTTTTTAATTTATTACTAATTCTTATATATATTATTATATTAGCTACTAATTTAAGTAGTATAATATAAAAAGTCTTATAAAGTCTAACTTTTATTAATAGATCTAGTTTATAGTTATTTTTAAAGATTTTCTTTACTAATTTTATAAGGTTTAATATACTTAAAATCTAGCTTATAGTTTAATTATTTTATTATAATATTTTTAGTAAATAAATATATTATATCTCTTTCCTTAAAGGTTAATCTTTTTAACCTTTTATAATTATAGTACTATTATATTTATTTATTTATAAATTTTAACTTTATTTAAAGTTTATTAAATATATTTTTTAAGTTTTTACTTTTAATTATTACTATAAGGTTAATAATTTTAGTTTTTTATATATTATAGTATAATTTAAGTATATAGCTAAAATTAGTATTTAATAATATAAGTTTTATATTTTTATTATAAGTAGTATTATAAGCTAGCTAGGTATATAATAGTTTTTTAACCTAATTATTTTATTTATAGTTAATATAATACTATAAGTATTATTCTATTACTTAATTTATTTAATTTATTTACTTATTTATTTAAGGTTTAAATACTATTATAAGTCTATAGTTAACTTCTAAATAGGCTATTAATACTTACTAAAACTTATTAATAAATATTATATTTCTATTAATAAAGATTTCTTTAAGTAGTCTTTATTTTTATATTATTTTATTATAAAAGATATAAGTTATTTTCTTGATATCTATATCTTCTTTATAAAGTATATAAATTAAAAACTTTATAAGTCTTTTAATAATAATTATAATATTATTATAAAAGATTTTAATTAATAGTTTTTTTAATAATAGTAATTTAATAATAAAATCTATTATAATTAAACTTTATAATATTTCTATTATTAGTAATAGCTTAAGTATTAATTAGCTATATTTACCTTTAATTTATATTCTTTATATTACTTTATATTACTTTATAACTTAATCTAATTTATTATTAACTTATTAAGCTAGCTTTAGCTTATTAATATTTACAGTTTTTCTTTTAATACTAAAACTTTTATTTTATAATTTATTTTTTTACTTTTTTTTTTCTTTTTATTTCTTTTCTTTTATTTTATAATAGCCTTTAATTCTTATAATATAATATTTATATTATTAATTTAATTACTTTAATTATATATTTTAATTTAATTACTTTAATTATATATTTTAATTTTATAAACTATATTTAATATTAGCTATTATTATTATTTAATTTAATAGCTATAATAAAAGCCTATTACTTTATTAATAGGTTTTAATTTTACTTTAAGTAATTAGCTAGGTCTTTTAAGGCTTTTAATTTACTTATAATAGTTAATATAATTAAAAGCCTTATAATATAATTAAAAATTATAAAATTAACTTATTATATTAATATTAATTTATTAATATATAATAAGTTTTTATTTATAATATTTAAATATTAAAAAAAAGTATATAAATTAAAGATATTATTAATATTAAAATTATTTATATTAGTTAAATTACTATTTATATAAATATTAATTACTATAATAAGATAATTATAGCTATTAATACTAATTATATAATATAATATCTTTAGATAGCTTTTATAGTTTTTAGTTTATTTAGAATTAGGTTTTTAAAGTTAAAGCTTTAATATTAATTACTTTAATTAAGTAATAATAAAGAAAGCCTTTAACTTATTAAAGCTAGGGAAAATATCTTTTTATATTTATAAATTAAAGCTATTTATTTAATTAAATTATAAAATTAAAGGCAGTATTATATAACTTTAAGACTTACTTTTAAAATTATTATATTTTTTAATATTATATATAATATTTTATATATAATATATTAAAAAATAAGTATTATATTATATTCTTTTTATTATAAGACCTTATTAGCTATACTTTATATATTATTATAAAGATATTTTATCTTTTTAATTACTAGTAATAGTTATTATTTTTTATAAGGCTTATATTTTTATATTTTTATTTTAGTATAAATATTATATTATTTAACTACTTTTATTATTATAAGTTATTTAATTTAATACTTATACTATAAAAGCCTTTTTAAGGTTTTAGTAATTCCTTAGTATTTATATATAAGGTATTTATAGAATTCTTATATAAATTCTTTAAGGTTACTTAGTATTTCTTTAATAATTATTATTTATATCTATTTTAGTATTTATATTTATTAAATAAGTTAATATTCTTTTTTTTATTTATTTTTAGTATTTATCTCTTTACTTTTATAATACTAGTATTATAGTCTAGTTTTTAATTAATTATATTTACTTTTTTATTTTTTAATCTTTTTTTATAAATAATTATAAAGTTAAATTTATATAAGTACTTTATATAATATAATTACTATTTATTAAGTTTATTTTTTATTTTTTTTTTTTTTAGTTACTATTAGCCTTATTTAGGGCTATTAAGCTTTTAACTTTTTATATAATAGCTTAAATAGTAAGGCCCTTATAGTAAGCTAGAATTATAGAGCTTAAAATTAATTAAGGTTTATCTGCCTTAAGTAACGCAATTACTACCTTAACTAAGCAGCATAAGTACTACCTATAGGTCTATTACCCCTCAATAACTATGCCAACCTTCTTCCTTTACCTTAGTTAAAAGAATACTAGGCCTAATATACCTATTACATTTCTATTTAAAGGTTAGTTAGACCCTAACTAAGTAAAAGATCAAGTATAAACTTATAAATACATTCCCTAACCTAAATACCTATTAATTACAGTTACTAATATCTATTATAGCTACTAATATAATACCTACTATATAAAATAGCCTATAACTATATAATTAGGCCTACTATATAACCTGCTATAACCTTAATATAGCTATTAGGCCTACTATAAAGGTAACTAATAAGAAAGAATATAAAAAGTTATATATAATAGCAGCTACTATTAAAAAGAACTTCTTATTAAAGTACTAATTTAACCTTATTAAAATAGCTATTTTTAATTATAATTTAATTAAATTAATTTATTATATAGATTTTTATAGCTTAATTAATATAACTTAAGTTAATAATAAGCTATTAGCTTTTAAAGACTTAAAAAGATACCTAAAGGAAGGTTTTCCCTTTTAATTAAACTAAATAGCCTTTTTTACTACCTTTATAGGCCTAAACTTAAATATATATAAAGAGTGGCTTCTTAATATAGCTAAAAGGGTTATTATAGTAGAGAGGGAGCTGCTTTTAAATTAGTAAAGGCAGTATATTTATATATAGAGTTCTAAGATAAAGGCAGGGTAATAGCAGGGTT
The DNA here is from genome assembly GCF_019915245.1 of Fusarium musae. Classification (NCBI taxonomy): domain Eukaryota; kingdom Fungi; phylum Ascomycota; class Sordariomycetes; order Hypocreales; family Nectriaceae; genus Fusarium; species Fusarium musae. The sequence goes on along the minus strand of NC_058392.1, from coordinate 3,438,116 downwards.
TAAAGGTTTAAAGGAATAAGGTTAACTCTATTTATATAAGTTAGTTAGTAAAAGTTAAATTAACCTAAAGTTAATAATAACTTTATTAATTTAATATATATACCTAGGTATATAATTAACTGCCTTTATATCTAAACTGCAGATAAAGTAAAATTAATAATAAAATAGTAGTTAAACTAGGGTTTATTAAGTTTATATATTATTATAAAATATAAGATATTTTAGTAGTTAATATAGACCTTAACTTAGTATTTATTTCCTATAAAGTAGTATTTAAATTCTTTAAAATAGTTAATAATTACTAGGAATTCTTTATTATAGATTAAGTAATTAAGCTTTACTTTATATAACTTATATAAATAGAAAGTAATAAGATATAGTTTATTTATATTATCTTATTATCTAATTTATCTTTTTAAAGTAAAGTCTAATATATTTATTTCTAATTTAATTTCTTTTTTTAAGTTAAATATAGCTAAGACTAGTTTACTAATTATTAATAGCCTTTTTAAGTTATATAAAAGCTCCTTAAGCTTTATTATTTTATTTAAATAATTTACTTTTTTTAATAAGTTTTATTAATAAGTTAGTAATTTTACTAAATCCTTAAATAAACTATTAATAGTAATTAGCTACTTTTAAAAAAGATTATATTTCTTTTATATTTTTAAGTTCTTTTTAATTTAATATTACTATAATTTTCTTTAATTTTATTTTAATTTTACTTAATATAATAATATATCCTAGAAAATCTACTTTAATAATATAAAAGTAACTTTTTTTTCAGCTTAACTAGTAATTTAGTATTTTATAATATTTTTAAGACTTTATAAATATATTTTATATATTCTTTTTTATCTTTATTAAATTACTATTAATATTACTATTTATTACCTTAATATTAGTTATTATTTTATAAGATAAATATACTTAATTAAGTCCTAAGTATTAATTAACTGTATTTACCTTTAATTTATATTCCTTATATTACTTTATATTACCTTATAACTTAATTTAATCTATTACTAATTTATTAAGCTAGCTTTAGCTTACTAATATTTATAGTTTTTTCCCTAATATTAAAACCTTTATTTTATAATTTACCTTTTTATCCCTTTTTTTTCTTTTATTTCCTTTTTTTTACTTTATAATAGCTTTTAATTCTTATAATATAATATTTATATTATTACTTTAATTACTTTAATTATATATTTTAATTCTATAAATTATATTTAGTATTAGCTATTACTATTACTTAATTTAATAGTTATAATAAAAGCCTATTACTTTATTAATAAATCTTAATCTTACTTTAAGTAATTAACTAGGTCTTTTAAAGCCTTTAATTTACTTATAATAGTTAATATAATAAATATATTCTATATATTTAAGAACTTTATAGTATAATTAAAGATTATAAAATTAACTTATTATATTAATATAAATTTATTAATATATAGTAAGTTTTTATTTATAATATTTAAATATTAAAAAAAAGTATATAAATTAAAAATATTATTAATATTAAAATTATTAATATTAATTAGATTACTATTTATATAAGTATTAATTACTATAATAAAATAATTATAATTATTAATACTAATTATAGCCTTCCTTAAATAGCAGGTTATAGTTAATCTAGGTCTTAGTATTTATTTTATAATACTAAGGCCTACTCTTAGAATTAACCTATATAACCTTTCTAAATACTTTTATAAGTATATATACCTGTAATTTAGTATTAAATAATAATAATTATAAAAGATCTATAGTGCCTAACTATTTATAATTAGTCTTATAATTACTATTTAATAATCTTTAAACTTATAGAAAGTTATTATTACTTTTAGTACTATTAACTAACTTTAATTAACTTTAATTACTATTACTATATAAATACTATTAGAAGTATTTTTAATAATATAAATTATATTTAAATTTATTAGTTATTTAATTTTTTAAAAAGTATTAATTAAGAAGTTATTATATTATATATATGCCTATACTTTTAATTTTTAATTTTAAATCCCTGCCTTTATATAATAATTATATATATTTTTAGTATTTTTGCTTTTTTTTATAAGATTTAAACTTATTATTTTTAGCTTTTTTAGTATTTACTTAAGAAAATATACTTTATTTTATATAATTACTAGTATATATAGACTATAATTACTTTTATTTATATATTTTTTTATAAAATTATTTATATCTTTATAATAACCTTACTTTTATTTATTTTACTTTATAATTTTTATTAATAACTATAAAAAAAAGGTTTTTTAATTATATTTATTAAAAGAATATTACTTAGCTATAGATATTTTTTAAAAAACTTTAAGTAAGATAAATCTATTAGATTATTTAATATTTATAAGTAAGACTTTTTAAGTAATACCTTAAGATAAAATTAAAATTAAAAGGGTAAAATAACTTAAGTAAGTAATATAATTTTTAATATAAAGTAGCTACTTTTTATAATTATTAAATAAAAAAGAGTTACTATCTAATTAAATTAATATTAAAGTACTTTATATCTTTATATTACTTAAAGTAATTAGTATAATTATAAGTTATATACCTTTTAAACTAGCTATTGGATTACTTTTTAATTAGTTATTATATTATTTTAATTAATATATTATTTTATGACTGCTTTTTTATATATTTATATACTAATACTAGAATTAAAGCTATTATAACTATATTTTTATTATAATAATATAATCTAACTATAAAGATAAGTAAGATAATTTCTTAAAATAATAATATAATAATTAATTAAATCTTTCTTATTAATAGTAATAAGATAAGTATTATAGTAATCTTAATAATAATTAATATATAGATTTTCTTTAATATTTTATTTTTTAGTATTTTATTAATTACTTTAATTTTTAATTATAATATAATAATAAGTCTAGGGATAATAAATTAGATTCTTTAATATAATATATATACTAACTAGGTAGATAATGCTTTATTTTTTATAATTTGAAAAAATAAAAGGATAATATTATATATTAAATTAAGTAAAATAAGTCTATTTTTACTTAAGGAGTGTATTTCTATTAAATAATAAAGAAATATTATTTTATTAAAGCTTTTAATATACTTATTATTTAAGATAGTAATATAGCTAATATTATATAATAAATACTATTTTATTAGCTTTTTTAATCTTTAATTATAAATAAGATCTTAAAGTATCTTTATATAAAGGTTTTATATTTTAAGTACTTTTTTTAATAGTAAAAAGAAGTATAAAAAAGATATAAGTACTATAGATTTAATTAATTGAATTAGGCTAAGCTAATTATAGTATATTACTTAAGTATAGGATCTGCCTTAAAAATCTAAATAGCTAGATTATTACTAGTACCTTAAGATAACCTTTTAAAAAGATCTAATAATAATAGTATTATATAATAATAATATAAGATTATTATAAATACTATATAATTAATTATTAATAATAGTAATAAGAAGATCTAAAAGGATATTTTTAATATTTTTAATTTTAATAATCTAGATAATAAAGACTATTAAGGTCTTATTATAATAAGTATAAGTAAAATTATTTATATTAATATCTTTATATTTTATAAATATCTTTTTATATTTAAATATCTTAATAAGTTTATTTTTATAAAGTATTATATTAAGATACTTATAAGGAAAGTAAGTACCTAGTTAATATTTAAGTTAAATAGAACTAGTTATAATTAATTTTTAAGTTTTTTTATTATTAAACTTAGTTAAAAGCTTATTAAATAATTTAAGTATTTTAATATAAAGATCTTTAATAATTTTTATTAAACTTAATATACTTTTAGACTTACTTAATATAATATTATATTTACTTAATAGGCCTAGTAGAAAGTAAAGCTAATTAAGTAAGTTAAATATAATAAGGATTATATTATTATAATTATACTATTTAATTAAATTAATATTAAGATTTAGTGTTTTTTTAAGTATTTTAAGCCTATAATATTATTAATATTATTTATTAAGTAATATAAGTAATTTTAAATTATAATTAAATATTTTTATTATTATTTTAATTTTAGTAATAAAAATAAAAGTTAATATAGGCTTAATAGATACTTAAGTAAAAATAAAGATAGTTAATTTAATTAATACTTTTATAATAGGTATTTTAGCTTATAATAGTAAGATTACTATAATTAATTAAAGTAAAGTAACTTATATTATAATAACTAACTACTATAATTATATATAAAAAATAGTAAGGATAATAAGAAGTAAAATAACTATTATTATAATAATAACTAGGATTATTATATCTATTTTTATAATAATAATTATATTTATTAAAATATTAAGAAAGAAAGAAAGGTTTATTTTTAAATAGAAATATTTTATTATAAAAGAAAAGGAAAATAAATTTAAGCTAAATAGAGCTAATTTTAATAGTAATAGTAAAAGTATTTATTCCTTTTACTTAATATCTTTTTAATAAGCTTACCTTAATTATATAATAAGTAGTATAATATTAAAATATATTTTATAAGAATTCCCTTATAATATCTATTATTAAGTCTTTTTAAGCTAGGCTATACTTTAAAAATATAAGGCTACTAGATCTTATATTACTTTTATATAGTTAATAAGTAAGTAAGGACTTATAAAATCTAAGTATTATATTTATTATTATAAAGACTTTTTATTTTATAATAAACTTTATTAATATTTAAAGTTAGGTTATTTTAATATACTAATTATATAAGAAGTTATATTTTAATCTTATAATATACTTATATTTATAAAAGTACTTTTTATACTTTAACTTTATAATATATTTATATCTATAAAAAAGCTATTTATATATATTTATTACTAGCTATAAGTTTATAAGATTAATAGTAATTATATATATATTTAAGTTTAATACTATAAGCTTTTTAGGAAAAGAGATAGCTTCTATTTATATTAATATTAAATATAAAAAACTAGTTATTTTTAAAAAATAGCTATAAACTTTTAAATATACTATTAAAAAGAAAATACCTATTTTTATTTAAGGAGTTAATAATAAGGTAAAAAAGCTATATAATAAATAAGTAATATTTACTTTTTATATTAATAGTATTTATTAAAATAGATCTAATATAAGCTATATAAAGTTTATATATAAAGCCTGGATTTAAGATAGAATACTAGTATTTTTTTTAAAAGCCTTATTTAAAAATAAATAAATAATATTATATAGTATAAATATTATAATAATTACTAAATATCTATATTATATTAGCTTTAATAAGTTCTTTATTCTTTTTATTATTTTTTAACTATTTTAAAAAGTTAATTAATAAGTAATAGTAGCTAAACTTATAACTATCTTAATAAGCTAGATATATTTTATCTTAGTAATATAAAAAGAAGTCTTTAAAAGAAGAACTTTTATATTTAATAAATATATTAATAAAGCTTTTAATATATTTATAAACTTAATAACTACTTTAAAAGTTATAATTATTAATAATATTAATAAAGATATTATATATTAAAGAAAGTAAAAGCTAGGAAATATTAAAGAATATAAAGAAAATTAAATATACTTTTTTAGTATATAAAAAGCTGCTAGCTTAGCCCTATTAGTAATAGCTAGATTAATAGCTTCTAGTATATTAAATAAAACTACTAAAACTATTAAGTAAGTTATAATTTTATTTAAAATATATTTAATTTTCAAGATTAGTACTATAATTATTAAAAAGATTATTCTTTAAATTATAAATAGCTTTTTAGTTTCTATCTTTAAGGTATTTTTTATAAGGGCTATTATAAACCTAGTATAAGACTTAAGGAGTATGATTTTAATTAATATTAAGGATTTAGAACTGCTATATAAGTAATAAAAGAAAAATAAAAAAAAAAGTAATTATTTTTAAAAGTTAGAGAGCTTTTTAATATATAGATATAGGCTAAAGATATATTTAATTTAGCTTTCTTTATTAATAAAAAGCTAAAGTTATTTATTTATAAGTCTATCTTAAAATCTTTTCTTATATTATATTATATATATATTTAAAGATAATTAAATCTTTTTAAAATTAAAACCTAAAAAGGAATTTATATTTATAATAATAGTTTTAAATTTACTAAATAGGCTTAAGATTTATATATAAAGTATATTACTTTATAGATAAACTTTAGATTTATTTATATTTTAAAAGATAAATTAATAACTATATTTTTTATTAATAATTAATATAAGTAAAGAGTTATTTAATAGCTATATATATATAAATTAACCCTAGTTTAACTACTGTTTTATTATTAATTTCACTTTATCTATTTAGATACAAGGGCAGTTAATCACGTGCCTAGGCACGTGCATTTAATTAATAGAGTTGTTATTAAGTTCAGGTCAATTTAGATTTCGCTAACTAACTTATATAAAAGTTAACCTTTTTCCTTCACAGAACCCCGCCATTACCCCGCCTTTATCCAACTCTATACGCAGACATGCTGCCCGTAAGCCTATCTAGACTTATATCAATAACAGGATCCCCTCTATAGTAATAACCCTTTTAGCTATATTATAAAGCTACTCTTTATATATATTTAAGTTTAGGCTTATAAAGGTAATAAAGAAAGCTACTTAATCTAATTAAAAAAAATAACTTTCTTTTAAAACTTTTTTTAGGTTTAAAAGGCTTATAAGCTTATTATAGACCTAGCTTAAGTTAATTATATTAAAATAGGCTAAATAATCTATATAACTAATTAACTTAATTAACCTATAATTAAAAATAGCTATTTTAATAAGGTTAAATTAATACCTTAATAAGAAGTTCTTTTTAATAGTAGCTACTATTATATAAATATTTTCTAGATCTTTTTTATTAATTATCTATAAGGTAGGCTTAATAGCTATATTAAGGTTATAGCTAGTTATATAGTAGGCCTAATTATATAACTATAGGCTATTTTATATAGTAAGTATTATATTAGTAGCTTTAATAGATATTAGTAACTGTAATTAATAGGTATAAGGAAAGTTAAGTTAAGGAATATACTTTATAATAGGTATACTAGGCCTATCTTTTAACTAGGGTAAAGGAAGAAGGTTAATATAGCTACTAAGGGGTAAGTAGTACTTATATTACTTAGTTAAGGTAGTAGTTATATTACTTAAAGTAAATAAACCTTAACTGATTTTAAGCTTTATAATTCTAGCTTACTATAGGGGCTTTACTATTTAAGCTATTATATAAAAAGTTAAAAGCTTAATAGCCTTAAATAAGGCTAATAGTAATTAAAAAAAAAGATATATATATAAATTAAAAGATTATAATATTATTAATTAAATCTTTGATAAGCTTTATAATTAAAAATAAATAAAATAAGTAATTAAGCTAATACTATTTATAACTTTAGTTTTTATAAATTAAAAGGTTATTAATAGAAAACCTAAAAGTTAAGCTATAGTTAATTTTAAAGCTTTAAATAAAGTTATAATCCTTAATAGCTATCTATTACTTAAATAAAAAGATATTATTATAGCTTTATAAAGTATTTTTTTTTATAGCCTTAACCTAGTAATAACTAATAAATAGGACCTAGAAATTCTAATAATAGCTATAAAAGTATTAACTATAAAGTCTCTAGCTAGACTGAAATCTTAATAAACTTAATTAATAAGGTTACCTTTAGGCTATAGTATCTTAAGTAACTCTAATTAAGATAAATATGTCGCCTAACTAGCTAAAAAGCTATAAAACTCGACTGACAGGGTCTGCGACTCCCCTATAACCTTAACCTTTCCTGGAAAATTCTATTAAAGTTAATTCTATAAGATAAAAAAGATTCTATATATAAGAAAGAGTTTTATCTAAAAGTCAAAAGAGCCCTTTAGTAGGTAAACAAAGCTATAGTTAATTAAATAGAATTTGCCTAACTAAGCACATTTGCCCTATAAAATGATAACTAATGCTAAGGCAATAAATAGTAGTATTAATAGTGATTTAATAAAGGCTTTATAAAGTATAACTTATATTTTAGTAATTAATATATTTTCCTTTTTCTTTTAATTTAAAGTTATATTAAAATATTAAAATAGATTTATAATTATAAGTTATAGGGGATTAAAGAGATTTTTAGTTATTTTAATAGGCTTTTATAACTTTCCTATATATATTTAATAATATATAAATAGGCTTTTATATTTATATTATAGTTTTTATTATACTTTTATTAATAATATTATAATCTTCTTTAAATCTATTAAGGAGTATACTTAATATATAAATATACTTTTTAGACTTTTTATTTTAAAAACTTATTTATTTTACTTATAAAAAGCTAAATAGGTTACTTAAGTATTTAAGTATTAGGATTTTATATTAATACTTTTAGGCTATTTATAATAATAAAAAGAGTTATTATTTTTACTAAATTAGAGTTTTTATAATAGCTTATAGCTTTTAAATAATATATTAAGGTAATTAGGTATATTTAATACTTTATTTTATATTATATAAAGATTATAAAGCTATTATAGAAATATAAGGTTACTTTTTTAATTAAAAGAAAAAAGAATAATAAGATTATTAATAATAATAAAAGAAAAAGAAAGTTATATATTAAGTTAATATATTATAACCTTATATTAGTAAAAAAGATTATTTTTTAACTTATATAAAAATAGATTACTTTTAAGAAAAGATTAGTTTATTTTAATTTAAAAAAGTATCTCTTTCTTTAACTTAATACTAATATTTAATATAGTTTTAAAGCTATTTTATATTATATAAAGGATAAGTATATTTAAAAAGAGGGTATTTATATTCTTTTTAATATTATTATACTTATTTATTTTATTAATAAAATATTAATAGTAGTAAAGATAAAATATAAGCTAATAAAGCTAGAAATAGTAGTACTTATATAAGTAATAAAAAGACTTAAAGTATATATTAAATCTTCTAAAAGGTTTTTTACTATATTTATAAATTACTTAATAATAAAGTAAATTATTAAGAAAATAATATTAAATATAATAAGTATTAATTATATTAATAGATAACTTATTAATACTTTAATTTACTTTTTAAAATATAAATTATAAGTTTTTTATATTTTTTTTAAAAAAAAACTTTATTTTTAATACTTTTAATTACTTAAAAGCTTTAGAAATTAATTATAATACTTATAGGCTTTATTCTAATTATATAGTACTAGATAATATATATTAAAAAGTAAAAATATCTCTATAGTAATATATAAGGTATAGCTAATAAGGTCTTATAATAAGAATAATATAATATAATGCTTATTTTTTAGTATATTATATATAAGGCGTTATATATAATGGTAAAAAAATATAATAATTTTAAAAGCAGTTTTAAGGTTATATAGCACTACTGCCTTTAACCTTATAATCTAACTAAATAAGTAGCTTTAATCTATAAGTATAAAAAGATATTTCCTTTAGCTTTAGTAAGTTAAATACCTTTTCTATTATTATTTAATTAAGGTAATTAATATTAAAGCTTTAACTTTAAAAGCCTAATTTTAAATAAGCTAAAAATTATAAAAATTAATATAAAATATAATACTATATAATTAATATTAATAATAGCTATAATTATTTAATTAAAGTAATTAATACTTATATATTTAGTCTTTTAATTAAAATCTATAGCTTTAAGCTTAATATTATATTAATTTTTTAATCTTTTTTAAAGTATTATAAAATTATAAAAGAATACCTATTATATATTAATAAATTATTAATATTATAGTAAATTAATCTTATAATCTTTAGTTACTAAATATAAGTATTTAGTATTAATAAAAATAAAGCTAAAAATAAAGCCTTTAGTAATTATATTATAAATTAAATATATATATTAAAGAACTTAATAAACTACTTAAAATAGAATTAATACTTATTATAGTAATAGTAGGCTTTTATTAATAGTATTATATTAGGTAATAATAATAATTAATATTAGCTATAGTTTATAAAGTTAAGATATATAGTTATAGTAATTAAATTATAAATATAAATATTATATTATAGGAATTAAAGGCTATTATAATATAAAAAAAGGGAAGTAAAAAGGAAAAGAAAAGTAAAAAAGTAAATTAAGAAATAAAGGTTTTAGTATTAAAGAAAAGACTATAAGTATTAGTAAGTTAAAGCTAGCTTAATAAGTTAATAATAGATTAAATTAAGTTATAAGGTAATATAGAGTAATATAAGGAATATAAATTAAAGGTAAATATAGCTAATTAATACTTAGGAGATAATATATATATAAATATAAAGTTACTTATATTTAATAAGATAAAGGATAGGTTTATTTAAGGATATATTAATAATATAAAGTATTTACTTATTTTTAAGATAATTTTTAATACTATAGATAAAGTAGTTAATATTAATTAATTATATAGTAAAGATATAGTATTTACTTTAAAGTATAGTATACTTTTTATTTTAAAAGATAGATTTTTATATTATAAATAAACTAATAGATATCTTTAGCTATATATTTTATATATTATAATTAATAAGATATTAAAAATAGTATATAAAGATTAGAATTACTTTAAGATTAAAAGAATAATAAAGAAATTATTAAGACTTTTAATATATAATTTAATTATAAAGATTTAAAAATATATTTATAGTTATAAGATATATTATTTAAAATCTTGCTTTTAAAGTTATTGTGTTTTTTGGCGTTGTGTATAACGCCTTATATATGATATGCTGAAAAATAAGCATTATATTATGTTATTCTTATTATAAGACCTTATTAGCTATACCTTGCGTATTGCTGCAGAGACATTTTATCTTTTTAATATTATTTAAAATAAATAGATTATTAATAAGGAATTAGTAATTATATACTAATTTATCTTCTTATTACTTTTATATATACTATTATAATTAACTTTATTATTAATTTTTCTTTAGTTTTATTAATTAAAAGCTTATAGGTAATTAAAAGATTTAATTTTTTTAATTAACTTATAATAGTAACTTATATTATAAGTAAATAATATTTTTTAATTTTAAGATATTTAATATATAATACTAAAGACCTTAAGTATTTATTAGTTATATTTACTTTTAATTTATATTTCTTATATTATATTATATTATTTTATAACCTAATCTAATCTATTATTAACTTATTAAGCTAGCTTTAGCCTGCTAATATTTATAGTTTTTTTTTTAATATTAAAACCTTTATTTCTTAATTTACCTTTTTACCTTTTACTTTCTCTCTTTTATACTATAATAGCCTTTAATTCTTATGATATAATATTTATATTTATAATTTAATTACTATAATTATATATTTTAACTTTATAAACTATAATTAATATTAATTATTATTATTACTTAATATAATAGTATTAATAAAAACTTATTATTACTTTAATAAATATTAACCTTATTTTAAGTAATTTATTAAGTCTTTTAATATATATATTTAATTTATAATATAGTTATTAAAGGCTTTATTTTTAATTCTATTTTTATTAATATTAAATAGCTATACTTAATAGCTAAAAATTATAAAATTAACTTATTATATTATTAATAGTTTATTAATATATTTTTTTTTTAATTACTATTAGCCTTATTTAGGGCTATTAAGCTTTTAGCTTTTTATATAATAGCTTAAATAGTAAGGCCCCTATAGTAGGCTAGAATTATAGGAGTTAATATTAGTTAAGGTTTATCTACTTTAAGTAATGTAATTACTACCTTAACTAAGTAATATAAGTACTGCCTTTTAGTAGCTATATTAACCTTCTTCCTTTACCCCTAATACTAGGCCTAGTATACTTATTGCATTTCTAAAGTATATTTACTAACCTATTAGTTACAGTTACTAATATTAATTATAGCTACTAGCAGGATACTATATAAAAGCCTAGAGCCTAATTAGGGCTATTATATAACTAATTATAACCTTATTACTATAATTAAATTAGTATTAAGCTAGGCTAATAGTAAAGATTACTATAAGCTTTATATAATAGCTATAGCTATTAAAAAGAACTTCTGATTTAAAAGCTTATCTAGCTTAATTAAAATAGCTATTTTTAATTATACTTTAATTAATTTAATTAGTTATATAGATCTAGCTTACCTAGGTTATTTTATTTATTTAATTTAGCTAGCTAAGAAGCTAGTTAGATTAAATAAGCTAGAAAAGGCTATAAAAAAAAGCCTGCCTCTTAATATAAAAGAGGTAGCTTTCTTTATTATATTAACAGGTTTAGCTTTATATAAAAAGTAACTTAAGAATATAATTATTAAGGCTAATTATTTATATTATATCCTCCTAATTATATAAAATTAACAGGCTAGTTATAGTCTAAGACTATAAGTATAAAGCTAGGATAGCGTGTCTGCAAATAGAGTTAGGTGAAGGCGGGGTAATGGCGGGGTTTGAAGGTTCTGTGAAAGTCAGAATTGAAGGAAGAAGGTTGACTCTGTTTGTGTAAGTTAGTTGGTGAAAGCTAAATTGACCTGAAGTTGATGACGACTAGCTCTATCAATTGAATGTACGTGCCTAGGCACGTGACTAACTGCCCTTGCGTCTGAACTGCAGATAAAGTGAAATTAATAATAAAACAGTAGTTAAACTGGGGTTATTAATATATAGTAAGTATTTTTTTTATAATTTTATATAAAATATTAAGCTTAAAGCTATAGATTTTAATTAAAAAGCTAAATATATAAGTATTAACTACTTTAATTAAATAATTATAGCTATTATTAATATTAATTATATTTTATAGCCTTAATTTAGTAATAACTAATAAATAAGACTTAAATATTTTAATAATAGCTATAAAAGTATTAACTATAAAGTCTCTAGCTAGACTAAAATCTTAATAAACTTAATTAATAAGATTACCTTTAGGCTATAGTATTTTAAGTAACTTTAATTAAAATAAATATATTACCTAACTAGCTAAAAAGCTATAAAAAAGCTTAACTAATAGGGTCTATAACTCCCCTATAACCTTGACCTTTCTTAATTTATCTATTACTTAACTTAATTTTAATACTATTTAAAGTTAGTACTAAAGTAAGATACTACTTTTAAGTATTAAGTAATAATATACTAATACTTTAGGCCTAATAATAAATTATTAAATTAATAAACTAAAGACTTATTATAGCTTTTAAATTATAATAATTATTAATCTTATAAGTATAATTTTTATAAACCTAAAGATATACTTTTTATAAGTAATATTTAGAGTTTATATATAATAAAATTATTTAGAAAATTTATAAAATAAAAAATTTAGTATATAAAAAAGAGTTTTATTTAAAAGTTAAAAAAGCCCTTTAGTAAGTAAATAAAGCTATAGTTCATTAAATAGAATTTGCTTAACTAAGTATATTTGCCTTATAAAATAATAACTAATACTAAGGCAATAAATAGTAGTATTAATAGTAAATATTAATTATATAGTATTATATTTTATATTAGTTTTTATAATCTTTAATTTATTTAAAATTAAGCCTTTAAGGTTAAAGCCTTAATATTAATTACCTTAATTAGATAATAATAAAAAAGGTATTTAATTTATTAAAGCTAAAAGAAATATCTTTTTATATTTATAAATTAAGGCTACTTATTTAATTAAATTATAAAATTAAAGGTAATAGTACTATATAATTTTAAAACTTATTTTTAAAGTTATTATATTTTTTTAATATTATATATAATACTTTATATATAATATATTAAAAAATAAGTATTATATTATATTATTCTTACTATAAGACCTTATTAGCTATACTTTATATATTATTATAAAGATATTTTATCTTTTTAATAATTAATTAAGTTAATTAAAATATAGTTAAAAATAGCTATTTTAACTAGGCTAAATAGGCTTTTAAATAAGAAGTTCTTTTTAATAGCTATAGTTATTATATAAAGCTTATAGTAATCTTTATTATTAGCCTAGTTTAGTACTAATTTAATTATAGTAATAAGGTTATAGTTAGTTATATAATAGCTTTAATTAGGCTTTAGGTTCTTATATATAAGTATCTTATTAGTAGCTATAATTAATATTAGTAATTATAACTAATAGTTAAGTTAGTAAATATACTTAAGTATAATAAGTATACTAGGCCTAGTATATTATAAAGATTAATTAAAGATCTTTTAATAAAGGTAAAGGAAAAAGGTTAATATAGCTATTAAAAGGCAGTATTTATATTACTTAATTAAAATAGTAATTATATTATTTAAAGTAAATAAACTTTAATTAATATTAACATTTATAATTCTAGCTTACTATAAGGGCTTTATTATTTAAGTTATTATATAAAAAGTTAAAAGCTTAATAGCCTTAAATAAGGTTAATAATAATTTAAAAAAAAAAAAATTATATATAATAATAATTATTATTAAAAAGAACTTTTTATTAAAGTATTAATTTAACTTTATTAAAATAGCTATTTTTAATTATAGTTTAATTAAGTTAATTTATTATATAAACTTTTATAGCTTAATCAAAGTAACCTAGGTTAATAATAAACTATTAGCTTTTAAAAAGCTAAAAAAAGATTTAAAAGAAAATTATCTTTTTTAATTAAATTAAGTAGTTTTTTTTATTACTTTTATTTTATTTTTTTTATTTTTTTTAATTACTATTAGCTTTATTTAAAGCTATTAAGCTTTTAACTTTTTATATAATAGCTTAAATAGTAAGGCCTTTATAATAAGCTAGAATTATAAAGCTTAAAATTAATTAAAGTTTATTTATTTTAAGTAATATAATTATTACTTTAATTAAATAATATAAGTATTACCTTTTAATAGCTATATTAACCTTTTTTCTTTACTTTAATTAAAAAATCTTTAATTAACCTTTATAATATACTAGGCTTAATATACTTATTATAAAGTATATTCCTTTACTTAACTTTTTTCATATTTATTAATTATAATTATTAATATTTATTAAAGCTAATAATATAATACTTATTATATAAAATAGCTTATAATTATATAATTAAGCTTATTATATAACTAGCTATAACCTTAATATAGTTATTAAGCCTGCTTTATAAGTAGCTAATAAAAAAGATTTAAAAGATATTTATATAATAGTAATTACTATTAAAAAAAACTTTTTATTAAAATACTAATTTAATTTTATTAAAATAGCTATCTTTAATTATAAGTTAATTAAGTTAATTAATTATATAAATTATTTAGCTTATTTTAATATAATTAATTTAAGTTAAGTTTATAATAAGCTTATTATTATAGACTGGCTCCTTAGCTATAACTAGAGGATATTAATATAAATATATTATTAAACTTAAAAAAAGAAAAGGAATTTCTCTTAAGAAATTCCTTTAAATACTTTTAATTCTATCTAGATTTATTTTAAATCTAGAAGTTACTTAATCTTATAAAAGCTTAAGCTAAAGCCTAAGCCTTTAATATACTTTCCTCCTTCTCCTTATAGTTTATCTAGCACCTCTTAAAGAAATTAAAATTCTAGTCTAGATCTAGGTATAGGCTAGGTATCCATTTTCCTAGACTTATTTATTTATTATATTATATATAAAGAGAGTTCTACCTATTACTTAGTTAATATTTATAATTCCCCTTACCTTATAATAACTTAGGTTTTTTATTCAGCCTTATCTTTTTCTTTTTTCTTTTTAAATTATAATATTATAAATTTAATATATTACTTATTTTTACTTATTTTTCCTTTCTTTTTATTTTACTAATAATCCTTATAAAAAGCTCTATCTTTTTATTTTATATACTTTTCTTTTTTTTAGTTTTTTATCTCTTAAAGTCTATTTTAATCTAGGCTATATTTAGGCTATATTTTAGCTTTTATTAATCTTAATTATAGCTTTATACTTTTTATAAATACTTTACTTCCTATCCTAGGTTCTTTATTATAGCTACTGCTACTGCTCCCTTAAGTAATAAAAGTAATAAAGATCTTAATAATAGTAATAATAAAGCTAGTAAAGATCTTAGTAATAAAGAGGATACTAGCACTAGTACCTAAAGGTATTTTAATTTAAGTTCTTTTATACTTTAGGTAAGTAAAAGCTAGATTTAAGCTAGATCTAGCCTAGGTTTTTATAATATATAGTTCCTTTTATTATTATTATTATACTTATTATAGCCTATTATATATTATTAAGTCTCCCTATCTTTCTTTATACTTTATAAGTATTTTAGTATTTATTATATTTTTTAGTAATTCTTAAGTAAGGGTTAGCTACCTCTTTTACTTAATAAATATATCTTTATTTCCTTTTACTCTTTTTATATTTTTTATTACTAATACCTTTTTACTATATATTTTTCTATTAATTCTTAATTATTCTTTTATAGTATTAACTTTAATTTAAGTCTAGTTTCTTATAGTAGCTAAAATAAAAAAGAGTCTTTTATTACTCTTTTTATTAAAATATTAAAATATCTCTATAGTAATATATAAAGTATAGCTAATAAGGTCTTATATAATAAAAATAATATAATATAATACTTATTTTTTAATATATTATATATAAAGCGTTATATATAATACTAAAAAATATAATAATTTTAAAAGTAAGTTTTAAGGTTATATAACGCTATAGCCTTTAACCTTATAATTTAACTAAATAAATAGCTTTAATTTATAAATATAAAAAGATATTTTTCCTAGCCTTAGTAAGCTAAATGCTTTTTTTATTATTACCTAATTAAAGTAATTAATACTAAAGCTTTAATTTAAATAAACTATCTTAAAATAAGCTAAAAACTAAATAAGCTATTATAAAATATATTACTATATAATTACTATTAATAGCTATAACTATTTTATTATAGTAATTAATAACTATATAAATAGTAATCTAATTAATATTAATAATCTTAATATTAATAATATCTTTAATTTATATATTTTCTTTTAGTATTTAAATATTATAAGTAAACACTTATTATATATTAATAAATTAATACTAATATAATAAGTTAATTTTATAATCTTTAATTATACTATAAGGCTCTTAAATATATAAAATATATCTATTATCTTAATTATTATAATTAAATTAAAAGCCTTAAAAGGCCTAGCTAATTACTTAAAGTAAGATTAAAACTTATTAATAAAGTAATAAGCTTTTATTATAGCTATTAAATTAGGTAATAGTAATAGCTAATACTAGGTATAGTTTATAGAAGTAAAATATATAGTTAAAGTAATTAAATTAATAATATAAATATTATATTATAGGAATTAAAAGCTATTATAAGGTAAAGGAAAAGAAGTAAAAGAGAAAAGAGAGGTAAAAAGGTAAATTATAAAATAAAGGTTTTAATATTAAGGGAAAAACTATAAATATTAATAAACTAAAGCTAGCTTAGTAAGTTAGTAATAGATTAAATTAGGTTATAAAGTAATATAAAGTAGTATAAGGAATATAGATTAAGGGTAAATATAGCTAATTAATACTTAAGTTACTTTTTTTATAAAGTTAATATAAAAAATATTATAAATACTTTAAAAAGTATTTAATTTAACTATTAATAGAAATAAGACTTTTTTAACTTTATATTTTACTATAACTTAATCTAATTTCTTATAAAGTCTATTTATCTTAAAGTTTTATAAATCTAGCTATATTATATTACTAACTTTAAACTATTTTACTAGCTATTATTTTTTATTATATACCTTTTAGTATTATTATTAAATATAAGTATATATAGCTTATATTATCTTTAACCTTTTTTAAAGTTATATTATAAACTATATTACTTTCCTTTTACTTAATATCCTGCTTTTAATATATTTATTAATATATTAAATAGCCTTTATTTTATATTTATAAAGTAAATAATTTAAGTTAAACCTAATTACTAATAAAACCTTATTATTAAGTAATACTTATATTATAGCTAAGTAAATAAGCTAATTAAATTAATAAAAGGCTATAAAGAGTTATAATACTAACTATATTTTTTAATTTACTTACTTTATTTTTCTATTAGTTTAAAAATAATATACTATAAAAAAGTACTATTATATACTTATAAGTTTATAAAGTATTTTTTAAAACTTACTTAATTAATTTAAGCCTCTATTTAAAATTATATCTTTAAAGAATCTATAAAACCTTTACTAGTAGTTCTAGAACCTTTAAGTATATACTTTAACTAATATAATTATTATTACTTTAAGCTAAATTAGCTTTAATAATCTATTAGTAATAATTATAAGAAAAGTAAAGTTAGCTTTAGTTTAGGCTAATAGCTTAATTATAAAGTTAATTAATAATATTAATTAATACCTATTTAAAATAAGTAGCTATTATAAAAAGCTTTAATACTACTATTTACTTTTATAAATATTATTATAATAATAGTTTTTATAAAATCTATATATATTTTAAAATATATTATCTTAGTAATAATCTTTATATAAAACTTAAAAAATACTATTTCTTTTTAAGTAATTTTATATAAATAACTTATAGATTTATTAAATAATTATAATAATTAATAGTTTTTATATAAATAATTAAATTTAGTTTTTATATAATAATATCTCTTATTTACTAATATTATAATCTTAAACTTACTTTTTTATCTTTATTTTTTTAAAAAAGTATTATTCTTTTTTTAATATAATATTTAGCTAGGTAATATATAAACCTAAGCTTTATATTACTTAATTTTAAAGCTTTTATAATATTATATTTATAAAAATCTTTTTTTTTAATAACGTCTTAGCTAAAGTTTCCTTTTTATTAATTTATATCTTAGTTAAGTCTAAAATAAAGTTTTTAAATCCCTTAAGTAAAGTCTTAATTAAAATTCCCTCCCTATTAGTCTATATCTTAGCTAGGTCTAGACTAAAGTTTTTTAATAAATATATTACTATTAGTAATATCTTTATAAATCTTATAATTTAATTAACTTATTTTACTATTTTTTAATAGTTTTAGTTTTATTAAAATAATATATTAAATTAAAAGGCTTTTTTCTTTAATTAATAATAAAGCTTATAGTTATAGTAAAATAGTAAGTCTACTTACTATACTTACTATTTTAAGATCTTTTATATTATTATAAAGTATTTAAGATTCTTATAGTTTATTAAGATTATAAATAGCTTTTAGACCTTTTATAGCTTTATTAACTATACTTTAAAGTAGTTAATTATTACTAATAGCTTTTTATTATAAATTATATAATTTTATTATATTAAGTTTAATAATATTAAATAATATATAATTAAATATAAAATACTTTTTTTATTTTTTTATAATAAGTAGTCCTTTAAAGCTTTCTTAAAGCTATTAACTTTTACTATAATCTTCTTATCTAGCTTTTATTATACTAAAATAAGACCTATTATAAAAAGCTCTTTTAACTTATTAAAGGCTATAAATTAGTTTAACTTTTATTAAAAAAAAACTCTTTTTTTTATTAAGTAATTAAAAGGAATAACTAGCTTAATAAAATCTTTAATAAAGTTATAATAAAAGTTAATAAACCTTAAAAAACTCTTAACTTTTTTTAATTATATTAAAGATTTTTATAACTAAATTACCTTTACCTTTTTTAAATCTAATTAAATAAAGACTCTAGCTTTTATAATATACTTTAAGTATTTTATTTTATTTATTATAAACTTATACTTCTTAAAATTAAAGTTTAACTTAATTACTTATAGCTTATATAATATCTCCTTTACTTTCCTTATATAATTACTTTTAAACCTTTTAAAGTAAACTAAGATATTATTTAAATATATTATTATATAATTACTTAAAGATTAGCCTAAAGCCTTATTTATATATTATTAAAAAGTTATTAAAACACTTATTAACTTAAATAGTATTATTAATTACTTAAAAAGCCTAAATTAAATATAAAATATTATAAAGTACTTTTTACTTTTTATAATTTATATTTTATAAAAAACTACTTATATATTTAATTTTATTAATTACTAAGCTTTAGCTAGTAACTTTAGTATTTTTTTAATTAAAAAAAGTAAATAGTAATTTTATTAAATTATTTTATTTAAAGCTTTATAATTTATATAAAAATACTATCCTAAGTGTTAATTAGCTGTGTTTACCCTTAATTTGTGTTCCTTATACTGCTCTGCGTTACCTTGCGACCCGATCTAATCTATTACTCCTTGGTGTTGATCGCCTTAACCGGGTGACGATGGAGAAGGCCTTCGGCCTGCTAAGGCCGGGGAAAACATCTTTTTATGCTTATAGATTAAGGCTACTTATTCAGTTAGATTATAAGGTTAAAGGCAGCGCTATATAACTTTAAGACTTGCTTTTAAAGTTATTATATTTTTTAGCGTTATATATAATGCCTTATATATAATATACTGAAAAATAAGTATTATATTATATTATTCTTATTATAAGACCTTATTAGCTATACCTTATATATTACTATAAAGATATTTTATCTTTTTAATAAAAATACTATCTTTCCCTAGGTTTTTTTATTAAAAGTACTAGTATTATTATAAATAAAAAGCTAGTATAAATCTAGCTTTTATTTATTAAGTTAGTAATTTAGTATCTTACTTTTAGTAAATAATTTTATAGTATATTATAAAGTAGTTTTTATAAAAGCTTTAGTTTAGATTTATTTAGGCCTTATTTTAGCTTAATATAATAATCTAATTTCTTTTAATAAAAAGGAAGTAAAAATACTTTAGCTAAATTAAAAAAATCTTAAAAACTATTAAGCTCTAATAGTAATTTAAACTAGTCTTTATCTAGCCTAAAGCCTAGCCTTCCTTTTTAAAAGGCTTAAATTTCTAAAATATAAGTAATTTCCTTAAAGTTAATAATTACTAATATATTTTATATATCTTCTCTTTATATTTAATATTATATTATATTAGTAAATACTAAGCTAATTATTACTATTATTATATTTTTTAATATTACCTACCTATTATTATTTATAATAAGCCTACTTATTACTTTAATTACTATTTCTTTTTTACTTATATAGATATATATATTATAATATACTATTTATAATAACTTAAAAATTATATTCCTTACTAAGCTTAAGATAATATAAAATATAGCCTAGCTTTTTTACTTATTTATATTAATAGTTTTTTAAGTAATTTATATTATAAAAGTAATTAACTTTTTAAAGGTTTACCTTTTTTTAATTACCTTTATTATTATTTTAACTTTTTATCTTTTTAATAAGTTTATAATTTCTATATTTAAGTATTATATTATATACTTATTAATTACTTTATAATAGTTATAATTTATATTAATTTATATATTAAAAAACTTTAATAAATTAAATAAAACTAATATTAATAAAAGTAATTTATTTATTATTTTATTAATTTCTTACTAGTCTTTTTTAATTATTATTATATAAATATATATAGATCCTTTATACCTTACCTTTAACCCTTATATAAGACTTTTTATAAAAGTAATTAGTTTTTTAAGCCTAATATCTTTTTATTTAACTTATTATTTCCTTTACTTATTATTATATTATAAATATATCTATTTATTTACTAAAATTATAAAAAGTAATTAAAATAATAGTCTTATACTTAATAAGTTATATTACTATAGTAAAAGTATTATTACTTTTATTTTTAATCTTTAAAAATATTTACTAAAACCTATTAAGCTTTCTATTACTTTTAGGCCTAAACTTAAGTTAGCTTTACTTAATCTTTAGATATATCTTATTAAGCTAAAATTATATTAATACTAATTATTAAAAAGTTACTTTTATTATTTTTTAATAAAAGTAAAATAAATATAATATATATATTAAATTTATAAAACTTTTTTTTTAATTACTATAACTTAATATTTATAGTAATATTATAGTAATACTTAATAATTATCTTAAAGTTATCTTAAAAAATACTATAGCTAATACTATAATCTTATATAATATAATTTAATATATATTAAAAGTAAACTAACTTTATATTACTATTTTATCTAAAGCCTTTTACTATTACTAGCTTTTAGCTAAAATAAATAAAAATTCTTATAAATAGCTTATTATTATATTAGTAAATCTATTTTAACTTAATTTATATAATCTTTTATTTATATTAATCCTTATATATATTTTTTAAATAAGCTAGAAATATAATAAAATTAAAGCCTTTTTATTTTCCTATTTTAAAAAATAATCTAATTATATAAAGTACTTTACCTTTTAAGTTTATAAAAATATATATTTATATATCTTTATTATTTTTAATTTCTATTACTTAAATAACTAATATATATTCTATTATTATCTTTTAAAATAGCTATATAATTTTATTATTATTAAACTTAAAAATAGTTAGTAATTATTATTAATATATTAACTTTAGCTTAGCTTTTACTATACTTAAAACTAAAGTTAATTAAAATATAGCTTAAATACTTAAAGGCTATAGTAATATTATTTTAATATTAAGTTACTTTTAAATTTATTTAATAAAGTAATCTTAAAAAGTATTAAAGTTATTTTAAAACTAAATTTATATTTAAGCTTATTAAATCTAAATACTTTAAATGACTTCTATTATCTATAAGGCTATAAGTTCTTTTAATTATTATTAAACTATACCTTATATAGGCTATATTACTTACTATTTTTCTATTATATTATTAATTCTATATCTTAAAGATTTTATATTATAAGTAATAATTAAAAAGTTTATTACTATTTTAAGTTATAAGAAATCTAATAATTATTATAGATTAGCTTTTTAGCTATAATTAAAAGATATTAATATAAATATATTATTAAATTTAAAAAAAAAGGAATTTCTTTTAAAAAATTCCTTTAAATACTTTTAATTCTAGCTTAAATCTATTCTAGATCTAGAGATTACTTAATCTTATAAAGGCTTAAGCTAAAGCCTAAGCC
This sequence comes from Fusarium musae, assembly GCF_019915245.1. Lineage (NCBI taxonomy): Eukaryota > Fungi > Ascomycota > Sordariomycetes > Hypocreales > Nectriaceae > Fusarium > Fusarium musae. The sequence goes on along the minus strand of NC_058392.1, from coordinate 3,415,146 downwards.
CCTAATACTTATAAGCCTTTTAAACTTAAAAAAGGTTTTAAAAAAAAGTTATTTTTTTTAATTAAACTAAGTAGCCTTCTTTACTGCCTTTATAAGCCTAAACTTAAATATATATAAAAAGTAGCTTTATAATATAGCTAAAAGGGTTATTACTATAAAGGGGATTTTATTATTAATATAAAAATAAAAATAAAAATAAAGTAATAGTAAGGTTTAAAGGTTTAAAGAAAGAAGATTAACTTTTATATAAGTTAGTTAGTAAAAGCTAAATTAACTTAAAGTTAATAATAACTAGCTTTATTAATTAAATATATATACTTAAGTATATAACTAACTGCCTTTATATCTAAATTATAAATAAAGTAAAATTAATAATAAAATAGTAATTAAACTAGAGATTACTTTTATAAGTAATTTAAATATATATAAAAAATAGCTTTTTAATATAGCTAAAAGGGTTATTATTTCTAGTTTAATTACTATTTTATTATTAATTTTACTTTATTTATTTAAATATAAAGGCAGTTAATTATATACCTAGGTATATATATTTAATTAATAGAAGTTAATTTAGCTTTTACTAACTAACTTATATAAAAGTTAACCTTTTTCCTTTAAACCTTTATAAAACCTTACTATTATCTTGCGTTTACTTAACTCTATTTATAAATATACTTTAATTTTATATAATTAAGAAGATATAATATAGATAATTAGCCTTAATAATTATATTTTTAAGCTACTTTTTATATAAAACTAAGTTACTTATTAATATAATAAAGAAAGCTACTTTTTTTATATTAAAAGGTATGCCGCCCGATCTGATGGCTGTAATAAAGGCTTGTTGCTCTGTTGATAGGTCCTGATCCTGCCTTAAGCGATTGGCTAGGCCTTCTAAGGCCCTTAACTTAATTATAATAGTTAAGATAATAGATACATTTTATATATCTAGGAGCCTTATAGTATAATTAAAGATTGCGAGATTAACTTGCTATATTAGTATTAATTTATTAATATATAGTAAGTCTTTACTTATAATATTTAGATACTAAAAAAAGGTATATAAATTAGGGATATTATTAATATTAAGATTATTAATATTAGTTAGATTACTATTTATATAATTATTAACTGCTATAATAGGATAGTTATAGCTATTAATAGTGATTATATAGTAGTGTATTTTATAATAGCTTATTTAGTTCTTGGCCTGTTTTAAGATAGTCTATTTAGGTTAGAGCCTTAGTATTAATTACCTTAACTAGGTAATAATAAAGAAAGTATTTAGCTTACTAAAGCTAAAGAAAATATCTTTTTATATTTATAGATTAAGGCTATTTATTTAGTTAGATTATAAGGTTAAAGGCTATAGTATTATATAACCTTAAGACTTACTTTTAAAGTTATTATATTTTTTAGTATTATATATAATACCTTATATATAATATATTAAAAAATAAGTATTATATTATATTATTTTTATTATATAAGACCTTATTGGCTATACCTTGTGTATTGCTGTAGAGATATTTTGATATTTTAATATTAAAAGGTAGGCTTTTTTTTATAGCCCTTTCTAGCTTATTTAATCTAGCTAGCTCCTTAACTAGCTAAACTAAATAAATAAAATAACCTAAATAAGTTAAATCTATATAATTAATTAAGTTAATTAAAGTATAATTAAAAATAGCTATTTTAATTAAACTAGATAGGCTTTTAGATAAAAAGTTCTTTTTAATAGCTATAGTTATTATATAAAGCTTATAATAATCTTTAGTATTAGCTTAATTTAATACTAATTTAATTATAATAATAAGGTAATAATTAATTATATAATAGCCTTAATTAGGCTTTAGGCTTTTATATATAAGTATCTTATTAATAGCTATAATTAATATTAATAACTATAATTAATAAGTATAGGAAAAGTCAGGTTAGTAAATATACTTTATAATAAGTATATTAAGCCTGTTTTTTAATAAAAGTAAAAGAAAAAGGTTAATATAGCTACTAAAAGGCAGTACTTATATTACTTAGTTAAGGCAGTAATTATATTACTTAAAGTAAATAAACTTTAACTAATATTAACTCTTATAATTCTAGCTTATTATAAAGGCCTTACTATTTAAGCTATTATATAAAAAGTTAAAAGCTTAATAGCCTTAAATAAGGCTAATAGTAATTAAAAAAAAAAAAAGGGTTATTAAAGTAAAGGGAGAGCTATTTTTAAATTAATAATAGGCTAGTTATAGTTTAAGATTATAATAGTAAAAAGGTAATATATTTATATATAAAGTTTTAAAATAAAAGTAAGGTAATAATAAAGCTTAAACGTTTAAAGAAATAAAGTTAACTTTTATATAAGTTAGTTAATAAAAGTTAAATTAACTTAAAGTTAATAATAACTTTATTAATTAAATATATATACTTAAGTATATAATTAAATGCCTTTAAGTTTAAATAAATAAAGTAAAATTAATAATAAAATAGTAATTAAACTAGAAATTAATAGCTATAATTATTTTATTATAGTAGTTAATACTTATATAAATAGTAATTTAATTAATATTAATAATCTTAATATTAATAATATCTTTTTTATTAAATTACTATTAATATTACTATTTATTACTTTAGTATTAGTTATTATTTTATAAGGTAAATATACTTAGTTAAGTAAATTCTATTTAATTAATTATAGCTTTATTTACTTATTAAAAGGCTTTTTTAACTTTTAAATAAAACTCTTTTTTATATATAAAATCTTTTTTATTTTATAAAATTAACTTTAATAGAATTTTTTAAGTAATTCTATTATATATAAACTTTAAATACTATTTATAAAAAGTATACTTTTGGGTTTATATAGATTATAATTATAAGATTAATAATTATTATAATTTAAAGGCTATAATAGGCTTTTAATTTAATAATTTAAGTATCTATTAGGCTTAAGGTATTAGTATATTATTACTTAATACTTAAAAATAGTATCTTACTTTAGTATTAACTTTAGATAGTATTAGAATTAGGGTTTAAGTAATAAAGTATTTTATACTTAAATTTAATTAAGTTAAGTAATTACTTATTTATTTAATTATTATAGCTAATTATAAATACTTTTTTTACTAGCTTTTATATTTATATTTTAGCTTTTAAGGTTATACTTTAAATAAGGTTTATAATATTATTATTACTAATCTTTTAGCTATAGTTAAGTAAAAGTAAAGATTATATATTTAATTAGTTAATAGTTTAAGGTTATAGGCTATTTAGGTTTAATATTTTAAATATAATTAAAGTTAGTAGTATTAATTTAATAAAGTAATTAAAGTAAAGAATTTATAGATAATTTAAGCTTAGTTAATTTTTTAATAATTTTATAATTATTATAATAACTTTATTAAGTAATAAATAGATTAAGAAAGTTTAAGGTTATAAGGGAGTTATAGACTTTATTAATTAAGTTTTATAGCTTTTTAGCTAGTTAAGTAATATATTTATTTTAATTAAAGTTACTTAAGATACTATAGCTTAAAAGTAATCTTATTAATTAAGTTTATTAAGATTTTAATTTAGCTAAAGACTTTATAGTTAATACTTTTATAACTATTATTAAAATATCTAAATCCTATTTATTAATTATTATTAGGTTAAGGCTATAAAAATTAATAATATCTTTAATTTATATATTTTCTTTTAATATTTAAATATTATAAGTAAAGACTTATTATATATTAATAAATTAATATTAATATAATAAGTTAATTTTATAATTTTTAATTATATTATAAAGCTTTTAAATATATAAAATATATTTATTATATTAATTATTATAAATAAATTAAAAGCCTTAAAAGACTTAATTAATTATTTAAAATAAAATTAAAACTTATTAATAAAATAATAAGCTTTTATTATAGCTATTAAATTAAATAATAATAATAGCTAATATTAAATATAATTTATAAAATTAAAATATATAATTAAAGTAATTAAATTAATAATATTAATATTATATTATAAAAGTTAAAAACTATTATAAAGTAAAAAAAAAAATAAAAAAAAAAAAATATATATATATATATATATATATATAAAAATAAATTATTTTCTTTTATAGTCTTAATCTAGTAATAATTAATAAATAAGACTTAAATATTTTAATAATAGCTATAAAAGTATTAATTATAAAATCTTTAATTAAATTAAAATCTTAATAAACTTAATTAATAAAGTTACTTTTAGGCTATAGTATTTTAAGTAACTTTAATTAAAATAAATATATTACTTAACTAGCTAAAAAGCTATAAAAAAGCTTAATTAATAAAGTCTATAACTTCTTTATAACTTTAACTTTTCTTAATTTATTTATTATTTAATAAAGTTATCATAATAATTATAAAATTATTAAAAAACTAATTAAGCTTATTTATAAGTTCTTTACTTTAATTACTTTATTAAATTAATATTATTAACTTTAATTATAATTAAGATATTAAACTTAAATAGCTTATTTTTTTTTTTTAATTACTATTAGCCTTATTTAAGGCTATTAAGCTTTTAACTTTTTATATAATAGCTTAAATAGTAAGGCCCCTATAGTAAGCTAAAATTATAAAGCTTAAAATTAATTAAGGTTTATTTACCTTAAGTAGCGCAATTACTGCCTTAACTAAGCAGTATAAGTACTGCTTATAGGTCTACCCTTAGTAGCTATACTAACTTTCTTCCTTTACTTTAATTAAACAAATACTAGGCTTAATATATCTATTATAAAATATATTCCCTAACTTAACTTTCCCTATTAGTTATAGTTACTAATATCTATTATAGCTACTAATATAATACTTATATAAAATAGCCTATAGCTATATAATTAAGCCTATTATATAACTTACTATAACCTTAATATAGCTATTAGGCCTACTATAAAGGTAGCTAATAAAAAAGAATATAAAGAGTTATATATAATAGTAGCTACTATTAAAAAGAACTTTTTATTAAAGTATTAATTTAACCTTATTAAAATAGCTATTTTTAATTATAGCTTAATTAAGTTAATTTATTATATAAATCTTTATAGCTTAATTAATATAACTTAGGTTAATAATAAGCTATTAGCTTTTAAGGATTTAAAAAGATACTTAAAAAAAGGTCTTCCTTTTTAATTAAATTAAGTAGCTTTTTTTATTACTTTTATAGGCTTAAACTTAAATATATATAAAAAGTAGCTTCTTAATATAGCTAAAAGGGTTATTATAGTAAAGAGGGAGCTGCTTTTAAATTAGTAAAAGCAGTATAATTATATATAGAGTTAAATAAAAGTAAGGTAATAGTAGGGTTTAAAGGTTTAAAGAAATAAGGTTAACTCTATTTATATAAGTTAATTAATAAAAGTTAAATTAACTTCTATTAATTAAATATATATGCCTAGGTATATAACTAACTGCCTTTATATCTAAACTATAAATAAAGTAAAATTAATAATAAAATAGTAGTTAAACTAGGGTTAAATAGCCTATAACTTTAAATTATTAATTAATGAAATATATAATTCTTACTTTTACTTAATTATAGCTAAAAGATTAGTAATAATAATATTATAAACCTTATTTAAGGTATAACTTTAAAAGCTAAAATATAAATATAAAAGCTAGTAAAAATAGTATTTATAATTAGCTATAATAATTAAATAGATTTTTTTTATAGCCTTAACCTAGTAATAATTAATAAATAGGATTTAGATATTTTAATAATAGTTATAAAAGTATTAATTATAAAGTCTTTAACTAAACTAAAATTTTAATAAATTTAATTAATAAAATTACCTTTAAGTTATAGTATTTTAAGTAACTTTAATTAAAATAAATATATTACTTAACTAGCTAAAGAGCTATAAAACTTAATTAATAAAGTTTATAATTCCCTTATAACTTTAACCTTTTTTAATTTATTTATCTTTAAAGTTATTTTAATAATTATAAAATTATTAAAAAGCTAATTAAGCTTTTATTAAATATAAGTTTTATATTTAATTATATAAAATTAATAATATTAACTTTAATTATAATTAAGATATTAAACTTACTTAATATATAATTAGTAAAAGTTATTTAATAATACTTATAGCTTATTTTTACTAGTTATTATAGTAATTAATTAATTAATAATAATAATATTACTTTTTTTTAAATTAATTTAAGTTTTAAAGCTAAATTTAAAGTATAAAAAGAAGCTAAATAGGTATTAGCTATTAGCTATAGTTAGTAAATGAATAATTAATTACTTTAGCTAGTTATTTTTAAATATAAGCTTTTTTACTATTTACTTAAAAGCTCTTTTTATAAAAAGTAGCTTAATAAAAAGGTATAATAGCTAAATACCTTAAGTAAAGAAGATTTATACTATTATAAGTTAAAGAATAAATATAATTTCTAAATTTAAAGTATTAGTATACTTATAAACTATATTCTTACTAACTTATAAGTTAAGTATTAGTAAGTAAGCTTATAAAGTATTATAAGTAATATTTAAAGTTTATATATAATAAAATTACTTAAAAAAATCTATAAAGTTAATTATATAAAATAAAAAAGATTTTATATATAAAAAAGAGTTTTATTTAAAAGTTAAAAAAGCCTTTTAATAAGTAAATAAAGCTATAATTAATTAAATAGAATTTACTTAACTAAATATATTTACTTTATAAAATAATAGCTAATATTAAAGTAATAAATAGTAATATTAATAGTAATTTAATAAAAGCTAGTCTATAATAAATATAAATAAAGCCTTTAATAATTAAATAAATAAATAATTACTTAATTTAATTAAATTTAAGTATAAAATACTTTATTATTTAAACCTTAATTCTAATACTATTTAAAGTTAATATTAAAGTAAGATATTACTTTTAAGTATTAAGTAATAATATATTAATACCTTAAGCTTAATAATAAATTATTAAATTAATAAATTAAAAACTTATTATAGCTTTTAAATTATTAAAAAAGTTAAAATATCTTTATAATAATATATAAAGTATAATTAATAAGGTCTTATAATAAAAATAATATAGTATAATACTTATTTTTTAATATATTATATATAAAGTATTATATATAATATTAAAAAATATAATAATTTTAAAAGTAAGTCTTAAGGCTATATAATACTACCTTTAACCTTATAATTTAATTAAATAAGTAGCCTTAATTTATAAATATAAAAAGATATTTTCTTTAGCTTTAGTAAATTAAAGGCCTTTTTTATTATTATTTAATTAAAGTAATTAATACTAAAGCTTTAACCTTAAAAGCCTAATTTTAAATAAGCTAAAGATTATAAAAACTAATATAAGATATAATACTATATAATTAATATTAATAATAGCTATAATTATTTAATTAAAGCAGTTAATACCTATATATCTAGCTTTTTAACTAAAATTTATAGCTTTAAGCTTAATATTATATTAGTTTTTTAATCTTTTTTAAAGTATTATAAAATTATAAAAAAATACCTATTATATATTAATAAACTATTAATATTATAATAAGTTAATCTTATAGTTTTTAGCTATTAAATATAGTTATTTAATATTAATAAAAATAAAGCTAAAAATAAAGCTTTTAGTAATTATATTATAAATTAAATATATATATTAAAAGACTTAATAAATTACTTAAAATAGGGTTAATATTTATTAAAGTAATAGTAAGCTTTTATTAATAATATTATATTAAGTAATAGTAATAGTTAATATTAGCTATAGTTTATAAAATTAAGATATATAGTTATAGTAATTAAATTATAAATATAAATATTATATTATAGGAATTAAAAGCTATTATAATATAAAAGAAAGGAAATAAAAGGGAAAAAAGAAGTAAAAAGGTAAATTAAAAAATAAAGGTTTTAGTATTAAAAGAAAAACTATAAATATTAATAAGCTAAAGCTAGCTTAGTAAGTTAATAATAAATTAAATTAAGTTATAAGGTAATATAAAGTAATATAAAGAATATAAATTAAAAAAAAATATAGCTAATAAATACTTAAGGCTTTTAAATTATAATAATTATTAATTTTATAAATATAATTTTTATAAACTTAAAAATATACTTTTTATAAGTAATATCTAAAGTTTATATATAATAAAATTACCTAGAAAATTCTATTAAAGTTAATTATATAAAATAAAAAATTTAATATATAAAAAAGAGTTTTATTTAAAAATTAAAAAAGCCTTTTAATAAGTAAATAAAGCTATAGTTAATTAAATAGAATTTACTTAACTAAGTATATTTATTTTATAAAATAATAACTAATATTAAAGTAATAAATAATAGTATTAATAGTAATAAAAGTAAATTATAAAATAAAAGTTTTAATATAAAAAGAAAAACTATAAATATTAATAAGCTAAAGCTAGCTTAATAAATTAATAATAAATTAAATTAAATTATAAAGTAATATAAACTAATATAAAAAATATAAATTAAAGGTAAATATAATTAATTAATACTTAAGCTTAATTAAATATATTTATTTTATAAAATAATAACTAATATTAAAATAATAAATAATAATATTAATAGTAATTTAATAAAGACTTAATATTTATAATACTTTTTTTAAAATTATTATTTTAAGTTAAAATTACTTAATTATTATAAAGTTAAGTCTTTAAATATAAGAAAAAGACTATAATTTTAATGCCTTCCAGCGCCTTACAACCTCCTCCCTCTCGCCCTCTGTCGCTTTCTGCCAATCATCGTGGCCCTGTCTCAGCCTGATCAGCAACAGCTCTGCCTTCAAGCGCGTCGTTGTATGCTTCATCATTTCCTTCTCAAAACCCTTCAGCGCATATCCTGGAAGACCAAAGCATGCTGTGACATGATTAGCGACTTGTATCTCTGTGACTCAGGGGAATGGCGTTGAACTTACCTGCACCCAAGTTGCCACAAACGCCAAACCCACCTCTTAGCAAGCCTCTTCCGAGACCCTTTATTCCTCTCGCTTTAGTATCTTCATAAGGCTTTGTCACAATTCCACTGAACGCATCATAAAAGCCCAAAACGAACTCCTTGCCCGCAACCTTAAGACCACTTCCCAGCCCTGTTATCTCATCTCGGCGACGAACTTCAACATTCCAGAAATTAGACGGGGCGTTGTGGAATCCGTTGGCGATGTTGTAGAAGAAAGCCACAGGGGCTCGCGCGCTGGCTGCAGCAAGGTCGCCTATGTATTTACCCGTCACACGTGTGACATAGAAGACGCGGCCATTTCTGCCGCCTTCATGGGCCCTCCACGCCTTTTTATGCTTCTGATGAAGGCCGGTAACAGGTCGACGCAGTTTTGGAGTAAGAAAGACTGGCTCGGCGCCATTGAGTGTCTTGGTTGCCATTTTCCGTGCCAGTATTTCCATGTCTTTCTGGTTTGCACCACGTGGACCTTTCCGAAGCCGGGCTTCTCCCGTCTTGGCTTCTGCGGGATCTGTCAAGACCTCTTCTTGCGTGTCGTCGATGCTGGAACGCCTTGTCTTTCCACGGCCTGGGGAGTTTCTTAGACGTTCGGCATAATCAGATGTGGCAGTTCCTATGGCTGAGGCGAAGCCTGACACTGCAGCTACGGCACCGACAAGAGGGTACTCGGCTCCTTCATCTACGTACCAGTGCCTATGCCGGAGTAGCTTCAGGTTCTGGGACTGAAGAAGCCCAGCATCTATGAGACAACCAACGGCGAAGCCACTGAGATGCGCTCCTGACTTGCGATCAAGCCAGCTCGCCAGTCGATCGGGACAAATATCGCAACGAAGGCTGTCAATGTCGAGACGGTCCTGGATATCCTGCGCAGTACCACCAGCTCCATCTTCTTCACCAATCTGAATAGCCATATCCTTGGCGACTTCTTGTACTTCTGGCTTGAGAGAAAACTTGATACTGTCTGCCAGTATTTCCGCAGTCAACTCCTTGTAGGGTACTGATACGGGCCCTGCGCCAGCGCGAGCCATCATCTGACCCCAGAAAGGCTGGTCTCCAAAGAAGGGTACAATAACAGTTGGACGACCGGCCGCTATACCGGCAGCGGTGGTACCGGCGCCACCGTGGTGAACAACAGCCGATACTCGTTGGAAGAGCCAATCGTGCGGACAATTTCCGATGAGATAGACGTTATCGGGGACTTGGCCAACTCCGACTCCGCCCCACCCTTTCGACACGATCGCCCGAACACCCGCGAGCTCGACTGCCTTCAAGATCATATTTGTGAGCGCTTGCGGATCCTTGACCACGATTGACCCGAATCCGATGTAGATTGGTGGAGGTCCTGCTTCGAGAAAGTCCAGAAGGTCTTTGGGGGGCGTGTAAGAGCTCGCGAGTGGTAGGAAGGAAAAGCCGGTGATATTCAAGTGATCGTCCCAGTCAGAAGGCTTGGGAATCAATGTTTGTGACCAGAGATAACTGTATGGAATGCGAAGTCTGGAGAGAAGCTGGAATCCCCACATGGGACTGATGGGGTCGAGGTGAAGTGTTTGACGGCGGAACTTGTTGATGAGGTCGCCCAACCTAGAATTGTCAGTCAATGGCTCAAAGGCAGACACAGATACTCACCCTTGCCATGTTAGAAGCTCCATCATCATGAAAGAGAGGTAGTTGGCGACCTTGGCGTCGGCATCTCCGTAGCTCATAGCCGCCAGAGGATGGGGGAACGCTTTGGTAGGTGACCAGGGCATTGTGAAGACCATGTGCAATGGAATGTTGAGCTTTTGAGCGCAGTGAATATGGCCCATCGATGGAGGATTGGCGATGATGACATCCGCAAGGAATAGATCATCCACGTTTTTCACTGTGGCTGCTTTCACAGGGTCTCCCATTCCATCACCAGCCTCGATACAACTCCTCCAGGTACCAGAGATAATCTCCATCATTTCTTTTCGTCTTTTGCCAACATCGCCTTCCTTGAGACTGTCCTTGTTTGGTAACAATCCGGGGTTCTTTACCATGTACGCCATGAGAGCTTCGGGGTCTCCGCCAATGTTGAAGAACTCAACACCTTGGCCTTCGACAAACTCCTTGAAACTAGCATGTGTGCATATCCGTACTCGATGACCATAGGGAGGCTTCATCAATAATTGTGCGATCGGAATAAATGGTTGGACATCGCCTCGAGAGCCCACGATATGAATGGCAATATTTAGTCGGGGACCTTCAGCTGGCTTCTCTACACCTGGGAGGAAAGCGACGGTGCTTGTTCGACGCGGTTTTGACGGCTTGGGCGGTAGTAAATGCTCTGAATCTGCGCCGTCGGCTGCGAATGCCTCTTTTAGGTGTTCGCACCATTGGGCCAGGGCTTGGGGAGTGTCGTGGAATTGAACTTTGACGCGGCCATCGTCGATGACATTGCCTGAAGGGCCATTGTCGGTGTCACTGTCATCAATCGCGACATGGCCGAGTCCATGGGACTTGATGCGACTGAGGTCCATCTTGTATGTAGGCTCTTGTGGGTGGGCGGGTATGTAGTGGGAGGAGGATGCAAGTTGAAGAGGTCAATTGAAACACACACGCTCGTTATCGTTTAAGGCCAAAGACGTTGAGATTGACAATCCATTGCGCTTCAAGGCGCTTGTGGGGTCGAGGTAAGATTTAAATGTTTGGGCCTTTCCATCTGCTAAACGTTAGCACGATGCAATGTCAGACGGTAGAGGAGACTGACTGGCCAGGGATTGGTTTAGTCTGGTCTAGACCCAAACCAAACTCTGTCTGACCCTTCCTGCTTTGAATACCTAGGTAGTGATCAACTGCCTGCCTCATTTAGTGCTCTAGTTGAATTGGGTCTTCCAGCGGTGCCGAGGTGCTGATAAGAATATCGCTGAAATTACTCAGGCCTTTAGTGGAATTAACCTTGTAAGTATCACATGAATAGCTGAGTCCGACGATCCGAAGAAATTCGTTTTTGTTCATTTTGTCTCTGCCTTACGTCATTCTACAGCTGTTTCCGTACCTCCCGGACTCAGTGCACCACCACCCACAGGGGCTAGTCCCGGCTTCTAGATGCCGAGTCGCATTGGATCGTCCCAGGCTATTTTTGTGCCCTGTCCCTGTTAATTCTCTGCATTAAAGTTCCCTCCAATCCTCTTCTGCACTTCAGCGACGTTACCATGGCCCCTGCCCTTATAGGCTTCGTAGGCCAGCCTATGAGCGTGTATCCCCTGCGAGAACAACGCTCGTTTGCCTATCCATCCTGTCAAAGACCGCAGCTTTTCACTTCCTACCCATTGACTGAAGCTGAAGACGAAATGTAGTCCTGGCGGAAACGATGCCTCTGCCTCAGAAGCTGGGACGAATTGGACCCCTCTGTCAAACCCGTACTCTTTGGCCACAGCTCCTGCAACCTCTTTGAGTGTCTCATAGCGATAGCCAGATACATTGAAGAACTGGCCACCGACGGCTTGTCGATCATCAAGTCTCGCAAGAGAAATATAAGCCTCGCCGCAATCATCAACATGGGTTGCGTGCATGATGCTGTTAGGATCTCCAGGAATCCGAAGAACATCAGATCCTTTTTCTCGCTGATTAGCAGCATAGTCGAATATAGCACCGTAGTAGCTGTTTGAATATCCAAAGACACATGTTGGTCTGATGACCACCGCGTCGAAGAGCTCCGTGAAGTCGAAGACCCTGGCAGAGTTCGTCGTACGTTCTTTCAGTATCTCTGGTGCATTCAACGGAGACTCTTCAGTATGAGGTGCCAGACCAGGTGTGCCGTGAAGACCAGTCATTCCATAGTCTTTGCATCCAGACGACCAGAGAACTAGAGGTCGAACTCCGTTTTCGTTGCTCTTCTGAGCCAATCTCTTCACACAATCCATGACCTCTTCAAAGTGTACAGCATAGCCTGGGATCTTTTCCGTGCAGCTGACGATGGCATCGAAAGTGTTGACCTCTTCGAAAAGTGTTTCCAGGAAACTGAGATCAGTAAAAGATCCCACTACCGGAATAATTTCAGAAAGTGCAAGTTCCTCTCGAGCTTGTGGGTTTCTGATGAGACCATAGGTATTCCAACCTGCTCTGACAAAGGCTCGACAAACTGCTGAGCCGATATAACCATTGGCTCCAGTAACCAGTACGTTGCGTTGTCTGTTTTCAGTCATGATGGGGATGATTGTCTGAAATAAGAGATGAAGAGCTGATATTCATTCGCCATCCTGTCAAGCAATTTGAGAATAAATACCTTTTCAACGATGTCCATGTCCGTTAACAATGTTGGGGATTATGTCAGTTGAAGGACGCATAACGTTACGATAACGTTAATATAACGTTAAACGTCTAGGTTCCAGGATATGGCATCTTCAGGTGGGTTTGGAGAGTTTGTTACCTTAACAAGAGAGCATTGTGCACTGCTTTCGAGACAGCTTTGCTCATGCCAATCGAGCATTTTTGCGACTTCGTTTGATGAGAATATATCTATCTCACTGTTCACGAAAACGGTTCGAACGATATGGGCATAAGCCATATAACTTATAAGTCTATAGAATAATGTTAGCGACAGTAGACACTGACTCACTGTTCGCGAGAGCTCCAAATCGAGCAAATAACAAAAGTAAAAGATAGGATAACAATCCCTACCGCTAATACAATTCTAGATATACAGAAGTAGATGGCAAAAAGGCGAGATGTGCAAAAACATACAACAGCAGGGATTCGCTGGTCGTCACCGACCCAACTACTAATCCGCCGGTTAGTGGCTTGACTATGGGAGAGCGGACGGGATCCCGTATTTTCCACTACCTTTGGTCGTATGTGCCTGTTGATTTAGCAATCTGGTATATAACCACGGTCGCGTGAGCCTCGAAGCTTGCCAGGATGCTGGGCAGACTCACACTCCTAAGCCACGATGGCATCAAAGTTACCGATGCGATCTTCAAATACCACTGCTCTCGATTTGTCTCTAGCTTAGTATCTGCCGACCTGTAACGGCAAGTGTTGCGCCGTCCCAGTGTCGTTGGGCGATACGTTGCGCAGTGGAGGCGGTTTTCCAGCCGGCCCAAGATGAGAGATAGAGTGTTGAATGGGCGGCGCTTTCGACGATGACGTCGGCTAGATTGATTGGGGAAAGAAATCGTGTCTATATTTTGCATATTCTATACCCCTCTATTGCTGGACCGAAGCGAACGCCCTGCTTATCGCCAGTCCGGTCGCAGGATACGCCATGATCTTGTCATGTACACCGTACTTCAGAATCTCGAGTCTAATGTTTCCCTTGCTGGTAGGCCACACGGTGATTGAGCCTCCTGCTCCGCGTCCTTTCTCAACAATGCTAATCCTGTTGAGGAGCTCCTCATCATTCTCGGCCGAGTCCTTGACTCCCTCTGCAGCACGGACGGCTTCCCTGTAAAGCTTAATGGAATGCTCCATAGGAATATCTGTGTCATCCTCGGCATGCAGAAGGGTGACATCGTACCTCTCAGCAGCCTTGACGAACTCCCCCAGTCTGTACATGTTATCCCAGGTACTGGAGAGTTGTCGGGCGAAGAAAGCAAACAGCGGCTTCACCTTTGCTACGGGCGAAAGCACAGGGATAAAGCCGCCAATACGATAGGTAGCTGTCAGTTGGGGGATGTCGGCAAAGGTGGCTGTAACAACCAATCCAGCAAAATGAACGGAGGGCTTCTTCTGTGCGAGCTCGTTGACAAGAGCGATGGCTACTGGGGGATGCCTGCAGTCTGAATAGCCCAGTTGGCAACAGTGACAGCATCCATGATGATACCATCCTCGCTGGGCGAGCCGGTTGATTCTCCATACCCGCGGTAGTCGAATGTCAGAACGTGGGTGTTGATGGGATCAGCTGAGTAGAGAGAACGGTAGCTATCGGGGCGCCAGCCGCTGGCCATGGTTCCACTGGTGCCATGAAAGTAAAGCACCAATCGAGCATTTGGGTTCTCTTTTAGCAAGCGGAAGTTCAATGTTTCTTCAAACTTGTCTACCAATCCACTGTCTGGTCCTTGGGCTAATAATTCTTCCTGGTGTGACTCGTATGTCGCTAAAGGAAGTACGTGCCATGTGTGCAGCTTGACTCCATCTGGCGTTGAGATGCAGAAGGGTGTAACTTGGTGATGAGCGAACCCAAATTGCTCTGGTGTGTTTAGATCCTTGAACCACGTCAAAGTAACTTTGTGTAGGTAAAGTGCGTGAGCTTGTAGAGAGGGCGCAACGACCAACGCTCCCAACATACTGAAATATAACATGGCTGGAAGGCCAAATGTTAGACCAAGCGCCAGCATCGTCGGCCGCAGGATAGAGAACGAGACCATAGTGATAGGATATGGATGAGAAGGTTCATAGGTCAGGATTGAAGCGTTGGGATCCAGTAAAGTCAAAACATAGTAGATCTCGACCATGCCAGGGTGGAGTTGCAGGGTTCGCTAATCTGTGATGCAACGCTTCAATGTGAAAGGGACTGTGAGTTGTGTGTTTCTAAGAAGTGTCAGAACATCTTTGTTTCATCTGATGAGGCGATTGATTTGATTTCAATGAGTTCATTTTCTCTATACATTGCTAAACTCCGGGTTTTCTTGATTGCTTCAACCATAGAGTCATAGTATGGATTAGGGACAGTAACCAAGCTTAGTTGAGCAGATCAGAACAGTATCGAAGTGAGTTTTAGATGTGGCCCGGTATCATTGATATCGCGTTGTGAACTTTTTTTAAGATGTGAAATTTGCAATGGGCCAGACCTCCAAGTGAATGTCCTGTGAAATGGGCACCGGTTATTGTGCCTTCGTCTACACGAAGGGCTTGGCAATTGTCCCAACTGCCCAAGAATGCGATTGTAAGGCTTATATGGCGGTTTTCACTTTTCACTGGAGTCACCAGAAAGGCCATTGTAGACACCGACCGAGACTGGTTGGCCCTGTAGGAAGTGGCCGGCCTGCACGAAGTTGGTGGTTCTTATCACCAAGAACTCTCGCAAGTTGTAGCCTTATGGAGGCTACAACTCAACATAAATCGCATGCCTCATACTCTTTCGAGGTTGCGACTTTCTTCTGCAGTGCTGATGCAAGTGCTGATGGCGTCTCCAACATCTTCAGGAGTCGTGACCAACGAGCCCAGATGCGGAGATGGCTGATTCCTTGACGCCAAATCTTCACGACGACCGTCGCTCAACTGCGGCTCAAGAAGTTAAGCAGGCCAACTTTCCCTTGGTAGAAAGGTTCAAGCTCATGGCTATGGACATAACCGGAACAGGTGTCCAACGTCTTTTCGTTTCTTCATAACAGTAAATTCACACAAATACATCAAAACTACTAGGACCGATTCCTTGTTCGGAGGTACCCTCTGTAGAGAAAATACCAACGGGCCTATTTGAAACACCCTGTCCTGCGTCATCAATAACTTTGAGGCGTAGAATATTGTACTTGGAAAGGCCGAGCTCCAAGCACCAAACATGGTCTTCAAATGTCTGGTCTCCCAACAGGCTATTCGACAAGCTCTAGAAGAAAGGGGGAACGGGCAAGATGAAGGTGGCCCATTCACCCACGACGACAAGGGAAACTTGATCATTAAATATGTTTCAGAAAGTCAGCAAGGCCAGATTATCTTCCAGTCTTGGTAGAACTGTTCTTACACTTCTATTCGAGGTATCACAAGCCTCAAGACGGCCATGAAGCTCTTCTCGGTTGAAACTAATCGGGACTTTACTGTATTCCAACATGGAGAAGTGAATTTGACTCGGCATACAACAGCAAGGCTATCCTTCTTAAATTCGTGAGGAGGTGATCGGACGATCGTGAGACCTTTTGCCCTTGAAACATGGATTCGATGATTACGGCAATGAGACATCAACCAAAGATGTTGCCGGCACCACGACCATGACGACCTGTTATTCTTACTTTAACAGTCTCCCAAATCAACAAGTAGAGAGATGCCGTGCCGTCAATTTGGCCCAACTTCTTGCGTATAATATGCCAAGGGACTAACTACTGGCCAAACATGAGACCAGCAGACGACTCAATTGGCTTGGCGTCGATGGTTTCGGCAAAACTATCGAGATACGCATGCAAAGTAAGGTCATAAGGACTCTCTTAACTATAGCCAGAGAGTTTCTGCCCACGGCGTTTTCCGCGTCAGACAATTCTATGAAGCTTTCACGTGAAGCTTTCACGTGAGGCTTTCACAAATGTATCCTAGATCCAGTTCAGAAGTACGGCTATGACCCCTCCAAGAGCTTGGCAGGGAATTCGTATTTGACCTCGTCGACTTTATCATCCTTCAATGACACAGATATTGGCTAAAACCAAGAACTCGACGTTGTTGATTGTGCTGGACCGAAGAGGGTGCAACGATCGAGACAAGGGACTGACGCTACCAGTGGTTCAACAGACACGCATGTCACTCGGGAGTATTGGGTATATGAAGCCAGCTTCGGGTTAACTACAAACCAGTTTTCGAGTATGATTGGCAGGGACAGGTATTGGCCAAGTCTTATCCTAACGGTGCTACGAAACTGAACAAGTGCATCGGATATCTACTTCGATACAGCGAGTTCTACGCTGATGAACCAGGAGGTCGGCGAGAGACATGGCTCGACAGCATCTATGAGTGCAGCGATGCTACCGAGAAGCCCAACAAAGCCACGTTTGGCAAGGCCGACGGACAGACATACTTTAGGTTCATATTTGAGTAGGATCTCCAGCCGTACACCCTCGGCCGCAACCTTTACCAGATAGGGCAATCTACCTGAGCCATCAAGGCCATATTTCAGAAGAAGTATACCTACGATAGAGGAGGCCAACTTGCCCACAATCTTGAAGTCATTTCCAACGTTACCAATGATCAAAACTATGAAGGGGAGTGTCTAAAGAACTCACAGATCGGAGGGGTAACCTTAAATACGATGCGTATGGTCTTTCATTAACATGTTCACCAAGGCGCACACAACCATTTCGCACAGAAGTAACTCGGAGACTGGAATGGCAAGTTCTGTCACAGCTTTCGATATCTTATATGATAGACGTGAGAGGACAATCCGCAAAGACACTTCTGGAAACTGGGAGCTCCATCTTGATAATCAGCGATGACTATAACGTTCAGAGCAAGAAGGACGGCTCAAAGACCATCATGATGAAACTAGTTCTTGCTAGTATCTGGGTCGGAAACTGTAGCAAGATAGTCTTGAGCAAGTCTAGGGCACACGCCTCTAGGAACGCCTGGGTCTCACCAGCTTCGTTCAACGATGTCATAGGGAACGTGACATATCGGTTTAAGGGCACCGACGGAATTTTGATTGATCCACCACTTAAGACGACTTCGGAATATCCAAGATTAAGAGAGTGCAGTCAAGCGATACGAGCTTTCACAAGACTTCAACGTACGAAAGTGAAAGTCCTGATGGAGGCGCCGAGCTTTATGACTTCGGATCCAGATCCTCAACTGGCCACTGTACCACGCCTGATGACATTCTGGGGCTCAAGGGCATCACCAGGGCTGATGGACTCAATCGACTGGCGTCCGGGAACAATGACTCGATGATTCATACTGATACTTCCTGGCATTGGTCGTTATCAGCTGCACGCTACCTCCGTCTTTGGAGCCATTGCCCCCACGGTTGCCACACGCCGATCTGCAGCTACTGGAACTCGACCAATGAAAAAAGCATTGATATAATATACTCTCTTCATCATTGCAATGAACGAGGTGGTTTGGGGAGACTAAGCAGCCACGCCTCAGGGAGCAAGAAAATACCGGATCTTGAAATAGGGAGTCAAATGAACTCAGCAAAGAGTCCCGTAAGCTTAGGCGAGATTTAATGAAACATTTTTATTAGTTACGGCTAAGGTCCTGAGTTTTCTTTCCTCCCCTAGCCGCGGTGCTCGCCAATGTGGCCATCAGGGAAGCCATAGGTGCTTTGGGAGCAATGGCTTCGCCGGCCAATGTGGTGAGCGCATCTAGACACCTCGGACAGTCAGTTGGAGGGATGATGGCTACTGCAATAGACAATGCCATTGGTGCGGTACCGACTATCAGCAGTAAGACCCTACTCAGCGCGATATCGTTGCTGTGGACGACCGTGGCATACAATGCGACTGAGAGCAAGTTCCACAGCACCCACTTCAGTCTATATGAAGAAGCAGGCACGGCATTTGGCTCTGGCGTCGTGAGGGACGCTCTCGGAGGTCTTGTCTCAGGCGGCTCGCATCTGATCAAGTGAGGAGAATCGGGCGTGGCAAAAACTTCGGCACAAAGGTTGAACCTACAGGACTTCGCGCGGTCTTCGCTGTTGTCAAGAGCGAAGACCTGCCTCACAGAGCTAGGAAATGGGTGTCCAAGGAGAGGATGGACATGGCCAGCCCGTATCAGGGGCAGGAGAGCAGAGTTTCAAGGGCTTATCGAGCCTAATTGGGCGCAGTGGTATTGTTGGAACTCTGTGCACCGACTCGGTCAAATATCAGTCATTTGTCAATCATGGGCAAGACAGTAGATTGGACTACAGCAACAGTACAAGTAGATACACGGGCGTTATATTGACTCGAAGGACGGGTGTCACTTGCTTCAGCGCAGACACGAGCGAGTAGAGATTTGGAATAGGATCAGGTATCTAGTCAGCAAATCAGTAACTTGCTCCCGCCAAACTCAACGAATCACTTAGTCTAGCTTCCACCTCCATGTCCAGCATTGCCGGTCTTGTTGTGATCTCACGCAGGGTAGTTTACTCAAGACTCTATAACGACACATCATCTTATTCATAGGTGTATTGTGCTATCACAAACCACAACATCATACAATGACAGCATTCTTCCTACCCCAAATCAGCTGGAACTCAGCGGCTCGCACACCATGTCTTCCGCTTGAACGTCATGCTCGCCCAAGATGCATCAAGTAAAAGTCAAAGGCCATCCTCCCACCACAACTCTGTTCAAAAGTCCACCGGAACTGCAACTTAATCCTCCAACGCCTGAAATGAGTTTATCCTCTCCAGTTGTGCCCTCAATACTTTGGCACGGGTGTCTCGTAGAGCTGATGGATGGTGTTCCATCAGGTGTGTTCGGTGGCATGCAGCCACCTATTCCGTGGCTCCTTCATTTTCTGTGTTACTCTTTCGGCGCAGATGCGGCAGCGGCATCGCGACAACGCTGTTCTAGATGTTGGTACGATCACCTAGCGGCGCAGGCGTTTCCTTCAGCGTTTGAGTTGAAGTTGGTAGGTCAAGGACTTGTGACTCGGCCTCTGTGGCAGCAAGATCCGGAGTTGCTGGTTCTTCGCCCTTCTCGTCGTCGTTGCCTTCGTCATTGTCCTCTCCGTTGCTTTCACCGTTGCTCTCGCCAGTGCCTTCGCCAGCACCCTCACCCCCCATCATGGCAGCCAATCGAGCTGCACGACCTTCCTTCTTGCGAGGTACGGGAGCTATAAAGTCAGCACATCAGTCAAAGAAGTTAAACAATCTCGTGTCACTTACCTCGTCCATTCTCCTGGACATAAAATCGTCTCAGCAGGGCCACAGCCTCATCACGACCCCATCCACCTTCAATCTCGTAGCCAGATTCGAGATTTCCACCGTCTCCTCCACCAGGAGGGTACGAGACGCCCAGTGTGCCGCTTCCGTCAGGAAGCTGCGCAGGCTTTGGTGTTGGATGCGCGCTGGCAGTCTGACCATCAGCGCTGACAGGAAGTGAGTTGGCATGGATACTGAAAACACCACCTGTTCCGCCGAATTTGTCGTTGACTGCGCCGAAATAGACCTTCTTGATGCCGAGTTGTCGCAAGAGAGAAGCACACATGACGCACGGCTCTACTGTGACGTACAAAATGCTCTCCCGAATGATGGATCTATCAACTCGCGCATCAGGGTGACACTTCTGACCATAAGGGTAGAGGTGGCCCTTGGATCCATCCTCATTGCCCTCATCGGCTGGTCCTGATTCGACAGAAGATGCATCAGAAGCCTCATGTGACTGGTTCTCAGGCTTGGGCTTCAGGTAGGTTGTCCTTGGCCCATTCTTGGGAGGGTAAGAGAGTAAAGCGCCGAGGGCCATGAACTCAGCATGGCGAGTACCATTTCGAGTGACGTTGGTTGCATTCATGCCTCGAGCAATGACCTTTCCATCGTGGACAAGAACACATCCCACGGGTGTTTCGTTTGTTCTGAGAGCAAGTCGCGCCTGAATTGAGAGTTAGCCAGAGGTTAAGGGTCGCAGGGGATACACAGTCTCTGTAGAGGGCGGGAGACGGTTTGCCATTTCCAAGTGTGATGGTTGACTTACCATATCAAGAGCTTCTTCAGTGAACTTCATGTGTATCGCTCGCTCAGCTATGACAGCTGGGTCTGTGTAGATGGGGACAGCAGGTACAGTCTCACCGGCGGGAGCTGCATCGTCAGCAGCAACAGCAGGGGCAGCGGAAACGACGGGCTTGGGAGATGTTGCGACGGCCTTCTCCTCTCCGATCTTCAGACGGGAGAGCGAATCTGATAACTGTGCCGTACTTGGCGGTTGGTTCTCCTTGTCTAGGATTCCCAGGGGGGCGTACTTCTGTGGCGACGCCATATCGGAGGCAGTTGCAGATGTTTCGGTGTCGGTGAGAGCGTCTTGTTGATGGCGATTATGATATTTTGTAGATGAAGAATCTGGGTTTGTTTTGTTGCTTTTCTCCCTCTGAATATTACTGTCGTTGCTGGAGTTGCCCCTGCCCGTTTGATCAGTGTCACTGGCACTGTCAGTGTCGCCTGGAAGAACCCGCCCAAAAAGACGACGAAAGGCCTTTGCACCTGCCGCTTTGGCCGGCGAAAGACCAAGTGACTTGAAGACTCCCATGTTTGGCTTTGTCCCCTTTTTTGAGCCTCCTCTGAATACCTTCACTCCCTCCCTCGCTCACTCACTCACTCACAATCCTCCAGCCTTCACTTCAATCCTCCTCTTTACTTCTCAGTGACGAGCCCCTTCACCTTCGTACCCTCGTTATCGACAATCCCTTCAATCGTATCCAATAGTTTCCTTCTCTTTCTGATTTTGACTTTTTTCTTCCTCGACCCTGGTCCTTTGTTCCTCCTTCTGGAACAATAGGCTGACACCAAATGTCGTCTGAAACCCAAGTAACACAGGCCTTTGTGTATTCACAATTCGGGCAATGGATAACAATAATCCGATAAGCTTAATCAGAGCTCACACGAGACTTGCTTAACAAGAAAGCTCAAATAATAGACCAGATGTTGGCTGTCGCTCTAAGCTCATCGCCAAATGCAATCACTAGATTACAGGCAATCAATCGTACAGTACAGATGCCACGGAACAAAAAGGGATCAAGGTACCGTCGTGCTGTGTCTTCCTATGATCCCAGAAACATATTAATGGGAGACAAAAAGAGTGAATTTTCTCTTTTGGCCTTGAATAGATGGCTTATCAAAGTTTCCCTCCAACCTGAACAAGGTAAGAGAAAGAGTTCAAGATACTCTTGTCCTTCATCAATTTGAGAGAAGATTTCATACTTCCATTCTTACGCTAATCCCCGTTTGATCCACCGTCTAATACACATGACCCGCCTTCATAATCGCTCATCAAATCACAGCCACCCAGAGTTTACGGAACACAGATTCAGAATACGGTGGCACTGTCGCCACAGTCACAGACAAACAACACAAACTTTGCTGTTGGTGGTACTCACATCACCTGGCAGGGCAGCATAGGTCACATCACGGAGGAACAGGTTTTAAATATTATACGGCCTTGGAGGCCAGTTCAATTGATTTTGGGCTCGATGCTCGCTCTATAGCAACAGCCATTCCCTGTCAAGACCGGCGCAACTGCGCAGCCATTCACTCCTAATGCTAAATGCAATAATAAAACAAATAAAAAAGGGTGCAAGCTCTATCATGGCTCTAGCCAAAAGCCTGTATACCAACTCCATTCATTCCACCTGGTGCGCAACAAGGATTCATCGCTACACAGCGATGAGACTTCTGTTCATCGAGACCATTCGACCGACTGACGTCTTGCCGCTTCGTATCGAGCTCTGCATTCCGCAGACCTTCTCTCGAATGCTGGGCATGATACCATTGACCTTTCGCTGACTGAGTACAGTGGTTTGTGTCTGTTCCTTCCGATATTTGTCTTGGATGGCAAACTGCTGAGAGACAAAAGACCAAACGGTCGACGCGATCAACATCGCAGCAACAGATGCAAATGCTTCCATGCTTGACTGGTCAGGTTGAGTTTCAGAGCCAGTCGTCTGGTGAACTGGCACAACGAGCGCGGGAGAAGGTTGGGATATATCTTCCGCCACATTGTGAATCTCTGCATCTTGAGAAGCTGGTTGCTGTAGGTCGCCTTGTGCATCGACACGTTGGAGAACCGCTTGGGCGGTCACAGTGTGATTCTCGGATGTTCGACAACCCGATGAATCTTCTGTGCCTTCCGTCAAAATTGGTTGATAGCTTGATTGTGCTATCGTCTCCGTGGACTGCGTGCCCAGCGTCGTGGTAGTAGTGGCGGTTGTAGTGGTGGTAGTTGTCTCGAGTGGTCGAGACTCTAATTGTGCTGTTGTTACTCCGCGGGCCTCGATAATATCGCGACTAATTGTCACCTTCTCCGAAGTTAGTTGCCACGCCATCAGAAGCGAGATGATCAGTGAGACACGTACGTTACTATTCGTGGATAGCTGAGAGTCCACAGAAGACAGTGGTTCAGACACGGAGCCTTGCGCGGCGCGGTCTGACAGTGAGTTTGCGCTCGAGCTCAGAAGTTGCGAGCCGAGACTAGACTCTGGGGTAGCGGCGTAATACTCCAGGCCAGCTCCAGGGTCGCGATAGACGTCTTCGCGGCCGAGCTGGCCATGGGTAGTGAGTTGTTGAGGTGCGGATGATGAGGTCACAGAAAGCGATCCAAACAGATCGCCATTCAGGTCGCCGCCGCCAAGTTCGCCGCCACTACTACAGAAGCCACTCGAGGACTCGTTTGGCGGTAGTGGGTTCGGTGCTGGTGACCTAGGCTGACTAAGAGACTGCTTGGCAACTTCAATCGGGACCATACGCTCATCTTCAGAGAAGACTGACGCAGGAGAGTACAGGTTGAAGTCCACATAGTCGTGATTGGCTTCGGTCTGGTTGTATGGCATATACGCCGCAAGATCCGTAAGTCCTGCTAGGTCCTCGTCGCGAGGACGACGGAGTAAGTCTTGGTCTGTCGTGGGAGTGACAGGCTTCGTAGAGTCCTCGGAAAGGAAGGAGGAGGATCCAGGAGAGAAGTAGCCCTCAGGGTCATTGAAGAAGTCGTAGTTGTCATCCTCAGCAGGGAACTGAACGAATTGCTCCCATGGCTCGACTCCCTGTTCTGCAGGAGCAGCCAAGCTGTCGAGCTCGGCTGAGAAGTCTTGCTCGGGGAATGTCAATTGCGTAAAGGCATCCTGAACAACAACGGGAGTGGCCTTGGGTTCTGGAGCCACTGTCTTCGTCTTCTTAGTCACCTTAGCAGGCTGAGCCGCAGTGCTGGAAACACCACGCTTCTTGTGGCTAGGATCGCAGCGAATCTTCTTCTTTTTGCAGCTGTCGCAAGCCTTGATGATTCGCATGAGATGAGCGTGATCTCGCTGCTCCTTTGTCTTGGATCCTCGGGAAGCAGAGTTGGTCACATCACGTCCATCCTTGGTCATGATCTTCATGCCAGGGAGGTTCGAGAAATCGGTGGCCTGGGGGCTGGAGGTCGACTTGGGAGATGAGCGGCGAGAAGAGCTTGAGGTGTTCACATTGCTCCAATCCCAGGTAGAGGTAGCGGGGCTGGTGTTGAAAGAAGATCCATAACCAGAATCCTGAAGAGGGCTAGCAGTAGCAGGAGAGTCGGCAGCGGAGTAGATAGGGTAGAACTTGAAAGTCTGTCCAGTCAGGTGAGCATACTCAAAGTAGTCGAGAGCGATGCTGGCCCGCTTCTCCTGGTTGGAGGCGGGACCAGGCATGTAAGCATTGATCATCTCATCGAGCTCACGGGTGCCGATGGCAGGGAAGAACTGGAGTTGAGCACCGAGAGTAGGCTGGAAAACCGAGAATCCTTGAGGAAGAGTGTTGGTGTTGGACGCCATTGCAGCACGAAATTTCCGTTCAAAGTTACTTGAAAGGGCGAAATTTTGAAAACGGTGACGGGGCCTTGGAACTGCTGTAATACGCTCCAAATCCAATATCCTGGAGAGCTTTGGTAGGTCACGTCAGTTGGCTAGACACATCTGTGTTAGTCGATCGGCGCATTAGGTGTGACAGGTTCGGATAGTTGCTTACTCCGACCTGCTTACTCTCACGTGAAGCGTTTGGGTAAGGTACTTGTCAATGAGTCAAACGAGAGACTATGGTGTTTTGAGGTCGCTCGAAATGGGACGTGCAAGTGAGAAACAGGAAGACTGCGCCAAGAGAGATGCGTAGAGTCTTGTTTCGTTGACGCGTATCAGATTGAACTGAAGGGGGATAGAGAGATAGGCAAAGCCTTGAGGTACCGAACTTGTCGCCAGTTTCGGTGTTAGTCTAGCGTGTGTGTTGTGGTTTTGTTTAGTGTCAGTACTGAAGAGGACTATTGCGATGCAAGATACTCTCTTGATCGAATAATCGAATTAGTCGCGATAGTAACGAGGAAGAGGAAGTGAAGGAGGAAACGCCTGAGGCCACGGGGGAGGGCATCGTCCAAGTATTTCACTGTCTGTTTGATGGAAGCCGCAGGTGCCCGGGCGGAAGCATGGCGCAGCACTTCAAGGGAAAGTCAGAGTGGAGGAGATTGAGTCTTTCGGCGTGCTCGAAAAGGCAAAGCGCGACAAGGCAGAGTGACACCTAGCCACCAATCAGATGCCTGAACTTTTGTAAGATCCGCCCCAAGAAATATGCCCATTGGTCAACCTGGCCCACCATCTGCACCATCAAAGCTAAGACTTCGGCGAGAGAAAAGCATTCTTGGTTGGTCAATGCTTTCAAGCCCGCATACGAGGATGACTCAACTTCCGCGACCCCAGATTTGAAACTCGTTCGACCCCATGTGTTAGTTACACTAGGTACGGTTAAGTCGGAGGCCCAGCCATCGTTGGTTGAGTGATATCTCGTCTCGATAGTCTCAAGGAACATCGATCAACTGGGGAAACGCCGAATCATCATATCATTATTGTGTAAACTATTGACATCTCTTCAGTTATGACTCTTCGTTCTTCAAACCACGTAACTTTGTCTCGTCTCACACTCGTGGACATTCTCATATGAGAAGATAAAGCCAAAATGCAGAGGTTAAGGTAAAACTTAGAGCGATAACTCTAATCTTGTACTCTCGTCAAAACTTGAAGTGTAAAAACCTCGAGGCGGATCGTAGCCTGGTCTTGACATAACAAAACTCCTGATAGCATTGTTGGCTCCGTTTTGAACGCCAAGTGAGTTGGTCGATCAGAAACAACAATAAGGGGCCCAGTAGCCTCTTATATATCCCAGTGGAACCAGCAACATTGTGCCCAACCGTACTTATCTGGGCATCAAGTAAGCAGACGCAGCACTTCTCAGGATCCACACCTTGTTCATCCTTTAGTTCACGACACCAGAACCAAAATATTGGCCGCGTGAACCATGCCGAGAAACAAATCAAGGGGTGCTGTGGGGGTAGACACCATCCTAAACTTCGACTCATTCTGATGGTATTCGTCAAAGGTCCAAATAGGAAATCTAACACGATAGACGCCGGCATAATGCTACATTAACGCCTGTAGCCCATTCCCTTCCCCAACATGCTGATAAATCACCAAAACCTTAATGACAAGGCGCCGAGATGACTCTATCGGCGACCCGTAGATGCTTTATCGAGATCCACTGCTCTGAGCTTCTTGCTCGCTCTGCTTCTGTACGCACAACGGAGGCACTGCAGGCCCAATCGCTCACAAGGATGTTCCAGTGATTCCACAACATGGCACATCTGCAAAGACTGTATGGAACTAATCCGTCAGATGGCTTGGCTTGCTGTACCATCCACTGTTCTTGTTGCTTGAGAGGTTCTGTACATGGCCGTACCGTTGACGAGCAGCTGGGATGAGCTAGCCAAGAGCAGATAGGGTCAGACAACAGAAGTAGTTATCGTGTGAATTCGTGGCCGACCAATATCCCTGTTTACTCGAACAAAACAAGCACTGGCCTAGAGGGTCGAGCCATTCAGGCCATTTCCTTGCAACGATGCGCTTGTGCTCCTCCTGTACCTCATGGAGCTCATACACCCGTATAACTGCTTGGCATACGCGGCCATGCTCTGTTTGTGCTGCAGCTAGAGCATCCATATGGTTCAGACCATTATTTTGCGAGTCGAGAGAATGTGAGTAAAGCTGGTAGTTGACAACTCAGACGCGGAGGTAAAGTCCGGATTACTGACGAAGGGGTCCATGTGAAAGACAGAAATGCCAAAAGTATTCACAGGTAGTGTGGGGAGAAATATCGTGCCAGACAAAGTCAGTAATCCCCGGCAACGTAGTTCTCGGAAAGATCCTTCCTACAAAGAATTTCTATGCAGGCACAAGTATACAAAAATGAAGTGCCGCGCCGTATCATCGTCGAGGCATTCTTCTCGTAGGTCTCGTCATACCTAGCAGATCCTCAGCATGCCTGCTCCAGGCACCACCATTTGCTCTGCAGAACACCGGCAACTCTGCTTGAGGCACATTGTTCAAAGGGGTAGCCATCTTCTTTGGCGGCTGCACCGGAGCAATGCGAGACGAAGTAGCAGACTCAAACTGAACCAGTGTTTGGGGCGGCAACCCGGCCGCATCTTGTTTTCTTGCGGCTTTCCTACCTCTAGTCGCAGGGTTCACAATGCGCGGTCGTTGCTTTTTTTGTTGTTCTTTTCCATTGGCTGGTGGCTGTGCTGCTTCGAGCCTTTGTCCACTCGTTGAGGGGGCTTTTGCTTCAGTGTTTTTATCCTTCGTTGATGGTTGTGCTGTTCCTAGTTCTTCTTCACGTGTCGCAGGCTGTACTTCTTTGGCTTCCTTTTCTTTGGTTGAGGATTCTTGTACCTTGGGGCCCCTCGAACCTGATTCGGATGCGCTGGTTTCCTGCTCGTGCACCCTCGTTGCTGGTTGACCTATTGCGGGCTGTTTTGCGTTCGTCGGGGTTGATACTATTTCGGTCTCCCTCTCTTTTTCTTGCAACGCAGGTTCTTCTGCTTCAGATGCTCTACTATTCGGGGAGCGCGGTACTATGTCTGGTTCCTTCGTATTCGCTGAAGATCGTGATGGTCCGGGTATCTTTGCTTTTGTTGGAGGTTGCCCCTTTTCAGGCTCTTTCTCATTCATTTGTAGTTGTTCCACTTCAAGTCTGTCATCCACAGACTTATGGTTTTCTGGTGCCTCTGTTGTGTCGCGAGCTTCCACTGGAGGCTTTTCAGCTACTTTCAGGTCGTTGCTTGGCTTTTTGACCTCAGTCAGCTCAGCATGACCGACGTTGAACCCACCCATCGAAAAGTCTTCATCTGGCATAACAAAACCAATAATTTCTCTGCTCTTGACGCTTTTCCGTGACATCTTGGTGATACGTGGGCCAGAGCTGGGCTTAGGCTCGGGTTTTCGACCAGCTTTCGACGTGAGAGACAAGCCTTCTTCATCATCGGATATTGCTGGGGAGTCGCATGCTGAGGTTTCGACCTCGTTGTCGCTGAGCACGACAGGGGCTACCCTGTTTCGTGTGCGTCGGCCTGGATTTGTCCGTCGGCGAGGAGGTGTAGGGGATCTCCTATCTTCAGAAAGCTCACTAACTAAAATAGCATCTTCACTCGGTACAAGTTCGATCTCCGGCTCTTTCAGGACCTCATATTCATTGTCAGCATCCTTCTCACAGGCCGCCTCTTCTGTATTCGGGCTATGAATCGCGATTGACTGGTCATCGGGCTCCTCCACGGAGTGATGAAGCTCACTCGGCTTAGCTGAGTCTTGTCGCTTTTTCGAAGCGGTCGTCTTTGTCGTAATCCTCTCAATTGCTGGGGGTTCTTCTGAAATCGAAGCGGCGCGGACGATGGTATGCGATGATTTTTGTATAGTGCTTCCAGCTCCTGATGAGGGGAGAACTGATCTTCCTGCTGAGCCTGGTCGACTTCCTTCGTTCCTTTGAGCCAACATGAGCAGCCCGCGCCGCTGCCTTGATCTGATCCTGAGCTCTGTCCGCGGTTCCTTCGCAGGAGGAGGTTTTTCTGTATCGGTTTCTGTTGCGGATGCTATATCGGTACTCAGTGTTCGCTTCATTCCATTATGTTCCGCTGTGCTCGCCTCTTTTCTTTTGGACGTTTTTGAGCTCTCGGGGCGGTTTCGGGAGGTCTTTTGATGCGGTACCTCCACATCCTCGTCTTCATCTTCATCAACAACGATGGGCTGTTGAGCGACCTTCCGGGCAGACTCCTTTGCAGGCCTTTGTATTGCTGGGACAGAATCACCCCTTGCCTTCTTCGGGCGTGGTGGGTGGTTATCCGCAGGTGGCGCCAGGGTTTGGTCCAAGGCTGGGGAATCTTCACTTTTCGCCAACCACATGAGAAATGCTTCGTCATCGCCTATGTCAGATTCAATTGTTTTCGACGACGGTTTGGGCGCAGATGTTCGGGTTTTGGACGGTCTGTCTGCATTGGTATCCTGATGTTCTCGGGCTTTGCGTGAGCTATTCGCCGCTGCATCACTACGATGTTTTGGTGCTACGGGCTCTTGAGTGAGAAGTGAAACAACCTCGTCTTCGGGAGGCGGTTGTCGAATCTTCACTGGCTTTGAGGCTTTCGTACGATTCCTTAACAGAGGTTCTCGAGTCCGAGGAAATTCGCTAGTCCGATTGTGCTCATTACCAGCCAGCAGCTCCTTTAACGATGCCCGTTGTGTAAGAACTCGGCGGGGTGCAGCCTGACGAGAAGCGCTGATCTCCACCTCTTCAGGGTTAGGAGATAGCGGTGGTGATTTCGAGCTTCTATCAGCACACCTTGATGTGCCATCTCGTGAGACAGGTGGTGCGACTTTTGGCCTTGCTGCAGCCCTGTCGTGCAATGGTTGACTTCGAACTGGCGGTATTGAAGACGAGAACGGAGTGAGAGTTAGAGTCGTTCCAAATAAAGCCCGGGCATGCCCCATCTTACTCGGAGGCGACTCCTCTCGTCTTCTCCTTTTGCTCGGCCGTGCGTCTTCTGATGGTGAATCTTGCTGCTGACCTGGGCTCTCGGCCATCTTGCGCTGCTCGAATGGCGAGTGGGGTGAAATGACGGCCCTCCCAATTCTTGAAGCTCCTCCAACAAGATCATTAAGCGGGCGATGTCTGAGTTGAAAATGGGGGGCATTTTGGTCGTTTCTTGGTGTTTGAGTTACTGCTGCAGTCGACCCTGGTGTTCGTGTCGTCCCAGCATTTGTCCGGCGCTTCTCAACTTCTCTTGCGCGCTTATCCAGTAGGTCCGTCAGGTCCTGCTCTCGTTGTCCGGTACAGTCAGAAACTTGCACGATGGCTGCACCACGATCCAGTTCAAACTCATCACCAGGCTCAAGGTCCCCACCTTCTTGCCAATGAGCATCGCCTATAAAGTGGTTTCGATCATCATACACCATGACTCGCTTGTTGAACGTGTGATATTTGAGAACTCCATCCTGCCACCTTTTTTGCTTTCTCTTCAGATCGTGTGTGAAGAGGCAAATGAAATCCACCACGAGGGCAGTCGTGGGAATGGAAACAGAAGTCATGCTTGACGACAAAATTGGTTATGACTTCTCGAGCTCATAAAACAATGACTCCTTCAACATTTCGATGTCATCAAAATCGTTCAAATCTGCTGTTGCACATAAAGTCCACGAAAAGACAAGGGTTTCACTAACACGAGGTGTACGAGGCGGAACGCGTAGAGTTAAATTGAATTGGCTCTAACGGCAGGCAAACGCGAACGCCAGGTCACGTGCTGACTCTACCAGCTCTTGCTGCCTAGAGTGTCGCCTACCCTGTACCTTGACTGGTCTGTCCCAGGCAGCACCAAAGAAACAGAAACCGATGCATCATTTACATGTAAGTTCCAGCCCAATTACACCCGTTTATTGTTGGGACAGTAGGGCTTCTCGGCAGGACAATGTCTGTTTTTTTATCCCGTTTTTGCGACATGCTGCTTTTGCAGACTAGGTTATTAATGTCAGATGTAATTGGGGGGGGGGTTGGAGAAATATATACAATGGAGCCGGCATGGAAGAGAAATAATTCAATGGGAACAGTGTCGTCAATGGTACTGCCTAATCATTGCCCAGCCCTACCGTCTGACATGCTTGCTACATCAGAAAGTACTATCAGCTCCTTTGTTACGGGTCACTTTGACATCACGGAGAACAGCATATACTTATCTGCGGGAGATGGGTGGCCCGGTGGTCACCATTTAGTCCTTACAAATGAAATGTATTCTATGGGTATCATGCCTCAACACGTACGGTATCAAATTGTACCAGATGCAGCTAAATAACACGCTGAATGCCACCTAGGAGGAATATCAGGCCACTCACTGATGGGCTCATCTCCAACCAACGCCCTTTGTCAAATGAAAATAACAAGTCCAGCCAGTTTCGATGCAAGAACCATGCTCAATCTGTATGCATATGCCACTCTATCTTAACATCCCAACACAGTAACTGGTAAGAAAAAGCAATTTGTGAAATGTTGGCATTTTCTTTTTTAGCGACTCATGTAGTCACCACCAGCGGTGGCTTTTTCAAGCTCCATGGGGGTGATAGGACCGGGACTTGATATGGGAAGAAGTCGGGGGGATAAGGGCTTCTGATAGCCGGGAGTAGCAAAGCGACAGTCCCGGAAGGGGAGGTCATTGAGTGACAATCCAGGCTTGTCGCCAGACTTGGCCGAGCTACCAATGAATTCATTTGCAGCCATACTTGTTTGTGTAACCATATCGCGCTTATACTGGAGCAATTTGCGACGAAGCTCGCTGTCGAGTTTCGCCTGGCCACTTGCATGGGGGATTGCACTGGAATCGGATCCAACATTGGAGGATACGCTTCCAGACAAGGGAGGTCGAACTGATTGGGCACCATATTTCCTTTCGTAGTTAGATGGGTAGTATTTGCCCATGGGGACAGGCTGGTCGTGGAAGCCTGGAGCAAGGTAAGAGGCGACGGGAGTGTTTGAGTGAGACATGACTGCACTTTGAGCTGGATGAGAAGTGGGAGAGTCGGCATAGATTGGTCCAGATTCAGAGATGAGACGACTCATGCGAGTGTCGGGATGATGCTGGAAAGGGTGTGGCCGATGGACACGACTGTTGGGATCCTCGTGAAGTGGGAAGTAACCTCTGTCACGGTGTTAGTCCACGTGGTAAAGATGAATGGAATGGAATTGACTGGGAGAACATGGGAAATGGATGGATGTCTTACCCAGGAAGGTCACCTCTTGCTGATAAGGGTTCGGGAGGCGTGCGCGCGGGAGCAGAAGTGAAACGTCTGATTTGAGGTAGATCGATAGCTATAGGTCGAACGTGGCTGCGGCTGCGGCTGCGCGGGGTTGAGGGGGCAGATGGAGGAGCTGATGGAGTGCCAGGAGCAGACTTCTCGTTATCGTCTAATAGAGAGGGGACATATGTAAGTAAAAAGGGAAGACCAGTAAGAAGAATAAGGTTTACGATGACCGAATGCGTAGTGACCAAGGGAGGGCCGATGACAACAAGATCGAAAACAGGATAATTGAGGAATAGCACAGGATATAAGAACATTTTAAAGCAAAAGCCGGTAGTGCACTTCAGGGCCAGTCCAGGCGTCACTCAACGGCCAACCCCGGGATGGTTGATGGGGGCCACTAGACTACCCCGCGATGGCTGGGAAGTGAGTGTGGGGAGAGCAACGAGTAGCGCGATCAAGCATGGCCCATCATCCCGGTGCAAGAGACATTTTGACTCGGAAATGGTTGAGAAGAGGTGGAGAAGGGGCAGATGATTTGAGGGGAAAAGGAAAAGATGAGCGAAATAAAAGTGAGGAGAATTGTGGAAATCGGGGAGCGCGACAAGTCAAGCCGATCAAAGGGCAACGACTCAAGAGATGGATGTTGAAGATGGTCAAGCTTGAGAAGCCAATATGGCATTCTCGAAAACGGGGGGTGCGGGAGCCTCCCGAGACCTCAATCCCGCCCCGCGCGCTTTGCGCCAGTCAGTCGCCGGATGCATCATTGGTTAGGATGCTCCAATAGCCAACTTGGATAGCGTTGATAGGCACAACTATTGATGCATTGCGCTGTGGGACAGGGACAGCGACGTGGAGGCGGCTCTTACATGATTCGACCTCTTCAGAACAAATACCACTTTTCTTTACACAGCATCGCATCCATTCGTTGTACATACTTTTTTCTGGTGTTGTACAACTAGAGCTTATGCCATGTGTCAGGGTCTCTGGGGTTCGTTGAGGGGAACTTGTGGCGCCGAACCAAGTCTGAGCAGAAGAACGTGTCTCGCCTCGGAGCTTTTTGCACGCTGCGATGCGATGCCAGCTGCCCGGTTGAGCACCGCCCGTCTCCGTCCGGGATCGTCGGCCGGAGGATAGCCCCAACGTCCGACCGCAAGAAGCTTGAGATCACTCACTTGAGGCCAGGTGATGAAGATCATCGAGAGGGAGGTGGGGATGGATGGGCAATCAGGGGTCAAACGACTGGATATTGGATATGCATTCCAAGCATTCCGTACAATGGATGTCAAGGCCAATGCTAACTTACCTGAGAAGTAGGAAGTACGAGGTTCAATGTCATCAAGGTCAAAGAATCCGTCTTGTAGTTCATTTGGTCTTCTGGATGGAATCGCGGGGGTGTTTCGTCCAGACAGGTCGAATTCGCCGATAATTTCACCTGATCGTGGGCTTTGAGGAGGAGGAGGAGGATGAGGGTTGGCTTGGCTAGCTTGGTCGGAGTTCGTAGACATGGAGCGCCCTGGCATGGAAGGTCGAAGTCGGGGTGAAAGATAAGGAGATTTGATGGTTCTGGCAAAACTGGCCATATCGTCGTTGTAGTCGTGATTCAATGTCTGAGGTTTGAGTCTTTGATCTCTTGGAGAATAGCTATTCGCCTGACTGAGAACCCAGCCCGAGTCTTGAATCAAGCGCCAACGCCGCTGCATAAGTAGGTTTATATGGAGGATTGAGAAGAACCAGGAGACCGAGTGGACGGGAATGGATGAATGCGCGCTCAGCTCACGGGAGGGCGGCGGCAGTCGGGGAGGTTTGATGATTAACAATGAGGGGCAGGCCGTGTCGGTGTCGCAAATGACGGGAGGCCAAGAGTAGATAATAAGAGTACAATAGAGTGACTTTTTCGAATGTGAATGTATTGGGCGGAATGCCACGGAGGACGGATAAAAGAAGTGAGGCGAATGGATAAGGTAGGTAGGTAGCTGTAACTCAAGAATGTGATGGCGGCGTCAAGATGTAATGTTGTAGTATGTAAGCAAAGCAAGCGCAACGCAACGCACAGGAGTGCAGTAGGTAAGATGAGTGATGGGTATGCCTATTTGGGCGAGAAATGAAGGGTTCCCTAAGAAATGAAGATCGAAGGGTTCCGAAACGGTTTTGTTATCGCAAGCGAGACACACTCTAGACACACTCTTCCTCTTCCATGGATGGATGGATCCAATGGATCCCAATGTCAGAATTGATCTTGCCTCTCCCGTTCCATCCTGGTTCTCTCCAGCGCCTCCCAACCCCCAAAAAGTGGGAGCTCCAACAAATCACCTCGCGAGTACCTCAAGCGAGGAACATCGGGACGCAGAGCCAGAAGCCAGAGAAGCCCAAGATCCAGGGCAAGGCGAGGTTTAGTGGATCGCTTCCAACACGTACTGTACGGTGACCGTCTCTGCCTCTGTAGCGGGTTTCCCAATGTTTCCGATGCTGGAACCCGCTATAAGGTGCCCGTTGTGGAAATGCGACATGCAACCACGAGTTTGGCAGGTATCCCGCTAGGACTTTTGAGGCACATTCTGGCTGGGGTGACCCTTGATTTGTACCTGGTTGCATGCACCGTCACCGTACAGAAGGCCAAGGAAATACATGCGGGACGACCCTGTGAGCCACTCAAAAGTCACCAACGCAAACAAAGAAACCAAGCACAGCGTTAGCTTTGCTTTGGTCTCGTTTGGGTTTTATTGTTTGCTGTGCCATCCCGTCTACGGCCAGACTCTGATGCTTTGCAGAGACGACGAATTAGAACTCGCGGTCAACGTCCTGTCCTGGACGCAGCAAACTAACGAACTAGTCCCTGGGATTTACTGTAGGGACCCTTTGAAAACGAGACCCCTCCTTGGTTTGTTCTTGGTCAATGACGTCCCGTATCAACGGTGTATTTATCCGACTCCGCGAATATTCTTCTTTCCAAGTCTTGGAAGACACAGTCACAGTCACTCTTTGTGGAGAGACAATTTTGCGCGTATGGAGTATGTACCATAGTATTGTGTACATGCGAGGTTTACATTCAGGAACTTATGATCGCATTTGCTCACAATTCCCATTATGGGTATTCGCAATCTTAGACCCTCGTATCACTACAACTTGCTCACTCACAACCACCACCATCAACTAAAAAAAAGAGATGGTATCAATGAGACATTTGAGCATTCGACCGCTCGTGTTCAGTGTCAAATGTCGTAGAATATTCCCACGTGCATTTCTTATCGCTCAACTTACCGCCTCTACAGGCTACGATCAACACTCACATCACCACCAACGCTGCCCAACTTCTCCGCCAGTACATATCAACAAAGAGGACAAGAGATCATCAACAGATCCTTGCACCAAAAACAAACGGGCTTTTAGAAGCGGCCCCCACTTGGAGCTTCCATCAGGCATCTGATCGACGTCATGGCAAGAAAATAGCCTGGCTTGGCCCGCTCACAAGCGCCGCTTGCTTTCGCCCGTGAGTCGAAAATCCTAATCCCCTTAAGGGTCAGGGTCAAGACACAATGGTCAGAGCGAGAGACGCAGCCAGTCAAACGCCGGACCCTTGGAGAAAGGAAAAAAAAGACCCCTTCTCCCTCTGAGCAAAAGTCCGTCATCGTCACATCACCCGTCGGAAGCGTTGGAGGCGAGCGTGTCCACGATCGACGATCGACGCTCGCCCCTCTTTGCTCTCTCTCTTTTCTGCTTTAGGTCCTGGTCAAACTGGTGCAACATCCTTCTCCGTGGTGGTGCCATTTCGACGCTCTTGAGGGTACTACAAAAGGGTATCTCGGATATCACTCTGTCTTGGCGTAAACGGTGGTTCGGCAAGCTGCACTGTTCTTGGCTTTGTGTTGCCAATGCCAATGTCCGTGGTCATTTCACAGCATGGATCCTACAGTGACTGCCCGTTGACTATCCATTGGTTAACCAAGTTTCACTCATACCGGCGGCCATTGGCAGATCTAGCCACCCATCTCACAAGCCATGTTGCACGCCGTACGGGAGGCTGCCGTAGATGGTTGCACTAATAAGTGTGATATTCTCGATTCAGTTGATAGCGATAAATTTTGAGTTCGATGCAGATATTAGTGTTTCAGGAACAAGCAGTCTTTGTCGAAAAAGGAAAAGCAAGGAAACACAGAAGAAAACCATGGTATCAAAGTCGTGCCAACATCTCGTCTCGTCTCGTCCATTCCCATCCCAGCATACAGACACAGAAAGCACGCACACACGCGCGCACACACTCAAACAGCCCGACCTGCAGGCCTCCCTTCCCACTACCGTTCCATTACCATTGCCGAATATCTCCGTCGCGAGTTGCATTTGTGTATCCCATATGCAACCATCCTCAACATGTCCGTCTCTTTCTATAGGGGCTAGATGCGCCCGTTTGTGTCTCATCAGACATGAGCGCGGCCAGTAAAGCGTGAACGATTGTCACGGTGCTTCCACCAGTAGCCCAGGGCCGCCAAGGTAGCAATGAGCCAGAGCAGGGCGCTGGCGAGATCGACCCAGACCGCGTTCTTCATGCGCTTGACACCACCGTCACCCTCGGCGTCCTCATTGATGTACATCTGCAGGTTTCACAAATGTCAGCCAAACGATGCCGCCGATCGTTTGCAGTAAGCACTTGACGGATGATGGAACGCACCTTGCCAAAGACGCCAAAGAGGGCGATCCAGAGGACGAATAGAATAAAGTCCCATACCGCGACAACAAAGCCGGCGACACGCAGGACAAACGGGATAAAGTAGAGTACACATGTCACGGCAGAGATGCTACCAACAACCACGGCGTAGACCTGTGCATTGAACTTTTGTCAGCACTGTACTGTACTGTACTGTATTGCATTGCATGGTAACAATGTGTATTTGCACGTTGACGAACGGAGGGAGGGAGCAAGTCACTCACCCACTTAGAATCAGAGTATTTGCCCTGCTTGTTCGCATTGTGAAGGTCGGTACCATACAAACCGATAGTGGTGAGAGCCAGTGCGAATAGGAACAAGTGGATGGTGGAAAACACCACATAGCTGATAGCTAGATCCTTGATACCCATGGTCGCTTTGCTTGCTTTGCTTTGCTGTGGTCTGTGTCGCCGATTCGAACGGGATCTCGCAAGGGGGTGGATATTACGAGAAAAGATTGACGAGAAGAGGTAATCGTAGGAGCGGGTCAGTGATTGATTGATTGATCGCAGACTCAGATGCAAAGGAAAGAGGATCGCGAGTTTATTAGGATGATTAGGTTGAGTCAATAGAATGAGCTGGTCACTGAAGCGTCACTTTGACTGGGCGTGCAAAATTGTCAAGCTTGGCGAAAACTCACTCGTTCGTTCGTTCGTTCGTTCGTAGGGTAGACCGCCTGTTAATTAATACGTAGCGTACCTGGCGAAGGGAAGCCTCTGCCGTCATTCCTGCGACCTAAGAAGCGAGAGATCGACCTAAAACTTAACAGAGTCTAATTTCTCCCTAGGAAATTGTCGTGATTCACTGATATGACCCTATGACGTAGTGCAAAGCAAGCTTGTTTTAGTCGCTCGATGACCCCTGGACTCTGACATCTAGACCCTGAGTCTCTGTTCTAGAGGCTTCGGATTATCGAACCTCCGCTTTTAGAGGCCGCCTTGTGATCGCTTCAACCAAGGAAGAGAAAGTCATGCAGAGCTGAAAATTGTTAGCGGGTGAGTTGTTAAAGTTTATTAGTTTAGTTAGCGGGTAATTTCCAACCTGGAGTTTGGGTCCTTTCAAAGTTCAACGTCAACGTCAACACTTGCAACAGTTCCCATCTTACATCACTATCACGACCGCCCTACAATATGTCGCCCCGTAAACAAACAACGGAATTCGGCCTGTGGGTTCAGGAATGTGCATCGTTGAAAATGCAAATGTTTTAGATCAGGTGTTCTCGAGAAGCTAGTGCTGATAAAGAAGAGTTCTCGAAGTTTTGAGGTCATAATGTCTGATTGAGGCTTACCATGTAAGTCAGCCAAGTTAATGGCGCGCATGACAATTTCAAGCGTGACTTTTTGAGATTCACATAATGAGAGAGTGGGAAATTAGCTTGACTTGAAAATCACATGTCTCGTGAGAATGGCATTTGAGTTGACTACGCTAATATCTTGGGAAGTCCAATGTTGTTGATGCGGTTTTGGGAAGTCGGTGAGAAATACGAGGGACGAGAGTGTGAGGTTGATTGGATAAGTTTCAAGCCCAACCATCTCACTCATGACAAGAGTGTCTCCACTGTTGACGAGGATAAACACCGTTGCCTGAGTCTATCGAATAAGCTTATTACCTTGATAGTTTCGAGGCTATGCTTGAGCTCTTGGTAAATTGTTGTCCTGACCATGTGTTCAGTGTGAACGTTGAAAGTGCTGTTTGAGAATAGGGTAGGCTTGCTTCACCCAAACCCCCGGATATTCGTCCAGGAACATGTGTAGCATCATCGATCTTGGCTGCAGATGCCCCGAGTAATACGGCGTTTCCGGCAGTCGCTGAAGCCAATAACGAGGATTGGAGAACCAGAATTGCGAGGGAAGATACGACGTTGAAATGCTCATATCGGCATTCCCACTATCACCCCAACCCTCGCTTCTGAGGAGGTAGAGACGGACGAGACTAATAAACTCATGCCTAAAACAGTGAACAAAATTGGGCTTCATTGGCTAGAAAGACTGGCTAGAACCACATGGTCGGCAGGGAAGTTCGGGGCGGTGTTGTGTCATTGACTCAGCCTACCAACTTATCTACCAGCCAATTCGCTGACTCACATTTTAAGCCGCATGCACGCAGAGCCTCAACATTGAATTGAGTGAACGGTTTCTCTGTCGGCAGGGTCCGTGAATGCGAGGCGAATTAGGGTGCTAGAATGAATCAAAATGCCGTATCACTCCCTATAATCTTGCCTAGGTAGCTGTAGCTGCACGCTGTTGGGGCACAGTCTAGTTTCCAGCATCGCCTCGCATACGAGACGACACTACGTCCCAAACTAGACTCCTGACTGATTCATAGTCGCTGCCTTGCTCTAACAAACAAATCAAGCGTTTCGAATTCGCGAAGAACAATGAGCCTAAAGCTTCCAGAAACAGGGCTATGCTCAATCATCCTGGAGCAGGCCCCTGAGGCATCCCTTCTTTCATCCTGTCTTCCTCGCTTCCCAGCCAAACAATGACTATTGCAAACCTGTTCCGTACTCCCACTACAGGATGGAAACTCGCTTTCAGCAGATAATCATCGCAACTATAGTCCAAATAGTGGCACTGCTATCGCCTCGAACTCTAATCCTTGTTATTCACTGACTTGGACTTCATCTCGTGTGATTTGTGTCAACTACAATGGAGTTGTTACTAGATGGAACTCGGAACTTACAGGCCCCTCTGCCATGTACGCCTTGGATTGAACTGTCTATAGATTCCTATATAACCATGGCCATTTGCATGTCTCTGATCATGATACCAACACACTTCACCACTCACCAACACTCTTAAGACTAAAGCACATCTTGTGCCTACGCATACCAACACTACAACTCATACTTTACTACTTAAAAAACCCAACAATACTATCAACCATGGCTGCCATTAACTTGTATGTCGAGAACATCCACTGTCACTATCAACATTAGTAGTCTCTAACCACTTCCAGCGCTTCTACCGCCTGCTCTGCTGGCAACCGCGGACAGCTCGTCGACGGCGTATCTCAATGGTGTTGCGTGAGTACCTAGTTTGAAGCTGGGACTTTGTACAGAGATATACTGACCTTCACAGTGCAATTGCAACTGCGGCTGGCAACTTATCTCAACCAACCCTGCTTGCCCCGATTGCGGAACCCGTCGTTGCGATGGCTGCACCTACTGTTAAGACATGAAACAACCGTCTCACTTCGGCCTTGCTGCTGAGGTCTTATCTTTCGCTTCTTGAAGACTGGTTCTTGTATTACTAGGGTATGTGGATGGCCTAGATCTTTGGAGTTGGAGGACGTTTGTCTTGGGCTTTTTGCGCAAAATACCTGGTCTTTCAAAAGCTTAGAATCTTAGAAGGGGGCTCACGCTTGTTTTGATTTATTTCCTTTGTTTATCATAGAAAATCCAACTACTTACGCTCTTTAACAACATGGTCTTCGAAGTGACTCTTTATTGCTAGCTTACTAGTGCTAAGTCTATGTGTTTGTGGACATTGACAAACTCGGAACCTCCAATATGAGACAAAGCTCTAGTCCAAACTTTCGTGTCTAGACAACAAATGAGCAATCTTTAAACAGAAACGTGGTTTTATTCGTAAAAGGGTCTAGATTTAGCAGTGACTTATACCCGTCTCTGGACCGAGGCATGATGGATGACGCCCCACCTCCACCAACATTAACCGCTATTTGTATGGATATGAGAACTCGCTCTCTTATTTACGAGGTCAGATTTGGTCGCTGCAATATTGGTTCTACCTGTAATAGATCTTAGCAAGTTATCATTACTTTACACTTCAGTCATCGGTCATGGCAGATCTCGGCCCTCCTTTCCATCCCATAGCGGGCATTGCAAACTTCCGTGATCTCGGCGGTCATCCGCTGCCTATAAAGTCCCGCCCCGGATACACAATCAGACCCGGCCTCGTCTTCCGCTCCGCAGAACCATCCCGTCTCACCGAGGACGGCATCTCGGCGCTGCAGGACCTCAAGATCTCTCACGTCTACGACTTGCGCTCGCGAACTGAGATCGAGCGCTACGCTACCGGAACCCGAGAGTGGCCCGGCGCCCAACGGGTCTTTACTCCGGTCTTCTTAGACGAGGATTACGGCCCGGAGGCTATTGCGCTGCGCTTTCGGAATTATACCGCCGAAGGAAGCCAGGGATTCGTTGAGGCGTATCGGGGAATTTGGGAGACGGGAACGGATTCTATCAACACTATTCTCTCACATCTTGCCAGACCCGATCCCTCACCCTTACTCATTCACTGCACTGCCGGCAAGGACAGAACTGGCGTGGTCTGCGCTTTCATCCTGTCTATATGCGGTGTGGATGAAGGGACCATTGCTCATGAGTACGGCTTGACTGAGGTTGGCCTCGGTGACTTTCGAGAGGAACTCCTTGCTGCTGTGATGAAGAGTCCCGAACTCAGAGCCAATCCTGAAGGTGCTCAACGATTACTGGGAGCCAAGCCTGAGAACATGCTTGCTGCTTTGGAAGCACTTCGCAAACAGCATGGCTCTGTCGAGGAGTATGTGGTCAAGAACTGTGGTCTCACAGAGGAGGATCTGGAGCAGATTCGAAAGAACTTGATCGTGCCCGAGGAGAGCAGGCAGTAGTGCCGATGAGTTATGAATGACGACTCTGGATCATGATGAACATCAATGGAAATGACAGATTTAGCACATTTATAGAGGACCACATACAGAAATGCAAGCGCTATTCATCATCTCTGGACGAGTATACAGTCCATGTCTAATTAATACATGGCGTTGGTATTCGTATAGTACAGTTTCGCCACTCCGTATCCCATATATATTCATACACTTCAAGGCACCGACGTAGGAATCTTGACCAACCCACGCTTACGGTCCTCGAAAGGCGCACCGTAACGCCATCCAGTTCCCTTCCTTGATCGACCATCACGACCAACATCATCAACGTTAATCTCCTTAAATCTGAACTCGTAGCGATCTGTCTTGACACGCTTCGTTTGCGCCTCCTCACGCTTACGCTGGTCCAGAATCTTCTTGGCTACCCTGTCCTCGTCTGCCTGTGTGACTGCTTGGAACTTGGCTACTGCCTCTGGTCGAGCAGTGCCCTTGATGATTGCTTGCTCCATCTTGATGAGCTCAGGTTGAGGTGATCGCTGATCGGCGGACAGCATGTTGTCGTGGAAGGCCTTGGCGGCATCTTCTCTTGTGAAGTGTCGGGATTCAGACACTGGTGTGAATAGTTGTTGTAGGGTAAGATTGTGTACGTGAATCTCGTTGATAGGCTCGTGAGGAATATTTTCCTCGCCTTCATTGTAATGTGTTTTGGGTAGCATCTTCATA
Source organism: Fusarium musae (assembly GCF_019915245.1). Classification (NCBI taxonomy): domain Eukaryota; kingdom Fungi; phylum Ascomycota; class Sordariomycetes; order Hypocreales; family Nectriaceae; genus Fusarium; species Fusarium musae. The sequence continues at coordinate 3,372,740 of NC_058392.1, read as the reverse complement.
ACTGCCTTGGCATATGGTGTTGCTAATTGCTTGCCCTTTAGGTTGGTCAGCATTGCTATCAGAAGAGTAAAAACGAGCAAGCCCAAAATCAGATGATGCTATCAGAGTATATAAAAGTATAACCATGTTTGTGTCTTCAAGACTAATCGAAAATTTTGTTTTGGTCTCATCATGTAGCAGGGCAGATAGAGCTTCGCCGGGATGGTACTTACTTCGGAGAGCCATTGCTTCTCAACCTCCTTCAGTCGCACAACAGCAGCAACTCTCCTCACGTCGATGTGCATTTCAGCAGACACCGCCTTCAGAGACATGCCCTTCGCCGTCACCTTCTCATAGATGATCTCCCTGGTCTGATCTGAAAGCACGGGCTGACTTCGGAAGAGGGGGTTGAGAGGAAAAGGCTGATCGTTGTGAGGGCCAAGGTAATTAGGGCCGTTGCCAGGCTCAGCAAGATTCTTGCCGTTGCCTGAGTTCAACCACTCAAACATCTGCGCACGACCCTTGCTCATCTTCTCGCGGCATGGCGTTGTCGAGAAGGTTCGGAGAAATGGAGACGAGGTCCTCGTGGAGAGGGAAATGGTGGCATCGAGGCCAGCCAGCGGCGTCGATGCACCGCGCACTCGAGGAGGCATGGTTACAGCGGGTTCAGATTCTCTCTGACTCTCTGCTGCATTACATGCGACCCAGGTCCAATTGATTAGAATTGGTTGGATGTCAGGTCGGGAAAGGCTGCACTTGTTTGGAGGTGTTTAATGCGGTTCCAACTGTGCAGCAATTTTCATCCCGGGGGCCAAATTATTCCGTATTCCGGCCCGATATCACCAACCACGCGATCCACATCAGATGGGGCACAAATCAGTGAGACAATGAAGGAAGCTCTCATCCAAGAGATGAGATGAAAAGTAATTGACTGATGAATTAATACATAGCTTGGTAGAGCATTTGGACTGGGTTTAATCATGCCACTGAAGTGTATTCGAGCTCTAGATTCACCTCGTCAGAAACATCATCACCTCGAACTACCTTATAGCTTGCGTCTTCTCGACATGTATTATTCAAGTCTCATGGCATTATAAAACATTGGTATTCGTATATATCTGTTACCTACGCCATCATGCTTTGCGTCCATTATACAGCTCCCTTCTTACCCAGCTCCCGACAAACATCAAATGCCAAACATTAATCCTATGGCGAAAACTATAGGTAGCAGATAGATCTCTGAGGCAACTCATGTTTGCTGTTGCCTCGGCGGGTGAATAATACCAATGACTCGTTTTTGGTTCGTCTCGCGTTGTGCCAGAATATGTGTTGTTCCCTGGCGTATATTCTACTGTCAAGACCAGCCCAGCTGTGCTAAAGCATGTGTCTTCTGATATCCAACTGAAGCTATCAGCCGGGTTTGGTCATCGAGAGTCGATTCTTCTTTGATTTAGCTTTGGCTGCGGCGACGGCTGCCTTCTTAGCAGCGGCGCTCTCTTCAGCCTCTTGAGAAATCTCTTTCCACTTGCGCCAGCCATCAAAGTCGATGAGGGCTTGCATGCAACCCCACTCCATTACCTTGCGCTCTAGCCAGACAAAATTGACGGGCTATATCATGGGTTAGCTACTTATCTCTGATTCTTAGTGCGATTTACATACCTTGGTCAAAAAGTCGTTACAGCCAGCGGCTAGAGCTTCGTGTCGGTCACTCTGTAAGGAGCTAGCAGTCAAAGCGACAATAATCACAGGACTCTTGAACAAGGATGGATTCTGTAGGCGGTCTTTGTCATCGAGTTCGTCGGGGTTTTCCGTCGTAACCACACCATCTGGTGATGATGAAAAGACACCAATTGAGTTGACTCTTTCTAATCTTCTGATTTCCCGAGTCGCTTCGAGACCGTTCATGACTGGAAGTTGGATATCCATTAGAACCAAATGAAATCCGCCAGTCCTCCACTTCTTCACAGCATCTCTTCCATTCATGGCGGTTGACCATCGCACCTTGAGGCGCTTCACAAAGGCTTCCAAGAGTTTCAAGTTGATAGGGTTATCTTCCACAATCAGGACGTTGATAGGAGGCACGCCGCCATTGAGCATGCCCGGTGGTAAACTAGGATGTTCGGCTTTCTTGCTCTTCTTGGTTTTCGCCGTAGGTCGAGGTGAAGTTGGCCTGACCGGAGGTGTCGATACACGGACTGCCGAAGGTTCTGGGGCGGGAGGCGTCGGGAGAGGAGGGGCAGCAGGTGGCATACCAGGTTGATCTGAAGAGTTTGAATGAGTTCGTGAATGCGGTAGCCTCGGGTTGAAGTGTTGCGTACCGTGGTTCGCATGATTCGCGGCGGCGGCGGCAGCCAGTGACACGGCAGAGCCATTGGCAAGCAGTGTTGGGGACGATGTATGTGTGCGGCCTAATCTGGGACGATCCGGACGATCGCGATATGCGCGTGATCTACCAGGCGACGGAATAGGTGGAATGTGGCCAGTCCCTAACACTGCGATTGAGTGCGGGGCCTGAGGATTAACATGCGCCGGAACTGCAACTGGAAGATGTGGTGAGCCGACAGCGCCAGGATGGGCGGCGACAGATGGAAAATAGCCATCACTTGTTTCCGTAGGCCGACCGTCCTCGCTGTAGTAGATGTTTCCAACATAGGCTGGAACGACGGGGCGCGGGGAAGCTTTAGGTGGACGCCTTGGAATGTCAATTACCAGAGCTTCTTCAACGGTTTGTCCACCTGGATAATAAGCATCGAGAGTCCGGCCCATTGGCTCCTCAGGGTTGAGGACACGTTCTGAATGTTGATCGCGAGGAATAATGCGTATGTTAATGTCTGGAGAGTCGAAGCTTCGACCGAGTGAGTTTGAGTATTTACGTAGAATCATATCGCGGACATCATCGACCAGGTCATCTTCGTTGACGGTAACGAGGGTCGGCGAGGCATGAGGCCGCTTGACCCAGATCTTTCGGGTCACCATATTTCCGTTAATAGGCGCGTATGTGGTGTTCTGGCTGTATCCAGGTTCGTTCACGGGTGGTGAAAGGAGCGTATTGATCAATGTCGTCTGGCGATTCGATAGCAAGCTCTGTCGCCGGGGCGGCGGGGCTGGTCGTGATGGAGAGCCAGGGGTCCCAGCTGTTGGAAGGCCAGGAGACGGGGCGACAAATGTCGTCGAGGTTGCTGCCGCCAGAGGCACAAAGGCGGCAGACTTTGGAGAGTTGGGAGCTTGGTCGAGACTCAGCACGTCGTCGTCATTGTGACCAGCAAGCTCAGAACCAGCGTCCAATTCAAGACTTGCGACCTTTCTTGGGCGCGCAGTAGGTGAAGGGGGTTCCAAGTCCTGGGAGTCTTCGTGGATACGGTCGAGATTGGAGCTTGCCTGGCGCAGACGCGATGGTGAAGGCTGTTCCGGAGGATGAAGTGAGGGAGAGAGCAACAGTGGTTGATTGAAGTGAAGTCTTGGATGAGGTTGTGGCGGGTGCAGATCACTATGGGGCGGGAGCTGGTCGCTAGAGCTAGTGGCGGTTGTATCAGGCTCTTCATCCAGGTCATCGAGGCTCTGCTGATCTATAGGCGGAGACGGCTGTTTCAGTGGCTCACTCGTGGTGTCGGGTGCTGTGGAATTGTCGTTAGCGGGTGGGACCGCTGCTTCAGCACCTATTTCCGAGGAACTCTTGGCTGTCGACTCTGAATTTGAATTTGAGTTTGAGTTTGAACTCGACTTTGGTGCTTCTGAGACATCATCGCCATCTTCTCGTTGTCGATGCGAACCATCGGGCGTCGCTGTCATGCCATGTCGGCTACTCACGGTGCCCCTCGAATTGCTCACGGCCCGCTGAGACGAATGGTCCCCATCTCCGTCACGAGCTCGAGAACGATCGCGATCCCATAGGTGACGACTCCCGAACGACGACGAGGTGGTGTCGGTAATGCTCCGACTGGAAGATGCCTGTGAACCCGCCGTCGAGTGTCGCCTTTTGGTGAACTTGGCTCGAAGGCGCGAGGCGATATCAGTAGCTCCCATTAGGTTGACATTGGCATCCTTGGGTGGCAGGACGCGACCGGGACGTACGTGGAGTCGGAGTTGGAGGTTTGAAGGTGAGGCGATATAACAGGGAGACTAAGTTAACGGCCCAACTGTTGGCGAAATTCGGGCAAAGAATTAATCTAGACAAAGGAGACGAAGACTGAATGAGTGAATGAGTGAAGACAGCCAAAAAATTGCAAGTGAATGGTCTGTACCGAGCTTCGCAATATTATGGACAGTGGAGGCAAGCAGACAGACAGGCCTTCAAAGCTCTCGGAACAGGGTATATCAACAAGCGAGGCCGATAAGGATCAAAAGGGGAATAAAAGAACCTGACGATCCCAAGAATGAAGAACCAGAATCAGGTAAAAGAAGAGAAAAGGCCTGTCAAGGTAATAACGGAAGTAAAGAAAAAAAAGAATCTCCAAGGGGTAGATCCGCCGTTGCAGTGTCGATGGGATCCAGAGCCAAAGCTTTCCCCCAGGATCCAATATCAAGCACAAGTACAAGGACAGGCACAGGCACAAGCAGGCAAGCAGGCAAGCAGGCAAGCAAGCTTGGTTGGCCTTTTTTAGGCGTGCTTTCGGGCCTCGTTATGATCGTGATTGCGCGCTCGTTTTCCTGGCCAGGGTAATCTTAAGCCGAGCCTGCATTGGCTCGAGCTACACAATGCACAGCTGATTGCACCCATTCAAGATGGTTACACCCATTCAAAAGCCACCCGAGCGTCTCCATCGACAGGGGTCATCCAGGTCAATTGGGCTTATTTTCCGTTCAGACCATCGCTTCACCTGTCAAATACTGACAACAGGCTTCTGAAAGTCTTCTTTAAAGATGGGTCCCTGGTCGGTTCGACGTTGGGGCTTGATTTTTGGACTCTGCTGTCATTCTAGATCTCTCGTCAAGAGATTCTCAGAGTCAAAAAGCTGGCGTCTTGAGATCATTCCATTTCTTGAGGTTGTGTCACATCTCACATGTAACATGTAACAATGAGTTGAGTTCACATGCTGCAGTGCTGCTCATGCATTGCACCGTTTGTGCCCCGTGGCTTGATACCCCAGACACAGCGACAGCTTCTCCTTCAGTCAACGAAGCCATTGAGAGCCGGACCATAACAAACTTTACGCGGCCACAACATCGCTAGAAAGGTCAAGCTTGGCAGCATATTCCTCCGGTTTCGAGTATCTTCGTTTGTTGAAGAATGATACCCAATCTAGAGGTTATTGCAGCCATTTTATCAGCGATTTTCTTCAACGCGTTAGACTCAAGGAAACGGAATATTAGAATATACAAAGTCTTGCTGTTTGTGATACGCCAATCTCATATTTCGACATCTTGCAAATGGTGGATGAGAAGTGGGGACCTCTACAGCTCAAGAAGCTGACATAATTGGTTGCGCATCAAATCACCTCCAGCCTACACCAACCTTTCTGTCGATCAAACATCAAGAACTTACAATATTTATCAATCACTACCCGTACAACGACATCATAATACTGTATATCACAAGTAAATCAGCATGGCTCCTATAAAACCTCTAAGCGGGCAATTTCTAGGCGAGCAACCAGACAAGCCCGTCCCGCGCGTGCCCAAATCTCCATCTCGGACTGCACAGATTCAGGCGCAGAACCGAAGGCGAGAGTACCTCAGTCGACATCCGTCATACTTTGATAACCTGGAGCACGAGCTCGCTGGTAAAGCCGTACTACTCGATCATCCCCAGCTCCCAACCTGACTTTGCCCCTAGATCCCGTGCTGTACGAGCGGCTAGTAAAGAGGTTCCAGTCTGCTTCGGAGCGTGAAGCTGAGGGCAAAGCAAAAGGCTATGGCAGAACCCTCGAGGCTGACTTGCAACGTGGAGAGCTCAAGCTATCGCGGCTGAAAGATGGTGACATTGAGAACTCGGGCGGTGATCTTGAGCATCCATGGGAGAAACCAGCGGCAGACAAAGCCCATGGCCTTCTTCTATGGCATGCATTTCTTGAAGAGCGTTTCGTTCATGGTCTAGACGAAGACTTTGACTACAAGCCCGTTGACGCAGATGAAGATCTTGATACCATGATCAGAAGAGACGCTCAAGATGCCTGGTTCGACGACGAAGAACCAAGTTGGATAGATGAGGATGAATGCTCAGCACAGCTACCGACAAGACAAGGCGAGACTGGAGTCCAAGACTTCTAGGTCCGCAATATCTCTTTCATCCGACCCCATCTCCCACTCTCAAACCTGATAATCTCAAAAGATCCGACCCAGGACCACAGACCACAGAGACCCTCTCTATTTTAGCCAACGAATTACACGTCGATAATGACGATCCCATGAATTACCGCACCACATTGCCACTTACCCTGAAGGCTCAAGCTAACTGAATTATGCATATTGAAAACATGCCGGCATTTTGTAGCTATTTTGCCTAAATTCCGCTGTCAGTGTCTAACAGGCAAATCTGGTCTATCAGACAACATATGATGAAACAACTACAAAAACTCTCACGATATTTTTTGGGTAAAATAGCCCAGGAACAAAATACGCCACAATTAAATGGGCAGAATCTATTACCGACGGCTATTTCAAGCCGTCGCACCGTGCCATCGACTTATCCTTCTCCAACTGAGAGCATACACACACACCATGCCGAGGTGTTTGGCTTGGCTTTCTAACTTGATCATCTGGTGTGGAACTCAACCCGGGTAATTGCGTGGCCTGACTGGATAAATGAATCAACTGAGATGAGCCTCAAGTCGCATTTACAAGTCAACGCGGGGTCAATTATCCATATCATATTATAATTCTCATTCAAATATTAAAAGGGAGTTCCTCTCAGCCACTGCAAGTCATCACCTCCACCCAAACAACAAATTACATCTCATAAAGTCATACATCATGGCGCCTCTCATCACCAACGTCTACAGCGCCGACCCTTCGGCGCATGTCTTTAATGGCAAGATCTACGTCTATCCTTCTCACGATCGTGAGACTGATATCAAGTTCAACGACAATGGCGATCAATACGACATGGCCGATTACCATGTCTTCAGCACTGAGAGCCTCGACCCACCAGCTGAGGTCGTCGACCACGGTGTTGTTCTAAAGACAGAAGACATCCCCTGGGTTTCTAAGCAACTCTGGGCTCCCGATGCCGCTGAGAAGAACGGCAAATTCTACCTCTACTTCCCCGCCAGAGATAAGCAGGGAATCTTCCGCATCGGCGTTGCTGTCGGTGACAAGCCCGAGGGACCTTTCACTCCCGACCCAGAGCCCATTAAGGGAAGCTACAGCATTGACCCTGCAAGCTTCGTGGATGAGGATGGACAAGCGTACCTTTACTTCGGAGGTCTTTGGGGTGGGCAGTTGCAATGCTACCAGAAGGGTAATGATATCTTTGACCCCGAGTGGCAGGGTCCTAAGGAGGTTAGCGGCGAGGGTGTTCCCGCCCAAGGACCAAGAGTAGCCAAGCTCACTGAGGACATGCACCAATTCGCAGATGAAGTCAAGGAGATTCAAATCCTCGATCCTGAGTCTGGTAAGCCTATTCTGGGAGATGATCATGACCGACGTTTCTTTGAGGCTGCGTGGATGCACAAGAGGAATGGAAAGTACTACTTCTCGTACTCAACAGGCGATACACACTTCCTGTGCTTCGCTACTGGAGACAGCCCATATGGACCTTTCACTTACGGTGGACGTATCCTGGAGCCTGTGCTGGGATGGACGACACATCACTCTATTGTCGAGTTCAAGGGCAAGACATATCTCTTCTACCACGACTGCGAGTTGAGCAAGGGTGTGGATCACTTGAGATCTGTCAAGGCCAAGGAAATCTTCTATGACGATGATGGCAAGATCATCACCACTACAGCTGATTAGATATCCACGGCGTTGCACATATGAGTTAAAAAGATACAATTTGATGTAAATAGACCACATATATCCAAGTCATTCCGTCGTGAAACACTCCATATTGTTGTACACCTAAATCACAAAATCTCCGAATCCTTCCGTATCGTAACTCATCAGCATAAAGTCCCACTTACCCTTACACGACTCCAACACGAAGCTTGTTCAAGGCTTCCTCATATCTAGCTGGGTTATGATCAATCAGCATGCTCGTTCCAAATCTCAGCTCCTTAAAGCGCTCCTCAACATCCTTGACATATTTCATCACAATTCTCTGGGCTGGCTTGCCAATGTGATCTTCTTCAGGTAGCAAGAATGCATCTCGCCTCAAGACGCGTTGTGTCTCGATGGTGAAAACTTCCCCAGGTGGCACAAGCTTACGGTTCGTCATACCGGCTCTGAGGCCTTGCAACACTGAATGACCCCATCTGGAGGAGTCACCAGATGGGACAGAGGGTAAACCTCCGTACCATTTGTCTGCCACACCAGTCTGGAAGGCCTGCCATATGCGTTGACGTATCTCCGCCTTGGCTTGTTGTTGGTCATTCTTGAATGCGAGTGCAACTGCCTGAAAGTCATGCAGAACTCCCAGTGACAAATATGGAACGATGTCGTTCCCATGAACCACGGTTGTGATGAGACCACGAGTTCTCTTGCGTAAAGATGCCGACATAGTGCTGGGAGGCCCATAGGCATACACGTGTATAGGACGTCGTGGTGGTAACGTAGAATGAACAGGCAGAAGCCCATCAGATAGTTCATCACCAACAGTCCTTTCTGGTCCCTCAATGGCAGTCACGAAGCCAGTGCCTGTTGGGTTTGGCTCGGAAAGCATCACTCCAAGCAATGCCGTCACTGCGCCGCCCAGGGAATGGCCACAGAGAACAAGTCCATAATCTGGGAATTCAAGCAATGCCTCTCGGAGAGTAAACAGCACGCGTCGATCGCCACCGTATAGGAGACGACGAGCTGAGGCATGGACACCTTTGTGTACCTTGTGGCCTCGACCACGCCAAGTTAAAACATCATAATCACATGTCATATCTGCCAAAACATCCTCAAAACCTAGTGTACCTCGACAAGCAAGCACGACTGCTTTAGCATCATGGTCCAGGGAGATGTAGTGCACCAAAGGAACGCCAGTACCGGTTGAGCCACTAGAGTCTGTCCCTCCTTGTGGATCAACAATAGAGGCAAGAAGAACGCTGTGGGTGTCTGATTCAGTATGATGGACAAAGTGTCTGACATCCGTATGGGTGCTATCCCAAGCTCTCAGTAGGGGCATATCTTTCGAAATGCCCATAAACTTGAGAAACGCAGAACCATACGATGCAGACGAGAACCTCATGTACCTTGTGATGTTTCGGAGTACATGCGCCTGTGGAAATATTCCATTCACCGTACCATCGCGTCGAAGTCCTCCAAGTGCATCTGACGCTGTGTAGGCGCTCTTTTGATGGTAGTATGAAAGGACCAGTGATGATTGTGAATCATTGGATGCCATGCTCCAAAGGCTTGGGCTCCTACGAAGGACCCTGCGGTGACCGGCAGACATTGGAGGAGGTGCAAGCAGGCCATCATTCTGGGCTTGCTGAACCCAAGACGAATCAAATGCGGCGCCACTCAGTGAAACACTCGGAGAGTGGGTTGGGGTGCCATACCCCGAATGGATAGAGTAGGTATCTGTTTGAGATATCATAGAATCTCGACGACGTTCGTGAACGGAGACATAACTTGCACGGGAAGGGTTGCGTGGGATAAGTTCCGCCTTCTCAATGCGCTTTTGATCCAAGGAAGAGCGGGGACTATGCATTGGCTTGTTGCCAGTCTTACTAACAGTTGATATCCGTGACTGTGGGCGAGGCCTGCTCTCTGGTGGCGGTGAATCCTTGTTCCAGATGTTTGAGATTGACTGACTTCCTTCTCGAAGAGCCTGTCTGAGACCAGTTTTCTTCTCGCTTGTTTGGCTCGTCGTCGAAGAGTCCGACTTCCTTTTGGGTAACACTCTTCTGGGAGCTGTGGTGTTTTCTCGCGGGAAAGTGGTCTTATTGGCGGCCTGCGAGGAGTTGACAGGTGCGCGTGGTCTCTTCTGGTTTGCTTCACGTTGTGGAGTTTTGATCTCTACTGGCGACGATGGTGGTGAGGAAGAAGTTGGTCGTGTGAACTTCCCCTTTTCATCTCGTATTGTGCTGGCTCGAGGTTTTGGTAAAGCTTGAGGAGAAGTTCGGGCTGGTTGATCGTTGGCGCTTTTGGCGGGTCTTGAACGTTGCGGTGGAGGCGACTTGACTCCTGTTGTCCTCGTCTTCTTGGGCACTTGGGGAGGTTCTTTGACTGGAACCTCGGGAGCCGGTTCCTCTTTTGATACATCAATCACAGAGACAGGTACATCTTGAGACCCCTGAAAGGAAATGTCACCAGTCCTTGATCTCTCGAGCCTATAGACAACACGGTAACTGGAGGCTTCGGGAGGGTCGCTTAGTATCTGGCTGGTACGGCTGCCTACCTGATTACTCAATCCCTTGGTCTCAACAATCTCGGCACCTGGTAGTAAAGGTAGAGGGAATGGACGAGGTCCATCAACGTCGATGGTGACTGTTTGCGTTGATGATACTGTATTTGAAATGGAAACGGAAGTGTCGGGAGGGAGTTTCTTGACCATTTCATCTTTGAGCTGGTCGATGACAGCTTCCTCTTCTTTGAGAGATGCGGATTGAGAACCAATGACGGCTTCTTGGAGTTTGGTCGGACTGGTGTCTCGAGATGTTGAACTGGCTGGCCTCGTGAAGACAGGAGTTCGAGTAATACGATCTTGAATGTCAACGCGTTCGCCATCGTTTAGCACGACGACGTCCCATATGATCTCTTCGGAGTCCTGCCGTCGTTTTTCCTCTTCGACCATTTTCCACGACCACCTTTGTAGGTATGCTAAAGCACATAGGCCAAGCACAAGATCCATCATACCAACGGTGTCCCCATGAATGCCGGTGGCGGGATCGTGAAACTCTCTTCTAATCAGTGTGATGATGCTCGCAATGGCTCGAGAGGAATCAGTCGAGCCGAAGATCTGATCGAGTGAAGACAAAAGTAGTTGTGATATCCCTGAAGCCATAGAGAAAGTTGTACTCGTGAAGTGAAAACCTGCACTTGTCCAAAAGACGGCCTGGGACATGGCATGGTGAAGATGCTCGAAACTTCGTTCGATGATGGATTCGGCTTCAGCGGTAGACATGTCGCTCTGTGATCGTGAGAGAGTTTCTCTTCCTGCTTGTGATAGAACGGTTTCGACCATGCTGCGAGCAAGTTCCAGGGAGGATAGCGTGGTTACCTTTGCAGCACTTAGACCGTAAGATCCGGCCCTGGAACTGAGACGGATAGCGAGGCATGTTGAACGCGTTGCAAGACTGACGGCTTGAGCTACTGGAGAGGGCAGCAGTGTTCGGCCTGGCTGTGGAGGGAGGTCCTCGGCCGATATGATGCTTGAGTTATCCATGGCGAAGTGGTTGTCATTGAAGCCCGATCGTGATAGTGTTGAGGGGCGAAAGAAGGGTGGAGATGACGGGATAGTTGTACTTGAAAGATATCACTACACACTTAGTGTGTCTATTCATAGAAAAGAATAACGAACAAGAGGTCTGGGTGTTTCTGGCTTATTTCGAGACGAGGTTTGAGTAGTTCAGCTCTGGCGTCGTGAATCCCAACACAGTTAACAGACCGAAGGGTTAACACCAATTACATGGTCGGAATGTAAATAAGAACGACAAAGAGCGAATGGCATGTCGCTTATGGATTTGGTTGGACGACATGGGATAATACAGGGAATAAGACAGAGACAAGAGACACAAGAGACACATCAAGAGATGACGAGATGCGAAACAGATTTGCATGTGATTGCATGATAAAGGAGCCTGTACCTGCCAAGACCCGACTTTGATGCTTGACAACTCATCAATTTAAATCCTTGTTCTTTTAGTGATTTGTTAGTGTTAGTGTCTAATCGCGCTGATATAATTCGTCTTATGAATTGACTTTTGTACCTGATCGGACCTCGATGTTACGGCGCTATCATAAATAGTGTCGAGGATGTTCCGAGTTTTGGAAAGCTTCTGATACCAATTATCAGGGTCTAGAAGCCATCCATTCCATTTCCGAGTGTCTCAAACATTCAATCTCTTGACACGACCCTTCATGCCTCAACGAATAACTAGATTAACGAGTGTCTCTGGTAAACAATCACTTATTTGACCAGGGACGCGGATTGTTGGCGGTAAGAAACAAACAACGGAACTTGAGACACAGATCCAACGTGTAACTTATCTTTTAATGGCTACTAGAGTAAAGTCACCCAATCCATCATTTCATGCCCCAAACATGTGATTTGACTCAAGTAAATAGAAGGGTCCATCTGTTGCGGCTTGATCATTTATGTTCCTATTGTAGTCTCCATGTATCGCACAACGAACCACGACATGCATTTGGCGATCGTAAGATGCCTGTAATAGTAATTTGAGAGGCCCTGCTTGAATTTATGCAATAAACTCACCAAGAGAGTTTACTCAACGTTTCTAAGGTATCCGGATGATAGATAAGACAAAAACTTCCCATTCATCCGTACATGTGAACCATGAAATGACTTCGCAACAGCTTCATCGCCCTCCAACAACATCACAATCTTGGTCCCCAACTGATTCTGTCACTTTCATCCAATTAAATACCTCGGTTCCGTGGTCTAGTTGGTTATGGCATCTCGTTAACACCGAGAAGGTCCCCGGTTCGATCCCGGGCGGAACCACACTTTTTGTCCTCTGGACCTTCTCCTAGACCAAGTGTCGGGATCGCCTTGAGGCTGTGACTCGCTGACCCCTGAGTGATGATGGTAAATCGTCCCCGATATAGAACCAGTGGGGGGCACTAAACACAAAAGGTACGGGAAAAGGACAAGCCAAGCTCAGCTCAAGACTCCGCCCATTCTTTGCTGAAACGGAAAAAGACGAAACTACTCCCAGATCTTACATCGATTATTTCAACATCCTACATATTTTTTTTTTTTTTTTTTTTTTTTTTTTTTTTTTTTTTTTTTTTTTTTTTTTTTTTAAGTCTATCTCTCTCCAATTGCTCTGTTTGAACATCCTTCAAAGACTTTTTGTTGAGATATCTCCCTATACCCCTCGATAAACACCCCGCCAAATCGACACCGACACCGCCATGGCTCAAGACGGCATGTTCAGCGCAAACCTCCTCTCCTCTGAGGTCAGCGCCGCTCTCCCCGAGGGTTATGCTCTGCGCGCCCTGCGAAAGTCAGACTTTAACAGCGGTTTCCTCGACTGTCTGCGTGTCTTGACCACCGTTGGCGACATCACCGAAGCCGACTTCGCCAAGCAGTACGACGACATGCTCGCTGCTGGCAGTTACTACATTATCATCATTGAGGATACTTCACGAGGCGACAAGCCTGTAGTTGGAACTGGCGCCTTGATCACTGAGCGCAAGTTGTAAGTCAATGGTCTTGACTGTCTGCTAGACAGCCGCTAACAGTCCGTAGCATTCACAGCTTGGGCGCCGTAGGCCACATCGAAGATATCGCCGTCGCAAAGGACCAGCAGGGCAAAAAGCTCGGTCTACGAATCATCCAAGCCCTGGACCACATCGCCGAGCAAGTCGGCTGCTACAAGAGCATTCTCGACTGCAGCGAAGCCAACGAGGGTTTCTACGTCAAGTGTGGCTTCCGAAGAGCAGGCCTCCAGATGGCCCACTACTATGAGGGCTCAAAGGGTAAATCCCAGTGATTTCATTAAGTAATTCTACGATATTATGAAATGCGTGTGTGTATGCGTATACATGGCGCATGCGCATGTTTCCTTTTGTTATCGTTTGTGTGCGTTGCACAGAGGCTGATGCGGTTTCGCATGGCGCAGGAAGCAAAATCTAAAGAGGTTACAATATTGGGCAGTTTAGAGGTAGATATGGATGGGAGAATATAGACGACATTTCTTGCACTGTTTGTACAGTTACCGAGCGACGGAACGAGTGAGATGTTGCGGGTACCCCGAGACATTCGGAGGAAATCCATGTAAGCTGCTGTGTGACAAGAATCATCAGCTGAGTGAGGTTCCATATTCGGCTTCCGATTCGAAGTACATGTGAATGACCGATGAATTTGCGCATAAAACCTGCTTATATGCCCGGTTGTTAGCTACAGCCACCCAGCTGAAAATATTCAGTCTCGCCCAGTTCTCTAAAGTCTTTTCGTCAAAATCCCCAAGTGAGTATCAAGATGTCCGACGAGTTGAGCCACTCCTTCATCAAAGTCCGAATTGCGGCCTTGCAATTGCTGTAAGTGATAAATGCCACTGCAGAATACTTGTTGAGTGGTTACTACAGTGTTCGATCCAAGAACCCTGATGCTTTCCATATCGTCAGGCATCTGACAAACCGAGTCACGACTTTCATCGACCCAAGCGGTTCTCTTCGCCTGGCCAGACGAAGACTTGTTCGCGCCCGTCGTTAATCACTCGACATTCCGGCTTTGCAAAAACGCCAAAGACATTATATTGTAATCTATTTTCAAGCTAGCAGACGACCAGGAGCGTATCGTTTATCGGCCCATCCAACCACCATCGACGACCAACACATGCCCACTCACATACCCACTGGCCTTACTCGCCAGATACACAGCCGTACCCTTGAAATCATCTGGTGAGCCCCAGTTACCAGCGGGAATTCTGGAAGTTATAGAAGCAAGACGTTCTGGGTTGGCGAGAAGAGCCTCGTTCATGTCGGTAGCGATGTAACCGGGAGCAATGGCGTTTACGGTGATGCCCCTTGAGGTCCACTCGTTGGCGAAACTCTTGGTGACTTGGCCTACCGCACCCTTGGAGGCAGCGTAGGCGGGGACAGTGAAACCGCCCTGGAAGGTCAGGAGGGAAGCGAAGTTGATGATGCTGCCGCGACGGCCGGTGATAGGTGAGGGTTCGAGGTTGAGCATGTGGGCGCCGACGTCGCGGCAGAGGGCGAAGACGGAGTTGAGGTTTACTTGGATGACCTGTAGCTCGTTAGATATGCTATGAGACAGAAATCGACTTTTCATACCTCATTGAAGTCGCTGTCGGGGAAGACTTCACAAGGGTGTCGTCGCTGAATACCAGCGCAGTTCACCAGAATGCGAATCTGATGTCCATCGGCGAGCATCTTAGGCACGAGCCCAGCAACTGATTCTTGCGATGATAGATCGGCTGTGTAGATGAAAGCCTTTCGGCCAAGCTTCTCGATAGACTCTTTTGTCGATTGTGATGTGGTATCTCGCTGTACGTCCAGTTAGTCTCGAGTTCTGGCCTCATCATGAGACGTTCCGTACCTGAACAAGAATAACATCGGCACCAGCTTCAGCAAGACCAATTGCTACGGCCTGGCCAATACCGCGTGTACCGCCAGTTACGAGAGCAGTTTGGCCCTCAAGGGAGAAGAAAGAAGCAGCCATTTTGAAATATTAGTTATTGACGTTGTGAGTAATTGGTGATGTTTTTTTTTTTTTTTTGTTTATTTAACGAGGGGCAGCTCAGTTCAGTTCCACCATGAGATGATGGACAGGCTGGGGTACTACGCTATTAATGACCGAGGGGTAAGCTTTTGAGCTCCGACTTAGGAGGAGCCGGATTGGCTCTAACTTGGTGAGTTGGACCGGACTAGAACTGGCCAATTGATTAATTGTTCGTAATGCAGGTTTACTCTGTAGGTTCACATTCAACCGGCTTGTGAAGGTCGGAGAGAAGGCCGAAGACGAGCTTTGGATGGATTCGCGCAGAAGGGTGATGCTATTCTGTATCATGAGATATGTACAGGCTGGTAGCACGT
The DNA here is from genome assembly GCF_019915245.1 of Fusarium musae. Lineage (NCBI taxonomy): Eukaryota > Fungi > Ascomycota > Sordariomycetes > Hypocreales > Nectriaceae > Fusarium > Fusarium musae. The sequence continues at coordinate 3,356,990 of NC_058392.1, read as the reverse complement.
AGCTCTTGAGATGACAGGCTTAACAGATACACATCATAGATATTCACTGGGTGTTCAAGAACAAAACACCCTTATAAGAGACAGATCTGATCATTCTCCCTCATCCAGCTCATGAGTCGGCCAACATTTCCTTCCCTGGGCTTCTCCAACATCTCCAAAACAGTGGATCGTCCTAAACCCAACGGCTCAATCTTTAGCGCTTCACCCCGCGGGATACAGGGCAGTGGGGGCACGCTAACACTGTCTCTACCGCTGCGGATAAAGATTCTCTTCTTTTTTTCGCTGTCATGGGGGCATTGCACGTCATGGGACGTCTCGTCGCGGGGCCTTTCAATGGGCACCTTTTCCGAGGTCGAGGTCATCTCGGCCCTCTCTCCGCGATGAGACTCTGAGAATCAATTAGGGAACTGTTTTCTATAGCTTCTGTCCAATCCGATATTTGGTCGACATTGGCCCTGGCTTGAATGTCCTTGTTTAGTTCCGCCCTTTACTAATCCACCTCTCGCTCTCATCTTTGATCCATGATCTTCCAATAACTTTTGCATCTGTAACATTGACCATCACCTGCATATTTCTGTCACAATAGTCCACCAATTACTCAATTGGTCTTCTTTAATTATTCCCTTGATCATATCACCACTTTCGCCTCTCTCATACCTTCATCATGGCAACTGAGCGTGTCAAGGCCTCCGTCCTCCACGGTGAGAAGGATCTCCGTCTGGTAAACACCATTACTCAATTGCATCCAAGATCACAGACTGATTCAATTGACAGGAAGAACGTGAACTTCCCGCACCCTCAAGCAACGAAGTCCAAGTCGCTGTCAAGTCAACTGGCCTCTGCGGCTCCGATCTTCACTACTACAACCACTTCCGCAACGGCGACATCATCGTTCGCGAACCTCTCACTCTCGGCCATGAGTCCGCAGGCACAGTCGTAGCCGTCGGTTCAGAAGTTACACATCTCAAGCCCGGCGACCATGTCGCGCTCGAGGTCGGTCTTCCTTGTGAGGCCTGTGAGCTCTGTGGTGAGGGTCGTTACAACATTTGCCGTGGAATGAAGTTCCGCAGCTCAGCAAAGGCCAATCCTCATGCGCAGGGAACTCTACAAGAGAGAATTAACCACCCTGCTAAGTGGTGCCACAAGTAAGTCAATTGAATCTTTGTGAGGCGAGAAATGTACTGACTTTTTCTTAGGATGCCTGAACATGTTACTCTCGATCTCGGCGCTCTTGTTGAGCCTCTCTCAGTCGCAATGCACGCCCGTGATCGTGCCGCTCTCCCCAAGGGCTCAACAGTGCTCGTCCTCGGCGCTGGTGCCGTCGGTCTCCTCGCAGCCGCTGTCGCAAAGGCCGATCAAGCCAAGACCGTTATCATTGCCGACATCCTCAAGGACCGCCTTGACTTTGCTATTAACAATGGCTTCGCCGATGCTTCAGTAGTCGTCCCCATGGAGCGCCCACAAACTATCGAGGACAAGCTCGCCCTTGCTCAAAAGGTCGCTGCCATGGTGAAGGAGACACAAGTCAATGGAGAGGCTGTCGGTGAGGTTACAGCTGTGTACGAGTGCACTGGTGTCGAGACCTGTGTGCAAACAGCCATCTACGCTACCAAGCCTGGAGGCAAGGTCATGATCATTGGAATGGGAACTCCCGTCCTCACCATCCCCATGTCGGCTGCTGCTCTTCGCGAAGTTGACATCGTGGGTGTCTTCCGCTACGCCAACACATACAAGGAGATCATTGAGCTATTGGCCAACCCTCCTGCCAACATGCCTGACGTGAGCCGTCTGGTCACGCAAAGATACAACGGCATGGAGAACATTGAGGAGGCTTTCAAGATGGCTGGCAAGGTGAGGGACGAGCAAGGCAATCTTGTTATCAAGGTTGTTGTGGACTTTAACGAAAAATGACTAAAAGGTCGGTTGTAAATTAATAACGGTTGTGGGAGTTGTCACTGAGGGTTTCATGAATGGGGTAAAAGGCGTGTTGCATAGGATCTTGAGGATTATAGATACCTAGTTTCTGGTAAATTGAGATGCTTGAATAAGTTAATACTGTACCTTAACCTTTCTCCCTGCTATAATTGACATGCTCAACCGATGAGTCAACAGACTCGTGGATGCCGGTATTTGTTGGGAGAGCTGGATACACAACAACTACAAAGTCTTCCACTAAGATACAAACGACATAACCAGTTTTTACATGCAGAAATTTACATACTAGCATTTCAGGCCAAACTCACAGAGGAAGCACCGCAGTTCGTCAGATCTCATTGTAGTCCGATCTAGGGGCATCTTACGGCATGTCCCTATGACGAGGTCCTCGAATCCTCATGACATGACACTTCAATACAAGCACTAGCACATTAAGCAATGTCAAATATTCATGAGTTTAACTATTTCTATTCATGAAGCCAACTTGAGCTTCTGATCTATTATAGATGCAATATTATTCAATGCCGCTTTTCATCATGTCTCATCTTTATTCCCTATACCATATCTCTATAGCCGACCTTTGATTCATGACTTGTCGGGGAAACCGAAGTCGATGCCGAAGGGAGGGTAGACATATCGCTTGACCTCACCCTTCTTGACAAGGTCCTCGGAGTAGTCGTTCAGAGCCTTCATGTCCTCGTCGTCGAGGTCGACAATGGTCTTGTTGGCGGTGATACGCTCGGGGGTGACGGACTTGGCGAGGACAGTGCTTCCACGGGCGACTTCAACACTGTTAGCATTGTAACTTTCGCGAACAAGTTCATGTGACATACCATGGTAGCTGAGGAGGACAGTAGAGGCAGAGACACCCTTCTTCTCAGCAATCTTGACTACAGGCTCAGCAGTCATGACGGGGCCACCAGTGCTGCCAAAGGGGCTGTAGGCCTCAATGTGAATGCCTTTCTCTTTGCAGAAGTCAACAATCTCCTGTTGGGGGAGACTGGGGTGGTTCTCGATCTGGTTGACGGCGGGGATGATAGTGGCATGAGGCAGAAGCTCCTCGAGGTACTTCTTGCTGTACTATAAAGAGTGTTAGCTGAGATTGGTGAACTGAAGGTGATTAGCATACGTTGCAGACACCGACACCACGGGTCTTGCCAGTAGCAGGGAGCTTCTCCATGAGCTTCCAGCCATCGACGTGATTGTAGTCTCGGATAACATCTCGGGAACCATCAGCCTTCTTGGGGAACTTGTCGTCGTTACCCTCGGGGTTGAGGAGAAGAGGCCAGTGCTATAACCGCTTAGCAAGTAAACTCAAGAGATATTCTGACCAGTAACTTACCACAAGGAAGAGATCAACGTAGTCAAGGCCAAGAGCCTTCAGACTCTTGTCAAGACCAAGCTCAGGTCGGGTGTTGTAAGTAGCCCAGACTTTGGTGACAACAAAGATATCCTCACGCTTGACACCAGCCTCGAAAGCAGCCTTGAGACCAGCACCAACCTCCTCTTCGTTTCCGTAGCAGTAGGCACAGTCGATCAGCTTGTAACCGTCCTTGAGAGCGTATGCGACGGCCTTCTCGACCTCGCCAGCGGGAGACTGCCAGGTACCTACAAGCAACCAAAGTCAGTCAATTGACCTCTTGAGGGTCAAAACATGTGAAAACAACGCACCGAGACCAAGGGCAGGAATCTCCTGGCCAGTGTTGAGCTTGAAAGAAGAGGGAGCCATTATGTGAATCTTGTAAGAGAGTGGGTATCGTAAAGAAGAAGATGAGAGAGATCTAGAACGAAACACAAGAGAAGAAGCTCGTACAGAAGCGGGAGACGTGCAGGTTATAAACCGCTGCCACATCATGAACATGGCCCAATGCCCCTCATGCCTACGTAGCTTGATCTACCGAGCTACCTACTCTATTACAGCACCTTATCCTTCGATACAACAAAGTCCGCCCCCCAATGTACACGCTCATCTTTGCGGGGTGAACCCCGCCAAAGCGCTAGGCATGTCACCGAGCTCGAGGGGCATTTTTGCCTCTTAGAGCAAGTTTGGGGTGCAGTTTACACGGAAAAACGCTGATCGATGGAGATTTCTCGGGGTGGGGTTGCTCCGAGGCCTTTGAGATGGTGAGTTGAGGCTAACTTGGTGTGGTAGAGAGGTCGGTGAGAACTCCGGCCGACGATGCCCCCAAAGGTTGAAAGACGCTGTTTATGGAGTTGTTGTCCTTTCTGAGAATGCCGGGAAATATCTACTCTCGAGATTATGCTAGGGAAGTGTGTAGGAAAAGCTGAAGGGCCGATGGCCGACTCTGCCTCTTTATATATCCTGTGCTGATGATGCTATCACATATCCTGGCCCGTGATATACCACTTCCATCATCGTGGGGGTTGCTTCTGAAGCCAAGTGTCAGAAGCCATGAGACCAATCACGAACAATTTCACTCTGGTCACGGAAATGCCTGATACTCTGTCACTCAATATGTAAGTCTATGCCATTGAGGATCTACTGATTCATTATTAATCCTGAAACCCCCAACATGATCCATCGACGAGAGTCTTCCTGCAAGATCCTTTCCCTCTATGCTACGTCGCTCCAATCCATCTCTAAAGAAAAAACGACTACAAAGTATAAGGTACAAACATACGTACATATGGAAAAGAAGTGCACCTATCGAATGGTACCCCATTACAACAAAACATGTGCCGTAAACTCCCTTCCTTGGTCCAAGTTTTTCCCCGCCCGCCTCTTTTTCTCGTGTATTGTGTCTTGTGTTGCGTTTCGTCGTCAAAGTTTAGCCCGAAACAAGAACCCAGATCCTACAGTTTGTTAGTAACTGCTAATCACCCTTGACCGTAGTCTTGGTAGTGTCTTGGAGACGAGGGGTGAACTTACAGGAAGAAAATCATTAGCGTTCCAAACATCTTGGCAATCAACATTCTGTTGCTCGACACTCGGTTCCAGTATTTGAGGAGTTCTCGCTGGGCTCCTTCAACATTATCAACCACGTCCTCTGTGTTGGCGTCGATGCGCTGGATCATCTCGCTCTGTTCCGAAACCATGGTAGCTAGTTGTCCAAAGATGCTGCCAAGCTCGCCAATGGTCTTCTCGATAGCCTCAATCGCTTCGCCTCTTTGTTGAATATATGTGTTGGAGGGCTGTGCTTCTTCCATCATCAGCAGCTGTTGATCACCAACGGGGTTGAGAGACAGTGTATCTTGAGCTGCCGGTGCGGGTGAGTTGCGAGCTGGTGTTCCGTAGAGAGGGGAAGCCGACTGTTGAATCGATGGTTGGGCGTGTTGCGACACAGAGGAAATAAAGTTCTCTGTTCTTGAGCGCGATGCCTGGATGTTCTTGGTTCTGGCCTCAAGAACGTCCTTGAAGTTGACCGAGACGTCAGTGAGCTTGCCTTGTAGTAGGTAGACAACATTCTTGTTGTGCTCGCCCTCCTGATCGGCCTTGGGGTGTTGTTGCTTGGTGAGTGTTTGAAGAGCTCCAATTTGCTGGTTCAGAGACGAGAGATCTTGCTTGATGACGAAAGTAAGCTCGTTGATTTCCACAGGACGGTCGTCGAAAAGTGTTCGTCGTTTCGCCACTGTTTCTTGAGGTTAGAACGATGAACTACGCGGGGCATTCGCGTCGCCCAGCTTAGCAGATAGTACTCACATTGAGCTAGCTTTTCCAGCTTGCCCATAGTCGCAGAGATGCCACGTCCAATCTCAGCAGCCTTCCGGGCGAACTCGGATCGTCTTGGAGGACCTCCAGCATGACCGTTGGCGGCATCTTTTTGCGCATCAGTCAATAGAGACCGGCGCTGAGAGCTGACTTTTGAGGAGGATTGTTTTCGCTGTGCCTGGGCGAGTACCGACTTGAACTCGGAGGTTCGGTCTTGAATAGATGCGACAGCCATGGTGGCCAAATTAAGAGGGGTTAAGGATAAAAGCCGAGATGTCAGACTGCGGCCAGCGCGGTTTCGTGTCTCGAAAAGAGTCGTGCAGAATCGGTGTGATAGATAGCAGCGATAAATATGCCACCTATGCGACTTGTGTTTCACTAGAGATGTGTCGATTTGCGAGTGTCGAACGTCGATGTGGAAGGGTCCGGATCAGGTCTCGGTTGGCAGCGCAGGCGAAACGAAACGTCGAGGGGTGACGCGGACGAACGAATAGCAGGATAACTAATTAGAAAGGAGTACTTCGAATCGAAGGAGTTTGGTCGAGAGTGCAATGCGTAAGAGAGGATTAAAGTGTCGCGAAGCCTCGGGAGTGGTACGAAATGGAGAAAAAGGCTAGCTAAGTTAGAGAGAGCTAAGTTGAACGGTACCGTAGATGCGCAACAAAGAATGCCAGAGACAAAAGAGGTTTGATTTGAATTGGCTGTCGCTGCGTCTGAAAGGAGATTGGACTGATTGAATGATTGGGGAACGTGTCGTGTCGTTTGGCTTGTTCCAGACTGGTCCAGTCTGGCCGAGGGGCAGGGGTAGGTTCAGTTCAGTGAGTGAGTGTGTGTGATTCGCCACGCTGGCTCTTTTACCAGACCGGACTGTTATTAGATGCGTGGCTTTACATGTGGCTGGGTCTCACGTTGGTATTTGAGAAGATATTCTGGCTCCAGCATTAGCAAAGAATACATTGACCCGAGAAGGCAATGAAGCCTTTATCTAATAGATAAGTATGGATATGCCTTGAACATGTATTTCTTCTGAGATAGACCAGCACTATCACAATCATCGCCTAGATCCAATGTCTATGGAGAGTCGAAGGTTGTATATCGTGAGTTGATCACGATGGTTCCAATGCAGACTGCATATACGGAGTATCTATTACTCTATTTAGTATTCGAGATGCTTGCTGTATATAGTAGTATATTGAACCCATAGTAAGGGGTTCTCCATTGCTCAATCAATCATCTTAGTGATCTAGACGACAACTGCATACATACTCTCATGAGAAGTCTCTACCAGCTCGTAAAGTTCACCACTAAGCCTACCTACAATTGCTACCATTTCTTCGTATCAAAATTCCATCTCCGTAGCATCTTATAGCTCCAGTCTCAACTCTACCTCGTATCTCAAATCCAATCATCTTATTCTGCAATCAAGTGGAGCCTAGGGTGAGCGGGAATGACGGCATTGAACCCCTTAACTACTACCTGTTACTGTTCTAGCATTCTTTGCTAGACACGCAATAACAGAAATCTGTACCGCTGCACAGACTCAAGACGGCCACGGGAAAAATTGGTGGTTAGCTCAGCAATTCACAGCCGTTTCATGGTCGGCACTCGGAATCCTGGTACCCTAAAAGACGTGTCATACCTTAGTCGACGTCACCTGTCCTATCAAAAGCAAGTTAATAAAGGCGCTGCTGTGTCTTCATTCACATCCATGGTCGTACGTGTGCATGTGCAACTTGGAATCCGTGTTTACGTGTGACATTTGCGTTGAATGCTATCTAAACCTCACATACATGATACAGCAAGGAGGAGATATGAGGGGCCAAGAAAGCCACTTGTTATGCAATGGGTTCGCAGTTCGTTGATGTTGAGGCCAGTGCCGCAGACCTAGGTAGGTAAAGAAGGTTATCACGAGGTGTCGAAAGGGTTCATCCTAGTGGATAGGTAGGTGACGAGGACTGAGGCACTAAGCCCCCCTGACCAAACAGCCAACTCTTCGACGACGGCCGTAGTTAATTCAGGTGATCAGTCTCCAAGGCTCCAAGAATAATTACAGTACCTTATGTGCAACATCAGAGGGGGCCTAACATAGAAGGACACGCGAGCTCACGGGTATCTTGACTCGACAGACTTGAAGCTCTTTTCTCCTTTGTCTGATATCCCGAGGCGTAGAACAATAAACCGTTTCCCCAGGATGAAAAGCAAGGATATGTCAAAAATAGCAATGGCCAGTTCTTGATCCATGTCTCGAAAGGCTAATTGGGATAATTATCAATGTGGATTTTAATTACTTGCTCTATAAACTTCCATTCCGTGCACTAACGCGAAGTGAAGTGAAGGGAGTCCACCCAAGTTCTATTAGCAGACGATCTCGTAAATTCGTGCCAGTGAAGACCTAATAATAAAGCTCTAATCATTCTAACGCTGGGTTGACTCCGCTGGTAATTTCATTCCATTGATCGGCCCATTTCGGTTTCTTTTTTTGTCGCTTCTAGGTAGACTAGTCGTCCCCTGTATTGGATGATAACGGGCAACGGCTGCCATAAAAAAATAACCGTCGCAATATGTAATCCTCGTAGTGATCTTCTATTTCTTGGGTTTCAACGAGGCTGGGCAAACTGGGGTATCTTGATGCTCCTCTGTATTCGGTTCCTTGTCTTCCTTTATTAGTGGTTCAAGTTGTCCGCAGCCCCCAGTCTCTAGAACAGCAACCGCCTGAAGTACCCCATCCACCTCCGTCATCCAATCTCCAACGGGCTACCACAGCGGCGGGCAGCATAGCACTAGGCCAAAGGTGACAAAAGTGGCTAACCGCACCATTCATTCATTCATTCATTCGCATTCGCGCTCGCTCAGGCCACCACCAGAAACGTAACTCTGCCTCCTTCTTTCTATCACCATCTTGTCGCCATCATTCACAAGCTGTCGTTGGCATCTACTGTTTTGCCATAACCTTCTTTGTTCTGCTCCCTTGATCTCATTCTTCTTCTTCTTCTTGTATTGACTCTTTTCGCCGTTTGTGTTTCTTGGCTTGCAGACCTTGTATTTTAAGCTCTTTGTTAATCTCGACCAACCGTCAGTCACCTACCGACGCATTACTTTCTCCGCCGCCGATCTTCGTCGCCGAACCCGATAAATAGCCCGGTACACCTAATCCTATTGCCACGTCCTCCCAGTTCTACTGTTGCCAACGCCGCCGACCGCTGGATTCCCCTCAAGCATCACGAGGCCATCCAAGAATGCTTCGATAGTCGAGTCTGGCTAAAAATCCCAAACACGACATGGATGGGACTTATAATAACCCTTATGCGCAAGGGCAGTCGCAATCTCCATTGTAATTATCCTTCGCAGTACCCAAAGTTTCTCACCGTTAATCCGCAATCGCTTCTAGATCTCCCCAAACGCCTGGAGGATATCAGGTCAACGTCAACCGCACTAAGACGAGGAAATGGGTCCAAGCGCCGACTCAGAATTACGATGGTGACGATTGGGGCGCCGACGAGTTCGAGGATGACGAGCCACCGCCGCCTCCCCCGGTTCCTCGAGTAACAACAGGTCTCCGACCGGTCGGACAACGAACCGAATCATTTGGGCCCTCCCCAAGATTGGCTGCCGCTGTCGCTTCCAGTTCTCGCAGCTCAAGCAACGCGCCATCGCTACAGCTTCAGACAAACCATCCGGATGTGCCCAACCCAGGCCACCCAGAACAATCCCATAATGTTTCGTCACCGGTTACAGGGCGAACCGGATCACCTGCTCCTTTGTCTTCAGGTCCTGGATCTTCAAAGGCGCCCAGTTATGACCAACAGCCCGACGTACGATCCTCTACCCCGCAGAGCACCGCAAGTTCCGCTGCTCGTGGTTCGCCTTCAATCCGACCCGATTTTCGCCATATAGATGATGAGCGTAAGTTGGGCGGGTCGCCGTTGTCCGTCACAGAGAATATCGCACCCAGACCCGATGATCACTCTACACCCCCAGTCAATGAACCGTACCAGCCAGGATACGGTCGAGGAGATGGCCCAGCGATTGATAAGGTCCAGAAGCAGCCAACTTTTGATGCCATTCTCGCGAAGCGTGAGGAGCTAGGTTTAGGATCTCAGGGGTTGCACGATCCTCCCACTCTAGATAGCATTGCTCCTCCAGAGCCTGCTAGTCACACGGAAGAAACTGTGATTCATTCGCCTGTGGATATTGACAGGAAGCGATTATCTGTCAGCCCACAGCTTCCTGATGTTGCGCGTATGTCAGTATTTGGCGCTGATTTCTTCTCTTCGGGAAACAAGTCCAGCGGTCCTGCCTCTGCTCAAGACCCGACCAAGCAAGACCAACCTTCAGTTCCCAGTCAAGCAACTGATGGCCCCGGAAATCTCGCAACTTTGGAAGAGAAGCCCAGAGAGAGTGAAGACAACGCCAGCACTCCTGGACCTAACAGCAGCACCTCTCTTGCCCCTGTGAATGATCCTCGAGCTGTTCCACCTCTGCGTACACCAAGCCCAAACTCAAAGGGACTCTTCCCATCGCCTAGAGAGCCTACATCAGCCACCGACTCCAAGATTACGCCTACAGAGCCTCTGCACCCTCGACAACCGGATTACTCTCCATCGAACTACGAGCCTAATTCTGCTTTGACACAAGGATCTTTGAACACCTTCAATTCGTCACCTGTTAAGGAAAGTGACGTCCTGAGTGAGGAGATCATGAGGTCCCTTAGCCCCATTGCTCCAACACCAAGCTCTGCAGTGTCTCGGCCTCTGCCCGGTAACTCTCAGTCTTTGACACCAGGTGACCGGGGTGTCACTCGTAACAGCAGCTATACCCTTAGCGATTATGATAGCTATTGGGCCGATTCAAACGAGAAGCCTGGGCAAGACTCGAAGACCGAAGCAGAGGACCAAGAGAAGCCCAAGACTGAGACCTCTCCAGTTCATGAGCAGAAGCAGCAGCCAATTGTCCAACCGCTGTCTAGCGCCGTGGTGTCTACCGAAACCCAGCCTATCGCTCGACCAGAGTCACTCAAGTCTGATTCACGGCGCAGATTCTCTTGGGAGGCTGGTTTCGATTCCCCAACAAAGATTCTCCCTGTCGAGCCGCCCTCTGGTACTTTCAACAACGAAGCTCTTCGCCCAGCTTCTCCTTCACCTCTAGCACCAGTGGGTGCCCAATCTCCAAAGGACGAGGCTTTGGATGTTGCGAGCCAAACCAAAGAGACACCTCAAAATGTCGAGACTCCGAGAATCGTCATCCCGCCTTCTGGTGGCATTTCTCATCAAGTTTCCAAAGCCAGTACGCTACCGCCAAGTCAGCAGCCAGCTCCTTTGGAACCCCCTTCCCCCGTCTCTATCGAAAATGACGATGCAACTCCTCGAGCCATTGACAATCGTCGTCCATCTGTTGCAGAGAATAAATCATCGAATCAGGTACCTTCAAATCTTACGTCAGCATCGCCACCCCCAGATAAGTCGACCAAAGCTCTTCCTCCCAGTCAGTTCCCTCAGACTACTCCATGGCGCGATATTATGAGCCTAGCAACACCCGTTCAAAGGACCCTCAAGTTTGAAGCGGGTTTAGCTACACACCAAGCGTGGGACTCAGGTCTGGAGAACTGGCTGTCTAATCTGATGACCGAGCATCCCGAATACGCGAACGGAACTTCCTCCTTCTCCGGAGCCGGGGTGCCCACAAGTCAAAAGGGACACGCATCAGGTCCCAGCCTTTCTCACAACCAACAGCCGTATTACCAGCAGTATCTTAATGCAAGCTCGCCTACGACAGGGCCACCACCAGGACGATCTCGACTTGGCGGATCCGTGCCATCCGGCACCAGCGGCTTCGGAAACTCGAGCAACCAGATTGGAACCAAGGGCAAGGAACTCATGCAGTCTGCTGGAAAGATGGGCAAGGGATTGTTTAGCAAGGGAAAGAGCAAATTGCGTGGAACTGGGGACAAGGTATTTCACTGACGCTTCTCTTTTTAGAACCTGTTGTGATGGGCTTCTTCCTCTTTTTTTCTCCCTCGGAGCAGGGTTATTGTTGGATTAAATCTCCTTTCGTCATGCACTTCGGGGCTGATGATCACTCTTGACCTTACCTTATGATGAGACGGGTGTATGAGATAGGAATTCTACGACGCTTGTTCCCTTTTCTCCTCCCGCATTGTCATCCATCATGATGTTGCCCATCCATCAGGCTATGTGACAAGAGTGTTTATTAATGTTTCTTTGGTTGACAGGGCGAACCAATATCTCCGGTGCAAACAAAGTTCAAAGCTGAAAGACGCGCATCGTGGGGTTTAGATCGTCTCACAAGATCCCGCGCTGATGACTCCTCCGACAAAGACGTCGTGATCTCGAGGCCTTCGACCCAGTCGTATCATGCTCCCCAGTCCTCCCAATCTTCTAGCATGCTACAGTTTGGCTCTGTGCCTTCGACTGGCGAATCAGGTAAGAGACTTGCTTCACGCGAGAGCTATGGGCCTCAGCTCTCCCAAGATCCAGCTGCTTCTACCTCTGCCTCTGCCTCTGCTTCTATTTCCGCTCCCGCCAGTAAAGAAAATGATGATAGATCGCAATGGTTCATTCCAACTCCCATCGATGAGTCTACTTGGGATCCCTTCAAAGGAACAGACCTTGCCAAGGGTAAAGCTTCTCAGCAATCAGGAGCCATGCTTGCAAACCAAGGCCATCCTCAGGGTGGCTCCAGCACCCAAATGCCATCCAGTAATCCAATGTCTGGCGGTGCTACTCCTACGCCTGCCAGCGGCGGTATTCGTATGGTGCCTCCAGAGGACCCTACACACCCATCACCTCAACCGACGTCTGTTTATTCATCGGTTATCTCACAGGCCCCCATGACAAATGCACCTCAGTCTCAAAGTCCGACTCAACCACATGATCCCTCGGCCATGGTTCAGCGTCATTCCTCCTTTGTTGGACTACCTCCCATCAGAAGAGGGTCGACTTTTGATGTTAACTCGAGATCGACAGCGACTGAACAAAGAACCACACAGCCTATCGCTGAGCATGTTACTGCTGAGCCGGAAGACCTCGATGAGATTGCTCGTCAGCAGGGAACACTGACATCTGAGGTTACGGTCGGGTCTACATTGGTTGGGACAGATTCTATCATGGAAGAGAAGTTCAAGAAAGATGTGGATGGATCAGAACCTCAATCACCCCCTCCGCAACAATCGCCACGCCACTCACTGCAGCAATCACCTCCCAGGGGACCACAGCATCCATTCCAGATGCACCCAGTCCAACCCGGGCCTATGCCACCGCAAACTCAGGGATACCAGCCTCCGACGCTACCCTTGCTTCCGCCTCAACTCATGGGAGGCCCCGTTCAGAGGCTTCCTCCGTCTGGTCCGTGGAAATTGGAGGAAAGCCACTTGTCTGAGCCTCTTCACCGCGTTACTCCCAAGCCTCAGGCAGTCCCACCATCGGGTCAATGGAAGTTGGAAGAAAGTCACTTGGCCGAGCCCCTTCATATGGTTAACAGAAACCGAGCGGGCACGAATGCCTCGCAGATTTCCCAGCTCTCGCAGCGTTCACAACGTTCACAGCAGTCCCAAAATGACCCTTTCTACGGCTACAACAAGGAAACTGGAGAGGTTCCCCCTTCTCCATCTTCGAGTTCTACGGCTAATAGGCATCATCAACGGCAAAAGCCTTCTGAAGTGCCACCTTCATCGGCCAATCGTTATCCTGGTCTCTTCCCTGGTCATCAACGACAGCCGAGCGGCTCTAAAGATGTTCACCCTGGTCCTGGATCTCAGTTCATCAGACGATTTTCTCAAGAGGGCATCGCCAGAACAGGGACGGGCGACACTACTAATGAAGACCGGGGACGTTCTAAAAAGGCCTCGGCGTTGTTGAAGGACATTGGGCACCGTTTCAGGAAGAGCTCGACCGAGCGACGAAGCACGCCTGTGGATCACCACGGTCGGCAGTTCCATCCTCCGCAACAACAGCAGCAACTTCAACCACCGCACGCTGACGTCCATCATGATGCGGCTTCTGTCTCGAGTGTGACGACGGACGGAACCCATGACAAGAAGAAGTCGAGAGCCAGTTTCATGCTTGGTCTGAGGAAGTAGCAGAGCCGTGAACGGCTCTCAATGCCTCCTCCTCCACGCCCGGATGACAGCAGGCCCGCCACATCGACGGAAGAGAGAAGGGGATCTCGGCTCAACCCTGACTTCGATCCTGATTCGGGTCAGTATCGCCTTGTGGGTCCTCCACGTGCAGCTACCTCGAACATGACCAACGAGATGAGCCAATCTGCTATCCCTCCAGCAAAGAAGCGATTTTCGGCATTCAATACCAAGGCTGCTATGACAAACGTCTTCAATCGGCCTAGTAGCGGTACATCCTCGAAGCCTGGGACACCCACCTCCTCAAGGCCGATCTCAAGTCACTTGGGAGCTCAGCAACCAGTATCCCTGGAGCGCCCTGCTCATCCAGACTTTGAGCGAAGTAGCACTGCCGGTCCTACCTTCAACCAGATGCTTCCGACTCCAACAGGTACACCGCCGGTTGATGCTAACGAACGCCGTAAGAGACGGGGTTCGGCTGCTGGACTAATCTCCGGCCTTTTGGGACACGTCCACAGGAGCAAGGAGTCCCAGCAGGCTACGTCACCCCAGATGCAACAGCCTTATGATCGCCGCGCTTCTGGTTCTCAGCTTGGTACCCCTCACCCGCCGGCCCTGCAGACACAGGGACGAAGACCTTCGGGACCCCAATTGACCAGCCCTGTACTTCCAGGGCGTCAGCTTGGAAGCCCTCAAGGCTCTGCACCGCCATTGGCCAGTCCCCAACCTCAAAGGCCTCATCAGTTTGGCAATCAGCAGTCGATATCTAGGGAACAATCTCCAATGTCAGCTGCCCGACCTCTTTCTGGTGGGATAAGAGATAACCAGCACGCTCAAGCTGCCTACCGCAACTCACGTCCATCACCTCTGGGCTTTGGCTCTACCACACCAGCAGGGACTCCTCCTATCGGATCAGTGACTGAAGGCAGCCGCCATGGGACTCCACAGACACCTTTCAGCGTGGGACAGAGCGTCCCGGACGCGCGAGCTGGAAGAATGCGATCGATCTCACCAGCTGCGTCCGCAATCAGAAGTGCCCCGACAACGCAGACATCATTCAACGTTCCAAGCACAGCCCCAACAACTCAGCCGTCATTCCACCATGCGTCACAATCGTCGCAGTCGCTTGACAAGCTCGCGCATGCAAAGCAGGAGGGAACTCGGATCCAACGACCAGTCACCGACTCACCAAACATGTCCTTCAGGCATGAGAATAGGGCTAGTCATGGTGCATCAGATAGTGACATGCCCTTGTCTCCAGTGTCGCAAATTTCCAAGACTGGCCCGCCGTCTGTATCGTCGATGGCTACTCAGAGTCCTCGTCTGAATACGACGACTTTGGCTGCTGGAAGACGACAGTCCTCCCAGCTTTCACAGCCTGACACGCCTGTTGTATCTGCAGTGTCTGCTTCTCCACAACACCAGACCTTTGCCAACAGGATGGGAGTGTCACCGCCACAGCAACATCAACAGTTTCCTTCTGGATTCCAGCAGCAGCATGCGAATGCTCAGCAACAGGCACACCCTCAGATGAACCCTCCGCATGGTGGCTACCAGATTACTCCGGGTCAGCAGTACGAGCCCAATCTCCGTCAGCCATCTGCCGGTCAGCCTATGCCAGGCTCATATCCACAAGCCAGTTCCCCTGGCCATCCATCTATGCAGATGCAGCATTCTGGTTCAGGCCCTCCAGTCCCCCCAAAGGACAGCTCGGGTGCTCTTCAGCAACCCCAGGTTGCCAATCAGCCAGCTCGCCAGCCAAGTCCAGGAGCTTCTAAGTGGAAGGGTCTGAGGAATCGCATGTCGGCACAGGTCTCAAACAAGCCAGCAGCGAGTCAAAGAAAGGGCGAGAATGACAAGCTGACCGCAAACAAGATCCTCGGAGCATTTAAACGAGGTTCCAAGGAGAATCGGCAGTCAATGGTCATTCCCGATCTGCAGGCTTATCAGAACCATGAGATGCGGCCTGTGCAGCGACAACAGCAGCCTCAACAAGCCCAGCAAGCTCAGCGACCTCAACAGCCCCAGATTCCTCAGCAGCAGTTTGCTGGTCAAGTTCCGCATGGACAGACCCAGTCTCCCCGTCCATCCTCACAGGTCAGCAGCCAACCTTTTGGACAAGTGCCGACTGTTCGCCCGTCATCTCAGTTCAGCAACCAGAGTATGGGACAAGCGCAGACCAAGCGATACTCATCAATGTTTACCAGCCCAATTATGCCACAGCAAGAGTTCCGAAGTCCTTCGGGGGCTTACGCTTCAGGTCCCCAGGGTATGAGCCAGCCACAACCTGGCCACCCGTATCAGTCTCCTCAGATGGAGGGCCAGTTCCCGCCGACACAGTCGTCACAGGCTCAATATCATTCTCCGCCGCAGCCCCATGGTCAATTCCAGTCTCCTGTCCAACAGCAAGGCCACTTCCAATCGCCTGCTCAACCGCAAGGCCAGTTCGTGTCTCCACCCATGCAGCATCAGGGTCGCTTCCATTCCCCCGCACAGCAGCAGGGACAGTTCCAGTCTCCTCCTCAACCCTCGGGTCAATGGCAACCTCAGATGCCTTCCCCTGCTGGACAATTCCCACCACCTCAACAAAGACAGGCTTCTTATCCTGGCCAATGGCACGGTGGAACAATCGGCCAAAGCCCAAATACGCCCTCGTCATATAGAAGTCCTCAGCATTCTCAGTTCTCGTCGCAGCCTCAAAACCCGCAGTATGGGTTCCCAACAGCACAAAATCTTCATGGGGAGGAATCACCCCCTGTTCATGTCTCGACACCTACTCAGGTTCACTCTCCTACACCAGTTCACGCCCCGTCGCCTCGTCCTTCACTGTTGAACCTGCAAGCGATGGTTGCTGCCAACCCTGAACACAACCACACCCAAGAAGGAGAACGTGAGTGCTCAGATGCCGCTCCTCGAAATGACCCCAATGCAACTCATCAGGGAACCTCCAATATGCAGAGGTTTCACAGCGACAGTCCCCATAGTGGCAGAACCAGCGGGAGTCCCAGAGTTGGCGGTAATCCTCCATCAGCGCAACACGTCTCCCCAAGAATAGGCACAGAGCAGAACGGTAGCTCCAAGTCCCAAGCTCCTAGTCTTCCCATGCCTGTGCTTGCTGGAGGCGATTTCATGGGAGGCCATGCTGCGCATGGTACCAGCTCACGATTCTCATCTAAAGCAGAGGAGTCTCAGGGCGTGTCGCTCAGTCCCCCATCTGGTGCACCAGGCAGTGTCAGCCCTAACTCTACGAGGCAATCACCATCAGGTGGTAGTGATCTTGGCCCTCCCGAATTAAAGAGCAGGGGAGGCCCATCGTTCCATGCTGAACTCGAAGATACCGAGGGCGCCCGCAAGCGCACATTGCGAATTGATTCGCAAGAAGAGAAGATTCACTACGATCCCAATGCCGACTCCGATGGAGAGGTTCCTCCTCAGATGAGCGCGACTAGTTATCCTGGTCAAGAGTGGAATCCCTACGGCATGCCCGAGATGGGTGACTGGAACGAGGCGACGGACCGCTAAGCCATTCCTCGGTCCCTATTCCCCTACATATATACGCACTACCTACTCATATACGCACAGCATATATCATGCTTCTACCGCTCTACTCGAGATTGTTTTTTTTTTTATTGCCAACCCAGCGATATAAGTCGACCTGTAACGACCGCGGTTCCCCGGATTATTGGATATATATGAGTTCATATTAGCCACTACTGGATATAAGAGTGATTGGGGTTTTGTTATTTGTCCCAATGCAGCGTGGCGTCATGGCTGTACATATGTTACTGTCTATGTATTTACAGAATTTGTGAAGAGATGGAGTGAAGGGTAATAACAGAATGGAGGGATAGCATGGAAGGGGTGGAAAAGTACACGCATTACGCACATCTAATCCTTAAATCATTTATATATACATTTACACTCCTTATGGGCAGGTTAATAAAAGTGTTTTGCCTCTGCAAGAATGTGTATCCTTTCTTGACTGAACTCCAGAAGTGAAATGTAGTGCCTATCATGAATTATAGTATCATTTGCGTTTTTACCTTGAGCGCCTTGAGCGCTCAATATGAAAATGAAGCCATCAAAAGTCCAAAGAAGCATTCCTGAATGGTACCAGGGCTAGAATGACGGCCTGTGTATAATACGCAGCTCGATCAACAACCCCGCCAGTCAATAGCCCAACCGAGCCCTGCTTGTTCTTTGAATCTGTCTGCCCAAATATCATATCATCCGCATGCCCCAGCTCAACACCCTCTTTCAACAACTGACAAGTCTTCTCTGGTAGAAAATACGCCGAAGTCCGTGCCTTGCCGACCTTGCCATCTGTTCCAATAACAACAATCCAAGCAAAAGAGCAGATGGAGCCATTGTGAGTTTCAACACCGCCCTCAATGCCAACCCAGAAATCAGCTTCTGGTCTGGCTGCTTGAGCGTTCTGTGCTCGATTTGTTGCACCACGCAGAGTCTCTTCGTCTGAGAAGGGCTGGTCTGAGACGTTGGAGTCTACGCTGATGCCTTGAAAGTCATAAGAGGCTGGAAGCATTTGTGTGAAGCCATCACGGGTGGCTTTGATTTTGGGGATGTTGTTTGAGGCAACGACCACCAGTTTTTGGTTCTCAGGAGGCTCCATTCTTGATCCTCGAAGGGCGAATTTCTTGGCGAGGACGTTGATTAAAGGTCGATTGTTTCGAGACGTGCTCATGGATGCCTTGGCGGTCAAGGAGTAGTTATTATGGGTAATGTAACGTTATCCCCGGCCTGAGCTGAGGGGCTTTGCAGTGGCTGTCTTGGCTGTGTTCTCCCCGCCACCTGTGGCCGCTATTGGTAGAGCTGATATCAATCCTATTCAGAGCAGAATCACGATAACCACTTACACTATTCATTAGCTTTCGATAGACCGATTTCCTTATCAAGATCTGCCCCTCAAATACCTTAGTTTATTACAGTAAGTAGCTACTATCAATTCCCAATCGAGTGCCAGCATGAAGAGCCTCAGCTATTGGATGCTAGCTACATCTAGATAGATTCTTGCTCCTCCAAGTTATATCTCAAGATCCCCAAACTTTAGACTAGTCTTGTTCTTTAACCCAATCTTCAATGCTCTTCAGTTGAGTAGGAGGATTCAGCTGCATGCAGATCAGCTTCCATCATATCCTATCACAAATATCAAGGGAAGCTTACCTCGTTGGGATGAACAGCAGGAGAATCATCACCGCCATGAAGCCCAATTTCGTTAGCAAATGCAAAGTTATCCTGCAATTTAGCCCTCAACTCTTCTTTGCAATCAAAGCTGAATTCCCTGTGTGGTATGTGTAGTATTTCAGTCTCGTGCGGCGTGACTTTACTGGAAATTCATACGAACTCCCGTGGTGTGATCCAAGCACGATAGCCGATGACACTTTTCCCTGGAGGGTTTTGAATTAGGGCTCTGACGAAGGGACCAGAATCTTGGTCGTGTGACATCAGAGGAACTTTTGCATCGAGATCTAGGTTGTTTACGAACTGTATGTTTCCGTTCTCTGTCTGCTGCATCCTCAGTTTGAATGTCATTGGATTTGGGCAGCTGTTGAAATCAACCCTTGGTTGGCTGAGCCATTGGATGAGTCAAGAAGTTGCTGAGAAAGTATCCAGGGAGATATATACTCGTCTTAGCCCAAAGCTGTGGCTGGTTTTGTTCACGGTACTCTTCTGCATCTGCCTTGGAGTCGTGATGACAGACATTCGTGTACTTTCCTCTCGATAATTTCGTTGGACCAGGAAGTGAAGACATGATGAAACGTTCTAAACTTGATACTCTAACAGCTTCATCAATGGCATTCTTGAGTTTGTTGGGTTTCTTGAACCTTTGTCCACTCGTTAAGAGCTTGATCCGGCTCTGGTTTGTTTTGGTTCCTTGGGTCGTTGTAGATGCCCCCAAAAGTCGCTGACCGCAAAGATGACATTTGCTCCTGGAAAGCCTTGGCTAGTGAGGCCCTGTCATCCAAGTCGGCTTGGACTACTTCAACACCGCAGGCCTCGAGGTTCTTTGATTTTTTGGCTTGAAGGGTTCCGGGTGATGCCACGAACACGCCATTTTGGATCACTGAGAAAAGAGTTGACGGCTGAGCCTCCTTGGCCGCCTGTTGCACCGGTGATGACTATGAGCTTTTTGGTAGCCATGTCGAGTGTAGGTAGAGAGAGTATGCTTAATATGGGAGTAGTCGATTACATCTCTACCCATTGTATATATGTCTTATAGCCATTTGTTCATTACTAATCGTCTCACCTTCGACCAGTCTCATCACGTTATTCTCATTTTCAGGTCCTGTCTCGCTGTTGGTGTTGGTATTGGTTGGTTGGTGTCTTATACCTGCAGGAACGGTTCCACTAAAGTCCGCTCCAGATCCGCCTCTGTCTCACTCTGCCTCCCTATTACCCGCTCACCTCCGTTCTCAGCTCTCAGCTTTTCAGCTTCTCTCTTTTCTTCCTGCATTTCAATCATCTGTTCAGCCTGTTTTGACTGTATCTCGCCCCCACGCTCACACTCACGCTGCAACCCAAGAGATCCTGATTGATTTATAAGCTGCTTTACAATCACTGCAGATCAACGAGGCTGTCAACGTTACGCGGATCGAGATGCCCGTGTCTCGTCATTCATGTGCAACATGTCGGTAAGGTTGAGCCCTCATATCAGTTTGAAGCTTCTCTGACTTGTTCAGCCGTCTGAAGAGGAAATGCATGAGAGAGCTGCCATCTTGCTCCTTAGTACGGCTCAGAAATGGGGCAGATATAGCCTAAAACTGACGGCTTACAGTGTCGGCGCCTAGGCAAGAAATGTGAATATATAGAACTTCCACCACCTCCAACTGCTCCTCCGCCAGATGGAACAAGCCAGCCGTCTCTATCAGAGCCCAACCAACCGTTTCCCTTGGCCTTCTTCTTGGATCCAGATCTCTTTACGCCGCTGACTACCAGCAATGCATTAGCACCTGGGCCAAGAGTCGATCTGCAACAGATTATAGCCAAGCACTTAGAACCAGATGACTTACCAGTCCTCTATCACAATTACTTTTCTTCAGTACATGAGTGGCTTCCCATGATTAGCAGAAAGCGGATCACACATCCCGATCCTTTCAGTCAAGATGCTTGCCATGATCTGCTACTTTTATGCATGAAAATATGCACACTCAGACCCAATGGCCACCCCCCATCTCAGCACCCGTTGTACATGTTGGCAAAAACTCTAAGTGCCGCTGCTGAAAGTGCAGGCCTAGTTTCACTTCGCCTTGCTCAGTCCTTGGTGCTATTAGCTCTCTATGAAGCGTGCCAGGCTATATATCCTGCCTGTTACCTCACCATTAGTCGAGCGGCGAGACTAGGTATACTAATGAGTTGGCATGATAGAGATGCACAGCAGCTCTTCAAATTTGCTGATTCCTGGTCTAAGCGAGAAGAACAGCGCAGAACATGGTGGACTATCTTTGTGCTTGACAGGTAAGCCATAACTCTGCATCCTTGAGCCTCCATCTAAGGAAACTATGTTCAGGTTCATCAGTATGGACACAAGTGGGCTGCCATTTTCAGCTCCGGAGCCTTGCCCTGATGAGCTGCTACCAGTCAACGATGAAGACTGGGTTTTGGGCAAGACTGTTCCAAACGAGCCACTGTATACAGCATGCTTCAGCTCCATCACGACTCTGGGCTCCTTTGCTAGAACATGCCAAGCAGCTCATATGCTCGGCAAGGTCGTTACACACAAACATTTGAAAACCAAATCTTCGCACGATATCCTACATGTTGTCCAGGAAGCGCAGAGCCTTAATAGAGCACTAAACTCGCTACAAATTTCTATTGAAGAACAATCCTTGAGCAACGTTTCTTCTTCTTCGGCATCCTCTTTGGCATGTGCTTCCGCCATTTGCATTTGTGCCCAAGCGCTCCTATACGGAGCTTATGGATGTCCTGACGCACCTGGAATAACAAGTCGAGAACGTTTGACACACGAAACAGAATTGCAGAGTATTAGCGTTCAAGGCCTGAGAGCACTAGGTAGTACTTTGACCCCTAAACTGGCTCAGATTCAGTCAGGTTGTCCTCTTCAAGCACGATGTTTTTATACCGCTTGTAGTGCGTGCTCATGGTTTATTCGGGAAGACAATGAACCGCAGATGAAAGAAGCGTTGGTGACTATCGTGGATGGTCTCAAAAGACTATCTGAGCGTTGGCCAATTGCGAGTAAGTACTTCAGACTTTGTTCCCTGGAGTGAACTGACGGTTTCCAAGCCGAGTACCTTTCTCTGCTCGATCAGGGGGGGATTTTGCGCCTCGTTGATGACAGCTCTGAGATGGATATCACGTCTTGAAGTCTAATGCTCCTTGGTATTTCAACGGACCCTCAGGTCCAAAAATCATGAGATGGTGCTCGATATGCGGTCCAACATCAAGCACGGGGAATGATTGTGCTGGACATCGACACCACGTGATATGGCTGGCCTCAATTGATCTCCGAACAGCATGCCATAAACCAGAATGTCAATCACGAGTCACGGTATTCTCCATCGGCGAAGTTCATGTAAGTTCATGAGTCGTCCAAAAGCATCAGGCAATTCTTAGCAATTGAGTTCGTCCAAGTGGGCCTGTCATTCTGCCTTTGGCCTAGCCTCCTCTTTTGGTTGCTGGGTCCGAAATCGGTGGATCACGTCTTTCTTTTCGCCTTTGGCAGAAGAATTCTTCTTATAAACATCCTCTATCCAATTCGCCCTCCACTAGTGGATCTCACAGGGCTCAAAAGCGCTATTGCAGCTCAAGCTTTCATCAATTGAGCCGAGACTAACAGCAAATACACACAACACAAGCGCCAATGCCTTCGAGCCAACGTCGGCGCCGTGAGGGCCACCAAGACTCTCACTCTCACATCCACGATGGCGTGTTACACGATGAGACTTCGCCTCTGCTTCCGAGGATATCAGAAGTCAGCGAAAATGGAACCGCAAAGTCGTTGACCGACGTCCACAGCCTCTTGGCTGAGGCGAAACTGCTATGCCAGTACTCTCTCCCTTTGATCGCGACGTATCTGCTTCAGTATTCTTTTACTGTCATTACAACCATTGTCGCTGGTCGGTTGGGTGCTGAGGAATTGGCAGCTTCAAGCTTGGGCTTGACAACGATCAACATCATTGGGTTCACCATCTTTGAGGGCATGGCCACGGCTCTCGACACATTGTGTGCGCAGGCCTACGGGTCTGGTCGCTATACCGGCGTCGGAGTGCACATCCAACGGATGATAGTGTTCATGTCAATCGTCATGATTCCTGTCGGCGCAATCTGGCTATGCTCGCACTGGATTCTGCCATTGCTTGTCCCTCAGCGAAGCCTCGCCTTGAAAGCTGCTTCTTTCTTGCGCGTCAGTCTCGTCGGACTTCCCGGCTATGCATTTTTTGAAGCTGGTAAGAGGTTTCTTCAGGCGCAGGGTGAATTTGCTCCTGGAATGGTCATTCTCATTATTTGTGCTCCCGTCAATGCTTTTCTGAGTTGGTACTTTGCCGTCAAGCTCGACATGGGCCTCGATGGCGCTGCTTTCGGTCAAGCCCTTGCCAATAACCTTCGACCTGCACTTCTTCTGTTGTATGTCGTCTTCATTGGCAAGAAGTCTCACCGATGCTGGGGCGGCTGGGATGGCCGTGCTGCATTTGCGTTCCGCGAATGGGGCCCTATGGTCCGGCTCTCTATTGCAAGCACCGCCGTGAATCTTGCCGAGTGGCTCGCCTTTGAGATCCTCATGGTCAGCACATCTTATCTCGGTACCCGCCACTTGGCTGCGCAAACAGTACTCAACACGCTCTCTATTGTTACATGGCACATACCGTTCTCGATCAGCGTCGCAGTCACCACTCGCTTCGGTCACCTGGTTGGTGCTGGCGCACTCAAGGAAGCACGACGTGCTGCAATTCTATACACTGGCGTCTTCACCGTGGTGGGTATCCTCGACGGCGCATTCCTGTATGTGCTGCGAAACCCGCTTGCAGATATGTTCTCCGACGACAGTACTGTCAGAGACTTGGCCACGGGATCCATGGTTGCTGTGGCCTGCTTCCAGGTCATCGACTCAATCATCTGCGGCACCAATGGTGTGTTGAGAGGTCTGGCAAAGCAATCCGTAGCTGCGTGGGTTGTGCTAGCAGTCAACTACCTTGCTGCCGTGCCATTTGCCATATGGCTCGAGCTGGGAAGCCCAGACCTCAAGCTCGATGGTCTTTGGATTGGTATTGGAAGTGGTATGGTCATCATTGCGATTATTGAATGTGTGTATATGAAGTGGATAAGCTGGCAGGATTGTGTAAACGATGTGAAGGAGAGGGAGGATGACGGAACATAGAATGTTTTCGTAAGGACTTCAAGCCCGGACTACATAGACAAAAGTAATGCATCTTCCGTGGCTCTTCTCGGCCACATATCTCAACTCAGCGACACCCATAGATACCAGTGATCTTCTATCTCGCATCATTGAGAATCAGACGCATGAAATACACCTTTTCTCCTTTCCACTCACCTGGCTGAGGAGCGAAGAAGTCGTGAAAAGTAACTTTGATAGTCTCCAGCCATATTGAACAGGAGAATGGTTGGTGTCTGAGGGAGCTTGATAATTTGTCTGTGTTGGAAACTCAGGAACACCTTGGAACGTTAGAATCATGCCTTCATAGTTGTAGTAAGGCCGGCGTCTATAGTTGGACCTCTGTTTGACATGGAAATTACTTTACAGCATACGAGCTTTGGCCGACCTGTTTGATAACTTGATTTGCAGTCAAATACTTCAGAGCTCGAGCTATCACAGTATAATTAATCAAAACGCGGCAAATTCAGGGAACTAAAAGATAGATGGAGCACAGGTTACAGATATAATTTTCTATCCAGAAGTTTCATCACCTGTTCCTGAACAATGCTTGCTATCTATAGCTAGAAATTCTAGAATTGAGGCTCCCGTATTGAAACTTGAGAACGGATGTTGGAGTAGAACAGCAGAGAGATACTTGTTCTCATTTGTTTCATGAATCTTCATTTATGTGAACTGGGGTACACAGGCAGCTACTGCAAGATCTGATGATGTTCATCACAGTTAGCTTTAGCTTACCAGCCTCGCCCTATTATATAGAGCAGTCAGCCCTTATTACAGTTAGATCATTATTTTGTTAAGAAAAGGCTTTTTAATCTAGGTAATTCAGGACATTTGCTTAACTCTTAAGTTAGCCAGATCTAACCCCACGATAGCTGGCTTAGACATCAACCGCAATGCATATCGCGAGATCTTACAACTTCCCTTCATACTTCATTTTTATGAATAGCGATGGTCACTGCGTAGTTACACGAGGAAGTCAGCTACTTATAGTACTTACTTATTAAGTCCAGAGGCTTATATCTCAGCTCGAGTCTTGAGATTAACGCCACCCTTTGTGAGTTCACTATTTGAATTTTGATTCACATTTGGTGAACTTAGAATATCCGAAAATCCTATATAAAACCCAAGTGGTCTTATTTCAGCTAATCAAGACATTAGTAAAGGCAAGATGTCACAGAGCACAGAGGTGAGAGGATCAAGATGGATAGGCAGGCATATATCAATTTTTTCAGCTTCCATAATCTTTTTCTTCTAAACTGGTTATAAAATAAAGCCATCCCAACAGGAGGACTCATTGGATAGCTGGGAAAGTGCGATTCATAGTTCAAGAAGGCAATTATATTATTCTTTGCACAGTGTCTGAGTTGGCTGCTTGATACGTTGACATAGTGAGGCTGGCTGTCTTGAAGTTCCATCTAGCTACGTAAGAAGGATGTTGTCCAAATCGCTTAACGGAATCAATTATTGGGTATCTTAGACTCCGGCTTCTTTAGTCAAAGGACAGCACTGCAGGGGAAATTCCCGGTTTTGCACGGCTTTATCAAGACATTTCTCGGCTGTTGGTTAGGGATAATGTCATTTGGTAGCCGTGATAAAAACGGGCGAATGACCATTTCATGAGCCTTAGGTAGGGGCAGGTAATGGAATGTACGTCAGAGTCTGTGCGACATGTTGTTGATTGTAGTGAAACCAACTACGAACTCATTAATTGTCCTTGCCATTTTCCAGGGCAAAAAGAATGACGATGCAAGGCTGTTGTTCCGTTAAACTTGAGGTTCAAGAGATGCTGGCTCTGATGTCATAGGTCACATTGGACCCTTATCTTGGAGAGATAACTAACATGGATGGCAGGCACTTGGACTTGGGCACAGACAAACAACGGAACATGACAGTCAGTGATTTACTGTAGTTGAAACGTCGGATCTAGTGGAGGCTGAGGCGGTTAACGGAAGTGCCAACTCATCAACCAGTTCAGCCTCAAGTTACACTGCAGTCACATCACATAGTCACAGCACAGCATATCGCTCCCTACGTGTAGTGTTACTTGGTCAACACGGCAACATATGTATGCACAAGACGTTGGACCTACAGGGGCTACAGCTAACTTAGTGGTTAGTCAGGGGTAAAGCAATCGTCTTGGCTGAATGTTTCTCTGATCTGCTCGTGATCGAGAGAACCTCATTCCAGTTGATCTGCAATAAACAGGCTTCATGCCAGTTGTTGTCCAGTTCGATAGGTACAACAGCCTACCCTGGATCAAATATGGTATTCGTCATAGCTTGCGCTTGTTGTCTCGCTTCACTCTCCCTTTCAATTCCGTTTAACTCCCTCCCTCCCTCGACGTGGCTTTGAAAGGTGGATCCTCCCCAAGGACCCTGTCAGTCCAATTCATCGTCATCCTTGCCCAAACTTGGTTGAATCACTCAGATGGACCCGTCATCACTGCCCACTTTTGCCAAATCAATTCTCCTCCACTTGGAGCTAAGCAAAGGGAAACACTTTACCTGCAGCAGCAAGTGACTGTGTCTCTCATCAAACGATATGGCCCTGTACGGAAGACTCGTCTCGTCTCATATTTCCTCAATCACGCGTGTACGACTCGGGAAGAATTCTTTTCCTACTCCTTCTACTACTTTCCCCTTTTCAGCTCGTAACCTTGAGCCATGGCAATAGACTCCAAACGAGACGAGACCCAAGAGCCTGGTCAAACACGAGGCCCAGGCCTGGCTCTGGGTTGGGCTGGACTGCATTGGAACTGTAAACTTGGCGATAATCCACTGAAGCCCTTCCACTAAAAAACTCGGCCTACTATAGTTTCTGTAGGTCTGCTACTGTACATAGCCTCAGCTGCCAAAGTGAGCGAGCCCCCCCCCGGATAGGGCGCTGGAACGGCCCCTGCCTTTAAATCGCTAGCGCACGGGCTCGCACTGAACGCGCATCCCGTTAGTTCGTTTTCTCGATAAGGTCTACTTGGCTCCCAAGTATCGACAAATTGACCACCGCAGCAACCGTGAGCATTGGCTATTCCCAACAAGGATTAACTCATCGGCAAGCGCCTGCACTGTGATAGCGTGGCGTCAGCGGACGGCTCGTGGCGCAGGCGGTTCCTCTAAGAGTTTGGTTGGAGGAGCCAAGGCCTCGACCCCATCGCGTCTCTTGTTCCCTGCTAGATCTCTGCTGTCTGACTGGTCGGCATCAAAGAGGTACATGCCTTGGGCGTATCTGCACTGACTGATGCTCCTTCCATCATCAGCGAGTCGAGATTGGGAAGACCGAGTGAGGCGGGAACATGGAAGAAGGCGCGATTCATGATGCGCATGGTCGTTCCTAACCAATCTGAATTGAACCCCTTCTTGCCGTCCCTGGATACCTTATTTCTGAATCAAAGTACCTCAGGTATCTCGGATTTTGCTTGTTCTATTTTTTGCTTCGTCTGCATCATTACATCGTCAAACGACTTTCCCAAACGACTCCACCTCCCAATTACGATCCGCGACCGATACGATACGACACGACTTCTGGGACTTTGTCGGATTAGGACCCATCTCCATCTCACAAGCTTGCGGAGAACCAGGGACCGCGGCCGCCCGTGCTACACTGCTACCGTACATTCAGGTCAGGTTCAGTTAGTAGCTACAATACCCACGTATTCGTACATACCAGGATCTCTCTCTCATTTTCCCTCTCGTCTTTCTCTATTTCTCATTTTACGCTCTTCGTGCCTGCTGCCAGCCTGGCAACAGTATTCGAATCAAACAAGCCACAGCATTTCTCAGTCCCTATCAACCTGTCGGCTTCTCAGAGCCTGTGGAACGTGGCTCATCTTGTCTCAGGCCCCGAGGTCTCACAGTCACTCGCTCGCTCGCTCGCTCGCTCGCTCGGATCTCTCACTTATCTCGCCGCCCTCCAGCTCCAGCCAGCTCCAGCTGCAGCTCCCGTCCGTCGTCCGTCGTCTTCCCCCGTTTGGCACTCACAGCCGTTTCCCTGACTGGATTGGACTGGCTTGTCGTCACTCGTCGGCTCCGGAGGGTCCGCCCATCTCTCTCCATTCCCTATCCAAACTCTTTGAGGGATTGACTTTTCCACGTCTGGTCAGTCTCTCAACGGACTTGTCGTCTCATCTTGACCTGTCACGCCAGGTCAGGTCACGTCTTTCTCTGCCCGGGCCGAGAGCACAGGACGTATCCAACTGACACACATACGCCCGATCACAATGGACTCGTACGTTGCCATCATTGCCATCTTGAATTCTTGACTCAGTATACCTCCGTTCTCCGCACCCGCTTGCACCTTCTTCTCTTGTTCCGCCACACATACTCTCCAGCCCGAACTCTATCACCAAATTTGGCCACCACATCTTGTCGGCTTTGAGCTTACGCGTTGTAGATTTATTCCAATGTCCGCCGCCGCCGCCGGCTGGGGTCAACCACTCGCGACAAAATCGCCAGCTTCTCGGCGGTCATTAGGTCATTTTCGATCTCTCTCCTCCATCGCAGCGACCCCTAGCTATCACCCTCGAACGCCTTCGCTTACTCCCGACCACACACCGATCAAATCTTCCTCCTCGACACATCTACCGATTGCCTCACCGAACCCGCCTACAGATTTTGGAGATGAGATGAGCACAATACCTGATCCTCGAAGTCGTGCAATGAGCCCTGCCGATGACAGCGGTGTCGCGACTCCCAGTCATCACCCCGATCTGAATGACGAAGTCGCCACCCTCAGTAATAAGCTCATCAACGCCATCAATCACCAAACCATCCTGGACGACTCTTTATCCGCCGCTCGCCACGAACTTGATGCTGCACGGGAACGAATTCGCATGCTTGAGACTCAAAATGCCTCACAACGCGAAATGTTGGCTGGTGACGTATGGGTTCGCAAGCACACCGTTGAGGACGAAAAGAGGGTGTGGCAGGCCAAGGTTGCCGCGGAACGTCAAAAGCGAATTGACACAGAAATGGAAAAGAAGAAGATTGAGCAGGAGCTCGAGAATCTCACAGCGGCATTGTTTGAGGAAGCAAACAAAATGGTGATTGCTGCCAAGGAAGAGGCCAAGACTGACCATGAGGCTCTTCAGCGCAAGAATGACCAGCTCAAGTCTCAGCTTGCCGATACTGAGAGCATTCTAAAATCTCAACAGGAGCAACTGGTCGAGCTGAAGCACGTTATGGAACATATGGCTTCGGAACGAGGAGATCACAATAACCCCACTGCTCCCTCTTCTCCCGGCTTGACGAAACCTGATACTCGTGACGATTCTCGATCTTCAGCTGAGGAGCCTGCTGCTTCGCTCTGGAGCGCTTCCGTCGAGCCTGCTCACCCGACCAGCTTCTCGCATCTTGTCCAACCTGTTCTGCGAACCGATTTGTCGTCTTATGACGATTTTCTCATACTCGCACGGACTTCTCGAAATCGCCCTGGCAGCCGCGTTTCTTCAGGTTCAGTCGGTGCTCTGAATGCTCTAACTGGCTTTGGACTTGGTGGTTCGATATCGAGCGCCCATCCCTCCAACGCCTCAACTACCTCACTTGGCACACCTATTGCTGGGGCCGGAAGTGCACCTCAGTCTCCCAACACACCGGCCTCTACCGTCAGCGCTGCTTCAAATGCATCAGCTACCCCTCTGCCGAGCTTGAAAGAAACAAAGTTTTATAAGCGAGTTTTGGCTGAAGATATCGAGCCTACACTTCGTCTAGATATGGCTCCAGGCTTGTCATGGCTGGCTCGTCGATCCGTTATCGCCGCCATCGCTGACGGATCTCTGGTAGTTGAGCCCGTGCCAACCACTGGCAGTCTTGTGGCACTTACAAAGCCGCAATTTTACCCATGTGCACTCTGCGGTGATTCACGCAAGGACCCTCAGTATTTACGAAACCATCGATTCAGAACGAGTGAGACTGATTCCGCTCAACGGCACCCGTTGTGCAAGTACTGTCTGACTCGCGTACGGTCGACTTGTGACTTCTTGGGCTTCTTGCGTATGGTTAAGGATGGTCATTGGCGAGCGGACAATGAGGATCACGAGAAGGCTGCCTGGGAGGAGAGTGTACGACTGAGGGAGCAGATGTTCTGGTCTCGCATCGGTGGTGGTGTTATTCCATGCATCCCCGCGCCCCTCTCTGTCGACATGGAAAAGAGCCCGCGTAATAGCCACGACGGCAGTGTGAGGTCTGACCATCTCGAGGTTCCTGGCTTTCAAACACCACCGATGACGATAGAACGGACACGAAGCGATACAACCAAGAGTGGCCAGATCGAGGAGCCACACACACCTCCTATGCAAACTGATGGAGCCAGGAGCGTACGCAGCTCCGTCCAGAGTCTTGATGTGAAGAGCAACTCTGGTTCGGAAGAAACGAAGCGACTATCTATCACGATTCCGACTACGGATTAAAAACCTCACATCCTTCAAAGTCCCTTCGAGTCGGTGATATCGACACCACTGTAGACTTTGTGTATGACTATGTATACTATTTTGGGCTACAGGATCGCATGCATTGTTTTGGATTGCACCTTTTCGGTGCTACTACTCTATGGGCCGGTGGGATCAAATATTATGAGCTCAGGGGATGGTGGATCAGCCCCTAATATTTCCTTTTTGAACGAATATGGCACGGAAATTGGATGGAAGGAAGGATTGGAAGCAAGCAATCATTTGGTCGTTTATGGACTGCGCGCGTTCTTCTCAGATGGTGGGATTTCATTGCTGGCGTTTGATGGAAATATGCGCATCATTCATTCGGGGCGGCGCAACGACATGGGAAATGGGCCTTTCTTTTTGGAATGACGTACTTGTCCTTTGCTTTTTCTCGTTATCCAGAGCGTTCATGATTGAGTTGCTGATATTGCGCAACAAGAGCGCACAACACGCAGGCATGCCTTGGCATTCTTACACAATAGATTACTCAAGGCCGTCAAGCATGCCCTCTGACGATGCCCTTTAGTTGTAGTAGTAATACATATGATACCAACTACAACAGACTTGTCCTTTGTAACACTGTGGTATCGAACTTGAACTATAGGCCGGATGGACTCTCGATAGCTCTGAGGCTTGCACTAATGAAGTCATACATCAGGAACACTACAATTATTCATTCTTCACTGCAAACTAGACAAGACTTGAACTTGAACTTGAACATGAAAATTTATTATGTGATAAATTTGTACATCGCTGCCAATCGTACCGATGCCACAGTACTACCCTCGACATAAGCCAACAAATGAGAGTACGTCATTGCTAGACGTTCTGGTTCCGGTTTCCGCGTAACCTCATCTCCTCCTTCTTTTTAGATGTTTTCTATAATATCTCTTTCAGAACAAGACATTGCTTTCTCCTTTCCAGCCTCCTAATATCAGACCAACATGGATCTTCCCATCCTCCCTCCATAAGTCGTAAGTGATAGAGTACATGATGTTACATGAATTGTGGCGAGGTTTTGATGAAGCCGGTCGTAGAGCAAAGGAAGGGTTATTAGTGACCTGGAAATATTGCTGGATGAGACTGAGCCTAGGGCACTCTACAACTCTTCCTTAACGGTAGCATCTTGCTGGTTCTCACTGGCAGGCTTAGCCTTGGCCTCTTCAGCCTCTTTCTCACCATCCTTGCTGGCAGCCACATCTTGAGGAGCGGCGGCACCTTCATCCTTGCCCTTAACGGTCTCGCTGTTGACACCCTCGACGTCGGGGTGAGGAGGAGCGACACCAGCCAGGTTCTGGTCCCAGCCCTCAGCAGGCTCTTGGACTTCGTTGCCCTGTTCATCAACAACGCGTGTCTTGGTTTCGTACTTGGTCTTGAACTCAACCTTGCCCTCAAGAGCTTTTACCTCCTCAGGGTCAAGGAGGTTGCCATCCTGGTCACGGTACTCAACCTTCTCCTCCTTAGCAACGACTCGGTGCTCAACCTGGGCCTGATCAGGAGCAGGGGGAGCTCCAGAGATGACAGCCTCTTCTTGCTTCTGGGAGACAGGGGCCTCCTCCTGCTTGGGCTCAACGTTCTTGGCTGCTGAGGTGGTGGGGACTACAGATGAGCTGATGGAGGGGACCTCGCTGTACTTGTCATACTGTGAATGATGTCAGTCAAGGCTCATATCTTGTCAATGTTGGCAGTGAAACTCACGCTATCATAAAAGGTGTTGCAGTCGAAGTCCCAGGTGTTGAAAAGCTTCATGCGCCTGCAGTCGGCCTTGGTCCAAGGGCTTCCGTAGGCCAGGGGAGAGTAGAGCATGAAGACGGCAGCCGACAGGACAAGGAACGAGACAGTAGCAACACGGTTGATCAAAGCGGTATCACGAGCACCAGCTCCGGGGATGCGGGCAGTGGCGTAGTCAAAGAGCTGGCACAAAGCAATGATCGCAAAGTAGAGAGCAGGGAAATAGTGATGAAGGAAAAGTTGACGTTGCATCAGGTAGAAGGGGAAGTAGTGCAGAGCCCAGCCAAGAACTGAAGTACCAATCTCGTAGTCGAATCGCTTGAAGGTGATGTTGGAGTAGTCATTGCAGCTGCGCTGCCAGCGGAGAACAGCAATAGCCTTGAAGATGACCCAGATGGCAACGGCAACGCTGGAAGACCACCAAATGATGGGGTTTCCGAGGAGATAAACCTGCTTATGCTGACGACCCCAGAAGTTGATACCACGGCGGAGAATGGGCCACGACTCAGGGCGAGAATCCCAGGCGTGAGAGTCAGTGAGACCGGCGTTTGTTCGCCACATGACCTTCTGGAGTTCCCAGAACTTGCCGAAGAAACCAGGATTGCGGTAGTTGACCTTCTCAACATCGCCCTGCAATTGAGGGTGAGAGTTACCCTCGATGTACCATAGACTGTTGGGAAGAGTTCCGCCTCGGGCGCAAGTAACTTCCTGTTGCTCAGAGGCCCAGTCAGGGAGCTTGACCTTGTGGGAGAACAGAACACAGCCTGTCATGACGTGCACAAGACGGAACTTGGATTCGATAGTGCGAAGACGTTCCTTTGCAACAGATCCATATGTCTTCTTCTTCACAATCTCAACACGGAAGAAATCGTTGGCATCTCCCTCGAATCCTTCGTAACCATAGGCAGAAACCTCATTTTGCCAGTCGGCCTCAGTGATAGGTGGGCGAACGTCATGAGAGTGAAGGCGGCGATGAGTGGGGCCATGGTAAAGACGAAGGACGGTACCGTCGGTGATGTACTGAGGCTCAGGAAGGGCGTCCCAGGCCTTGGTGCCATTGATGGGCTGGCCATCAATTCCAAGAGGCTGGGTCTGGTTCTCAAGGAGCCACACGTTGTTGTCGTCCTTGTGAGGGTACAGGGTGATCTGCTGCTGCTTGCTACCGGTAGGGTACATGAGAGGATGAGAGTGGAGGTAGCCACCCTGAGTGTTAACATGGCGGATGGTGACACGGCTGCCCATGATAACATCGGCGGGGACATCCTTCATACGCTTGTT
Organism: Fusarium musae; assembly: GCF_019915245.1. Taxonomy (NCBI): domain Eukaryota; kingdom Fungi; phylum Ascomycota; class Sordariomycetes; order Hypocreales; family Nectriaceae; genus Fusarium; species Fusarium musae. The sequence continues at coordinate 3,323,488 of NC_058392.1, read as the reverse complement.
GTTGAGAGTGGCCTGGAACTCGGAGCTCATGAAGCCATCACCGTCGCCAGGGTTCTTGAGGCAAACGAAGTGGATGGCGAACATGGCCATGTAGAAGGTGAGTGGAATAATGATTAGACAGAAGACACGAGCCATAAAGTGCTTAGTGAAAAGACGCTGTTCGTCCGTTAGTAAACATGTTCGTATGTGTATATTAATCAATTTCTTACCATGGACACGTTCTTGTTGTCGCCGAGAAGGACCCAGAGTTGAAGTAGAGTGAGGGATCCAACCCAGGCAATGGTGAAGAGTCCAACCCACTTGATGCTGACGGTGATACCCAGGCCAAGACCAGTAAGAACAAGCCAGAACCACCAGCTTAGCTGGAAAGCCTTGGAAGGGCCAAGCTCGTGCTGGTTGGTGAAGCAAGAAAAGGAGAGGACGGTGAAAGCAGTCGCGGCGACAAGAGGCGAATCGAGGAGGATGAGACGAGCCTGGGTAAGAAGACCGTTCTCTGCAGATAGTTAGCAAGAGACTCTAGGTCAGTTGAAAGGCCAAGAGAGATACGAACCGAAGATGATCAGGCCAGCTCCCATGGCAGCAGTCATTGTACGGCAACCAACAGCCTTGAGAGTGAAGAACATGCAGGGAACCAAGAGAATACCGCAGATAGCAGGGAACATTCGCATCGCGACATAGGGAACACCAGGCTCAATGTAGTCCTTGCCAATCTCCTTAAAGTCGAAACTTCCATCAAATCCAGCAAGCCATCCGGTAAGGGCAATGAGCATCTTGGCCAGGGGAGGGTGAACGTCCATGAAGAACTTGCCCTTGATATACTTTGTAGCAAAGCCACCGAAGCTTGATATATAAGTTAGCGCATTGATGGAATAGACGGGGTGGAAGCTGCAACAGAGCTTCAGCTGGCTGGGGGAACACACTGGACCTCGTCAAAGACAACGCTTGTGGGCTGATAGATCTTGTACACGCGAACGAGGGTAGCAACGAGGATGAGGGCCAAGGCCACCCAATAGTCGGAGAGGGGGAGGAGGAAGACATCGTTATCCTCAACGCCATCGGACTGGTACGAAGTGTTCTTGGTGTTCTTAGGCTTGGACTTGTTCTTGGTGGTGACAGCAGTGGTCTGCGGCTGAGGAGGAGGAGCTGCAAAAGGCTGCTTCTCAGTCACAGGCGTCGGGGCCTTGACTGGCGGTTGGGGACTCTTGCCCCTCGTACGAGCCATGGTAATCGAGTATCAATATAGAATTCGAGTCAATTCGATCGCTAGGGGACGCTATGTCCAAATCGTTGGTTCGATGTAACGAGAGTTGATGAAGAAGAGCTAAAACAGAGACCGGGAGGGATCTAGAGATGCCTCATCGATGGCTGGTTCTTGGCTAAACAGAAAGTGAACAAGAATAGAAAATGGAAGAGAAAAAAGGACCCAAAACTCAATCGCAGACCGCCGTTGTGATACGGATATCAACGGACGATAGGCGATGTAAGAAAGCCTAGGGGGGAAGAAGAATGGATGTTGGGCGATGGTTTGCAAGGAGTGAGAAAATAGAAAGGGAAGTGGGCAAAAGAGGGATGATGAAGCTTCAGGGGATATTTTAGCACCACCTCAGCTACAGTAGCAATGGCCTTATGCAGGCTGAGACCGCACCTATAATACCTAGTAAACGGTGATAGGTAGATTGATGGTTGCAGTGCGATACGAGCAGTCGCGTCCAGCGTCGTACCCGTTTTCTTCCTTCCAGGTTCCTCGGGGCTCTCGAGAGAAAAAAGTTGTAGCTACAGTGGCCTCTTCGGTTCGTTCCTGTCTAGGTGTCTCTGACCTCCCGTCTAACTAACAGGACATGTCAGCGTCAGCCCAGTGGATGCTCTCCCTAACATCCCTTTACCCCTGCAGCGAATCAAACCCGGACCCAGCCGTGGAGATCCCCTGGCGTCTCCGCAGCGCTAGGCTCAGAGCAGAGCTTCAGCAGGCGCCATTAGACCTGTGAATATCAACCATTGGCGATAGCTCTCCGAGGACAGCTCGACTGGTTTCAGCTCCCGCAAACGTGTTTGGCATTCGACGTCGACAATGGCTTGTCATGAGGCTTCTGTACATGAATCATAACTACGTTGTTCCTGACTTATGCCTCTATACTATCAGAAACAATACCATGCCTCGAGAGTCTTGGTGGATGTGGCTCCAGCTCCAAACAAAACGACACTAAACCTTCAGGTACACTAACAACTTAACCCCTTTTCTGCCCTTGATCTCCAAATTGCTACGCACTACTTGAAACACACGGTTCTAGACCATGAAACTTTTCCTCTCTACTTTATCGTGTCGTGTTTATTACCGCTGGCGTACCTTGCCCAACCCAACCATTGGCCTTGATATAGGGTATCTCAATTCCAACATATATATACCTTACTCATGATAACATCATTGACTTTTGGTGCTGCAATCCCAGACGAGACTATAAGTCCTATCGACCCCGAGACTGCAAGTAATCTGCCCATTGTCGAAAACCAGCAATCCAATGCGGAACGCCTTCAGGTTTTGCCAACTCGTTCAGTGACGCCCTGCGAGGAGATTCCCGCGTCAACCAGTTGTGACCTTGGGCATCCAACACATCAGCCATTGACGCCGATATAATAGTCTGTACCTGTCCATCCACCAAGGAAAACTCTTGAAGTGCCTGCATCGCCTCGCTCCATCGAGATAATGCAACCTCAAAATCCGATCTGATGTGCGACAGCTTTGCCAAGATGACGTATACTCGCAGTCTTTCGTACTTCAGAAGACTAGCCCGAGATTCGATGTCGACGCATATCTTTTCTGCCTCTTCGTAGCGTTCCTGGGCGAAAAGAGCCTCTGACAAAGCCAATTCAAGAAGCGATTTGCCAGTCAAAGGGTCAGGCCTCTCGGTACGCCGTATAATCTCGTCACGAAGATAACCCTCTCCTATCATAGGCTCGTCAAGTTCTCTTAAAGCATCGGCCAAATCACATGTCAGATCCCGTAGATCCTCATCAAAGATGAGCTGACTCGGTTTCTGCGACACTTCGTGTGCTATCTCCAGCAACTTTAGAGATTCATCGAAATTGCCCTGTAGTCGCTTGACCCTTCCCAGCAGTGAGTGTTTACGGAAACTGAGGATCTCTTCCAGAGGCGAAGGCTCATCGCCAAGCGGGTTCCAATCCTCTAATAGCTTCTGCGCAGTTGACAGATCCGCCACTTGGATTGAGTTTAGGGAACGTTGGATAATAGCGACCCCAACCTCACAGCTTATGCGCTTGTTCACAGCGGCTGTAGGGTCGTTGATTACGAAGTCCTCAAGGCTTTCTGTCGCCTCATCCATGTTTCCACTGAGACGTCCCAGGACTGCTTTGGTTTGGCCAATGCAGAGCCGGAGGTGTGTATCTTTCAAACGCCCAGCAGCCAATTCTGCCTGGCCAATAGCGAAGTACTTCCAAGCCATGTCTGGAAACCGGAAAGCTTCAATGAGTGTGAGCATGAAGTCGGTTCTGGTGGCTGTAGGCAGCTCATCGAAACAGTCGTGGAACGCCTCAGCAACATGATGCAGATGCGGTAAGAATGATCTAACCACGGGTTCTCTTGTGTAGTGTCAGCGGTTCAAGCTCGCTGGATATCGATTTCAGACTCACGGGAACTCGATGTACTTCCAGGGTATGGCTCTATATGCCACAATCAAAGCCTGTTGCCGCCAGAACGGGAGCGCATCTGGCGCAAGGCTTCGGTGGACTCTCGCTGACATATCTTCATTCAAATGATACGTCTCGTCTGGATATTTGAGAAGAGCTGCCAATTGACATAGTTCACGAAAGGCTCGTGTAAGTCGTTGGTCATCTGCGAGGATGTCGATCAGCCACGAGGCCAGACCAACTTTGGTTGCGTCAACAAGCTCAACTTCTCCCTCGATCGTCCATCGTTTTCGAGGTGTTGACCCCCGTGTAAATAGTTCCAGGGGAATTTTCTCGCATGGCGAAAAGAATGAGAGCAGGACTAATAGGACACTGGCATCTTCGGTCCGGGTGAAGCTCTCGTCAAACAGGGATTGAGAGGCAGCCTCAAGGGCAGAGTTTCTCCATTCTGTCAACTCCATCGATAATGACTTATATGAGATTCAAAGCTGCGCTGAGGAATTCTCTCGGCATCTCATGTCATGAAGGAGAGGAGGGATTTATTCGACAGCTGTGTCGACGATGGAGAAGCGTTGTACCGAGAGCCCAGTCCAGCTTTGCAGGTGTTTTACTTTCTCTCACTGGGAGAATCTTGTTTGGTATTTAACCAGACTTTGCCTTGAATGAGGCTATTGATAAGACCCCCTGATAGACTTGACAGGTCTGGACTCTGGATCGCGGTTTTGAATGCCGAATACCGGTGGTGTGTTGAAAGATACTATGCCAGCCTGGGGTTGTAGGTCGGGGAAAACGGCGAATGCTCCGTGGTAGATGATAAACGTCATTTAGGGTATTGCGGGGTATCCAGGTTCAGATGCAGATGCTAACCGACATTATGCGTGGAGTTGTGGAAGTAATCTGAAGGAACACGATAAGCCAAAGATTGGGCATTTCAAGTTGATGGCTCATCTCAGTCATGACCGAAAGCGGTAGCCCTCCAGGGTTTGATATGACCACCAAGGTAGCCAGCCGTTAGAGAATCGAATTACGGGAGAAACCTGTCACAGATAGATAGAGGCAGATTATCTTTAAACCCTTCTTGCAGAAACCAGTGTCTACTAACTTGCACTCTGGACCGTGCGTGTTATCACGGCATGTAACTCAGGATATAACCAATTAAGATCATGAAAGGTTGGCCAGTAGTATCGGCATCTCAACCATCAACTAAGCCACAGAAGCTCTTGTACATTAACTGACTGTTCAAGTATAGTCCCAAATAGCTTATACCGTATATGATATTTATTGGCTACTATAGGTTTAAAGACTGAGACAAGTATAGTGCTTGTTCAAAGGAAGAAGTTGGCACAAGATGTATTCACCGAGACTGTTGTATATGATGACCTGGCCTTCAAGTACTGATTGATTTCAGAAGAACAAAGAACGATTTTTTAAGACGCCAGCTACCAGAATACCTAGCTAGAGTTCGTTAATCCTCATGAAAATAGGTTTAGGTATTAGCAAAGTTGAAATAAAGTTGTCGTCAAAGTCGAGGTGAGCGTGGTAGACACCTAAAACCACCCGGAACAACAATTCGCCGGCCAAAGCTTCGCGTCGCCACAACACCTCGAAATTTCCAAAGTCGCCTGCCTTTCACTAGCAGCTCCATCAGCCTTTTTCCTCTTTCTCAGCGCGTCCTCCTCACAATGGCAGCCGTAACAACCAACGGCGATGCCGCCGCCAACGCTCTCGACGACATTAAGCCACCCGCTGGAGTAGTCCTTCCTCCTCGCGAGATTCGAAACGTTCTTGAAAAGACAGCCGGCTATGTAGCGCGAAACGGCGCCGTCTTCGAAGATCGCATTCGCGAAAAGGAACGATCAAACCCGAAATTCAGCTTTCTCAACCCTTCCGATGCCTACCATCCCTTCTACCAATGGCGACTAGATGAGGTCAAGAGTGGACGTGGTACAGCGATCGCTGCTGGTCGCGTGGGCGAACCCGCGGCCGAGGCTCCCAAGCCTCAGGGACCCCCGAAGCCTGCCGATTACCTGTTCTCCGCGCGAACGCCTCGCATCAACCGAAAGGATCTGGATGTGATTCAACTATCGGCTCTCTTTGTAGCAAAGAATGGACGACAGTTTATGACACAGTTGGCTCAGCGCGAAGCTGGTAACCCGCAATTCGGCTTCCTCATCCCTAACCACACTCTCCACAACTTCTTCCAGCATATTATTGACCAATACACAACTTTATTACGTGCAAGCGGCCTCGGCGGAGAAGGCGGCAAGCTTCAAGAAGAGCGCATAAAGGAGCTCGAAGCCAACATAAACGATAAGTTCCTTGTGTTGAACCGCGCCAAGCAACGAGCCGAATATGCCAAATACGTCGAATCAGAAAAAAAGAAGAAGGAGGAGGAAGAGGTCAAGGCCAAGGAAGAGTTTGCGATGATCGACTGGGGGGACTTCGTTGTTGTCGAGACAATCACTTTCAACGAGGCTGATGAGCACGCCAACCTCCCACCTCCCACCAACCTGTCCGATCTTCAGTACGCTTCGCTCGAAGACCGCAACAATGCGTCCATCAGCGCCAGCCTTAGAATTGAGGAAGCAATGCCTGACGAGGACACGACCTACAACGCATACCCCAATCAACCCGCCCCCTATCCCATCGCTCCTCAACAGCCAGCCTACCAACCCGCACAAATGCCCCCTCCTGTGCAGCCGTACTCCCCTGTTCCACAAGCGCAACCACAGCAACCGCAGCGATCAGCCCAAGAGGAAGAAGAGGAGCGCCGTATTCAGGAGCGTGCAGAGCAGCAAGCACGAAAGCAACAGGCTACTGCTGAAGCACGTGGCGGTGCTCCTCCGATGAAGATCAAGGAGAACTACGTACCTCGTGCCGCACAGAAGGCTGCCAACAGACAGGGTGCCCAGACAGCGCTATGCCCCAACTGTAAACAGCAAATCCCTATGAATGAGCTTGAGGCTCACATGCGAAGTAAGTGCTCCATCCTTACATTTCATTTATGCAGAATGCTAACCTCCTTTTAGTCGAACTTCTCGATCCTCGCTGGAAGGAACAGAAGGCCAAGGCGGACACACGCTACGCATCCTCCAACACGATACATGTCGATGTCGCAAACAACCTCAAGCGACTTGCCAGCCAGCGTAGCGACGTTTTCGATCCTGTCACTGGACAGGCCATTTCTGAAGATGAACTAGCACGCCGAAAGAAGGCTGTCATCCACAGCTACGATGGCGCCATGGATGCCAAGAGCCAAGCACAGCTGGGTCATATGCAGAACGTTAACGTCGAAGATCAGATCCGCGCTATTCACCAAAAGTTCGCTGACAAGAAGTGAGGAACTCGGTTGATGGGCAGATTGTACCCGATCGGAGACGACGAAGACGAAGAAGTAGAGAAACATGCCAGCCCCTCAAGGGAGCATAGTGTTCTCGTGTACACGGATCATGTGTAAGACTACATGTCGCGGTAGGCGTTGTAGGTTGAGGCCCCAAGGTGAGGCACATCTGGCGTATGGCGTTTCGTTAATCATATGGGCTTATACTTGTTTGATGCAGCTCAGTCTTTGCACGAGAGTTTTGGGGATGCCGAATCGAGAATGTCTGGGGTAGTAGATTGGTTGAGAACTGGGTGAATGGGCTGCCAGGAAATGAACGGTAACGTACACCTTCAACTACGGCCGTACCATGTTATGTTATACCATGTCATGTCATGTCACGTCGCTAGACAGACAGACAGACAGACCATTGACCATGCTCATGATGGGCAAATGCTCGAATTAGAAGTAAAGATGTCCCGCGTTAGCGCAGCTTGGATCGATACTATATAATGAAGCCTTCTAGACTATTGCTCTGAAGCTCTTAAGGAGCACCTCGGAGCCCTCCTACTTGAATATAAAACGATGTGATCAATTCTTCTGCAGTATTCAATACTCACATGTAAAGTGAATCAATGCTGTATCAGAAATACATCAGCCACTTATGTCTAGGTCTCATGTTTATTTATTGGTTGGATATCTCCGTCTTCGTTCTGACTTGTACGATGCAATGTCGTAACGCTCATGGTTACACAAACAAATCATCAATCAGCAAAACGGAGCCCGAGTGACCCGAAACAGGCTTTAATACCCGTCAATGCACATATTCTTGAACGGTCATATCACTGACCAAGGAAACGACAAAAAGGTACTTGTGATTATCCTGGTCCTCCACCGACTGCTCAAGTACCCCGCCGCCCTATCCTGTCCTGGTTCCCCCACCTCCACTTTCTTTCCACTCTCTTCCCACTTCTACCTCCGACCTCATTCATCTCATGCGACAGCCTGAACTCGAGTGAACATCACTCTCTCCACTCTATACGACATCACCACCAGCCTCAACTGCTTCCTTGCGCCGATAGTCGACTGCGACATACACATCTAGCTCTTAATATTTATACTTTAACGACTAAACTCTCTACAACATCACCAAATATGGCGTCCGATCAGGACAACTCCGGCCTCGATGCGCCCGGCTCACAATTCCACCGACCAATCTTGCAATCTATGCCCGATACGCGACAGCAGAGCTTTGACGAGATCTACGGTCCTCCAGAGAACTTTTTAGAGATTGAGGTGCGCTCTCTTGTCCCTCATGCGCCATATCCGCGACCATACATCGCCAGACGGACAAGCAATACACGCAGGAAATGCTAAAAAGCGCCATATATAGGTCCGCAACCCAAGAACACATGGCATGGGCCGCCACATGTACACAGACTACGAGATCCTCTGCCGTACAAACATTCCCGCCTTCAAGCTTCGTCAGAGCAGCGTCCGTCGTCGATACTCCGACTTCGAGTACTTCCGCGACATCCTCGAGCGCGAGAGCGCCCGCGTTACTATCCCTCCTCTGCCCGGAAAGGTCTTCACCAACCGCTTCAGCGACGATGTTATCGAAGGTCGTCGCGCAGGCCTCGAGAAGTTCCTCAAGATCGTCGTCGGCCATCCCCTGCTGCAGACGGGGAGCAAGGTCCTGGCTGCCTTTGTCCAGGGTGAGTTTGTCGCCATGTCCATCTTTGCCATCATGATGTCTAGGTTGACACAGAATCGCAGACCCTAACTGGGATCGCAACGCTTGGTGACGCCTCCGTCTGATCTGGCCCTTCAAAGCCATGTCTTCTCGCTCTCGCTCTCCATCTCCAACTTCAGCTCCGCGCCAACCTCGAAAGCTCCGCAAGCGGAATCCGGCTCTCAGCCAGCGAGACGCCCTTCTCGACAACATGCCCTCCCCGTGACTACACGAGAAAAGTCAAGCAAACGAAAAGAAAACGAAACGATAGGAGAGGGTGGAATGGGCGTTCCTCTTCACGTACATACTATTCTCTTTTTGTTTCATGTGGGAAAAGCAAACTCTGGTCCAGTCATTATGTTTTTATTCCAAAGTTGTTCTTTCAACTTGCATCCCATCCTACATTCGAAGCTCTGGGACTCCCTTCTTTAGCTTGGGGCGTTGATGGGCTATCTTGTATCCGTATCATCTGCTCTGAATAACAAGAGTGATCCGACTCATGAGACCCAGACCATGAAGCCAAAGCGCATTGCTTAGAATACAATATCAAAGTCAGCAAAGTGGTTTAACGTTCATTCATATTGGCTTCTAATCATCACTCCTCGGAGAGTTTCCTTCTCCAGGATGAGGATATTTTTGGGATGATATCGCCAATGTGTGACGATATCCAAAAATAGAGGCGCCTCTCCTATTATACATAATTTCGTACATGGCCTTTGTGTGAGCATGAGCATGAGCATAAGCATGAGTGTAGGTGTTTACAGTTGCCTCTCTACTGATCCATCCACTCGCCAAACGCCGAAAAATAAATACGCCTTAGCCACGCCATCTCCTCCTTTGTTAGTTTCTCGTAATTCTTCATGTCCCAGCTTCGTTTAAGACCTTGGGTGTTGTACATTGATACAAGAGCGAGTAGTGTTTGTGAAGCTTTCAAAGCTTCATAGCGACTCGTGTCGGATATTGTTACAGGACATCGATGAGCGGATCGGTTCGAGGTAGCGCCCTATATTTTGATCGCTTTGTGTCGAATCAGTGCGTTGCTCATTCATGGAATGGTTTACGCAGGTGTATGGAACAGTCGAAGGATGCCTTCATACATGGCAAACATGATAGCGGCGCTAGGTACTGTTCGCATCAAGTGAGGTGTCAGACCTCCATACAGACCCATGACACCCTCTTCAAGCCAGACAAGCTTGAAGCATTGAACAAGACCGGTGTATTTAGGCAGTCCATTCTCCATAGGCGCTTGTCGAAGTCGTGTTCGCGCAACCTGTTTCATCTTCGTCAGTATCCTGGAAAAAAGTTCAATGTCTCAAACCGATGAAGTACCTCGTGGGGATAGGCGATAACAGCGGCGACCAGCTTAGCGCTTCCAGCAGCGAAACCCTTTCCAGTCCAGTCGACAGTCTTATCCCACCAAGTCAGCTCACGACCACTGCGGACGATCGCGTTGTGTCTGCGAGCTAGAGATGCCTTCATTTGCTCGTAGAGCATCCATTGCATCGTTGACTCTACCACACCGAGGTAACTAGCACTCATGCCACGGTAGAGACTTCGAATACCTTCGTCCCGGATGATTTGACGTATACAGTCGTAGCTGTTTCGATATTTGCGCATTTGCGCACCGCCGGCTGCAACATTCTTGTCCAGCTGTAACCGAGTCTTGATCATCCAGATGGGGTTTGTAGCCGTTGAGGTAATGACACCGGCTGCCACACCAGCCGATAGATGGACCCATGGCGCTTCTACACCATTGTTGAAATGCTCAGATATTAAGCGTTTTCCGTTGCCGTAGACATAGAAGTTGATGGATCGAGCTGGTACAACTCCAACCGAGGTAGGGCCAAGACCCTTGAAGAGCGCTCGCCAACCCTCATTCCGATATACTGAGCCGAGAATCTGGAGCGTGTCGTTCAGGTGATATAAAGCGGCCCGGGCAGGGTTTAGTCGGCCAATGACTTGAGCTTGAGCTTCGCGTTGAGCTCGGATCTGGGCCTGGTAGAAATCGGATTGCAATCGGGTCTTCAACACATCGAGGGGGGCTGTAACTGCGGCGGCAGTCATACCTCCAACACTATGAACACAATCAAATCAGTCTCGTAGTTCCCAGCAAATCAGTCTTACGACAAGTTGTCGCAAGCTAGTTGGGGACCATATGGAGGTTTACATACCCGCCAGCAAACATGTGAACCCATGATTTAGCAAAGGGCAATGCCTTGACATTTCCCTGGATCGGGGTGTCATCGGGAATTACATCGCCGGTCTCGCGTGACTGGATGAGTGCCGAGTGATCGATTGGTGAATGGGAATGATGGAATGGTTTCTCGTCGCCGCTCGACATGATGTGCGACGTAGGCTGATGGTGTGACATGGTGAGTTGCAATTTCCAGGCGTGAAGTAAGAGGAGAGTCTTGATCTCCGTCAATGTTGGTTGTTCTGTTGCTTTCACTTGTTTCCTCAGTCGACTCGTCGTTGAATTTCGATTTTGCGCGGCACGGTCGGTGGTGTATTAGAGTGGCCTGTACTGAAGCCTGTCGGTACCGTATAATTAAGAAAGCAGGCGTTCGTAGTACGATCAACAGTGAGCGATAAGACAAGGGCCCGGGCAGTCGCCAAGTATTTGTTGAAGAAGAGGAATCGCCTCTGGTAATTGGAAAAAGATGGAGAATCTTTTTCATGAATCAGCGAAGCATTAGCAGCAGTGGCACCTTGTTAGCGGTAGAAGAGGTCTTTAGTGCCTTATCTAATCGCATCCCGCCAAAACTTTTTTTCTACCTACGGCTGCCACTGGATGAGATGCGTCTTGATTGGATCCGCAATGGACGTGGCGCTGGCGGGTCTCCAAGGTACGTATTCTTTTCAACGGCAACTTACTGGTACAGTACCTTAAGTGCCCGAGTGCCTTGTAAGTGGGCCAGAGGCTTCTACACGTAAAGCCGATTAAAGCCAAGATAAGGCAAAAATGACGAAACACACTCATAATGGCAGTTCTTTAAATGTGATAAGATACCTGAAGCAGATTTTAAATGTCTTTGTATTCATCATATTCGTAAAACGTTGACTTCTTCTCCCACACTCTTCTTCTTCCTTGTCAAGCCATCTCCATGTGTTGACTCTGACAAGTCGGTAGGCGAGGTACCTTACTTTCATGCGTAAAACGCCAACGGGGCTATTCTGACTGATGCAGTATCAGCTGGCTGAAGGATTCAAGGAACCATCACCACCCCTATACGTACTGTTCGAAGGTGCTACCAGCGAACTCGCCAACCCCGTGGCATTTGATCCAGGTCCTAAAGTTTCGACCGAATGGTTGCTGTGATCCGACCGGGCTGATTGCCCCATACCAAAAGGGAGCCGATGTCGTTCTGCGCTAAGATCGAATCGGTGCATCGACGCAGTCGACGGCTCCATTGTAGTAGGAAGATGCCCATTGTCCCGACTGGGAGGTCTCGAACCATCATCCGTACCGTATGTTCCCGGTGTTCTATCCCCAGACGTTCTGCCAGCTTCTTGCCTCTCTCCAAGTCGACTTGAATGCCCGTCTTTGGGGTCTAATGTGTCAGGAACTCGTCCACTGTCTGAGTGCCCATCAACATCCATTTCATCCCTGAGACCCATGTCTCGCTTGAGTTGTCGGAACTCATCATCTGTGACTGTTTTCCAACTGCATTTGGCATGCTTTTTGGTACATCCTGAGCATGCTGTCAAATGTTTAACGCATTCAACCCTTAGTCGCCGACATCGATCGCACGGTGGGTTGATCACATCCCCCTTGCCCAGCTGGTCAGTCCTTTGTGTAATCAGAGACCGGAAAGCTGTTTCGCGGCTGTCCATCACAGGCTGCACTGTTGTCTCTGCTGCATGGCCACTGTATCTCGGACCATGCGCTTGAGAGTGGGTTACGCTGTGCGAAGGAGATGGTTGACTTAGAGTGGTTATAGGAATTCCTGTAACTGACGTTGACCGAGATGGCGGCGGCGAAGCGGAGGCTGCGAGAAATTGCTGCAGCAAATCAGCATGTAAATCATAGCCGGCGCTGAAATTGGCCGTTCGATGTGAACTGCCACTGCCGGTACTGTTAGTGGGCTGATATCGTGATGGCGGTGTGTCCTGTGTGCTCCTGCGTCGACGAATATCCTGCTTCCTCTGCCCAAGCCGATGGTTAAGTATACGAGCTCTTGCCGCCACTTCGTCAGCTTTCTTGTACAGGATTGATGTTCTTTGTTCGAGAATATCCAATGTCGCCAGTTCTGCCGTCTCATCCTCTTCGAGGGGGTGATCGAGGGGGAACCGGTCCAAAGCGCCAGACCATACCAGACGCCAATCGTCCTCCATAATCTCCACCTGTGAGCCTTTGAGAACAAATTGGCAGCATCGGGTGCCATCCGCCTTTTGAACGAGGGTAAAATCCTTTGGGTTTGATCTCGCAAAACTGACTACATCCAGCCAACTTATAGGATTGGAGAAGGGCTGAAGTGGTGTCGTCTTGATTGGCCCATCGAAAAACTTCTCAATGCCTCTCAAAAGTCTTGGACCGGTAAGTTTAGCCCCAAGACTTGCTGCAAGACTCTCATGCCTGTCCAACACGTCTGATGTGCGTCAGTAAATGGTATCCCATTAATGGTTTCGACGATTTTCTTGGCATCCTTACTCTCATATTCGCCAATCAGACCGATGATGTCGGCAAATGTGTCTGCATCACCCTGTACGAGGCTCAAATGCGATGCACTTGATCTCGGGAGATAGTGGATATAACCAGGAACACCTTTGAGGTTGGGTTAGCATATCCTCCAAGCGAACAAGCTGTGCCAGCGCACCAAGACAGAAAAGCCGGATACAAAAGCAACAAGCATGTGCGTCCCTGGAGGAGCCGAGCTGAACGCTACTTCCGGCAAGGGGTCAAACCAAGAGCATTCGGCTTTTCAAGTGCCGTCTCGTTTTGCGCGCGCCATCAGGCGACGCCATGCATTGAAGAATGTAAGAGACACGAAGACACATGCAAGTGTGCAACGACGGCGAGGTCAAGGCAAACAATGCAGTCTCGTATGTGGTGCTACAAACGAAACGTCTCAGGATTTGAGGCGACACAATATGGTGCAGCCCTTTGACGGCTGTTGTCATACTAGACATACCTTGCTGAAGAGATGTAGGTGCGTGCTGAGCGCGACCTTGACCACCGGCATCATCGACGTCACGCTTTCGTTTTGCAGGTTCCGAGTCGGAAGTATGGCCCATGATGGGTGACTGATGGGTGTAAATGTGGTATGTTGACCAAAAGGTCGAGATTGATAGACGAGCTTAGATGCCGTGTGCAGAATGAGGCGCTTACGCTTGACCAACAAACGTCCTAGCCGAGATTGAACCCTGAAATGCCCAGTGAAGCGGACAGATCTGCCTGGATTGCGCTGAAAAGAGGACGGAATAGGGAAATAGATATCAACGCTTCTGAGAGAGGGTTGACCGCAGGACGAATTAGAGTCAGGTGAGTGGCAACGTCGCGAAGGGATTGCGACGGGGATTCCAGTTGATCGATTGAGTGATAGGAGAGAAGAGGAGAGAAGCGGCGAGAGAGAGAGAGAGAGAGAGGATGAGACAGCGACAGCGGTTATTGGATATTCATGGCGACGGAGTGAAGCCGGAATAAGTTGACGATGGATTGAGAGGATATGTCGATTTTGTAGTATTAGAGAGTCCGTCCCCCCCAGACAGATACCTTAGATATGCAGGTAAATGGGCGCCAAGAGGAGAACAACTGTTGATGCTCCGTGGAACAGGCTCAATTCTATTCCAGCACAGAAAATACCTCGCGCAAAATAACGCAGCGAACTACAGCGGGTAAAGTTGGCGTCCAAGTGGGTGAAGAGGAAGCTTCAAGAGTGAGAAAAAAGGAGATTGAAAGGGTTCAAATACTGGACGGGTTGGGGGAGAAGCACAAGGAAATACAGAAAAGAGACAAGAGGAGCCTTGGAGCAGGAAGAAAGTGCCGGGGAATCGGGACCATGTGGGGAAGAGTGCAGCGGAACGAGGTGCGAGGCCGATGGAAAATGACAACGGCCGGCTTGGTATTAATTGGAATGGATTGGATGGAGGGTACGTCAACACCAAAATCTCCGACTTATAGCACCTAAAAAGGACGACGATGGTAGGTCATTCCTTTGAGGATGAAAGAATTGTTGAAAAGTTCAGATAAAAGAATCAGTGAGGTAGGCCAAGAGGATTTAAGGACAAAGAGCGGCAGTGGCAGCATCAACCAATTCGAAACTGACAGACGAGACACAACCTAATGCCCTGGTGAGGCCCTATACCTGGGTACTGCAACCACTGTCAGCCGCCCAGACATAGGTAGGTAACCACAGCTTTAGGTACCTAGGTTAACGGCGGGCCAGCGGGCTCAAGACCCAGTACTACTGTAGCTTGATTTCCTTTTTCGGACAGTTCATGATGGATATCAAGAGGCCTCCTCTGAGGAGTCAAGTACATGCCAAAAAACATCTCATAGACCTACAATGAGAGTCGCATATCACTCCTGTCAACCTGTACATTGGCGCCTTAATGCATGTCCCAGCGCGGGATCTTTGTATGAGGCTGTGCTGCTGCAAATCCCCAAGGTAGAGTAGCTACTAGCTTGCACGGATGGAGGGAGGGATGATTTACAGGCGGTAAACAGGAAAAGAGACAGACTCAAGCTGCATGGATCTACCTTAGTTTCAAGTCGGATGAGTGAGGCAATATCACTGGCGCTGGCTGGCTGCAGTATCCCGCTCGTCCATCTGCTACTGGGGCGCTTTGCGACGCTGGTCTCCGAGGCACGCGAGCGATATATTTTCTCTCGCACTCCATTGCACTTACACTTCCACGTGCATCTATATTACAAGTCCAATAGTATCACGCTTGGTATTGCGGCACTGAAAGTCGGTAAGTCACCATCACTACTAGATCGACAAAGCCCTACTGCATTTTGCTAGACTTGTTTCCGATAATCAGTTTCTTTCCTGCAGTTGACAGACTAGACCAGATGATTACGCGGTGTGAGTTATGATTATCGTATTCACATGAAGAAGAGTTGAGTGTTGCTGTATCTAATGCCTGCCACTCATTGGTCGAATCGTATGTATCAAGCTCAAGTCAAGCTCTCTTCTAATAATCCACTCTCGCACCAAATTCACACATGCCTACGCACAAACAACATAGATCCACACCTGTAAATCTCCATAACTGTATTAGCACCACTCACCCCACCAGAGCCATCACAAGTTCTACCTTCAGCCCAAACCACACGCTCATCACCAATATCGCACCCCATCTCCTCCTCAATACAGCCCCCAAAGATACGCCATGTCCGATAGACCCTCACACCGAGGCGGCCGCGGTGGCCAAGGATCGCATTCACGAGGTGGGCGCGGAGGCGGTCGTGGAGGAGGCGGCGCGGGAGGCGCCCAGCAGGAGCGCGAGAGACCCAAGAAGGAGAACATTCTTGACTTGGGCAAGTACATGGACAAGCAGATCACCGTCAAGTTTAACGGCGGTCGTGAGGGTATGTCTCTTCGAGTTGCGCGCCAGGAGACCCCACTCACTAACTTCCGATTCAGTCAAGGGCACATTGAAGGGCTATGATGCTCTTATGAACCTAGTACTAGATGATGTACACGAGGTTGTTCGAGGTACGTTGCGCGACTCCTGCAAACCATCTCCTGATCCATATTCTCTCCGTTCCTGGCTAGGCACTCGCAGCTAACACTAGAACTGCAGACGACGAAGGCAACGACTCCACTCGATCCCTTGGCCTCGTAGTTGTTCGAGGTACTCTCCTTGTTCTCGTCAGCCCTGTCGACGGCAGTGAAGAGATTGCCAACCCTTTTGTGCAAGCCGAGGATGATTGAGGAGCCAACTGTCATCAGGCTGGAAACGAATATTACGACAAAGGCAAAAAACACAACGCCCCACCTGGAGCTGGTACAATATATATGGCCGTGTCAAGCCTGGTTTAAATCCAAGAAACCGAGCGACACAATTACATCGCCAGCTACTAGCATGGTATTTTGGATTATGCATGGGCATCGAAAGCAGCATCTTACGAAAGTCCTTGGCTCCAACAGTGAATTTGTCACGTTAGCCGCCACTTCATAGAATATTGTAATGAATGAAGGCAATATATCATATTGAAAAGGCAAATACCCTACTTCTGTCTCACTATATCCTCTCTCTCTGTTTCGGAATCACCACTAACCTCTGCCATATACACACACACACAGTCTAAACATCATCAGCCATGGCAGACCATCATGAATCTGTAGATTGCCTCCAATGTCTCAACCCCCATCGCATCATGTGACGCGTGGCCAGAAACCTTCTGGCGATTTTGCCAGTTCTGATTGCCTGACTGATCCAAGGCGATGCCCTTATAAGTACCCAAGGTGTCGTGATTGTACGAGACTCTGTTCTCAAAAATTGGTGCTCTTTGTTTTCTGGCCCTCTTCTTCTTCTGTTCCTTTTCGATAGTCGGGACGCCCCTGTCATTCTGAGGACTCGATCCTTCCTGTAACTCGTCGTTTCATCCATCCTCAGGCAATGACGGAGGCTTGTCTGGGGCCTGCCTGTGCGTTGCACATTAGTCTCCTCTCGAAGCCCTAGCATAACTCGCTGGGAACCTCTAGTGACGAGTCTGATTCGCTTCGAGACCTTGTTTCCTCCTGATGTGTTTGTTTCCATGGAAGATATTCTGTTGCCTTGTGGGACTTTGGCCTCGTGGGAATAGAAGTTGCACGAGACTGGCTAGGACCAATACCCACCAATCTACCATCAAATCTAGCCCCCCACCCTCGGTCTGACCCTTTCTAATGTCCTCATGGGTATTGAGGCTTTGTACCGCGATTCACTGAAACTTGCCACGAGCTAGGTGTTGTTCCTGCTGGGACTAGAAGCTTCGACCTGATTTACTCGCCTTGACAAGTTCTCCGAAGGAATTCGCCAGCATCTTTTTAAGCTCCTTGTAGCTGACGAGGAAGCTGGTCTGTTCGTCTCGGCTGGTGAGACAAACCCTCTCCTCCGTCCCAACATCTAGTTTGCTCAGGCAACGAAGCATGTGTCCCATATCCAGAACTGGATTACCGTTGCCATCCACTTGATGAAAAACATAATCTCTGAAGAGTTTGAGCATATACCGCTCACCATTTTCAGACCAATTCTGATCCCCGTTGAAGTCATATCGCTCGTTGATGGTTTCGAGTTTCATCAACAGTCTGGCTGTCCTACCGTTCTCCACCTCCCGCATGACGTCGGCGCGGGCCTTGTCATTGGCTTGAAGAATTTGGTCAAACGTGGATGTGATACGACCAGCAATTCCGCGTACGAACTCGTCTATGCCTTTCTGAGCGGGTGGTTGCTGAGGGGTGAGGAGCCACAGCACAGTATCCCTCAGTTCGACTGAATACACCCTCGACAATTGTTCCAAAGATATGTTAAAATTAGTGAGATGGACTGGCAGAGTGTTAGTCGTCAGACAGAGCAATAGCCGGCCAAATTGAATGAAGTCTTCTTGCTGAAGCTCCTGAATGGATCGATGAGCATCGTATTGAACGACATCCAAGATAGAGCATGCGCTGAGACGGATGCGGCCCTTGTCTGTAAGAATGATCTTGCTAGGATCGATACATCGTGCTGCCAAATTGACTGAATGGATGGCCTGGAGCGCATTGGCAATCTGTGAGATGTAACCCCACAGGACGTTCTCAGCAATGGGTGTTTTAGCTTGGAAACGCGTACCATGGGTACTGCTTGGGGTCAAGTGAGCCTCAACTAGTGTTTTGGAGAGGGGGAAATAGTTTTGTACAAAGATGAGTGAGCTGTCCCCGAAAGCGCGGGTGGTAAACGCATCGATGATAGAAACCACGCTGCCATTGTTGATGCGCCGCCACTCTTTGACAAGCCTGATGGCATTCTCGTTGGTGAGTCTGTAGCCTTCTAATCGCCTGAGACAATAAGTGTGGCCTGACTTGGTTTGTGTAGCTTTATAGACCCAGCTCGGATAGCCAAAGATATTAGCATTCTTCCGATGGGTTGTATCCAAGGGCACCAAGTTGTGGTAATTGTCGAGTTGCGGTAACTGCGAGTTTGGGAGAACTTGGCCAGTCGCTTCAAGCTTATTGACAATCTCAACTCGATCTTTCTCAGAGATGAAAAAGTCGTGAGAAACGCGATGATATGGCATCAAATCATCTCGACGTTGCCCAGAGGGGAAGTATAAGTGATGTACCAGAGGTTGAACAGGAGCAGCAAATGCATTTTGTGCTGGGAAGTACCCTGGCCCATGGCCACCGAGAGCTCCTGGATCTTCAGCATAAGGGTTGTACTGAGGAGTAGTGATGCCTTGATTCATAGTAGGCACAGTGAAGGGGTCATAGGAGATCCCGCCATCTTGACCAGAACCATTTGCGGATGTGGTCTATCTCGGTAATTAGCGGAGAGTCTCGATATCGGCAGTGACGGATCATACCGTGCTGTTCACGTCAAAGTTAGGGGTAAATTCGCGGACAGTAGCAGGATTGAAGACGCTGCTGTCGCTATCCTGGGGCCCAACCGGGGTAGCGGCTTTACAAGCATTTTGTCAGTTGAATGGCACAAGAATGAGGGTACTTATGGGGGACATACAGCCCAAACCACGTGGTGTAAAAGCTGGAGCGCTGGCAGCCTGTGAAGAGAAGGTGGCCTTTTTATTAATTCCAACGCTAGCGGGCGTGAAAGATGGCGATTCAACATTGAGTGCTTTCTTGGATCTGGGTTCAACATCATTAGCCATGGCCATGTTGAAGGGTCGAAATCGTAGTGTGAGTTGCTGAATATGGAGTAGCAGCTCGCAAGAGTCAACTTGAGTAATAAACAGTGTGGGAATATTATATGCCTGAAGTAGTGATACAGCACCAGGGCTGCTGGTACATGGGGGCGTTGTGCTTTTGAAGAGTTGAAGTAAAGTAAAGTTAAGTTGGCAAATCATTAGTGATGAGGGAGTATCGGCCGATGAGCGGAGAGGTCATGCGACATACGGTCCTTCCTGCTGCAGCATTGAAGCCTCCTGTCTACAGAGAAAAAGTATGTAACCACTGCAAGGTATACAATGATCACTTACAAGCCTCATTAACAAACCCACCATGAACCGACAGCGCGAGGCTTTCATGGCTGAAGTGTCTAACTTTATAAGCCAAGCGAAGTCGGATTAAATTTGGGTACTGCGAACTGTCGCATCGCGGGTCGGGTCCATCCATCCCGAAAACAACAAACAAATAAAACAAAAGTTTGAGTAACCTACAAGTCTGAATTGGAGTTGTTTTTGTTCTGGTCGTGACTAAAGGCGCAGCCTTGGTCCTCGTATCGGCAATGGCCATATATAAGTACGTTTCGGCATAGTGTATCTTTATTCTCTGGAGAGCGCAGGTCAGCGTTCATGTTGGAGTTGATTTGATGGTGGCGGGGTGTGTCGATATCGTGGGATGGGTGGAAGGGCAAACGAACCGCGTCCTTTGGGTCTCGGGGACCCAACTTGGCGTCGTAGATCGGCCGTTTGATATCGCGAAGTCGCCATGGTCAGTTATATAGTGTTGAAGGTAGTGCAGCCCGCTTGGCTGTGTTTACGACGTCTGAAAGAGGAGGATGTTAGCAAGCTGCCGACTGAGAAACGGTCTTGTGCAGATAACAATGCCCACAGGACCTAGGCCAAATACTGACAAAAACAGCACCTACTTGACTCTGGCAAGCATTTCCCATTGTTCAATTGATCGAGGCGAGCGGCCGCCCATGGAGTAACGAGACGAACGGCGGGGTCCAGAGGCTGGCCGTTGCAGACCAGCTTGAACAGTGATTAAAGCGCGGGAAGCCAACGGCCGTGTTCGAAGGGGAACAAGGCGCGGGCCGTCGCCTCTGGTAGCGGGAGCAAGCAAAGTCTTGCGAGGTCGGGAGGAGAGGTGAGGTTGAGGTAAGGTAGGTATGAGGAGTTGAACGAGTGGTTGGATTAGGTGCGGATGTGGATGTGGGCGGTGGGGGGGCAGCTTTGGTGGAGGGACTAGACACTTCAGTTGGGTTGGGTGAATAAGCCTGCAGTGTCGCGAGCCCAGCAAAGCAAAGCAATGCGCCTAATCCTAGTACCTTTTCTATTATTTTTGTATGAAAATATACTTGGACATGTGTCTCCACGGCATGACGCCAAACCTGAAAGCCAGTTCGTTCGTTGTTCTTACAAGACACCAATAAGATCATTCTCCCGAAGAATAGCCCACCCCAAAACGGGTTTAATCTGACTTTTGATAAGCAAGCCCGCCCACTGTAGCTCTGACGCGCTTGATGCGATCATTCGTCAACCTCATCTCTAGCTCTCTTCTTTCGATATCACATACAAGTGATGCTTCAATAGAGATCATTTCAAACTCCAAACTTCCTTTTTACCTCCGACGCTTTGAACTTTCTAATTCCCCCCCCACACTCCTTTTTTTTCATTTATATACAGCGAAGCCGAAATCTTCCAACCACTTATTTACGAATGCTCAATGTATTGGATCTTATAAAACCGTGGGGTTACACCACAAGCGAGACGTAGACCGCATTCACTCTTCGTTCCCGCCCCTTTGAACTCGGTTCCTTTCCCCTCTTCTTACTGTTCATCTGAGAGGCATTCTTTGAACCCTGCAACAAGAGCAGTGTGGATGATATAGGTTACAACATGGCCGAAGGCGACATGGACTTGGGACAACTGTCCACTACTCAGCAGGAGGCTCTCGATCAATATACACAAGTGACCAACCAAGAGATCAGCGAAGCTATTCCGCTTCTCCGCCGCTCCGAATGGAATGTTCAGGTATCAAACCCGCTTCTTTGCTCTTTTTCGTCCTTCTAACGATGCATCATAGATCGCAATCGCCAAGTTCTTCGACGGCGAAGTTGCAGACCCAGTAGCTGCAGCACAACAAGAAATACCCCGGGCGACAGCGCGGCACGAAAACCTACAAGAGAGCCTTTTTGATGAGGCAATTCGTGCCCCTCGAGCTTCACCTCGACAGCGCACTGATCTAGCTCCGAGAATCGTGCCTCAAAACCCTATCACAAACCGAACTCCATGGTTGCTGGGCCTGCTCCTCACCCCCTTTAGCTTGGGCTGGAGAGCTGCCTCGACTCTTTTTCGGACTTTGATCTATGCGCTGTCCTTCTTGCCCGCCTCGATTCGGCCACGGGCTGTTACGAGCAGAATCTCGACAGGCTTCAGAGGCACCAATGGCCGAAGACCTCTCATGCCTCGAGATACAGCCTCGAGATTCAAGCGAGAGTTTGAGGAGGAGTATGGGGAGAACGAATTGCCATTCTTCGAGGGCGGTGTCGCTCAGGCGCATGATCAAGCCAAGAAGGACCTCAAGTTTATGCTTGTGGTATTGATGTCACCTGAGCACGACGATACTGAGTCTTTCGTAAAAGACACTTTACTAGCACCAGAAGTGGTGAACTTCATCAAAGATCCTTCCAACAACATAATTCTGTGGGGCGGAAACGTCTTGGATTCTGAGGCATACCAGGTGGCTCAGGAGTATATCTGCACCAAGTTTCCCTTCTCGGCATTGGTTTGCCTTACACCAAAGGAGGGTAGCACACGAATGGGGATCGTCAAGCGACTCGTTGGACCCATGCCCCCCTCCACCTACCTATCAGAGCTTCGAGCAGCAATCGAAAAGTACGGTGCAGATCTGGATGGAGTACGCGCAGAGCGAACAGCCCAGGAAGTCACAAGAAATCTACGAACCGAGCAAGACTCGGCCTACGAACGGTCACTAGCTATTGACCGAGAACGCGCACGCCAGAAGAGAGAAGCGGCGGCGGCCGCAGCTGCAGCAGAGAAGCGCGCGCAGGAAGAAGCAGAGGCAGCAAAGAGACTCGAAGAGAAGCGCGAGCAATGGATTGCATGGAGAGCAACAACTATTGTATCCGAGCCACCAACCAGCGATAAGAGCGTGGTACGAGTCGCACTCAAGATGCCCGAGGAATCGGGTATCGGCCGAATTGTGCGGCGGTTCCCCCAAGATGCCTCCCTGGAGGACCTGTATGCCTTTGTGGAGTGCTACAGTGTTCTCAAAGAGGAGGGTGCAGCGGGTGGGGATAAGCCGGAGGAGTACGAGCACGAGTACAAGTTCCGAATCGCCTCGATTCTCCCCAGAACGGTGTACGAGCCTAGCACAACAGTGACGATGGGGGAGAAGATTGGACGGTCAGGAAATCTGATTGTGGAGGACATATCACCGGATTCGGAAGATGAGTCGGACGACGAGGGTGATGACAAAGACTAGGAGGCGGAGGGTGGTCAGTCAGTAGCTAGCGCCAAGAGACCATGACCAGCGGTCGTCTGTATGGAGACTTTCATGGCGGTCAAGAGCTGTACTGTTATATAATGACGAATACACACGACTTTGACTACAAGAGGGTGTCGTGGGAGCATGTGTTGGAGGCCTGGGCGACAGGAAACGGTGTCGCTTATCAGATGCTCGCCTGTGGGCTACACCAGCATAAAGAAAACGGCCGACAGGTTCGAGTGTCTGTCGGACTTCTACAACCTGAAGTCCGCAGTAATTTAACGAATACAGCGAGACCCCTGCCAACCTCACGGTGTATGCGATCTCTGAGTGTCAGATTCTTGAGACAAGCATGATCTTAGTAGATGAGGCTTACGTAGTTCAAGCTTATGACTTGACACATTCTACCGCTCACTATTAACGGCATCTACTGTAAGTTAAAGGGTGCACTATAACCATCTCTCCAACTTTCAAACTTCGGGCCGCGTATTAGAGATCCAGAAGAACGGCTCCCACTGTGGAGATAGCGCGGATCTTCACCTTTTAGATGAACACTCCGCATATTGAAATGCCACGCGTTCTTGTTTGTCCGTCACTCAGATGAATGTTAGTGAGAAAGAGGTCCGGCACATTTCATGACAAAGCCCAGAGTGAAGCCAAGACACGATGCCAATACTAACGCTGAGGGTAAGGTAAGGTCGGCGATAGAGAGGGGTTGATTGCGTAGGGTGATGAGGCTGTGCAACGGCGGCCGCTTTACAGTTGGATTAAGGTAGTAGTTATATTTGCTGATAATTAGGCCATTGTCTAGAGCCTTGTGTGTTTATTTGATGCGTAAATCGATATCTTCTATTTCCTCGCGTTTCACCATTTTTTGCCCATCGCAAGATTGCTCTATTTCGACCTTGTAGGAGGACCCTGCAAATCCCAGCCCAGAGAGTGGGTGACGCACGGGGCTGTATTAGCGGGAGGCGCATCACGGACCCTTTAACAACTCCGAACGTTGAATGTCGACGAGACCCAACAAGAAACGACCGAGTACCTACAGTTACAGTTACAGGAGAGTTACGAGTTAACAACAACCTACTAAATCACCGGACAATCAGTGTTTACTTGCTGCTTTGTCATCATCTATCATACTGCGGTCAAAAGCAACTTTGTCCTCAACTTCAAACCAAGTCCAAAAGGATCAATACCCTTGCTCCTCCCAGACATCGGCGCCAATCATTCGACGCTCGCTCCAGCATCGTCAGCTCCGTGAGGCAGAAACGTACCAAGACCAACCAACATCACCGTTCGCTTCTGAAACCGTGATAGTAATTGCATTGCATCCCGGCGCCTTCCCATTTGAGCCTTAATTTCCCTACCTACCTAACCTACCTTACCTACATCTTCAACTTTTGCGAGTCACGACTTGACCTCACCTCAACAACTTTATTGTTCCTCATCTATCTAGTTGCCAAACACTGCTATAACTCTAGGCATCATCTCGCCTCCTGTTCCAAGAAGCCCCCCGATTCCTCCACCCCTAGAGTCGCCCGCTGTGGCGCGAGCTTCCAACACAGCCATGAAGTCCATGAAGGGTCTTGGTATGAGCAAGGTGCTCGGTAGCATCAGAAGAAAAGCCAGCAATGTCTCCAATCGTACGTATTCCCATGCGCGCTGCCTTGCGATCGACCTCTTTGGTTTCAGACTGCCCAAAACAAACACAGCACACGTCCGGAGCTGACAATTCATAGGAGCATCTGACGGACCCTCCGGAGCTTCACCTTCAGGCACGACACCGGCCGGAACACCCGAGGCTACAGCTCACAACAGCGTGGTATGTCCCTATATTATCGCGCATCCTGCGAAACCGTCCCTATCGTCCATCTGGCCATCGCTGACCAGAGCCTAGAAAGCATTTTGCGAATCTGGAGGAAAGTCCAAGGTGTGTTTTACAGTTGCCCCCCCCCACACGCCATACCTCAAGCTAATCTCATGCGAAATAGCAAGATGAGGTTCTCTTTCTCCCTCCTATCGTCGATGCCGCCGAATCCTCCCCAGCTGCTGCCGCAGAATGCGCGCGCCTAATCCGCAAGTACCTGTCCAAAGAATACTTTTCAAAGCCATCATGGCAGTACAACGCAATCATGCTCTTGCGCATCTTGACCGACAACCCCGGCGCGACTTTCACACGGAACCTAGACCAAAAGTTCGTCGATACTGCGCGAGGACTCCTCAAGGCTGTACGAGACCCCAGCGTGCGCCAGATCCTCATGGAGACACTCGATGATTTCCAGCACACCAAGGCGTACGACGAAAACTTGACTTTGCTTGTTTCAATGTGGCAAAAAGAGAAGGAACAAGCTTACAAGAACTTTGGAGTATGTACACATGTTTCGGGCTATGGGTCCTTACATACTAACGAGCTGTCGCAGGGACCGCAGCAGCCCATGATGTCGCCAGGCAGTTTTAACACCCCTCCTCCAAACCCACACTCGCAGAATTACTTTGCGAGACACCACACGAACAAGCGCTTGCCTGATCCCATTGAGCTAGCCAGCCGACTCGAAGAAGCCCGAACATCAGCTAAGCTCCTAGAGCAAGTTGTCATGAATACGCCTCCCGGCGAGATTCTCGACAATGAGCTCATCAAAGAATTTGCTGATCGATGCTCAAGCGCATCTCGCAGTATCCAAGGCTACATGACGTCTGAGAATCCCACTCCTGATAACGACACGATGGAGAATCTCATCGACACCAATGAGCAGCTACAGACTGCGCTCAACCAGCACAAGCGAGCTGTCCTGAGCGCTCGAAAACAACTGGGTTTGAACGAACGATCCGACTCACAGTCGCCCAGTTTGACCCCTCAGATTCAGTCCCCGCAGCAGCAAGAGCCTCAACCTGAGATCAACGGCAACAATCACTACTTCAGTAACGGATCTGGATCAGGTTCCGGCAAGGGTAAAGAGACGCATTCTTACCCACCACCTCCAGGTCCTCCACCCCAGAATGGTGAGGGAAGTTCAAACCGACCCTATGAAGAGCCCGCCGAGAACCCTTTTGCAGATCCTCAGCCAGGCAATTCTTCCTCGGTCCAGCCACCATCCAACACAGCGGCTCAGTACTCCGAACACGAACGCCTTGCATACGAGCCCTTCCATCCTGGCTTCAAACCCACGGAAAGCTATCTGGGCCGACAAGACAGCGCCATTGGTAAAGTCGACATGCACGGTGCTGGAGCTTCGACACCATCAGCCCAGCCTCCAGCACAGCAACGACTCGACGAAGTCTCCGACGACGATGACATCTACGATGCGCCAAGTGGACCACCACCCAAGAGCAAGGAACCTATATACCGGTACTAGAGGCGATGCTAGGAATGGACAAACGCACACGATGACTGCTGTCTATAAACCAAGCGTCATAGTTTACTGGGATTGCTAGATGTGCTGCGTTTCTTCAACTTGAGATGTCAATAACTTGGGTCGAGTAACCCCAAATTTGTGATGGATGGACTCTTTTGGAAAGGTGGAATTGTGTTTCTGGATCGACATTCTTGTGTTATCGTCCATGCATGAAGTAGGTTGGCGCGGCGAAAGGGCAGATTCCTATAGCGTTCTTTACTTGTTGTACCTATCGTATCGTTAATTGCGTCAAGGCAAGGGCATCAATACCCGTTCTCAGCCCTTGGGACGAATTGTTCTTGATCCTGTGTCTCAGTCAGTGTGTGCAGTTAAGGTGGAGTTATCACCTTCCGTCGTCAGGTCACGAAATGATGTGTAGAGCTGTCACATTAGGACGACAAAGAGACAGGACATGCTGCAAGCCGAAGCATCTCCGAGATCAAAAAGGTCGCGTTGCCCAAAGGCCAACTCATGAATTTAAGAGGCATCTAATCGTGCCACGTTCCTCTCAACCGGCTCGGTGTTGGTCATAGCAAAGTGTGGTTACTTTCACAAACGCTGCGTGGCCCATGGCCCACCAAGTCGGGGCCTTGGAATCTGCTGACATCCAGCATCGACGTCGGACAGACAGATCTAGAGTCATGCATGCCTTTTAGGGTTCAGTGCAAATGCAAATCTCAGGTTTATAGTGTCGAGTCTCGGACTCGACAGCGTGGCCAATGTATCTCTTGCTTGCCGTTGAAGAGAGTAACACAAACATAACCGAGACATGAAAGACAACAGACAACGGTCGTTCATCCACACTGGTTCGTAACCCTGTGTGGAAACACATTGAAACGGCGCGATGCAACGTAAAATAGTGAAACCGTTGAGAGTGCGCATCTTGAAGCACTGAATCTCGGTACGGAGTACATAGGCCCAGGATCGCTGACTGGGAAGTTGAAAGGATTCTATGATTGCCGTTCCGGACACTGCGACTAATTAGTCGATGTAACCATGAGCAGCGTTTACCGAGCCAGTCGCATTTTACGACGATCTGACCACAGTCACCCCATGTGAAAGCCCATGCTCAATTGCTCCCAACTATCTGCAATAGGCAGTTGGCATATTTACGATGTGACAATATGCATTGCCCGTCACTATCATCACTGCGTGAGTGTCGAGAAGGTCAAGACCGTTACTTGTCATCAGATCATGTCGGCTATCCTTGACATGAACTGGAGGGGAATGGATGAGAAGTCGTTGGGTTGCACTGCAGAAAGCAGGCTCCGTTGATTTGATTCCGAAGATACAGAAGACGCCGTACATGGCTGTCGAGGAAGCATGAACGGAATGTTTGACATTGTTGTTCCACTGCTTGACCATCAAGTTTAGGCCTGGTCTGCCCCGCCTTCTGAAGACACACGAGATGTAGGAACATAACTTTGCTGCGATGTACGTAATATTGTTGAAGTCGCAGCTGGAAGCTGATGAGACGTGCAAGGATACCCGGAAAGTGGATGCACCGAAATGGATTCGAGATTGACAACTCCCGGTGGATGAAGACCGATCGCAAAGCAGGCCTCAGGAGATTAACAAACGAATCCAGGGATAATATGCGACAGGTCAGTTGTAAAAATGTTAAAATGAAGTTCGAGCCTTAGCAAACTGGGGGTTGTCGTAAGTAAACGGGAAAGCTCACCATAAAAAGCAATCACCTGTCAAAACCCATGCTCCCTTCCAGAAAAGCAGAGCAACAAACCTTGAATTGCAAGGAAGGCACCAACCATGTCAACACAGGATCCGGAAGGAAGCAAGGACTGCTGATACCTAAAAAAATACCAACCTTACATGGGAAGGTCTCACATGACAGCTGCCATTTTCCGCTGAAGAGCCAAGCAAGCAAACTTCATACTCAAAGCGACAACTTGCATTGCATATGATGGCATCCAATGCCTGGAGCTGATATCACCACAGCGGCCGGGATCTAGGGTCGATGAGCCGCCAACAAGCCAAGCCATTGGGATCCATCGCTAAATCCAAGAAAGGAAATGCTTGCTTCGACGTTTAAATCAACCTATAGCGTCGGAGTCAAGGCCAGCAAAATCAAAGCCTCAAGCGCACCACGATATCTCTAGCGACAGCAAATCTTCTGTTGTGACTTTTCCTGCTAGTGAATCGGCCGAGATCTCTGTCGGCCCCATCAACACTCGAGCCACCCAATGCAAAGAGGTCAACATTGACAGTCAAACAAGGATCTCGGAAGAATGCGATTGAATGCTCAAGTTTCTTTTCTCCCCGCTGCGCGCCGCACCGTGGTCTGGGGCGTTTCAACAACTGCGATTGGTTCCAGACATTGAAACCATGAGGGGCCGCCGTTCCCTTCAATTGGGTCCATTTTCCCGATTCGGGGAACTCTTGCGAGAATATATTAGTCCTTGACTTTTCCTTCTCTGTATGACAATGGAAGCGGGAGGTGCCCGCACACGGCATCAATGTCACAGGCCATTCTATTCGATGGTTTGCGATCTCCTATTCACTGCGATGAAGCTTGTTCCCTTCTGGATAGAACCACATGGCTTCTTGGTACGCAATCTTGCTCCGTTTCTCGTGTGTTTCTCCCGCCTCGGCACGACTCGATTCATCACAAGATACGGCATCATGTTAAACTTCTTTCTTAAGCTGAGTCCCCGCCCAACGACCGAGGTCGTTGGCATGGCTATCCTGGTTCCAAGACGCTCTTTGGGCGTGATGATGCATCAAAATTTCCCAAATTCCGATCAACATTGGTCATCTCTTCTTGTTCTTCTCATAGAGACGACGCCTCATGCGTAGCATCGCAAGAATCTCCTCCCTGTTCTGTCTGTACCTTATGTCGTTTTACACACCATGTCTCTGCTCTCTGTCCGCTATTCGTCCCGTCTCCTTACCTTCCTGTTCAAAGTCATAACGGCGACAATAGCTGGCTTTGGCTTTAGCTCCATGCCTGCCTCTCATCTGTCACCTCCCGAACCTGGATTAGAACCCTTGTTTTTTCGTCGTCCACACTTTGCATCGGCCTACGTACTTTTCTTTGCTTTCTTAGCCTCTCCCTACAAGGGAACCCCGATCTCAATCGCTCCGGCGGCTCAGGCATCTCCACACATCCCTCCTGGACTCTCCGTGTTTAGTTTGACTCTTTGGTTACTCAGTTGTCTCGAGATAGTCCGAGCTTCTGGCATTTGTCTGGCGTTTTCTTTCTTTCTGTGACATGGCCAACGCCATCTCTCGTCCACTTCCTAGTTAGGCATCTGTTGACTATTCTCAACATTCTCTCACCGACAATGTATCTCACTCATACCTGACTCTCCTGTTCCTGGCTCGGGCAAAGGACATGTCCATTCATAATCCTGGTGGATATCATTCCATCCCTCCCGCCTTTACTCTCATATCCTGGCAATTAAACCTGGCATGGTTCCGTCTTGCTGGGACCGCTCTGCTTTGATGGATCATAACTCCATGCCGAGCGAGGATTCCTGTGTTTACGCTGAGTCCCAACCCGCATGAGGCTTGCCCGCCTTCCATCCTTCGTTACTTTCGCCTCAACTAGTCTAGTGTCATCAAACAAAACAGTAGAGTTTACGCCCGACGGTCATTACCGGGCATCATCTTAGCTGGCCGACTTATACATAGTCGAGGCAGCGTCCTGCCCATCGGTTCTGGTTATTCACAAATCCGAAACGAATTCTCCTTGCCAACATATTCTTTGGCCCATCTGCTCGGAGCCTGGCATCTTACCATGCTATCTATTACCGAGCTACTGGTTCCCGCACCCTCCATCACGCTATCGTACTCTGTAACACCAGCTCGGCCCTGCCTTTCACCCAGGTTATCGGGATCTTCTAATTGCATGGACACTTTACACAAGGCTCCGAATTTGCCAGTTCTATCTTTGAATCGCCTGAGCTCGGAACTTCTGGCTCTTGTGTTCGAACAGGTAAATAAATCAACACTACAAACAATCTTACCAGTAGTATTTAATACTAAACGCTCCATTTTAGCTTCGTGAGATAGACTCACCAACGCTCACATCTGTGCGTCTAGTCTCAAAGAGGTTCGATGCCATAGCTACACCGATCGCCTACCGATTCCTGTCCTTGAACGAATCTCTTGTCGCACCAGATGCCGAACAACGCTATCCTAACGTCTCTCGGCACATCTCGCATCTCACAAATCATGTCACAATACGAAGCAACTTGAATCCCACTAGAATCACTGGAATATTATCTTGCATTAAGCGATTAAAGTCGGTTCGGTACTAACACCCATTCTCGATTTACTCGTTCTCTTGCTGATAGCTCCGACAACAGATGGCAATACATAGATGGCGACATTCCTGCAGAGGGCCTGTGGTCACCCTCGGAGCTCCGTCGCCTGCATAATTGCGACTCGAATAGCACCCGACTATACATCGAGGACCTCCCCCTACGACGAGACTACAATGGTAATCCATTGGACACCTTTACAAGATCGATTCCCTCAGAGCTGTTGGTGTCATTGAAGCTCACCAATCCGATGCCGGTTCTGTCAACGAGGCTCAACTCGTTAAAGCAGCTTTTGGTCCAATCTCGACAGCTGAAAGCCCTACGCTATGAAGATCGAGGTCAGGGCACGTGCTTCAAGTTCTCTCCTGGAGAACGAATGCCACCCATCGTCGACTTGATGCTACGGTCCTATGACTGGAGCCATACAGCTGAGGATGTTCAGAAACATTGGGATTTCTCCAAGATACAGTCGCTCGAGTTAATTTCTGTGCCCATCTTCAACTTCCTTCGCTCAGTTCCTTTCCGAGACTTCTTGGCGTTGCATACACTCCATGTGGAAGACTACAGTGCCCATCTGTGTGACAAGAGAGAAGATGCCACCATTGGGTTGAACTTGTTGGTGAAAGATCATATCGAGGCACTTGAGATCTTGAACATGACTTGCCATACCCGATTGCTCCGGCTTGAATCTATTGCAGCACATCGAAAGTCACTACGGGTGCTACGGCTGAGGGACCACGTTGGATTCTCAGAAGATGACCAGAAATGCCCAACCCTGGCACCGGTTGACTTAGCTCAATTGGGTCAACAGCTAAGGTTTGTTCACACTCTTGAACTTGACCTAGACACCAGACTATGCGATCCTACTACCTTTCTCAGGGCGATATGTGTTTTTCCAGCTGTGCATACGCTGGCCTTACACGTCCAGACCATAATCCACCCTCTAGAACAGGTCTCTCCAGGAGTCGACCGTGATCGAGAGGCTGCGATGCAAACCTTTAAACTACTTGTGCAAGAGAAGGAGAGACTCGGCTCGCATACGCCTTGGAAGCATATCGTGCTCAATGTCGGAGGTTGGAAGCGAGTCATGGTGCGACGGCTGGGTGATGTATGGCGAAGGAGGAACGAGATGGGCATCTACGCTGAAAGATGCTTTGTCTATGAACGAGATCCCCGCGACGGAAATGTCACAGTGCGCGAAGAGGTCTGCGTTGAGAACACAAGTCGGGGAGGAAGCCCAAGTCCTTGATGGTATCATCATGACTGCAGCGAAACTATGCATTGATGCTCTCACCGAAACACCGTCCACTTTGCAACACCTTGCTACCGGCTACATATACACACCCACATCGACAAACACATTATATTAGAAGAAACATTGCATCAAAGCGCGTCTATTGGACCAGACGCCTGGAAAACATAACGAAGAAACGAGTTGACGAGCATAAAATACAAATATAATATATATATAACTATTACATATCTCGCCCATAGTCGTTTCACTCCCCAACCCGTGTCCCATTCTTTATCATTCTAGCCTACCCGCTGTACGTTGCCTCAATAGCCTCTAGCCTTTGGCTAATGGCACTGGAACTGACGCGTGAGTCTCAAATGTTGTCCCCAAATTCCTCTCTGAGCACGCAACAGAACATACAGACATTCTGGTAGTCAGAGTCTGTGTCACTCATCGACATTCTCTTTCGCGTTCTCAGACTTGTGTCATACTGCCTGCCCTCAAGTAACATGTACATTTATCGCCCATTGATAATGCAAGTTGAGATCCCAAGTTCATTTTGCATCGAGGGTTGTGCTCCAGTACCGCCCTATCAATCAGTGTCTCAAGCAGAGGACTGACATCAGCCTTGAGAACATGATAGCTCAACTAAGACTCAAGTAACATGTTAATTGAGCTCCAAGCTGTCGAGAGACCTTCTATCTCACAGGGTCCAAATATCCTCTTTACCATAGAGCCTTTGCCTACTTCTTTAACGACAGCTACCATATGTCATACCAGTATGTAATCTTGTCCTACTGGCTCATGGCCAACTTTTACACGACACCAAGCACTATACTAATATGTACAGTTCTGTACAGTTCTATGTAAGGTATAATGAAACAGTCCAATGTTTCGTGATATATACTTTCAACTCCTTTCTCGGAAGACACCTTGTGTTTACCTTACCCCTGGAGTCAGCCGATACCTTTTCAATCCCTAAACACTTCGGGGGATCTCTCACCGTTCAGCAGGCGTCGAACCCAACTGCCAGCGGAGAGCCAGGTGCCGGAGTACCATTCACCCGGGTGTCTTTCAAGGGACAGAAGCTTCACTTTCGGCTGCGATGGCCCGCCGAGTTCGTTCAAAGCATATCGACGGCCCCTCAACGCATCGGACTATTGTATCCCTTGCAGCGTTTGCACCTCAAATATCACTCATACACAAGATAAGAATACTTCGTCACTAGTCATGAGATCGTGTCAGATAGACTGGATATAGCGAGCTGTGTATCTTCAGCTGAAGTCCACCGGCTCCCTTTCGCACTATCGATTCGATCTTGCCATCAATGCTTCATGACTTGCTATTCAACACTTCCCTAGTTTTGATCGAGTATGTAGTTGTTGGGAACATGGCGAATCTCCATCTTGGTCGAGACTCTCATGGGAGAATTGACCAAGTTACTCATGAGCGACACGCTATGGCATGCTCATGAATCGGGATTTCCGACAGAATCAAATAGATCAAGAGGCTATTGCTAGGTTACTGTTGAGCTAATTACTCACTACGAGCCTTATGGTCTGTAAGGGAGTCTGTTCTCTTGACTCGGTTCTATTTTGAGGGTCCTCTCGGGCCCATCGTATGCAGCCCAACCACGGGGAGGCTGGGCGGCCAAACCCGAAGCCAGAGCGACAACCACTTTAGCTTGCATTGATGCGGGAACTTGAGGGATACGCCCAATAGGTCCATTCACCTTCGGTCTCGATCTTGACGACGGTGTAATCGCAACACCAAGCCCATAGACGGTCTCTCTAGAGCCAAAGTTAAGTGCACCCTGGCCCCATCTCATCTTGCATGACGCCCTAAAAGCCACCCCCTGTCATATGTTGGTTCCATCCCTTCTTTACCCGCGCGGGCCTTCCCGTCCCTTCTCTTCAGCCAACAAACCCCATCATGACATGTCGCGATGCCTCATGGGTCTAGATACGAAAATCACTCAACGCTACTTGCCCACCAACCTCATTCGAAAAAAGACAGACTCTGACCGGTTTCTGATTGAAGAGAAAAGGGCCAGGCGTCTTGTTTCCCCCTCACACAGTGTGGAGCGTGCTGTTGTGTTTTCGGGTCTCCGGCCCGGCCGCATTAGTCCTCTTAAGGCGACGAGTGTCGCCCAAGCGAGACGTAAGAAAGTGGAAACCAGAATGGCTGTAGACATGGGCAATGGATCGAAAGAAAGGTAAGCTCCAAGGTCGAGTATCAGCAACCGACGCGATGAGCCGATGAAAACAAGTTACAGGGTACCAAATGGTTGATCTGAGGCCCTGTAGGGAATTTGGCTGACGGGCAAGGAGCAAGGAACGAGCCAGAAGAATCAAACGAAGACACAGAGACTTTGGGTCGACAAAAGCTTGCCAAACATGATAGACAGTAGAGCATTCAACGACTTGTGGGATACAATGACCAGTCCTGCTGGAGGTGCGTATCGGTCGCTTGTCTCAATCAGAATTTGCAAATTGTAAAGCAACAACTAGCATCAAAGCCCATTGATGAACCATATAAGCAGTGGTAGAACTGCCGAGAAGAAGGGCCAGCAGCAAGTATGGGGTCCGTGCTTATCAAAGTGTTGTTGCATAACTTGTATCAATAGCAAAGTCGCCGAGACTTTTGATACCGTCTTGTCGTTGACCAGCTTCAACTGTGAACATATGCAGTAACAACTTAGTAATTGCATTGGCCCCCCCAAGGTATGATCTCCAGGAGCTGATGGGCAGAATGCAGCTCGGGACTCTTGTCTGCAAGCATACAATGTCTAAACCAGACCAAGACAGCGAGCTGACAACCACGACCAATTCATCTGACTTTTCTTCAAAACTGTGTGGATACAGTCAACAGGAGAGGATTCCGAACAGTAGAAATGCAGTGACTCTGGGTGCATCACTCAATACAGGGCAGCGTCAACCAAAGT
Organism: Fusarium musae; assembly: GCF_019915245.1. Taxonomy (NCBI): domain Eukaryota; kingdom Fungi; phylum Ascomycota; class Sordariomycetes; order Hypocreales; family Nectriaceae; genus Fusarium; species Fusarium musae. The sequence continues at coordinate 3,288,624 of NC_058392.1, read as the reverse complement.
CTGGTATTGGTTACGGATTATAGCCCCATGTCTTTCCAGCTAATATCCGACTGGAAATAACACAAGCTACAACCCAGCAAGGACACTGCAACTAAGCAGTGTTGTATTTATCAGATCGTATCAGAAACACTGTTTCTTTCTTCCCCTTTGTTCCATTGTATAATCGTTCGCCGCCGAGTCGGTCTCTGGGATCGAGTCTAGGTTTTGGTTTATCAACAGCTGAATAAAGCTGCTTGACTGCCAAAGCCAAAACTGTTTGGCCCCTTTGACAAGTCAAGCAGAAATGAGCTGCCCGCTGGGTACAGGCCGGTCAATTCTCGGAGGAAGGACTTGGGCTTGAATCGTTACGATACAACGACAAAATTATGGTCAGCAGAAGCCTGAAAGATGGTAGCAATGGAAACCAAATGGCTATTGTTTCGATGTCCGGTTGGACTTGATCATCGTTGCTGAGTGGTCACTTCTGACCCAAGCACCTGTGTTGTCTCCTCTCAAGGCGACCTGTCGTGTCTTGACGGAACTGGTAGCAAAGTGTCAACTTGATGATCTGTGCTCGGGGATATGGAAGTCCTAGGTCAGCGATTCCAGGCGCATACTCTGGTCTTGATCCCCAAGCTGAAAGAATCAAGTAGGTCATGCGGAGATCCAGGAAACTCCTCTCCCTCGTCTCGGTCATCTTGCCAGAGAAGGCTCTTCCCGGTTCCAGTCGGTTGGATATCCATAAACGTCAAGACCAGGCCGTGGCGTCAGAGTGATTCCAGACGAAGCAGAATGGCTCTCGGACTCTTTACCCTTTACCGCCCCTTCATCTCCACAACCTCTCGGCTGATATGATTCTCCCTCGGCCGGATGTAGAAAGAAGATGGCCCTTGTTCGTCTCGTGATGGAAGACGGCATAGCCGGAGTTGCCGATAGGCGGAGTTCTCGGTGGTGATGATGATGATGATGATGATGATGATGGAAATAGAAATCAATGGCCCAGAACGGAGTTTACCGTGGGGTTCTCTTATCTTTTCAGCTGCACTTGCACTGCTGTTGCCTCTTCCAAGTTTGCAAAGATAGCAGGAGCAGTAGAGTTCGATCCTTCCCGTTGTAATATGGAACCATCCGTTATCCCGTGACGTCCCGTTGTCCGGAAGCGGGAAGTCGAGATCGGTAAACTCCTCCCCCTTTCCATCATCATCACCATCACGGTCGCCGAACCCGACTCAAAAGGCAGGCGGGCGGGCAGAGTCACGACTGCTTACGGAGTAGCTCCCGTTCGTTTGGGTCGCCGAAGCCGTTCACGGAACCTCCGAAGCCGCTCCGAAGCCATCCGGACCCTTTCATTCTCGGTCTCGGGTTGGAAAGGACGTCATTTACATTCCAGTGCCTCTCGACCGCCCTTTACGAAGATTCGTTTTCGGCCAGATCTCGTTCCCCACGTAGCACAGAAACGTCCGCATGCGCCTCTCTCTCTCCCCCTCCCCCCCTCCCTCCCTCCCTCCCGGTCCCGACGAGCTGGGATGAATACGCGAGCTGGGAGGCGATCCGGGTTTCCTGGTTCGCGGGAGGCAAAGTCGCAGCTGAAAACGTAGAGTTTTATTCTCTTCCTCTTCTGCTTTAACTTTATGCGTGGCAGAAGCTTAAACCGAGTTTGGATTTGCCAGTCCAGAGTGTCGGGTATGGGCGTGTACCAAGTAGAGTTGTTGGTGGTGACGAGGCAGAAACACCAAGGGGAGGTTATCGTCAGGTAGAAACGCAACTGCTGTAGTTGTAGCTCCGAGGTAGCATTTCCATACCTTACCCAGCTGGAAGCCACTTCTCCGAGAGACAAGAGATATTGCCATATCTCTTGATTCGCATTCCTGCTGCTGCAGACAACCCTGCAACATCTTCATCACAATTTTGTCCCGAGTGCCTGATGGATGATCAAAGTAGATTGATGTCTAAGACACGATACTCGTATTGCAACCAGATGCATTTCTCCCTCTCCCTCCCTCCATTCTTCAGTGTCTCAGAGAATCGTCTCGTTCCGTCGGGACGGTCCATAGCGGTTTTGATCCACTGCAATCTTGTGGTTTGGCATGTATAGCCTCATCTCTTGAACCCCCCTTTTTTATGTCTCTGACTGTATTTTGTGAGGCCACCCGCATTCCAGTCCGTGCAAGCATTTCAAATAGAATGGATATTAATTTTTACACTGGCATTTCAGGGACATGCCTGTTGCTTTTTGCATCAGTTCATCATGGATTACGGAGATTTGGTTCATGTCTGAGTCAATTGCCGCACAATTTGCCTGCCCTTTTGATTATCACAACCCTTCCGCTATAAACAAATTCGAACACTCATCATTGACTCTGAAACTTCGACACGACCTGAGACACAGAAACTTTATCAACATCAACTCGGCGAATACTTTTCCAACGCGATATTCCCCAGCTTCTTAAGGGAGTTTCCTTAGAGTGCCGTAAACCTTATGGCGGCAGACTCGACGGAAATAGCCTCATAATCACGTTTTGACAGCGGCAGGCAACGTCTGTCTTAACTCTTATCACAACTTGATCACGTAACAGTCAGTCAGTGGACAAAAGCCAACCTTTTCCTTCTCGTATCAGAACTCGTGTCTCGGTGGCAATGGGTAGTAGCCCAAGTCAGCTCAGCTAGTTTGTACAGCACCAGTATCAGTATCATCAGCTCCAGACTCCCTTGCCGCTTGATCTTTACTGTTTGCATTACCAATATCTTGCCTCCCCGCTTTCTATGTTTTATTAGTCTCTCGCAGTCACAATCACAATCGGAGTCACAATCATATCACCAACGGCTTGCGAGGCTTCTCTTCTTCGAGACTAAGACAGAAAGACAATGACTTACACACACCCCTTTTTAGTACATCTACAGTCTACGGCTATTCCCTTGGCCGAACTCGCTTGACTCGTTTCCACTTTTGCTCCCTTCTTTTCCAGTTCCTACAAGCCTCCACGTCCAGTCAGTCTTGTCTTTGGGACTACGCCTAAGGGCCAGGCACAGTCCAAGCAAAACCTTGCCGCCTCATCAGATCACCGCTTCTCAGTCTGTCAGTCACTGATCCAGTCAGTCACTCACACGCCCCTCAAGTTTGTCCCCCTCTTGATCGCGGTGTCGGCCAATAGCTCCTCCTCCCCCTTGCTTAGCTACAGTGTCTATTCTGATCCCCTATTCATGTCCAGATCCAGATCCTGATCCGTCCGTATTCCCCACCAAGGTAAGTATCCCAAACCGTATGCATGCTCTTCCGGCAAGCCCTGCCCTGGCCCTAATCCCTTGCCGTTGGGGCGCATTTCCAGTGAGTGCCTGGGGAGACAATGTTGTGAACCGGGTCCCTGGAATTGTGATGGACGGCAGAAGGGATGTCATTGCTACTACCCCTGGCTCTATCCACTGTAATATCAATCTTTCAAGATTACAAAAAGGCGAAAATGCCGCGTTTATTCAGCAAGACGGCAAACACCATACCATCTCTCACGATTCATGGGAATCATCAGTTTGGCTGAGAAGGTAGATGAATGTTTCGTTTTATTCTTAGACGCGTTTGAGCTCAGGTTTTTCAATATCAAGTAGAGTAACGTGTAGTTTATTAACGTTAGTTAGTAGTCCACCGCTTGGACCATTGCAAACCAGTGTCACGGCTATAATTGTCCGCTTCTCTATCGAGTCCGAGGCTCGTACCTGAGGCGAGGGTCTGATCTCGTCTCGTCTCGTGGCTCTTAGTTCATCCGTCGGCTCGAGTTGCTAGCACAACAGTTACATCACCAGCAAACAAAACCTCGGAGCTCAGACCAACAAATCGATTACAGAATCCAGCCAACAATCCACCAAAACCGCCCATGTCTTGCTGACCACATCAGCCAAAGGTCATGTGCTCTTCCCGCCCTCACAGCTAAGGTAGTGAGTGGGTGACCTCAGAGAGAGTGCTCAGACCAACATTCCATATCGAAACCCTCAACTTAGGTATTTTTCAAACACAAGAAAAAGGATTTACAGGGGATGTCCTTGTCGAGAGGGTATGGGGCGGTGGTAATAGTCCGATGGAGGGAGGGGGGAGTCTGGAGAATAGGTGTAGTAATGTCTCTCAATATTTCTCGCCCTCCATCCCATCCCCCCTTGACAAGGTACAGTATGTACACACACACGCTCACGCAGCACAATCAGCTAGCTACTGATGAGACATTGCACGCCATTGGACTTGACTCGAATTGGGTGATCAACACTAAAAGTCAACGGTTTGATAGACAGCCGCAAAAAGCCTCCTCTCTAGCCTCTAGCCTCTAGCCTCTAGCCTCGGTCTCTAGTCTCTAACTTAGTCTCTACAATCTGTACTGTACTTAGCCTGCCGCAAGGTAGCCTCTCTACCCTCTTCTCCAGAAACTACTGTAACTAATTCCATTACCCGTTGCATCAGCCAGCCATGGTCGGTTCACTCCTGCACTGGACCACACTGTAGTCTGCAGGTAGGTATACATGCATGTATGTATGCCGCAAGGCTGCATTTCAAGATGTAATTCATGACTGAGCCCCGTCTCTTACTCTTATTGTCTAGATAGCGGTCAATATCATCTCTAGCCATGTGGATCGACTCTGTCTGTGATTTTCCCCTCTCTGAGCATCCTCCATTCTCTCACCTACATACTTAGGTATCTACGCTCTCATCCCACCGCTCTTCGTAAAACAGACCAAGATAGCTAGACTACTGATGGTCTGTCTGTCTGTCTGTCTGTCCGTCTATTTGTCTGTCTGTCTCCATAGCAAACAAAGAGCTGCTTGCGTGGTCTAGTCCGCCCTCCCCCCCCGCCATTCCAACCCATCACATCACATCACATCCCATCACATGCCCTCGAGTCCCTTCCCTCTTCTTGTCCTCTCTTATTCAACCGTCAATCGGCCAAAGTCAAACACCGTTTCTGTCCCTTGGGTGAGCCTAGCCTCTGCTGTAATGCCCCTTCAGTCCCCAAAACCTTGCTACTGTAAACGCCTTTCCCGCTTCCGTCCCCCAAACTCTCAGTCTTCTCGGGTACATACCTACCTACATAGCTACAATCTAACTGAACGAATGCCCATGTCGTACCGACGTATATCATCCTCAAAATTCAAAATTGATCTGCCCTATTACTGTACCTACTCCCTCCCACTCTCACTGAATACCCTAGTAAATCTCAACGGTATCTGCCGGGAGTCTTCGGGTGACACTCGATGACCTCGCATCCGTTGCTTGTCCACTCCCCTAACAAGACCGTTGTGTTCAGTGCATACTGTAGAAGCCCCCTCGGAGAGGCCTGTTCCCTGCCTGGCCCCTAGCCTGCCTAACTGCTAACTTGTCCCGTCACTGCTTGGCTTGGCTTGACTTGACTTGACTTGGCCTGAGCCGTTCTCTCTCAGCTTGTCCTCTTGTCTCCTCCTCGTCCCCTCTCCAGTTTTGTGCATCTCCGCTTACTCTTTAGCTCAGTGTAGTACAGTCGTAATCAACCACAGATTCCAAACTCCGTCCCCCAGTCGGTAAATCCATGAGCTATGTGCCTAGTAAATACTAGTAGGTTGGTGCTTTTAAGTGCATCACAATGATCACATAAACCCAGGGCATTCAGTAGGTACCTACCTACAGTCAGTGCCAACATTAAGGTGATGTCTGCTGGTAGGTCCTTTGAATCTAGAGCCACCCGACTCATTGGCTCGTTTGGCCCCCTCCGTCTGGACTTGCGTCGGTGACAAACCAATCATTAGCTGGGCACAGCGGAAGCAAGAGCCTAGGTAGGTACCTAACCACCGAGTCCCAGTCCCGAGAGGGAGAGAGAGATGTGCTCGACAAGACAGGATGGGATGGGATGGGACGGAGTATACAGGCACACACATGTCTTCTCAGCATAAAGTGACCTTCAATTGAAAAACCACATGACATCACGTACACATCTCGATCAAATTCACAACAATATATCTGTTTATACATGGTCATCACCCTATTGGATTCGACCATTGCGATGAGTACTCGAGTACGTAGGCAAAAGAACAACAAAAGTGAAAGGAATCTTCAGAATCAACCCCACATCCTTTGCCATGATCCTCATCTCGAAGCCCTGAGCTCGCTCACTCCGTTTTGCTTGTCATCGTCTCCTCCAGTACCTTTTGATTTAGGACCTGGCTTTTCTCTTTCCTCCAGTCTCCAGAACACCCTTAAACATCACCCGAGACCATATCGCTACGGCTCTCGTTCTCTCTACCCGAATGACAACAAATAGCAGAGACAACATAAACAACTCGAATGTACAAACGTGATAAAGCATCAGCAGAAATAAAACCAAACCGTATGGTGCCGTGAGGCTATCCGTCTTTCCTGGAAACACAAAGTGGCCGACCGATTAAAATAATACAACGACTTTGCAGTAGTTGCTTTTCGGGCAAAATCCTTTCCCCCTCCGAGAAACGAAGAGTCTGTCAAGGAAAATTCACATAAAATCAAGTGCCATATAACAAAACGTCCAACAGACCATGAGAGCCGAACGGAGGGGTTGTTTGTCGCCAAACTCGCGTCTTTTTCTAGATCCTGACATCTTGTCCTGTATTTGTTATCGCGATCCCCCGCCCGCTGTTTTTCTTTTTCCCCCTCACTTGAGCCACGCTCCTTTCACTTCCCGGTCAACGAAAATCTGGGCGTGTAATCGATTCGGAAAGGGTATTAAAAACAATGCATTCGTCATCAACTTGTCGGCAGCCTTCCAGCGGAAACCAACAGACTCTTCGGCAAGCGTTGTCATATGTAATTCCGACCCTCTCCGTTGACGTGTCCGGCAGCGTCAACTCTCACCCTGCCACCTCCTTAGCGGCTGACATCTCGTCGTGCGCCAGGCTGACCAGGTGCAGGTCGGTTAAGCCTTTCAATCATAGTCTTGTCGATATCACTTTTATCTACCAAGTTGCTCAGACTCATGATCGATGCATTTCCTCCTTGGGACTGCTGTCCCTGCCTCGCAGGGGTGGACGCACCACTTGACCCATTTTGGCCTGTCGGGGAACGACCACCAGGTGCAGAAGCTGCATAACTACCGGCTGTTGCAGCTTGAGGCAAACTGCCGCTCGTTGGGTTTCGTGGGCTTTGTCTTGCACCTTGATACGGAGGGTACCCCACTCCACCTGGGCTGCTGTGGTTCGAAAATTCTGCTGGAGACCTTCTGCGCGGGTCTTCGTCCACGGCACTTCGTGGAGGAGGCAGTCTATAGCCTTCATCCTGTTCTTCTGACGTCCTGCGACGTCGTCGCCCTGCAAGCTGGCTGCCGTCATCGGTTCTAGCTTCGCCATAAGACGAAAAGGATTCTGTAGGCGACTGGACAGGCGCGTAATAGTTTCCAGGAGGGGGAGGGGCACTAGCATGCTGATAAGCAGCATGGGGTGGTGGAGGTGCTGGGACTGTGCCTGGGGCCAGGGGTTGCCCATAGGCACCAAAGAGTTGAGTGCCGGGGGGCACACCTCCTGGGAGCGCTGACACGGGGATAAAAGCTGTCGAGCTTGAAGAAGACACGGGCTGAAAGATACATTCTTGGTTCATACGGGCGCAATTCTGGCATTTGCCACCGGGGGCGCTCTGGTAGCCGCTGCAGCGGATCTATAGATAGTCAGCATTTTTGAGCGACAATGAAACAACCCTCAAAAATCGCATTAGTCACGAACCTTTCTCTTCCGGCAATATCTACAAGCAATTGATGTTCGTTGTCGTGGGGCTGCCTGTGTCAGAGGAGGCGCATTGCCATGTCCGACTGGGTATTCATAGACGCCGGCGGGGATGTGACGGTAGCCTGGGTGGCCATTTGGCGGTGGAGGTCCTGGAGGAGGAGGCTGTCCGCGGTAGTAGGCATAGTAAGGTTCCGTGCTATACGCCTCTTGCCCGTATGGTGGACGGCGGTCATCATAGTAACCACGTTGGTCCGGCGGAGGAGGAGGATAGGCCGAAGATCGGGGATCAGACTGCGGCTGCAAAGGCGGAAGGTACTGTTGAGGTTGACCGGGCGGAGGCTGATGGCCGGGAGGAGGATAGCCATTGACGGCATTGGGAGATGCGTATCGCGGGTCGGCAGGATAGCCACGTCCCGGAGCTGCAGGCGGCGGGCCGTAACCGCGGGAGTCGTGGATGGAGGGCAAAGTGACTGATGTAGCCATGCTGGATGGAGGAGCGTCGGAGGGCCGCTGGGCAGTGTCCGGCGGAGGGGGGTAATGTGACTGAGGTCGAGAGTGAGTGTCTTCTGGGCGGCTCTGCTGGGGATACTCTTTTCGGTAGCTGTCGTCGGCCATGCTATGTTGAGGCGCAAAGGGCCGCAGACGGGCAGATGCGGTCAGCGACGTTGATACCAAATGCGTGCAGTTGAGTGGGTTGAGGGACGATTCTGCAACTGAGCATTTGGCGGTGGAAATAATCCAAGACCAAGTCGAAGTGGAGGGAAAGGGAAATGGTCAAATGATAATCTAAACCGAGTTGTCGAGATCCTGGACTGTCTTTTACTCTCTTGAGCTGTCGTGCGTGTCTTGTGGCTACTGCGTTGTAGGTCGACGGGATGACCGATTGCTGCGAGTCAAGAATGAGTGAGTGAGTGTATGTCTCGGCGGGAGATGACAGCAAATTCCACGAGGTCTTGGAACCGCAATCCTAAGCCTGGCCTGACGGAGGTTCTGGTTCCTGAGAGGCAGAGGAGTGTGAAAATGGTCTCTGACGTGGGCGGGAAGAGTGCGGCGGGACAGGCCGACAATTATAGCGAGGGAGGGAATGGGATGGGATGGGAGGAACCTCCGATCCAATCTGATCCACGTCGACGGTGTACGTGCGTGCGTGCGTGCGGTACGGTGCGTGGGAGGAACCAGGAACCACCCAACCGTAAATGGAGCCTGGGGTTTTTGGGGATTGTGGATTGTGGATTTGCTTTGCTTTGCTTTGCTTTGCGAAGACTGGGATTTGAGACTTGAGACTTGGTACTGGGGGTGAGGGGAGAAAAAAAAATGAAATAAAAGAGGGGACACTTTTTGGGCCCTTTTTGCCCTTGCTTTCCCTTGTTCTTGGGGGTGCGGAAATAGTCAGGTGAGAGACAAAATATGTACTGTCTCCCTCCTAGGTACTGCTGCTGGTCTGTCTGTCTCGCTCGTTCGCTCGCTCGCTGTGCGTGTCTCCAAGAGGAGAGATATCCTCCCAAGGAAGCGTTTGTTGATCGGCGTGGGATTGAGATGTGTCTGACGCCCCGAATAGCAACGGAAAGAGAGTCGTTTGTTCTCGTTCGTGAGCGCCCTCCCTTTTCCTTTTTTCTTCGTCTCTTTTTTTTTGTAAATTGTTTCTTTTTCCTTCACGGGTCACAACAGAGCATGTACAAACGAGGTGCCATCCCCTAGTCCAAGGTCAAACAGGAATGAGTTTCCAGCTTTGATATGGTGTTTTGGTCGGTTGCACTTGATGGGAATGCTGATGGAGAAGATGAGGTTGCGGGTGGAGAGTTGAAGAACTGAGAGTATGTATGATGGAGAAGTAAGAAGGGGAGGTGAGGGAGAGTCGGGTCAATGTTAAGGTGAGGTGAGGGTGTCAAGCTACAGCAAGCCTATAGGTATCTCCTGTCCCTACCTACCTTACCAACCTAAAGGTAAGGTCTGAAGGTGCCCTCATCCCATGCAATTGCGGCGACAGGGAAGTGGGGAGCTAATGGCAGGGGGATGAAAGGGTGTGAGTCTAACGAACTGGATGGAAGCGACCAAGAAAGGGTTTGTGCGAGGGGCCAGGCGCAGGTGCAGCGTGCGTGGTGTAGTGTAGGTTGTGTACGCCGTAGTGCGCAGTGTTAGGTAGTGTGTGCACTGCAGCTGAGGTGCAGCAGTAGTAGCATGAAGGAAGGGGTTTTTTTCTTCTTAGGGTGAGATGTTGTGGATTGACCGACTGAACTGAACTGACTGTGGACTGGCTGGCCTAGGCTGGGCTGGCTGGCTGGACTGGCAGGGCAGTGGAGGCAAGTGGCGGAAGGCCAGGCGGGAGTAAGTTAATGGGACGGATGGGCCGGTGTCGTGCCGTTCCCAGGGAACCGGCCCCAGCTAATGGAGATAAGTTAGCAGGGCACTTCATAGACCAGAAGCCAAAAACCACTTTAGGGACAGCTCCCGTCCTCGGGGTACTGTAGTGCACTGTATCCAAGTGTGTACCAACGCAGGCAAGCCCCTAGGTAAGACCTAAGACCTGGCACCTAAGGTACCGTACCCGCTGCAGCCCAGCCCGAGCAGCCTGCCCTTGCACTGTACTCTGATTTAAGCCCCGGCACGCACTGTACTGTACCCAGGAGCCCGGCTGCCAGGTGAGTTCGACTAAAATATTACTTGGGTTAGGTAGTCTGGAAGCAAAGCTGCGAGCACGGGCAAAATGAGATTCATTCACGATCATGATCTAATAAGCCAAGTCTCCAACCCGTACTGTACCATACCATGCAATACAAGTACAGTATGGATGAGCAACCGCCTAACACAAACTAATCTGCCCAAGCGCCTATTCTGATACAGGCTACCGATCTTTCAATGGGAGACTATATTTAACAAACTTCCAAAGAGGCAGGCAATAAAGACTGGATGTCAAGGAAACAAAGCATAGAACCGGGCCCAGGGCGTTTCTGGCGTTAGAGTCGAGGGCTAGAAGCCAGCCCTTCTCGGGAGATGAAAAGACCAGCTGAGCACGTACCAGAATGAGCATGAGAATAACAATACGGAGTAACTGAGTGGACCTGCCTTGGGTATCACTGACGGGCACACCTTACCTGGTAACATCAGGAAGCCTGTGATTTAAGCAAGCTGAGGTTGGGTGGCCAAGTGGAGGAACGGCAAGGCTACACCAGGCTGCCTATCCGTAGATCAATAACACTATTCATACCCATACATATGTTCGTCGACGCCTCAAGGACCGGACCGCAAGCGATTGGCTCAGCATGTATCGCAACGCATTGACTGCATCGTCTTTGTTCTTTTGGACCAGGGCCTCAAGTCGAGCCCATAACGTGACACAATAGGAGATTGCTTCCGACTTGATATGCATCCTTGATTAAAGAAGAGACAAACAAGAAAGAGGCTTCCTGTGGGGAGCTGGAGATCCTTCGAGGTGCGCAAGGCTATTGCCTCCAGGCACTGACTGTCGTACCGAGACTTTCAAGCGGTCAACAGGCGGAAGGGCAAGGCAGCGGATGAAATGAACTTATCAATAAGGAACGGTAATTGCGCAGACTTAGTAAATAGAGTCTCAGGTCAATACTAACTCAACGCAAATGTTAATAAGCGAGGGGCAAGAGAAATATGTATGCTTGGATATTGGACATTGGGCTCTTCTCCCGACTGGAATGTCCGCCGACAACCACATCTCAACGGGCACGGCGCCTCCTTCTCTCGCGTGTCTTGTCTCTGGGCATTCCCTGTCGGGCTTCTTGAGATCATTAGACTATATGTTCGTCAATCATATTAATCGTAGCTTGCCTCAACAATCCACGACCGTTGTTGTCCACCAACCCTTCTTACCTGTCCAAGCTCATCATATTTGTGTTGCTCCTTTCCTCGATCCATTCTATGTACCATTTCGTCTAACGTCTGGATGGGGACAGACCATATGAGAGACGATACAGTCAGACCCAAGTCCTCGGCATAAACCCATCCAGACTGAATGCGGACTCCAAAAATGGCACGCCCACAAAAGCGCGGCAATTCTAGTTTTAATTCCCATAGTTGTAATGGCCAATATGCTACAAGGTTCGTTCAGCGCCCGTCGTTTGCCGCCTCAGTCAGAAACAGTCATGAGGTCATAGGTCTGGTGGGTTGGTGCTTTTCGAAAGTTGGGAGCACAACCCAGATCGTGCGGGTACGATTGAAGATACTTGATATGAGAGAGAGCAATATTCTGATCGGCGTCCAAGAAAAGGAATTTCTAGGTATGACCAGTGACCACACAGCAGTAAAGGATTTTGTATTGATGAGGGGCTCTTTACGGGCAGTGTCGTGGTTTGATACCTATTTGGCTGTTGTTGGCAATCTTTGTTCTGTGGGTGCTCATCCGTCCCAGCGGTTTGGAAAGGGTTCAGCAAATCAAGGCTGAGTGAGGCATGACCGGGGAGCAGAGCATAGGGCGCAGCAGCACGAGACGTCACAGGACATACTGTAAATTGCCGGGTCTTTCTGAACATGTGTGCAGATGCACCAGTGTACGAATATCGCATTCTCTGTGTTTTGTCTGGCGTCAAATCAACCGGACCACACACGCTCGACACCATCTCACTCTTCAATCATGACTTGGCTGTAGCATAATTGCTGGTACCTTACAGCAGTCGAGGGGTAAGTGGAACAGCCGAGGCGGCGACACAAGCAGTTGTGGATCCATCCATTCTGACCAAGGAGATGCCGGGCGAGCCCAGCTGGTGTTTGATTCCATTCAGAGCATGGCCCTAACTTGGGCGTCTCGCAGCCGCATGGATGCAACCCGCATCTCACAATAGATGACAGATGCGAGTGACTACGTTGGTAGACTGTTTTATGGCTGGACAAACGCCGGGTCCGCCTACAAAGCAAGCGCAGGTCTTGTAAATTAGCTGGCGAAACAAAAGATGTTTCTCCCCGAGTGTGCGTGCGTGCGCCGGCAAGCATCTTTGTGGATCGCTCTCTAACCGGGAAAGACAAAAAACGAGAGCTTTGCACACACAAAAAAAGGGAAAAGTGGTTGAAAAGCTCGTGAAGGCCCGTTTGTGAGAGTTGTGGTTGATAGACGTACGTAAGAGTTGGACAGGTGGGCATTGATAGCCTGGATATGGCCGAACCTATCAGAGGCAAGATGCGCCGGAGCTCAGAAAGCGACTTGCTAGATGTGGCATCAGCTTGGGTTAGGTAGAGACATCGTGTCCAACCAAGTCAAAGGACATTAATGAAGGATATCCGAGAGGCGCTGTAATGCTTCCCATACCTAGAGACACACATACTGTACATCATGAAGGCTATCTGCTGAGTTGAGTTGGTATCCCGGGAATTTATCCAATCATCAATCAGTGTAACGCTACTGGGGTTATCGTCCCTCTTGTTAGAAGCAAGGGCAGAACAATCTGTAGATGCCGTCAGGGCGTTGCACTGCGCGGGCGAATGGTTTGGGGTTTCTAGAGCCCCGAACCTTGGGTCGCTGCGTGTTCTGGGGTTCTGCGCTTGTTCCCGACGGCGGGTTGCAGAGGCGGCCGCAGGATGCATTGTGAGTGTGTGCCAGATGTTCTTGGTGCCGTGCGTACATAGCCTCTAGGAGGGGTAGGTCTATGAAAGATGATGGTGATGATGATGATGATGCTGGCAGTTTGAGCATGAGTGTGAAAACGACCCTGACCCTGGTCACAGTCGTGGGACCTGGCTGCTGGACTCGCTTGGTTTGGTGGGCCTCGGTGCGGCGGATTCGAGCCTTGGACGACGATAGTGGAAATGGCCGACGCAATTAGTTAGTGTTCCTTTTCATGCGAATCCCTTGTATGTATCATTCATGCAACTCAACCGCTTTCTGCTTCGTGCAGTGGTCTTGTCTGCTCCCTTGCAGTTCACTATTTCAGGCCCTCTGTACTGTACTGTACAGTACAATCAATACAATACAATTTGAATCCTCTCATTTTCTGTGTCAATTCAGTGTTTCTTGCCCCGTTCGTTGTTGAGTTTCTCTTCGAAATCACGCTTCAGTCACATCGGCAAAATTTGTGGAATCAGCGAGAACGATAGGCTCGATGGCCGTCGCTTTTATGTGAATTTGCTGGCTGAGGAATGCCAATGTCCTCTACTGGCCATTGTGTTCGTGAAATGTCGTTGTCGTTTGTTGTCAACCCGTGAACACAAGTTGATGAGAATGAACTGGGAAATGGTGCATAACAGCTTCCTGAGATGCTACCAGTATGAACAGGGCCAAGGTCTCGCCAATGATCGCGGCTGCACGGCGCTGACCTGGGACGGTCCGGCCTGCGTTAGGGTCCAGGGACGCTGAAACGCTGGGACCATGCCAGTGAACTTCTCATCCCATTGAGGGCCTCATCCATATATAACAAACACCAGTCACCGATTTCCTTCCTGGGTGTCTGCTACCAGGGCCTCCTCCACGTTACTTAGTGTCAATGAATTGACAGTAGACAGGATGGGAAAATGTACATACTTGAGAACCATTCTCTTCGCAACATTACACACCTTTATGTGTTTAACCAATTCTTTGACCAAGTATTGATGGGGTTTGTTTGTTGTTGTTGTTGTTTTTTTTAAATAAAAAAATGGTACTACCCTCAAGATCCAGCCATCGCAACAGGACCCCACGGCCAAGTGGCGTGCCGCTCTCGTACAGTAGTCCCCGGAGAAAGGAACGACGCCTCGGTTCAGAGGGGCAATCTAGTCGAAGAGATTCATATCACTCATGCCACCCTTCTTCGCCTGCTCGAACGCGGGGTCAGCCAAGATGATCTGGCATACGGCGGAACAAGCAACGAGCTGACTTGCGTTTGCTCACCGCTATGCACAGTGGGTTGTAGGTCACCACAGGAGCCCTCGACAATCAAACATTAGGCTACGCAATGCGACATGCGTCAAGCACGCATAGGTACCCTTGCGAAATATAGCTTGTCTGCAATAGCTGAATCAATTATGCGGTGAGCATCTGTGTCGTTTGTTGAGTAGTTTCAAGCCGGTGACTTGAGGGGTAACAAAAAACAAAAGGTTTGTGTGAGCAGTTCCATGACAGGAGACAGTGAACATCGGTTATTACTGCCAGCCCCACCAAGAGCTCGTCATTTGGGTGCCATCTATCCGTAAATGCACTGCGGTTCAACCCGCAACTCTCAAGATAGCGCCGGGCTTGACAACCAGACGCGCTGTAAAACCCTGGACATTCACGAGGTATCGGCCAGCGTGGTCCATTATGTTCCATCCCTGCTTCATCGTCCATGTGCCTTCGACGTTTTTTTGGACTTTCATGGCTTGGTGCCCCTCCCTGACAGGGACCAGGTGACGAGCATCCACACGACTCATGCAGGTCGACACTCAGCTCCACGCTCGCTCATCGGCGCCAGAGTTGGCTTGAACTAATCAACCAGTCAGACACGATGAAGCACACAGTACGGCTTTGAACAGATCCAATAGAACGGGTGCCCTGCGCTTTAGATCGGGTCATGGCACAATGTCTTGACTGCTCATGGGAAAAGGCATTGGTTTACATGTCCGATGACCCCTTTCAACTAACATCCATTGCCTTCGAGGTTCACCCCTTGTGGTCCAAGTCTGTTTTCGTTTGTATGTGTGTTTGATTATGCAGCCCTCCACACGACACAAGATACTTTGCCAGAAAATACTGAAAGTTGTGTAGAGGGTGCTGATTGGTGTGTTGGCCTCAAGTCCGTTTGGACTTGGCCCTCGTACCGTCGAGGTGGTGCGGAGAAGTTTTTTCCTTATTTTCTTTTGCGGTATGCGATAGTCTTCCGCCAATCCTTCGAGTTACTCAGGCTAGAGGCATTTTCGCATGCTGGATGGTGTTGGCGTTGAAGCGAAATGATTGCCGATCAGCATGAGATCCAGTGGCTGACACAAGCCGCAAGTCAGTATCCGTAGTCTAGCCACCAACGCATGCAAAAATACCACGATATGTGGCTATCTAATCATGTTGATCGAAGCAAAAGCTATGTGTATGATGGTAGAACCAAAGGCCCGATCGCGGAGCTGACCGCATCGAATTGGAAGCAGAGCCACAAGTCTAATGGACAACATCGTGACACCGGCTCAAGTGACAAGTGAATTGACCAACAAAGTCGAATCCTCCAATGAGACAAGCCTGGGGTCAAAGTCTATCATTGGCCAGAGCTCCGACCGCACCAAATCGCTGGATGCCGGATCGTTGCGTGTCACGAACGCTGACGGTGGAGCAAGGCTCCGATTCTCTGGGAACCGGGACAGAATTCTGGGCGCCATCAGAGACGGTGCTTGTTCCAGTGACTTGCAGTGAGCCAATCAGGAGCGAAACCCGTCTGTCTGCCCCCTAGCCACATCCAAGGCACGGGAGCGGCGGGCTTCTCTAGCTTTGGGCAAAGAAAGTCTGTTTCGGAGGGGCGTCTGGTATCTGCAGAGCTTCAAGTCATTCCACAAACAAACACTCATCAGCTGAAAACCCGTAGCCACTGTTCCTCTTTGTATGAGGAGTCAAGTACAACAGGCAAAAAGATAATGTGGATGTGTCTGTGCTGCGATTGTATCCCTTGCCATAACAACCTGGGCCTTAGCATCATGCATGCGTGTGTGGGATGGGCCAACACGTCGCTCGCGTCAGATTACAGCAGGCATCATCAACGAACACAGTAGGCCGAGCCTCTAAAACTTTGTAAAACGCATATCGGGGAACTGATTTTGTGAGAACAGGTACGGCTATGGCCTGAGCCGTATACAGAAAAGGCTCTTCCCGTCCCGACCATGTACGCCCAAACCCTCCTTTCGTCTTGCCGATTAGCTTCCTATTCGCTGGCTGTGCAGAATTTACCTTGACCTTGTCAAATAATACCGACCAGCACTGCATGATGTTACGGTTTTGCTTGCTTATGCATGACGATATGCAGCGTCTGCAGAATGTCCAATCTCACGCCTTGGTGTTAAGGTTGCTGGACCACAGAGGTCTGAAGGAAGCAGGCTTAGCCATATCCAGGTTGCTGACCGCTAGACACCGGAGTCAAGCTCCCTTTAATGCCTCTGCCCTTCAATTCATGGCATTGCTATTGACCACAGACAAGCCTATGGGGCCTTAGCTGGGCCTGCTCGGTTAAATCAGTGAGTCAATCGATACTCACTAAATGCCTTCTGCCTGTTCTCGGCACGGTGCAGGGAACGCTTGAAGAATGCCAACCCAGAAGATACATACTTGCAGCAAAGTGAGGCGAGCCGGCCAGTTTTGGCCAAGGATGATAATCCATGGCGAACGTAATCAAGGCTGGCAACAAATGCGAGCATATGATCCAATTGTCGGTAAGCAACTGACAGGTATCGTCGTGGCATGAACTGGCAGAGTGCCAAAATTGACGCAGTAGTGGCGGTTTTGTTGGTGGGCCTGGCTGGGGTGGTCTGAGCCATACGGGGCATGCGGCTTCTAAGTGCGCGTCGGGCCGCAAGGGCTGTCCCGTCCGAAGGAAGGAAGGGTTTTTTGCTTGAAGGGAGACAATTTTGGTCAACCCGGCAAGCCGCGTCAAGTCCGCTTCACGTGAAAGGACTCCAGCCGTGAATGGACAGAAGCTGCAAGTCAACCATGAGTCGTCACAAGCGATGACAGAGAGGATCAACGATCGCTAACACTGACTAACATTGGCCGAAAGGGGCCCTGTGCTGGGGCATTATACCCAGACTTGAAGAAGGTATTGCAATTAAGTCGTTTCATCTTTGGCCAGCCTCCCAGCGTTGATGTTCATCCTGCAGCAGACGTGGTGCGCTAGACTCAGGCGGACATGGAATGCGTGGCTAGGTATGTACATTGAACCGAGACATTCGGCTGCCGAGCAAATAGCCCAATTCTGAAGTACAAAGCCAGTAAGGACCAGGATGTGCATTCGACACTATAATGAGATGGTGCATTGCTATTGATTCATTGGCATGTGTGAGTTTTCTTCCATCCGAAGAACTGGAGCAGAGTGTTGATGAGGCCCTAGTATGTACAACCAGATGAGCGGAGCGGTCAATCCCTGTCGATAGCGACTCTGTTTTGTGGGAGAGATTACGAGGAAGCTGGCCTATCAGAGCACTGATCTTTCTCCTGTCAACAGCCTAATCGTTGAGCTTTTCTTTCTCTAGCCCCTAACAAGGAAGAAGGAAAAGAGACCAGGGCCTTAGCCAGGTCAATCATCACAACGGCAACCGTTCCATGCCTGGGGCGAGAAACTTATCTGCCAGGGGCCTTGTGAGTATTGGTGGTCGAATAAAAACAACCAGATGTGATCCCGGAATACCCTTGGCTTCTTGATCATCGCTCACATGATCGATTCTGGCTGCAGGGAAATCTGTTGAGGCACTGTGACAGTGGACTCGCCAGCATGCTGGCGATGTTGGCAGGAATTGTTGACGAATCCCTGATACATATGTACCTATTTAATACCCAGAACAGCGAAAGAAAGGATAACAAGTCTGGTAATAAGTTTCGTCCCGTCGCTAATTAGAAATAGGATTGTTGAGGTATCTGTAGAGGGTGCCCTAAGCTGAGTGCCTTGAGCCCCTGCCACCCCGTTTCTGGATGATTGGGTTGGTTGTCCATTGCCACTGAAAATACCCGAAAACAGAAATTATACTGTGATTCTCTCAAACACCAAAATACCCAAGGATGAATGTTTGACTCATGAAAGAAGTCGGAATACTTTTTCGGTCGAAATGTCCGAGGCGTGTCACCTACCTACCATTGTACTTAGGGAAGGTGAGCATCGCGGTTCGGGCACGGGCGCCTGATGGCAGAAGGAAGGTACCTTCCTCTGTAAACACGTTTGATTTCGATGGTACCTTCCAACTACTAACTACCTACCTAAATGTCATGGCCTGCCACCTTCTTTTCCCATATCGCGCTTTCAGTGGAATGGGGACGGGAAATTTCTTGCCTAAGGCGCGAGGCACCTTATCACGTTAATCAACTGACTCTCAGCTAAGCCTCTTGGATCTTTCAGCGCACCCTCCTCCTTGATGCAGGTCTCCATCGGACAGACTCTTTTAATTCATGGCAAGTTGTTATTCTCTTGCCGTGTCTCAATCTATACTTGCTTTTCCCTTTGGTTCCCGTGACCAATAACAAGCGTAGATTCGGTCGGCCCCTTCGACTCGACGATCTCCGTCCGGCGCACAGTACATATACCACCAACAGCTACCGCATGCCATGGGTTGACAGCAAACGGGCCGGGCCATAGAGTTCAGGAGTCCACTCTGCTATGAGGGCCAATCAATAACATAGATGCAGCAAATAGCGAGGGTCTAACGCCGCCAAAGCGTCACCAGAGGAACGATCGATAATGCACTTCAGTACGGAGTACCTAAGTCCTCATTACGAAGAAGACTCACGGCAGGCCGTGGAGTCAGATGAGATACGATTCGTACTATACATCAGAAAGAAGCAACGACCTCGTCATCATGCGGGAAAGCTGATGTGTACTCTATGTAACTCAAATATCCATGCATGATTCACATTGGAAGCTGGCTAATACAACGAGTCTGACCCATGCTGACAGCTCACAAAATAGTTGGTCGGAAAATACAACACAAAGCTGATGGCCAACAACTGAGACAGTTACTCTAATGCACGGCGCTCTCTGTAGCCTATGTACTGATGCAGACATGCAGAGATGGCACAAAATTCAGTTTTTAGCGTTGGACCAGATCTCCCGACAACAGCCAAAAAGCAATACAGCCAAAGGATATCACGCCCACAAACTCTTTTGTTTCCACAAAAGCCATGTTAAATATCTGCGCCGCAATGATGCTCAGGCTGTCCCGAATCCCCGGGGCTGGCGTCAGGATTGACATTGCGGCTTGCACCATAAGCTGCCGCCACGCTCGCTTGTCACAATCTGGACTCCATCCGGTGGCTCCACCTCCAGAGACCTGCTGAGGCAAGGCCCGGTCCGCCAATCGCACACGTCGGCCTGCAATCACGTGAGATGAAGCTCATGCGGAAGATCCTTGCTAGCTTGAGTTGACTGCATGTCTCCCGCAATCAGTCCCAATTTTCCTCGGGCGCCGTGGCTTTAATGGTCGGGCCGCCATACCTTAATGAGACAGGCGAGGCTACCATATCATGGATTTGATTTGCTTGTCGACATGCAATGTGATGATGGAGGGGGTCAGTCCAGGGGGGTGTCAAGAAAAGTCGAGCAATCATTTTTTCCCTTATGGCGTGGCAGCGACCCAAATATCTGGCTCTCCAGGCCACTAACAAAATAAAAATACACACTGCATGCAGAAGGAATTCTGGGCCTGGAGGGGAGGGAGGGAAAAAGAAAAAAACGAGAACAAGGGTTGACGTCTGCAGCTACAGTCGCATCCATCCATCAAAGCCTGCCACGTCGCAATTTCACGGCGCGGCACGGTCGCTGGACACTTCGCGCCATCCCGGGGCTGCATGTCATCCTGCTCCCTTAAGACCCGGGTACACAATTACAGTGCGAATTTGGTAAAGGGGGCGCAGAAGCCGATTTCTTTGCCAATATTGGAAAAGAAGCCGCCGTCAGTCTGCCCCTTGTCACTTCCGCTTCATTCCCCTCTTCGGCAAAGGAGCAGGCCAATTATTGCCGTGTCCACACCTCAATTCCATAAACAGGAGGGACTTGAAGAAGAAAATATGTCATGGGCCGTTTGGTGCGTCGTTTGCACGTACATGTGTGACGTGACACTGGCCTCAAGATATCTCCAGAACTACGAAGCAAGCAGAGGTGTTCTTTGCCCAGGTACTATCGCACCACGAGACCTCGCCTGCATGCACGGCGACCTGCAGGCTGAAGAATGCGCGTTGATCTGGCCTGGAGTGCCATTTTATGACAAGACGGGAACGGGGCCCCTGCGAGAAAACACGCCCCTGGTTCATTCTTTGCTCTGCTTCAACTTGATGGTGAATCGTAATACACCTTGCATTTGTTGTGGTGCCAATTGTCTCGGTCTTGGTCCAGCGATTTCTCGTCCATTGCAGGTTCAGCCAGCCCAACCGCCATAATGTCTCCGTTGAGCGGGTCCAAACAATGCTCGATGCCGGTCACCAGTGGTTCAGGCGAGCAGCAAAAGAACGGACAAGGACTGGTAAAGAACGCTGTCACGGAAGACCTTCTGCCGACCCTCGAGGTGCCGTGAATCCCGGGACACGGAGCAGGACTCTGGTGAAGCTGGCAACCCCCCGGCACCAGGGGAAAAAAGTATTTTGCCATGGCAGTTAAGCGGTGAGGTGGCCGATCTGAGTCCAATACTCCGTATGCATGCGTCCGACACCTGCATTCCTTTTTATCTGCAGAGATCATCGTTTTCATTCGTTTGCGCTGTGCCGGGCTCGTATCCGAGTCGGGCGGGCGAAACTACTTTGGCGGAATTATTATCAGCACTCTCGTAAGACATACAAATAGTGATAGAGTGGCCAGAGTGGTCAACAAAAGAACTGCCGGCCAGGGGCAGGCAAACAGACCTGAGACAGTAGGTAGATGCACATCGCCTTTCTTGGAATGACCTATCTACTGCAGCACTCGAGATGCATCGTTCTTACCGCTTCAAAAGAAAGGAGCTTCTGCGGGATTGAATCATCCCTTGCAGGCCCAGCGATCAGCGTTGGGTGAGGTGAAACCCCGCCCTTTCTTCTCTTTGGGCTTTGTGCATATCCAGGCTCACAAGGCGGGATGCCATCTCGTACCACTTTGCTGGTTAGACGGCTGCATGGCCCTTGACACCGTGACACCTGGGACCTTGTTTTGTACACAGATGGAGCACCAGGAATAGGATGGGGGATGGGGAATGCCTGCAGTCGACCGTTTACATGGCTATTTCTTGGTTGCAATACGACCACGACTGTGATCTGTCATGTACTTTTCGATACGTACTAACTATGCCTTAATTGTACCATCAGTGCACCCCTCGCGGTTGGCGGACCGGTGCGCTCGTGCAGCCGCAGGATCACGGATCACCCGCAATTCGATCCTGGTTTGAGGAGTCAAAAGTTCTTCTACTGCACGTACCCAGTCAAATCGTCAAGCACAACCTGTCCAGGACGGCCACGTTGGTTGTCAAGGCATCTATCTGCAGTGTTCTACAATGAGCGGATCATTGAATGGCTGCTGTATCACTCCAACCCAGACAAGTTGAGGAACATGTTTCATCGACCACCAGGTGCAAGTTGCACAGCGCCGTTTGTTGCGGTGTAGTTGCTATCAATGGATCGAGCTTGGCTCCGGGCCTCTAACCAACCTAACGGGCGGGAAAGCTGGCTGCGCTGTTTTACTCGTCATAGAGCAAAACGGCATTCCCAGTACCAGAACAACCCTCAATCAAGTGCGGGGTCTTTCTTTTTGGTCGGCGACTTGACAATGGATGGCGGAGATATCATCAAAACTCTGCGAACATATGTCTGCGACACGAAATTAACTGCCCGAAAAGTCCCCGCTGCGGCTTTTATAAGACAGCCAAACTGAGCAGTCGACAGAGGCTTGTCTTACACCGCATCAACCGCATTCGACTCTCTGTGAAACCACATTCAGGCTCTCGACAAGCACCGGTTGTCTTATGCGACCATACTTGCTCATTCTCCTGTACAACTTGGTCACCGTTTCACCTAGCACTGATCCCGACATTGTAACCATGGCCGACGTCGTGTCTGAAAACCAGGCTTATTTTGGGTGCGTATAATGAATGAGCATTTGTCCTCTGTACTGGATGATCGTTGCCAAACCCTTTGGGCGTGTACGGCTTGCTTAAGTTACTGGCCGTCTTTTCTTATGCTCCAAGGTAGCAGAGCACACGACCGCATGCGATGCAGTGCTACATATTCCATCTAAAGTCCGTCGCTAATGTAGTACAATTATAGCAAGATCGCCACCGAATATGACCAGCGCAATGCGGATGCGATTGTGCAGCTAGAGCGCGGCATCCGAGAGAGGATTCCATTCATTGGTGTCAAGCAAGACGCGAGGTTGCTAGACTACGCTTGTGGTACCGGCATGCTCTCGAGGGTACGAGTTTCCCCTCCCAGGAGAGATGAGCTCCGAGACGTCGACTTGGACTGACAGTGAGTTACAGGTCTTAGCACAGCATACAATTGAGGCTATAGGCATTGACTTGTCGGAGGAAATGGTCAGGGTATACAATGCCCAGGCTCAAAGCCAGGTCAGTAACATCCACCAGTCCATCACATGAGCATGGGAATCTGTTGCCACGCATCGATCCCCTTCAACCTCTTCAAACAGATCTGAATATCCTAACTGCGTGTAGGGCTCTTCACGCCAAGCCTACCAAGGCAATCTGGCTGATCCTAAGGACCCCTCCCCAACAGCCTTTGCTGATAGCAAGTTCTTCGGATTCGACGTTGCAGGCGTGGGGCTCGGATTCCACCACTTTGACAAGCCCGATCTAGCATCCAAGCAATTGGCCGAGCGCCTCAACCCAGGTGGCGTTCTCTTCATCATTGACTTTGTTGCCCACAAGATAGACCCCAAGGATGCCGCTCTGCGTGGTATAACACATCACGGGTTCATTGAGGACGAGATCAAGAAGATGTTTGAGGATGCTGGACTCACGGACTTTGCTTACCAAGAGCTCCCGGAACCCATCACATTCAAGGATTGTCACGGCCACGATCATGGCCACGAGCATGGTCATAGTCATAATCACCAGCACAATGAGGACAATCACGGCAACAGTAGTGAGCATGTTCATAGCCATGGGACGAAGAAGGGCTCAACTACGACTAAGAGGATATTCATTGCCAGAGCGTCCAAGCCATAAAAGAGTGTCTAAGTATTGTCTTGTCAGCCCTTGACAGTATGCCACCCAGCATCAGAGGCAAGGTATATGACCCTCAAATATGTACGGTGTCAGTAGTTCACACGGCGCAAGCTGCCGACGGCCGTCATCCTGGCATTCGGCTTCCAAAGACGACACAGAATGTCTTGTTCAATATCATTACTTAGCTGCATAAATAACAAGTCACACTGACACCTATAATTGCACAATATCCCTCCGATGAGCTGTCTCATACACCATCAATGGTGGTTCCCAGAAGAAATAGCAATCTGAAGTCACCTACAATCGTTGCAGTCAAAACCTGACTATCCAGGGTACCCAGCTCTCTCAGTGCTCCTACTGGCGTTACATCAGCCACCAGACACTGGAATGAATAAAGAGACTCAGGTCACATTACAAGCCCAATACAGCCCAGAAACAGCCCGTCCGATCCAACAGTCCGGTCATGCTTTGGTTAAACAGCCGTTCGTGACCGGAGGCTACTACTAGCCCGGCATGAGTAAGTCAGCCCTTCGCCCTGGCAACAGACTCCATCCGACGAAATTTCTCCCTTCAAGTCTTCCCTCACACCCTTATACCCAACTGGACCGTCCCGTCCCGCCCTTGCGGTCGAAGAAAACCTTGTCCGGAGGAGGAGCCGCGAGTAATGGTGTGCGGATGCATTCTTCCAGCAGCAGCCACGCCACTTTGGATCTCAAGGGATGAAGTGAACCATCCTTGGCACATTAGTCGATGAATAGTCGAAGTTGGCTATGGGAAATTAGAGATGCCGTGTATTGAAGAAAACAAGAGAAGGGAGGGAAATGGCTTGTCCGGGGCGGTGCGATCCCGTGTCTGATGGGCGGGAGAGGGATATCATGTGAGAGTCGCCCCTCCAGCCTCATCCGCGCTCCCAGAACGCTCAGAGCAAGGGTCTCCCAACTCGTGCGACAAGGCTTTGCTCTGCTGAAATGCTTTTGGCCACGCCCTTTGTTATTGAAAGGCATTGGGCGACTCTTGGTAAACAAGTGTGAAACACACTTTTATTGTTGACGCTGGTGCCACCGAGCGGACGTCTGGTCATTTCCGTCGAATGCGCCAGCTCAAGTGAATGAGATACGTATCGATGACATTAGCCCTGTCGTTGTCTGTGCGAGGTCAGCTTCGATTATTGAAACGTCTGTTGGTCATGAAGTGACCGAGTGATGCAATCATTGGGGTCTGATCGTCGGGAGATTATGAATTACCATCTCTGGACTAGGGGGGACTTGGCTCAGCTGCTGGTGCGATCCGAGGACATGTTCATTAAACAATCAATTCTATGCTCTAAGAAACCATTTGGGTGCCAATGCCTGGAAGATTTTGGTCTTGACAAGCGGCTAATCTTGGCCGTCAAGTTCAACGACAAAAGCGCCACCAAGGAGAAGGGCCGGCTCTTCGATTCTATGATGCTCGTAGCTTGTATGTTGTTAGTGAAATGGGCACATGAATAATAAACAAGCCCCGTCGACTGACCTGAGTGTTCCAACACCACCTGCCTCCAATAAGAAAGTTGGTCCTTCTCGTAAAGCGTAGCCAGCCCATCTCATAGCAAAGGCACGCAAGATGTGTCCATGGGCAACGAGTAACACGTCGCCGCATTGGTCGCTTCCTTTGTCCATGGCTGGCTTGTGATATTTCTCACGAATCTCCTCTATCAATTGGTCAAGTCTTCTGGTCACATCATGGGGAGCCCTGTGACAGTGTTAGACGGAGCCATTGGAAGTTGACGATCAGATATAGGGTAGTCAGGTTTAGACAAATACTCACTCCCCGCCAGGACATCCATCCTTCCAGATGTCCCAAGACCCTTTGATCCCTTGTTCAGCTCTGATCTTACGAATCTCAAGTGTTGTGATCCCTTCGTAGTCACCGTAGTCCCATTCCCGGATGTAGTCCGTGACCTCCACCTCGGCTTCACATTGAAGGCCAGTACCATCAGGAGCACCGTGAGGTGTCCAAGGTAGAGGGCGATTCAGCCCGAGGTTGAGCAGTTCGAATGTACGCTGGGCGCGTTTTCGTGGTGAAACGTAACTGGGCAGCGTATTAGTTCACTCTAGATCAGATAAAATCAACTTTGGTTGGTGTTAATGCGACGTGTTGGACTTCCGAATTGTCTGGCTCTTGGGAGGCTTCGGTGAAAAAGTCATTCTACATGAGGCCATACTACAAGTACTCTCATATTGATTGTTTGGGAATCATGGTCAGTCGAAGGAGACTTACATGTGAGCAATCTTCTTGGGGGCAATGAGACGATCCGGCCCAACAAGAGCCTTTCCTGTGGCTCTAACACGCTTCTCGCCATTGGAAGTGAGTGGGATATCAGTCAAGCCAGTATGACGACCATCAAGTGACCATTCTGTCTCGCCGTGGCGAATAAGAAAGACACGCGGAGTTGACATTGTTTAGAACGATTGGAATTTGATGGGGAATTTTGCGAATTCACTTGAATTTAACACAGTAACAGTGCCCAGAGTTCAGGCTATATCGAGTCCGCGAGACTCTGAAAAATGCTGTATTAGGTGTTAGCCACGCTTCTGGAGTGGCCAGAAGGAATATGATCTGACGTGTCAGTGGCCTGGTGATGGCGGGGTCAGACGAACCACGTCAAAGTTTTGAGAAGTATGTGGATGGAATGGAAGTAGCGGGTATTCTATTTCACAGGAAAAGAGATTTTTCAGGCAAGGAAACAAAATCGAAAATAAATCTCTACCTAGAAAAGGAGGAGAAAAGATGGCGAATGGATTATCTCCAACCTTGATTTTGGTGTTGAGGATGAACCTGGAAGTGGATGGATTACGTTTGGGTGACAAACCCCGCTGTCTCATCAGTCAGGTACCATGTGGAAGGGTACCTTCCACGTATTCCATTGACGTTCTTTCAACGTAAACATTCGCCCATTTTTGGAAAGAACCTGACCGACATGGTGCCTAAGGTAGGTACAGGCCTCAAGGGTCTGTTTTGTTAGCGTCTGTACAACGCCAACCAAGCCTAAGGGGAATACCTTAGCTGTGGCGAAATACTTATAAGTGGGCCTAAAAATAACAAAACAGACCCTTGAGGCCTGTAGGTACCTAGATCACACTCCCAAGGGTCCTTCTTGCAGGATAAATGCTACTGCTCCTATGCGGCGGCCGCTTTTGTCGCTTGCCTAATCGCAGTGGTTGAAATCACGCGTGTCCATTGGGTGTATCAGCTTGCGTCTCTGCTTCAAGTATTACGCTGTAACTAATGGTCCAAGGTGAGATAATGGTCGAAACGACAAGTGAAACTCTTTATCCTCACGATAACACAACAACTGCCTTAATAAAGGTACATAAGAGACGAGTAGATTAGTAAATAAACAGCCGTGAATCTTATTCTCGCCAGGTGCAAATGCCCCAAAAATGTGATTCGCGAGTCTCAATCAACTCGGTCAATCATCCATTACCGCCGTTCTTTCTCTATGAACATGAGAAAACCTTCCAATCCTTTGACTTCTGACCTTCTTTGTTCATCTCCTTGTAATTGAATTCTTCACCTCCTAAGCCTACAATGAATGTCATGTCAATTCTTTATAATCTTACCAATCCTTACCAATATTTTACTGACCTCAACCCCCTAAGCCGTGACATCAACGATACCTCATTCCCCCACGATGCCCCTCATCCCCACTACATCGACTGCACCCTGCTTAGTAAGGCCACCGGTACCGCAAAAGATCCACTCGGCGCCCAACCTCCGTGATGCCGATAATTCTTCCTCTGCCGTGACCGTAACCCGGCGATCCGCCTCCGACTCTGTTGAAGATCCGACGCCGTCGACTCCTCCGATTGAGCTTCAATTCCTCGATTCTAGATCAAAAACCTTGTCTCTACCACCGCTCAATCTATCACGACCGACCCTAAGCTCTACGAATTCGTCCTCCTCGACATCTGGCTCATATTTTACGGCCGACAAGCTGTCACGCCGACAGCGCAGTAAGCTTTCAGAAGAGATCTGGAAGGGATACTGGTGATACATACGACCTACTGGACAATAAAAAAACATACAATGGCGGTGCATCAGTGGACCAGACAAGAAAAGTTCAAGCGCGGTGTTTGGGCTGTTGCCTTTGCAGCATGTATTTTTGCCGGCACCATCACAGGCGCACAACTAAAGACAGATAACGAGAAGAAAGAGGTATGGCAAACAGAACGAATCACAAAGGGCATGACTCATCAATTGGACAGGCAATTCAAGAGTTCCGGGCGACATCTCCCAACGAACAAATAGCTGCTCTCCTATCCCAGCGAAAAACTTTATTATCACAGAAGGCTGTCCTCCAAAGGAAAATGGATGACTTCGAAGTGCGTGTCAAGGAACGTGAGGCTGAGAAGGCGAGAGAAAGGGAAGGCCCATGACTGTGGCGAGATTAGAGGATTAGTGCGGTTGTATCATTGTGTTGTGACTCTATTGGACTGTTGGAAACGAAGCATAGGCGTTATGGATGGTTAAAATGTGGTTTACTGGACACCGGCATCTGCTAAACATACATTATAGAACGGAGCTTGAGAGAACAATAGATTCGAAGCTTCGCCCGAGACATACGGTTGTTTAATTAACGTTTTATTGATTGAGTTACATGTCATGTCTTCTCCCTACGCCTGACCGCCCTGCCATGCCATGCTCCTGTCCGTTTTTATTCATCAAATCGTCTGGCACCATTCCCGGGTGACCATGCACTTCTAGTAAAGTTCGTCATAGTTGCTCCTTTTACTCCAGGACACCCTCGGCAGTGGGCAGAGGAATGGCTCGGTACAAGAGGATGAGAGCAGAGTGAGACTCACCACCACCGGCGAGAGTCGCAATCTTGTCAGCTTCAACCTCTGAAACCTTGTCGTCGTTGAACCACCACCACTTGCCGTCCTCCTCACCCTTCTTGCCAGTCTTGGGATCAACGGGCGCAGCCTTCTTGACATATGAGGTGTAGTGGCCACTGTCGGCGCTGGCACCTTGATGTGTCACGACACCTCGGAGCTCGTACAGACCAGATTGATTTGCACCATCGTCGTTTCGCAGCTCGGGGTTGATGAGAGCGTTGAGCTCCTTCTTGGCCTCAAGAATTGAAGCGTTTCTCTCAGCCTCGATGTCAGCGTCTGTCTTGTATGTCTCACCCTCCTCGCCCATGACAACATCGCCATCTGCTGACTTGCCCTCCTTCTTCTCAGCCTCCTTCTTCTCCTTCTCGGTGGGAAGACCGGCACCGCCTGGGATATCGCCGACGTCCTGATAGTGAGTCTTCTTACGTCGCTTACGGGCCCGCTCGATATCCTCTTCATCCTTGCGAATCTCACGAACCTTGTCGCGCACAGGAATAAGAGCCTTCTTCAATTCGTCGGAGCAGAACTCAACAATATCAAGCTCCATGGGGAAAGTAACCTTTCGCATGATCTTGGCCTTCTTCTGGGTCTCCCGCTTCCAGAAAAAGCGCACAAAGTGCACTGTCAGGTA
This sequence comes from Fusarium musae, assembly GCF_019915245.1. Classification (NCBI taxonomy): domain Eukaryota; kingdom Fungi; phylum Ascomycota; class Sordariomycetes; order Hypocreales; family Nectriaceae; genus Fusarium; species Fusarium musae. Next base: position 3,259,653 of record NC_058392.1, on the reverse strand, counting down.
CTTAGGAGCACGAGAGATCTTGGAAGTCTTGGTGTAGACTGCATCACGACCCAGAACCTCTGACTGCTTCTCGAGCTTCTCTTTCAGGGCGGCGGCAATGCCATCTCGCAGATGATTTGTTGAGCTGTCGATGTGGCAGTTGAGCTTGGCGAAGCTCTCCTTGTTAATGATGGGCTGCTCGCCAGCGTTGCGCGCCTCTTCCTCATCACACTCCATTACCGAACTGAACTCGCCAGACATGTACTTCTCCACAAAGGAGATCTCCGAAGTGTTTTCGCTTTTGATGCGGAGCTTCTGGTTAAGTTGCTGCACAATTTGGGACCAAGCCTCCTCTGCATCCTGCTGAGCAAAGCCTTGTCCTGTCTTGGACTTCTCCGCAAACTGGGGAAACACTACTCGCAGAGCGTTCAAGAAGTTCATGGGAGGGAAGGAGTCCTGGGTTTGTCCCATTCTCTTGTACAAGTTTGACAGTTGAGATGCCAAGTCCATATTCGTGCCTGTCATCATAAAGCTGCTGGCGTTGCCATCGGGTTGGTACGTATCGAGCGCCTCCTGGAGCTCTGGAATCAGACGCAGAGTCTGGAGGGTTGAGTTGAGATAACATGTATTTCCAAGGTTGATCAGACCAGCAGGTGTCGCACCAACTTGCTGAGCCTGCTCCGCCTCTGTCATATCCTCGACAAACTTGATCGCCTCTTTTGGTCGGACAAGGGCATCGCCACCAGCGCTTGGGGTACCCATCATCATAATGACCTGGCCGTTCTTCAAGCCGATTTTACTCATGTCGGCATCATCTTTGAGTTGACCACCTTTGAGCAAGATTTTTTGGCGTTCGGGTTCGACGTTGGTCAAGCTGAACATCTGGAGTTTGAAGTCCTCGCCAGTAGAGCTGGGGTCGATCTCGACATCGTGTTTCTTGCCTTGATGTTTCACCACGACTGTGATCTGTCAGTACCTGTTTGTGCAATTGGGCTAAAGATCATGAAAGCTCAGGCATGAGAAAGTTACTGACCAGATATGGACGACATGGTTTCGGTCTATCGGAGCTCAAGCGTTGAAGGAGGGGTGTGGTAAGACCAATTTGAGTCTGTCCAGACACTGAATGCCGTCTATTCGGGGGTTCCGTAAAGGAAGGCTCTAAAAGAACAATATACTAGCAGAAGGAAAAGAAGAGATCCTGAGTCAGCGTCCCTTTGCTCAAGGTCGATGTTTGCGAGGCGTGGAAGATGCTAGAGGTGCGTCACTAAGTGGTACCTGGACGAAGGCGAAATGTTAGTGGGGAAAGCGGTGTAGCTTCCGCGGGGCAACCAGAGAGAGCTGTGGCTGTGATATTATCGAGCCACAGACAGCTCTTGAGGCTCAAGCTTCACACGTGAACCTCTCCAAGTTTCCCCATCATTGCCCCACCTAAAGGCACGGGAGACGTCAGGCCTGGCGACGCCTCACTAACAACTGCGCCTCGCCTCGCCGAAGCTCCAACCTCCAACGTCAACGTCGACCGACCCCGCCGAGCTCCGTGTTCACCATCGACATCTACATTCGTGCTATTTCTAGTTAATTGAGGACGTCTGAGGACGTATTTGCTGTCATGGTACATGCCCAATGATATCTCACGATCCGGACCGCAAGCTGACAGATGTCCCCCGCTTAGTCTCAATCCCTCCGACCCTACCTGCAATGCGTACGCAGCAGCTTGACCGCCGCGCTCACACTCTCCAACTTTGCTTCTCAGACCGCCGAGCGACATAATGTTCCAGAGATTGAGGCACAAACGTCACCCGAGGTCTTGCTGCAGCCCTTGACCATTGCGCGCAACGAGAACGAGCGTGTCTTGATTGAGCCCAGTATTAACTCCGTCCGTATTAGCATCAAGATCAAGCAGGCCGACGAGATTGAGCATATACTTGTCCATAAGTTTACAAGATTCTTGACGCAACGTGCGGAGTCCTTCTTCATTCTGCGGAGGAAACCTATCAAGGTTGGTTACTGGTCATGCGATCCTCAATTGAGTTACCCCTGACTGACGTTGTTGCAGGGCTATGACATTTCTTTCCTGATAACAAACTTCCACACCGAAGAAATGCTGAAGCACAAGCTTGTCGACTTTATTATTCAGTTCATGGAAGAGGTCGACAAGGAGATCTCTGAGATGAAGCTATTTGTGAGTAGTTGCACTGCAATCCTAAGTCAACTCTATGCTGACTTGCCGCAGTTGAACGCTCGAGCACGATTCGTGGCCGAGTCTTTCCTTACACCTGTAAGAACAATCCAATCGCTATTACCACATCCTATGAGATTACTGACCTCAGCAGTTTGACTAAACCCCTCAGCTGGTTTGAGGCTTGGAGTTTGCTTGGGAGTGTCGGCTGCCGCAATGTTTCTGTGACCAGGCAAAATGTATCAACCATTCGTGATAGCATGGATCGAACTGCGGAGGCTCTGATAGGCGAGCCTCATGCCGTCTTGAGAAGGGAGGTTCAAGATAGCGACATTAGACATAAACTTTGCCGACTTACCGAATTGAGATGCGTATCTTTCTGGAAACGAAACCTTTATTATGTCTGACAATATCGTTCTTGGGGTAGAGGCCATGATTTCCAGTCTTATGCCCAAACTAGTATGTACCTACCTAGTTCTTGAATCAGAACACTGCCAGTTGAGGAAGGAGGCATCGTCGTGATTGCCTCGTGGGATCAATGGGTCTTTAGGTAAGAAAGTAACACGTTTTTGGATCATGTACCATTATCTCATCCTTAATAATTGATCAACTTTCATTTTTAACAAGCATTATTGTTACAATTATTGTTATTCTCTCAGTTACTGGTCACTGCTGAACTCAATTGTTGCAATAGCAAGTGAATCACTGTCAGTCACTTGCAAGGAACTATCTCTGATACCCCTTTTCTATTGTGCTCTGCTTTCAGCCTTCTCACTTCTCGCCCTTTAGACAAGTGCTCAGCACCGTCAGGCTAAAGTGTTTTCACATACTCTCTTTTCTTGGAGTCAATGCTTTGACCCTGGTGCTGCTCCGTTGCTAGGCAGCTTTTATTTGACCGTCAACAGCAATTCAACCACAAGTGCCCATTGCACTATTTCAAGCTTGACAACGCTAACCTGTCATGCCTGCACCTTCATCGCTTTGAATCAGTCGCTGAGATTCTTCTGCTTTCTCTTTCTGTCTTCTGCCCTTTACAGTTGACATTATTTCTTTCCTTTCATCCTCTAACCCTGACCACTCTTCGACCTTGACACTCTGGGCCATTCCGCTCTATCAACTCAGATCATCTGTGCTCTTTCAAGATAATTTGATCAAGGTTTGTATCCTATCCCTTGCCTCCTGAATGAGGAAGCCCTTTAATTCATCCATTCTTCAGCCTTCAGAACGACCCTCATCCTTGAAATACTGACTTCTACCCAACAGTATCACTTGGCAACGCTAACTATCCATCAAGCACAGTGCTGGCCTTTAGATTCCCCGAAGGCATTTCTTTTCTTTCTCGCCTACGTCCTTACGCCCTTACGCCCGCCATACAAGAGCCCTGCTTACCGCCAACCCCAAAACCCGAACAGTCACACGCGCGTCTTGAACGCAGCTCTCCGATTGCGCCCAGGTTATTGTTTCAGTAATCTTTCTGATTCCGCCTCGCTTTCGTCATCACCAGTGTGTTGCCAGTCCGTAAGTCCTCTTTCACTTATCTTTGAAAGCTGCCGGTAATATGAATACCTGCAAACACCATCGTCCCGTTCTTCTCACCCATCTTTGCCTGTATTTTATCTCGCTGCCGAATCTGACTTGCCTTTCAAACAATAAGGCGGGGCTCAGGAAGCTCAAAGAACCGCGTGCACTCCCTGGGCGCAACCATCGGCTGAAGCACTTGCAATGCAAACACTCCCTTTTCATTCTTCAACTAAACTTGTGCCTGCAACTCATTCTTGGGATCACACACTAACAGTGAACTTCAGGAAAAGTTTCTATAATCACGTGTGGCCCTCATTGCTCTGCCCTTAAAGTTCTGAACACTCCCCTGTTCTCTTTCTCTTTTTTCTGTCATTCTACCAACGACTTCGGGTGCCTGAGCTTTCATCATCTTCTTTGATCTCCAACTTGTCTCACGGTCAAGCGACTTATTGCAGACACGCAGTTAAGATACACAACTGCCTGTCTAAAATTGTCCCTCACCGTGCCCGAGATACACGGCACAAGGCTTCGGCTGGTAAGCTTTTCCCGCACTCCTACCTAATACCTTCAACAACTAGGGATTTATCTCTAGAGCGTTGCGGTTCAGTATCTATTCGTTGAACGATATTTGGTCAATGACGTTGATGTGCTGACTGACAACTCCTTCAAGTCAGACCAACCCCGATCACTTCTGCACCACCAGATCGTTCTGTGCTTCCGATGGCTCACGGAGACTCCGGGGCCCAACGCTCTGGCCAGACAGCTTCCAATCCTCCTTTCAATGCACCGACCTTCTATCCGCAGCCTCGCGGATTCCAAGGTTCGGACGGTGGACACCAACCCGAGGCTGCTTCGAATATAGATTCCAACGCGAATTCTTGGGTCCCATCGGCCCAACAGGCTCTTCACAATGCCCTTCAGGTAAGTGCTTGACACTCACACAGACATGGTCTCTCAACCATCCACTAACTCTGATGCAGGCCAGCGGATACGCTGGTACCCAGCCTGGCATGAACATGGCAACGGTCCATCCTGCACAGTACTCTGGCTTTTCTGGACCTCCCACAGCACCGCCAAACAGCCCTTCGGACGGTGCTTCTCATGCAATGTACTCAGTCATGTCATACGCCCCTAGCGCTGTGGCTCCTTAGATGGGAGGCCACTACCAGGGCAATGGCATGAACATGATTGCTGAGACAGTCAACGGTACAATCGATGACATGGTCAACAACAACAACAACAGCCATGCTGCTCATTTAGCATCCGGGCATGTTTCCCACATTATGGCTAGTGGTGCTACCCCTTCATCCAACAATAGCCCCGAGCATGTTATCGTAAATGGATCGGCAAATGCTGCTACAACAAATGAGGCTTCTCGTGGAAATCCCCTTGCAAACAGTAACACTGGAGGCCTTGGTGGCTCAGGGATTAGCAATCGCCTTCCCAATGGTACACAGCTTATCGTAAGTCTTAACTTTGTCTCGTTTGTGTTATGTTGAGATACATAAAGTTTTATGGCAAATCTACTTCAAGACCCATCCTAACCTTGACGACCCTAGGCTACTCAGCATACTCAGAGCGGCAACTCTGGCAGTGGAGGACAGACTAGCTTCTTGTCTCCTCCCCGTGGTCGCTCATCGGCATCTCAGCCGGGCAGCCAACATTCTGCTCGCTCCCACCCTGTTACTGGTAGTCAACAGTTCTATACCCCTATTGGGGTTTCCCAGACCAATGTTTACAACCCCAACTTGCCTCAGAGTGTTTCCTACAATTCGGGTCTTTCTCTTGCAAGCCCCAGTCACACTCCGCAACACTACGGCGGACATCGCATGAGTGCTTCGCAGTCTACTCCCAACTCGGGGCCTGACCAGTATTTGACAGAGCCGCGAAATTACGCACCACGATTATCCGCCCACGGTATCAACAGCTTACCTCCTCCTCCTCGATTCGACTTGGGTCTGCAGGGTACTCCTATGACACATGAGCCCGCCCCCCAGGACCCTTTTGGTAGCCCCGAACGTGCTGAACCTACTGCGTTGATTCCATTCCCGAATCTGCCTCCGCCCGCTGTACAGCAGGCCATGCTCACAGCCCCTATGGCCGGGCACTTCACCAGCAACATGTCGCCTGAGCTATCCCAGTTGGTAGACACTCCCTCAGGTCTTCCCACCCTTGAGACTGCAATGAAACCTGAGTTCTTTCCTTTTGCAAGCAGCCCTGGCTCTGCCAAAGCCTCTGTTGCCGGCGCTGTTCGTCTTAAGAACGTGAGTACCTGTTTAGTCTGAGCTTCATTTCGCTTTTCTGATCTCTTTAGATACCCTTCTCAACCAAGCGCGCCGAGATTGTGGCCTTTATCGGCCGCAATAGCCGTATGTTGCCAGATGTTGAAGAGCCCATTCACATAATCATGGACAGGGCAACGTCCAAGACCATGGACGCCTTCGTGGAATTTGTTACCATGGAGGATGCGATGCGTTGTGCTGAGAAGCACCACCAACATTCTCAGGCTGGCCGTGTGAGTCGTCTGGGAGAACGCTCCATTGAGGTTGAGCTATCGAGTCAGTCTGCTCTTATGCAGGACCTCTTCCCTCTTGCCCACGGCGTGTTTTGGGACGGCGCAACTCCTAAGGTACTTCCCAACAACCATCAAGAGCCTTGGGAGAATTTCAAAGGCTTCATCTCCCCTGAAGAGATGGTCATGCTCGTTAAGCATGTTGAGGTGCCTCATCGATCTCCGTTCTCGAAGGAGTGTCCCCAGCGCCCCTACGAGTGCCTCATAAGCACTCTCCGCAAGTTTCCCTGGTATGCCGCTGACTACATCACCATTTCTCAGCGGGGTGCGATGTACAAGGCGACTATCAAGCTCCTTCGTCTGCTCAGCAGATCAGTCTCGCAGCAGGATGATCCTGTCAACCTCACCTCCCAACTTTTTCAGCGAGTTGTTCAGACTGCGATGCAGTGTCATGGTTTTACCGCCCTTCAGAAGGATAACATTGCCTTTATGGTTCAGATGATCCCCATGGAGCAGCAGCGCCGTCACCACCAGCCGGCCAACGCAAACTGCTGGGTTCACCAGTACGCCATCACGCGAAAGCCCGGCGCTCCTCTCGACCTTGTTGAGTGGTACATTCGACTGATTCGTGAGCAGAGCACTCGTGATGTCCTGGTCCGCCCTATCCATGAGCGTACCGTCATTCAGGAAACACTCAAGGAAACTGATGAGTACTGGGGTTATTTCTTCAACGAGGTCAACTACATTCAGGGTCCTCAGTTTGATCAAATGACTCTGGAACAGTGTGCCTACCTCGAGCTTTCAGCTATTGAGCGAATCCTTGGCCGCGCTCTCGGCTGCAACTAAACAAACTACCAGCGGTACCGTTCTTGGTCTGCTTCGGTGCCCTGTTGATGACAACTTGATTTGCTCCCTGACTTTGCACATCACAATTCGGCCGACCGATTTGCTTTTTCTTTTCTTTTTTTTTGAGACGGCCCTATGAGGCTACTCATTTCGCTTCTTTTAGATTTCATTTTCGCACAACGCCTTGCATCTCAGCGTCGCACTGGACTACGTCACCAGTCATCTTTGGTCATCTTTTTCAACACCCAAGACTCCCTAGCCACTTCTTCAGCAATATTTGCTACTCAGCTTTTGGTTGACTTACTCGGGGCTAAGGCTAGAGGACCATAAAGACTGGAGGAAGAAAACGCGTGGCGCACTAATAGGCATGTTAATTCGGGAGCGAGGATGGATGCCGGCTCAGGGTTATACAGAGGACGCTAATGGTTCGGAGTTTAAGGAGTTTGAGGGATATTGCCTGTTCTTTTGGGTCACTCTAGAGTCCAGTGGCTATATAAAAAATAATATAATTATAAAAAAAAACCAAGAAAAACATAGTTTTTGGTAAATAGCGGTGGCTCTGATGCCGTGCTCTGATGTTGACTGGGTTGATGATTCGTATTGATTGTACAGTGTACGGAGTATATCCATATCCATCCATGGATATCAATGTTTGTGTCCGTAGTGCTCTGCATCATGCATGCCCCGACTGCCTCACCTTTTGCAGGTCTTCTTGGAAAAGTATTTTGCATTGTTATCCGGGATTTACTTCAACAATGGCTTGTCGGACGTTGCATTTTGTCACATATCATGTTTTGAATCTATTTCCTCTGCCCGTTTATGGATTTAAGCAGGGTGTGTGCATAATAAGACTTGAGAAGGGATCAATTGATTAATGCAGTCCTGAAAAGCTGCATGTTTATTCAGGTACAGGCGCTGGACAAGCCCCTCTGCCCCTGTAATGAAGGGAACGCACAACAACTTTGGGGCTATGCCAAGTGAAGAAAACAACGGGACACCTCAATCAGCGAACGGCCTTCCAAGTCTACACTGCTTGAATTTACGCAATTATCCTCGTCACTTGTCTAGGATAGAGGGAGGTCCTGAGCTACCTAGTACCTAGCTGGAGTATAGAGAGGAACGCCTAGAAAATCACCAGACCAAGGTACTAACCTAAGTTTAGGTATTTCTCAGCTTTCAGCCAATGAGAAGGAACATTCATCAGAGTGTGTCCAATGTAAACGGCCTTCAGGGTATCATCTCCACTTGCCGAAACGACAGGGCGTTTCCCGCCCTTGGCCCACGGACACTAAGGTAGGATAGGCCGTCAAGCTGTCTCCCTTAATAATACCAGGTAAGGTACCTAACGTTAGCCTGGGTCTTCCATTCACCTGATAATTCGTGCTCCCTTCTTGAACGGACAAACAACATCATCAGTCGAATTATATTCGTCGAAACGAGTTTCACTTTCCCGTGCGTGGTTGTGTTTGTTTGTCTTTTATTATTGTGCTCCCGTCTCGCTCGGCAGGTGCACCAAAACAATCCACTTCAGGAGCCGCGTCAGACAAGACTCGTCAAGTCAACTCAAGTCAACAAGGACAAGGACAAGCTGAACACAAAAGGCTCCGCCCCCCCCCCCCCCCCCCCACGATCTCCTTCACTGGACTCATCTCATCATCGTCTCAATCTTCTCATCATCTCCCACCTTCTTATAGTCTCACCAACCACTACCATGGCTGCCGAACAGGATAAGACCGTTCCCGCTGCCGTCCCTGCTGAGAACCCTGCAACTCCCGAGACGCCTCTTACCAAGCTCAATGCTCGCCTTGAGGATATCTTCACCAAGACACTCCACAAGGAGATGTGGGGTGTCCAGCTCACCAACATTGACCATGTCCCAACAAAGGTCGTCCTGCAAAAGTTCCTCCGCGCCAACAATGATGACCCCGTGGCAGCTGAGAAGCAGCTCACTCAGGCCCTTGAGTGGCGCAAGAAGATGAACCCTACCGCACTCGTCACCCAGACTTTTGACAGGAGCAAATTTGGTGACTTGGGCTATATCACTGTCCACAAGGGGGAGAATGGCAAGGAGACCATCATCACCTGGAACATCTACGGTGCTGTCAAGGACAACAAGGCCACCTTTGGCAATGTAGAGGAGTAAGTTTCAACCCCAGCCTCGGGGAGCAGAAGATCTGGCTATACTACTCTAAACCTGGGGGACTATTGATTCATTCGTCAAATAGTCCTCAAAATTTGGAATAGTTCAGCTAAATCTTTATATAGCTTCCGTCTAAAGTCTTGAATTTTCTTGTTTAAATAAAACAGCTTCACTAACTCTACACTAGGTTTATCAAATGGCGCGCTGCCATCATGGAGCTCAGCGTTCAGAAGCTCAAGCTTGACCGAGTCACTGAGCCAATTCCTGAGGGGGGTGAGGATCCTTACCAGATGATCCAAGTCCACGACTACCTCAATGTCAGTTTCTTCCGCATGGACCCCGCCGTCAAGGCCGCCAGCAAGGAGACTATCACCGTCTTCTCAATGGCTTACCCTGAGTTGCTCGCGCACAAGTACTTCGTCAATGTTCCCGGCATCATGGGATGGGTGTTTGGCGCCATGAAGCTCTTCCTTGCCCCTGCTACCCTCCGCAAGTTCCACCCTATGACCTCTGGCACTACCCTGGCCACTGAGCTCAAGGGCATCGTTTCTACTTTACCCAAGGAGTATGGGGGTCAAGGACCAAGCGTCGAGGAGGGTATGTCTGTCTCGTTGACTGAGGCTGGCGTGACTGAGACTGGTGAGACCAAGGCGGAACCTTCACCCACTACAGTTCCCGAAAAAACTACTGCCACCGACTCTACCACTGCCGAAAAGACTGCCGTCGCTCCCGAGTCAGCTCCCGCTACTGAGAAGCCACTCACTGCTGAGCCTGTTGTAGCCGCCGCGGCTCCTGTCCCTGCTTCCGCTCCTGCTGCAGAGGCTGTTCCAGCTCCGATTCCTGCTCCTGTAGAGGCAGCCAAGGCCGAGACTGCAGAGCAGGCTGCGGAGCAAGCTGGAGAGAAGCCCATTGAGGAGGCTCTGGAGAAGCTGTCCGTCGACCCAGCTGAGTCTGAGAAGAAGGATACTCTTGCTACTGATGTTGAGAAGAAGGACACGGCTGCCTAAGCAGCGCTGCGTGCAAGTAAAAAGGTGCGAGTGAGAGAGTGAAGGATACCAAGAAACCGTGTGATTTGATACCATAAACAATACCCCATTTAGTTGTGAGGAGCGCACCAGAGGTGAAAATCACTGCTTAGAGATGTTATAATTCTACAATAGACTGAGATCGAGAATTAAGACGCTAGTCTCTGCAAAGGTACCTAATGCGTCATGCTGTGATGCCTTTGCTGCCGTACCCTAGTGTCATGATACAGAGGCAGGCTACGTAGGGGAGGCAAAACTCACAGCTTCTATCCTATCCAGGCGTCGAAAATACTTGGGTAAATCTAGCGCCTCTATGAATGTTTTGAGGCTTTTTCATTTTTACACCTTAATTGGGTATCATAGGTTTTATTATACTCCGAGGCCAGGGGACCTAAAAAGTGATGCGCTTGCTGATTGCTGGTAATGATGCTAGAATAACTAGATTGCAAGCATTCTCACTGTGCCTTTATGGCGACTGCGGTATGAATGACTACCTAATCATGGGCATTTGAAACGGTTGGGGAACTTCCTGGAGCAGATATGAGGGAGTGACGTCTTAGCTAGGAAGTGTTCGACTGGACGCCGCAAGCGAACATAACTCATGACTATAGACTCTCTTTGTGCATTTCAGATACCTATTGCTGGGTATAGTAGGTAGATAAAGCAAAGCCAAAAGCAAGCAAAGCTTTAGGCATTTGGTGTTCGTCAGTGGGTGCTTTTCATTTCATGTGGTCAACAACTGATGGCTTCAACCTCAATATCTAACTTGTACCAGCGACTTATCACGACTCGGAAGTCATGGCTATTCGAAGAGCAGTCTTGGTCATTCTATCTTATCAGAGAATACTTAAACTTCATCTAGAGAAGTGATGAGATAATAAGATTAAGGGCTGGCTGTCAATCTAGGTAAGTCGCATATGGCGCTCACTACTTCTGAAGTAATGGCATTTATAGCATTTGGTCTATCGCTGACGCATTAGAAGCATACAGGAATTATGACAGCGAGTTCAAGTTAAGGGAAATACCCGACACTGATACAGGAAAATGGCACCACCAGAAAGAAAGTCTACAGTGGGCGTAAACGAGAACGAGCTGCGTTAGTGGAGAGGCTGGCTGGTCTTGATCCGCACAACTGCATCCGCCGCGATGACACGTCACTTTTAATGAAACTTGAGACGTGACCAAATGTATAAAAGGATATTTGTAGTATCTCCATGGTGAAGCTCATCTACGAAAGAATGGGACAGGGGAAGAATTCTACATCATAATGGCAATCTTCAGAGACCATTCTGCTGCCAAGGTTGGAATTGGTGTCGATATGCGCACCAGCCTTGGTAGCACGCTGCTCACCAGACAACGTGCATAGGGTACTCTCAAAATAACGACTGACACAGAAAACACCGCCCAATACATTATTTGCAGACGCCTTCTCTGATGCTGTGTTAGCGAGAGACAGTGGCCCTAGTGGAGAAATTGGTTGTCCTGGACCTCTTCAAGTGCATTTGCTCACCCCTCAACCTCAACGATACACGGCTGCTGGGATCGGCTGTCGCTCGATTGGCAAAATCACTCCGTTTAATTTGATTGGCGCTCCGAGATTTTGGCAGAAAAAGCTTGCTTGTTGTACGAAAGGCAGTTGAGGGCAATGTGAGTAAGCTTCGGTGATGAATTGGTATGATACTGCGTATGTGCACATGATGTGGTGATACGCCACTGCAGATGGTACATGGCACTGAACTGACGATACCGTAAAGGAGCATACCGAGTCCAAACTTGCCAACACTTGCAGCAAACAGAGGCAACAGACTTTATGGATGGATAGAAGTCATCGCGCGCCATTTGCTCAGTGCGTTGAACACCACTGGCCCATGAGATACCGAGATGCACTTCTGGTGATCACTATTGACCGTATCAGTGAATCTTCAGAACAATGTCCCAGTTTCTATGGAAATGGAAATAGTATAAGCGGTGCAATCCTACACTTGATAAATCTTGCTGCGAAGAACACTGACAGCGGTGGTGTTGGAGTTGCAGGGGAGGGATGATGCCGGACTAGAACCCGTGATTTGGTGATCCTTCAGGTTACATGGGCGATATGCGTATTTTTTCGGCAAATGTTGACCTTGAAAAGGCTCAGACAAGTCGAAACATCACAGACAGGATAATAATGAACGAGTCCCCGGAGTCGAGTGATAGGCTTTCTGTCGCTGCAAGGGAGTGTTATCCGGAACTAGGGGATCTTTGGTGCACGGCACTTCAGATGCAAGGTCCTGGACGCAAATGGAGCGAAGTCGACTTTGAAGATTTCCCTTCGAATCTGAGTACAAAAAGGAATTTTCGGATTCAACGGGCAAACTGAGGTGTTGGACTCGCTCTTGTTTGGCGTGCAGTGTCGAAGTGGTTTGAGGTCCGTGAGAACCTCAGTACCCGCCCTTTTCGGAGTAACTCGCACGCTGGCCCCTGAACAAGGAACGCAACGTCACTCACGAGAATTTTCTAGAAACCGAGACTTTTTCGATTTTTGGATTAAACACGAAACTCGGACTGATCCTGCGGCATTGGACAATTATATGAAGATCACGTCTGTGCTGAACCATGGCACCTCTGGTACTCGGTAGCCGAGATGCTTGGTCAACGAGGCTGTGATGCGGTATCCGGATATCGTCACTCTGAGATAACTCGACAACGGGCGATGTACATACTCAAGTTTCTGCATCGCCCGTTTTGAGTGAACACACAAGTTTGAATCGGTCGGATAAAGTGGTGGTATCTGAGTCAGATGCTGTCAAGGCTGAAAGTGGCAAAGCAGTGAAAGACGAGATATCGAGATGGAGACCTGTAACTCAAGCAATATCAAGTGTGTGTGCATGCGATCAAAAAATAAACGTATGTATAGAATCAGGTGCAGTTTTTCCAATTCCATGAATGCTTTGGCTGCTATCGTACCGCCATCGGAAATAAAGTAGCCTCTTGAGGCTCGGGTGGTCTGGTCTGTCTATTTGGCCTTGCTTTGGTCTAGGAGATTCGCGTTTGCCTCGAAATTGAGCCAGCCATGTTCATCCTCGCATCCTGTTGTTGATTTTCTCCTCTTTTGCTCCCTACATCCCATCCCATCACATCCAGGACCGCGCTCACTCATCAGCCTTTTTCTCCCGAGGGTCGAGCAAACTCAACTCAACTCTGCTCGACTCCCTTTTCTTCCTTGCTCTCCCAGCCTCTCTTCATCCTACAACTAACGACAACCAACTGCAACACATCGATACCATCCATCTATCTCTTGGGGTATCAAGAGCCTAGGTATTGATGTATTACACTTGAGCACGAGACTTTTATTCTCCACTATTCGTCTCTATATCTCTCTCATCTCTTTTTTTACCCTTCCTCCTTCCTTCATCGCCCCCCCCTCCTTTCGTATCTCTCTATTCCTTTGACCCTCGTCACGTCCTGGCCACTCAATCCCACTTTTTTTCTTTAAATCAACCAACAAAGAACGCGACGAGGTCTAAACGCAGCATCAACATTCATTGTTGAACTTCTTTCAAGACAATACAATACAATACACACAATACGGCACAAGATATAATATCCCGATCATCTTGTCTGTATCTGTAAGTTGCTCTGATACATTCCTTCTCATTCATCAAATAAAAGTGATTCACTTTTATCGAGTCTATTTCATTCGACTGCTCTTCTATCAACAACATCACATCAACCTGCTTCTGCCTTTGATACTCTCTCCGCATTCCCTTTCGCTCGCCGAATCCTTCCTTCCTTCTCCTTTTTCGGCTTTTCTTACTCCTACACGGAAACTACCATAGTACGTACCAAGCATTAGCCTTGGGCCTTACCTTCCTCTTCCCTGCCTGCCCTGGGCAAGTCTAAAGGTTGGACCGGCGCGCGCGGGGGGAAAGCACCACCCACACTCGACTAGGTATTACTGTACCTGTCTAGTCGCCCACGCTCCTTCCCGCGCCCATATCCATCTCTGGGCGCGCCGCGTTTGCTTCTCACTTCCATTTCATTTAACTCTCTACCTCACACTTTGCTCTTTCTACACACTAAATTTTTTCAAGCACAACGTTTTGACTTCTTTTTCTCTTTAATCTACCCAAATCATCCATTTTCTTTACTTTTTTCTACACTTTGAATGATTTCTGGATTCTAAATATTTCGCGTCAAACAGTATATTACACCAGTCAGGCGAGCTTTTGCCCCTGCCGAAATGGCACTCTTATTGTCCTCTGAGGGCGCCTTTGAGGTCAGCGTCACGGACGATTCTTCTTCCAATGTCGCGTCTGCAACTTCAACACCTCCTACTACCGTCGCCGATGAAGCCAGTCTTCACTCCGATTCTCCCAAACGCGATGTCGTTCACGTTGCACTCGAGCCTGACTCTCCCGAAATCGCGCCTCCTACATCCGAGCCCATCGAGCCTACAGAGACCGACAGCGCCGCCAATGCGCCGCCTCCTGCCCCAATTCGCTCGCGACGTAGCCGCGTTAGTGCTCCGGTTTACAATCTCGTTCAATTGAGTGGTACAGCTGGCCATGGAAAGCGACGCGCCAAAGGAGACATTGTCGCGGACCGACGACGGAGAAGAAAGACTATCTCCGGCCCAATCTTGGGCGATTACAAGGGAACGTCCGAGACTTCTCAGGATGCAACACCCGAAACCGTACGCAGTGGTATCGACGCGCTGGGAGCTACTCAGTCAGCAAGCAAACTGGACTCACCCCGCCCTCGTCGCCAGAAGATCGTGGAGGAGAGTGGCTCGAGCAGACGTTCTTCGACGCGTCGATCCAATGTCTTTGCGCCTATCGCAGCTACACCTATTACTAAAAACTCCAAGGCTACCAAACGCAGTCGCAAATCCATGGAAAAGCCCTCAACGCCCATGTCGCGCGAGCTGAGGCGTCTACAGGACACTAAGGAGTTTGCGCATATCGACGAGAAGCCCGTGGTTTTGAGTGTGTGGTCAAACGGAAAATTTGTTGACCCTAAGGCTGCCAAAGCAGCCTCACGAAAGAAGGCTGAGCCTGAGCAAGCTGTCGAGGAGCCCAAGGAGGCCGAGCCCGAGCCCGTGGTCAACACCAGGAAGCGTCGGGTTAAGAAATATCTTGCCAAGGGTCTCTACGCTGGACAGGATGCTCCCATTGACATTTCTAAGGGCTTGACCGTGGGAGAGAAGAAGGCCCTGGCTCAGCTACCGGAACTCATTCCCAGCGGCCGCGTCAACAAGACAATGCCTTTACCCATGTTCAACGGCCTTCGCACACTTATTGAAGGCCGCGACTTCAAACTCCCCTACCAGGTCTGCAACCCGCTTCCACCAGGCCAACCTAAACCTGATGAATGGAAGAAAATGACAAAGAGTAAGTTTTGTGCCGAAATTGCAAGTTTAACACTAACTTGATCTAGATCGCTTCATTGGCGAATCTAAGGATTACTGGAGAAAGTCCCCCCACTTCCACGACTATTCATCGAAGTGCGTTTGCAAGCCGGAAGATGGGTGTGGCGAGAGCTGCCAGAATCGAATTATGCTTTACGAATGTGATGAGCAGAATTGCAATGCGGGCAAGCAGTATTGCACCAACCGTGCTTTTGCCACTCTCACGGCGCGCCGAAACAAAGGCGGAAAATATCGAGTCGGTGTTGAGGTGATCAAGACATCCGACCGTGGATATGGTGTCCGAAGCAACCGATGCTTCAGACCGAACCAGATCATCATGGAGTATGCCGGAGAAATCATCACCGAAGAGGAGTGTGAGCGCCGCATGACCGAAGTATACAAGGACAATGAGGTTAGTTTATAAGTCATTATGCGACTCTGATTGGACGATTTGGCTGACTCAGCAAAGTGCTACTATCTCATGAGCTTCGATCAAAATATGATCATCGACGCAACAACAGGATCTATCGCGCGTTTCGTGAATCACAGCTGCAACCCAAATTGCAGAATGATTAAATGGATCGTTTCCGGACAGCCACGAATGGCCCTGTTTGCGGGTGATAAGCCCATCATGACAGGTGATGAGCTGACTTATGACTACAACTTTGACCCTTTCTCGGCCAAGAACGTACAGAAATGTCTCTGCGGAGAACCCAACTGCCGTGGTGTTCTGGGACCCAAGCCTCGCGAAGTCAAGCAGCCCAAAGCTGATCTCAAGAATGCAGTCAAGGGCGCTGTCAAGGCAGGCAAACGTAAGCTTAAGGAGCTTATTGGAGACGAAGGAGACAATGGCAAGAATGCAAAGAAGCGCAAGGTGCAGCCTGCAAAGGGAGTGAAGCGAGCGATTTCCAACGCTGGCTCTAAGATGGCCAAGGGTGCAGCAAATGCTTTCAAGAAGGGTGTTTCCACAGTGGCCTCGACTACCAAGAAGGCGGCTCTGGGCTCAAAGTCACCGGCTAAGCGACGTGCCACGACTGGAGCTCTCCTTAAGAAGACGACTACCAAACGAGTCCTGCAAACATACTCACGCACTCCACAGAGACGAGCATCGGAACGTGCATCGAGTGTCGGCCTTGTCTCTGCAAGCCGAGCCAAGAGCTCTTCAGTGACCAAGGTGTCAACTAAGACGACGAAGACGACGGCCAGTCTCAGAAGGACATCCTCCCGGGTGGTCTCGCCCCGACAGGCATTGGATCTTTCACGCGATGGCGAGATCCGGGTGGTTGCAGACGATTAGGAATATCAGAGAGTTGATGACGTTGGAAAGGGGATTTGTGTTTACTGATAAAGAATGCATTCTCGCAGGCCTGGACTGCTCCGTTGCATCATGAAATGAATCAAGAATAGGGGCAGGAGAAACGAATCGGGACAGGAATAGGAACAGGAGCAGAGGAGCGATAGGAAATACGGGTGCTAATCTTGCTCTTTTCCCGCCATTATCTTCATTCTATTGCTTTTCTGCGGGCGCCAGGGCGTACAAGGAGGCAAGGTTTGGCATTGTACAGTATCAGGGAACGGATGGATGGCTGGCCGGCTGTTGGTGGTCTGTAACCTTGCTTTAGCTATCTTTCATGCTTGCTTTACTGTTCAACACGTATTGTAATGATGTTTGGAAGTGCTTGCTTGCTGTGTACAGTGGTTGCAGTGTGTGTTTCTCGTGATCAAAATGCGATGCGAGGCTTTGCAATGACATTGATGGTCAAGGATCAGGGGTTATGTGATTGTATATCCCGGGCACTGAATCAGACTTGATTGCATATTCCTGAATACTCACTCAGCCTTTGACAACTATGTTGATTTGTCAATCATACTTTGATACGTATAGACTCACTCCTCAAGGCATTGCTGGGCGAAACAAGGCATCGGAGCTAAATGCACTGAGCAGGGGCATGTTTGGTATTGTACTAAAACTTGTAGCGCAGGACTGATGAGTCGCAAATGCGTATTGCGCTTGTGAGCATTTATTTCGTATTGCGCGTTCTAGGACGGGGAGCGCAACGTCTATGTTGTAGACTTGGACAAATCTCAGGTGATGCTAGTTGGGAGGCGAGTGTTTGTACTGGTTTCTGGCAGGCTTCGGTTGTTTCTCAGCGCTGGGGGATCAGTTGTTATTGGAGCCCCTGAGGATACGAATTGTCAAATTGTAGACTCTAGCTGACACAATAGAGGGGTCCCTTGGAAACGAAACATGCTGTGTTCCAGCGGTCCAGATGCATAGTCTCGTTGCTTATCATGCTATGCAGGTGAGCCGGCTTGGTTACTACAGGCACTTCCCTTCTATCTATTCTCTGGGGGATGATCGAACGAGAGACTGTTCTTTAACTAAGGTCTAAATTCTCTTTTTGAGGCCTTTAAACCCCACTAAATTGTCTAGAAACGCCTTTAACTATTAATTTTAAAGGCAAGAACTCCATGTAATACTCAAACTTGAAGTTGTGATGAAGTGACGTGGCTCATTGCCTACTCTCTCGTGGTATCAAAGATCAAGACTAGTTCTCACTGGGGGCCTATAGACAGCTTGTAAACTACCTATTGTAATGAAGCCCTACACTGAGGTGTCACCGCCTCCTTGATCCCTCGGCCGGGATCGGGAACATGATATGATGCTTCTTTTGTATGTTCTGATAACGCGATGCTTCCATGTTTCATGTAAGGAAGTTGACTAAGCCGCTCTGACCAACCATTGCCGCCTCTCGAATATTACTCCAACCTCACAGAAGCCAGGCGCTGTGCTGAGATTGGGTGTATCGCGATACGTTCAGGAGAACTCGCCTCGATTTAGAGTCAATTTCACTCACGATAGTCACTTATCCATCAAGGGGACTCTGAAAGACAAGGATCAAAATGAATATTTTTTTTCTAACAGCCTGCCAATCCGGATAAATGAAAAGCCCATGTCAAATGAAACCGCCAGCATATTGCAGCACACGTCTAGTCTAAGGTACAGAGGAAAAGCAACAAAGGAGTCCAATACAATGAGAGCCTAAAGACGTAAATCCAGGTCTTAGGAAACTCGGGAATAGAAGTAAAAGCCATGATAACTCTAGAATAGAGAGGAGAAACGCGAAGTTAATCGAGATACTAGCATCCTGGAGTCAAGATGAGATAGCAACCGCTGGGATATTTGAAGGAAATCGAAAGCACCAATGAAGGAAATGACAATAACTGAAGACAGAAGACAGTCCCATATCCCAATAAAAACAATGAGATGGCAAGATGACCGCCACCAGATCATCGCAAAAGAAAGCCATGAGAACCATGAAAACACCGTCCATCGCCCTTGGTAACAGTACCAGGGGCATGTACTGTTTCCCATCGTTTTGTCTATACCGTCATGATGTACTGCTGTATATCAGGACATGGTGCTGTCGGTTTTGTCTAAATGGATATGTCTCCCACATCGACTCGACTGGCAGACGGAGAACCAACTCGGGATAAAAAGCCGTGAGATCCAAGTTACTTCATGCAGGGTCAGAGCCTCTTCAAAGCCAAGCCTCTCCATACCCATAGTGCATCATTCAGTCTGTTTTCGAATGCATCTGGTCGCATTATGCGAGCGATGCTTTTTGATTGAGGTATGGCTTCGAAAAGATGGTCTACTTGTCTTGGGTTGTGGCTAGAAAGACCCTGGATTTCGACGGATCATAAACAACTTCGCATTCGAAGTTTATGCACCGCTTGTTGAGGGTGCATGAGTTTTCGGTGTGACAGTTATAGCATTCCCAGCGCCACTCGTTCATGTTGACAAGATTAAAGGTGTAGTGAGGAAATAGTGAGAGAAATGGTGATAAGAGTCTCTGGCTAAGAGCTGCTAACGATGTAGAAGGCTTGATGGGTTTGGTTCGAATTCATCATGAGAGCGGTGGCTCTGGCCTCTTTTTGTAGAGATAGAACGGTATTGCCGAATTTATGTTATCGACAACCTCAACCACAAGTTCAAACAGGGCATCACTGAGAATATTGTGATTTCCATGGATGTCACTTGCTGAACTATGGACAAACAAGCCTCATGTTTGGAA
The DNA here is from genome assembly GCF_019915245.1 of Fusarium musae. NCBI lineage: Eukaryota > Fungi > Ascomycota > Sordariomycetes > Hypocreales > Nectriaceae > Fusarium > Fusarium musae. The sequence goes on along the minus strand of NC_058392.1, from coordinate 3,239,983 downwards.
GCCCCATGGTCACCTGGTTGATAGTCAAAAAGACCGAGCGTTCCTCGCATAGGAGCAATCAAATACACTCGTATATGATTGAAATTGTCATAGTCGTCTTCCGTGTGACGGTATGAGATAGCTGTCGAGCATCGCAAATCTCGAAGGGGTTGTTCAATAGGGGGTTTGAGAAAGTTTCAACCCTCATACTCCCTGAGCGCACAATTTAGCTGCCATGACCCTGACTCACTAGCTATATGCCTGGCCAAATCTTCAAAGGACTGGACGAGAATTGCTGCCATCGTTTCTGACTAGCTGCGCATTTGGGCACTGCCCAAGGAAGACGTGAGAATCGTGATCGAGAGTAGCTTCGCCTCGGTCGAATTCGCTCGTAGTAGATCAGTGATTGTCGGATTGTTGAGATAAGGGGTGCTCTGTGCTCTTGTCGCTGAGGCGAGCTATGGTTGGCATTATCTATGATCACATGGTGAATCTGAGGCGAGCCTCGAGGAGTCTAGAAACCACACATTCTTGAGTCAAGATAGCTTCCATGCCACAGCCACAGACTGGCAGGAATACCTTGCTAGCTGCTTTCAACTCCCACTTAGAAGCCAAGTGGCCTCGGGTAAAGGCCACGGGCATTGTAAATGATGTTGTCGGATCTCGCAATTGCGAGTGAAAGTTGTCGGCCAGCCTTTCAAGCCCCACCTGTACGTTAGTGTCTGCTAAGCCCCTGAAGCTTAAGACCTAGCTAGCGACAACAACGACGAAGACGAAGATGGAGACTTGAAACCCATTGCCGCGAGCAGGGAAAGCTTCTCAGCACCATCGACAGGGCTTTGGCCTCGGGGCTGCGCATGTTTGCTGTATGTAAGTGTATGTTGGAAACCAGGGCGGGGTTGTCGTCCTCTCGTCAGAGCGGGGGTCCTCGCTTTGGAAATACCTACCTAGGTAGACTACCTAAGCCGAGAGGGTGTTGGACTAGCCGTCGGGTTCGAAATCACAGTATTAGCCGTAAGCTTCAACAAATCCAACTCAGCAGGGCGGATGAATGCGATAGAAACAAGCCCAAACAAAAAAGACTGAAGTTCGGATGGGGATGGATGAGGCTCTGCGCCGGCCGATGTCGGATGTCGATGCTGGTTCGTTGTAGGCATGTGACGAAAGCCTGGTTCAAAGTGCAAACTCCTTTATGCAATGTCATTCTTTGTTTGCACCCATAGGTAATTTGTGCATCCCGGTACAAGAATAAAGCCGAAGAATAACATGCCTCCCGTCCCGTCGCCAAGTTCCAAGGTACCTCTGCCAAGCACTTGAAAGCACAAAGGTACATTTAGGACTTTGGGGGTGGTTCGCCAAACAAGGCAAGCAAACACCAAGACACCCGGCCTATATGACAAAGTAGAGAGTTAGAGATAGTCAAATTAAATGTTCTGGTTGTTCTTTGAGAGCCATGATATGAAGGGGAAATACCGAGATAGTGCAGCTTTGTCTCAACCAAGCTTCCACATATGGAGGATGGTATCTTTCATGTTCGAGGCATATCATCCACCCATATCGTGTCAGGGAATTTTATATAAAAAGACTAATCGTGTCTACGTTGTATAGTTAGTTCTGTTCAAAAAAGAAACTACTTCAGTGATATCAACTCACAAACAATGATTTGTTTGCTCAAGTTGCATTGCAAGCCTCTAGGCCTCGAGACTCATCCAGAGCAAGTGCAAACAAGCGTAAAGAACACAAAATGGCAACAGTAGTCAAGAATAAAAGAAGGCTCCGGAGACAACTGAGAAGGACGGAGGAACGAGCTTATATCTTTTGTTGCGAGACTGCCTCGCCCCCACGCGGTGGTAATATGCACCTTCGTTAGTACCTAGGCTGGCTGCTTGTGCATGTCAAGTGAAATAGAAAAAGGCATACCAACAACCTTTGTGCATTGGGTGTAAGCATACGGCCAACGTGAAAATACCCCAAGTGTCATAAGGAGCCGCATGATGAGAATGCTGAGAGTTGTTTCTTGAACGTGATATAACACTGCTCTGTGTGATAGGCCTAAGCATGCTAACACGAGCGTGCAACCGTGGAGTTGGAAGTCATATAACTAGGAACAGATTTTTCTCAATAGACCTAGTAATCAAACCACAGCATTCTAAAGGCTTCAGTATTGTGTATCTTGTTTGCTGCAGAGAAAAATGGTCGTCGTAGTCGGGCGCAGGGGTTATGGGCTGATGAAAGTTCAATGTCGGTGAAAACACAATTATTGAGCCTTGACGAAACCATGATATGCGAAGAAGAGGGTCGGAAGATCTTCGAAGTATGTTAGAACGGGTTCTGCGAATACGGGACGCTGTTTTTCTGTTTTTCTGTTTTTTGTATCGATGAAAAGACGTTTATAGGGTCGACGTCGTGAAGCCCAGTAGCTGAAATCTAGGCCCATATTCGAAGGAGGATGACAGATGAAAGACAAGGTAGACTAGGTGTTTATTAGTCTTTAGGCACTGAAGAAGGATTGGGAGCTTCCTTGATGCCTGACATCAAATCCGTCCAATAGCTTCCTTAGTTCTAAAGTGTAGTACCAGTCCTGCTGTAGCTACATGTTGCATCGTGGCCAATAACACAAGCTTCAATATCAACAAGACCATGGCTATGGGAGGAAAGAAAACTCAGGACCTTGATCCTAAGTGATAAAAACACTTAGGTAACTTAGCATAAGTTTAGGATAAGTTTAGTATAGACCGAGGATATCCTTTGCTGAGTTTATTTTGACGCCCTATATCAAGGTCTGGTGTTTTGCTCCCTGAGGCATGACTGAAGAATTCTTTGGCTCACATGCCATAAATGTTAGAGGCATAAACCTTGTGGCATGATAACCGAGGCGATCTTTAGCATTGCTTTAATTAAGGGGTCCCTGCTCTGCGTTGCCCTCACCAGGCATAGAGGTAAGAAGTTGTCAGGCCTCATGTCAGCAACAGACGCCTCGAATCCCCTCAAAATTCAAGGCCAGGAATCCTCAATATATCTAGTCTTGGTGTATGTGTGGACTCTACGAGCTTACGAAGCGCTGAGGAGTCCTCAAGGCTCAGCCCTCCTTTTGAAAGCCAGCAGACCTTCTGACAGCTCAAATGTTTGACAGTCTAAAAATAGAATCAATGGCGGCGCTTCCCGAAGACGACAACTCTCGTTTGTCCTGAATTTTAATTGTAGTGAATAGAATCGGCAGTTGGTGCAGGAGTCTTGCATATAAGGCGAATTTGGGAAAGATTGTACACCATTGATTTGATTTGGGGCTTTCGCAATTGCTTCGAAGTCATCTAAAGAGTAGAGATCCCTGAATAGCGGCTTCTGGACGGGAAAATGACAGCCATTCAATTACAGGATGAGGCCTTGGTATTACGATACAACGAAATGAATATTTATTGGCTTGTTGGCTGTGTTGTTGGTTGATGCTCAATTCGGCTGAGAGCAAAGGTATTGGGAATGGATGGATCCATTGAAGAGGGCGGCAGAGACAGTGGGGGTGGTTATGGATCTCAGGATTAGGTACATGCCCAGGTGTGAGTCGCCAACACCTCAAGCCAGCTTCACAAGAGACATTATTGAAGATGGGCTGGGTATTGATATAAGTAGGGTTGAAATATTGTCACTTTTGGAGATTTTTAGTTGGTTGCATTTCTCTGTCACGTTGTTGATGATTTACAAAGGTACAGACTTAACCATACAGTATCTCAACTGTCAGTCATTGGTCCTTTCAATAGTTCTGGGTTCTTGAGACAACCTAAACCAGTATGCAAGGACGGGCTCTTATTGGGTCTTGTATGCCAAATTCTCTATCAGCAAGTAATATATCTTGTTCTGTGTGGCCCGTGTATGTAAATAGCTTCGAGAGTACGCCATATGGAAGTCTAAGTCGACATTGCGCATTGGAAGGTCACACTACAACTCACACACGTGAAGGGGAATTGGAGCATAATTATAAAATATATAATTTAATATCGCACATACTTTTCATTTCGGGTTTACGAGACTTTCATTCTCTGTAACCAAAATCTGTCAACGATTATATATCGATCGAATCTAGGTACCAACCTCGGAGCTTTCCATCTAGCATTGCCTGATTGGGTAATTACACAGTGCGGTCTAAGAAATGACAGCGGTGGAAAGCACGGTGGTGGCCCACCCGGACGAGTCGGACTTGGCGGATTTGGCCAAGCCTGGCACTGTTATTACGACGGCGGGATATGCCAATGCCGCAACACAAACAACAGAAGATGAGATCATTACTCGTCCACAATCAGCTCGTACACAATCAGTTTATTCACTCCCTGTAAACGCCGCGACAGAGCCGCCCGCAAGCCTTCAACCCAGTCATTCGTCGATCTGGTCCTTTCCATGGAGCGATGAGATGCTAGAAACCTCAACCAGCAACCGCTGTTCCACGCGATGGATCGCGCGTGGGCTTCCCCTGCTGGGGCTGGCACTCGTTGCTTACGCGACCTACAATATCATTGTCTACTGCTGCGGTGAGCTCTGCCTTGCTGTATTGTGCTGTTGCTTGTCAAACACTTACTGACAGTCAGTAGTCCAGGACTTTATGCAAAAAAGGGGCAAGACGGCAGTTGGCGTTGTTCTAATTGCACTATATTCTATCTTCCTCCTTCTTATGGTCGCAGCATACATACGATGCTACGTAACTATTCAATACAATCCCGGGTTTGTGCCGTGGACAGCCGAAAGGGAGGCCATCGAACAGGAGCGTAACCAACGAGCGAGCAACGGAGCCGAGGTCGAAACACGATCTTGGGCCCCTCGAGACGACGAACCCGACAGCCCCGGTCTTGAGGCGTTCTACAGCAAAGATATCTTTGTTTGCGAACTCGACGGTTTCCCTAAGTGGTGCTCCGAATGCAGAAACTGGAAGCCTGACCGGGCGCATCATTCTACCGAGTATAATTATTGCGTGTACAAGATGGACCACGTCTGTCCTTGGATGGGCGGCATCATCTCGGAAACTTGTGAGTATCAGCCCTAAGGAAACCTTCTACAGTAACTAATGCTTCAGCAGCCTTTAACTTCTTTATACAATTTTGCTTCTACTGCGCTTGTTTTTGCATAATCATCATTTCTACCAACGGCTACCTTACTAGCCTACGCCTACAAGAAGACAAAAGCATCGATGCACGGCTCATTGTTGGTCTGGCTCTCGGTGGTCTTTTCGGCTTGTTTACCATGACCATGACAGTCACGGCTTTAAGATTTGCTTTTCAAAACATCACCAACGTCGACTTGTACAGGAAGAGCCAGACCTTTCGACTGGCAGTTCGGATTCCGACAGAGACTCCTCCAAATGATCGATTCAACACCATTACCTACCCGCTAGAAAGACCTGGAGAGGGTCCCAGGGCCCCAGAGGCAGCTCATACCAGTGGGATGACACAGGTGAATGGCGCTGCGTCCGCACGGGCAAGCGCAATGGCGGCTAGAGACCAGCAAGCCAGGCGGACATTTGCTATCCTCCAGGCAGAACCTGGAGAGAACCCATGGCACTTGGGTTACCTGCAAAACTTCAAATCAGTCATGGGAGACTCGATCATCGAGTGGCTTCTACCCATCCGCCACTCGCCCTGCAGCCGCCATGATAGCATGGTGAGCGACTACCAGTTTGGGCCACTGGTGGAGGAGTTGAAAAGACGGTATGGACTTGAAGGGATTGACCCCGAGAAGAGGGCAGCGGCTATGACTTCGAATTAGATACCCAGAGTTACACAACGACTCATATCATTTGTTACACGGCAAGAGGTGGAAAAAGGACAGTAGCGCCATACGTAATGTTTAAAGACTAGAACTAGTTGGTATATTCCAGCTTCACTGCGAAAATAATCGCAAAGACTTGTTTGTTTTTCTTATGTTTTCATTGGGATCGGTTGCTCAGACACGCACCTGAACTCTGTAAAGGCTATTGTTTCTGCTTAGATAGCGGAGGCGTTACTGGCAGCTTAAGAAATCACGGGCGGAGGACCACGAAGGTACAGATAGTTCATATGGACGTGCAGTAACTAGAATAGTCTCAGGGCAAAAAGAGACGCCGAGCGAATATCGCCAAAAATAACATACAACACCGGGGATTCGCTGGTCGTCACCGACCCAACTACTAATCCGGCGCTTCGCAGCTTGACTATGGGAGAGCGGACGGGATCCCGTATTCTCTACGAGCTTTGGTCGTATGTACCTGAAGAGGTGGCGGCGAGGCTCATACGTTCGCGCTCGGGATGAGTTAGGTACCTAGTTGTGAAGGAGAGCCATGGAGAGCTAGATGAACACTACTCCGAGACCCAAGTTGCTAAGATGGCCAAGTTTATGGAGACAATGCCACTTGAAGAGGGGAGGGAAGTGCCTTGTACCACGGTGAGCTGTGACGCAGGCTGAAGCCATCGTGGCCCTCATGGTCTAGGGTGGTTGTTACGGGTTGTATGGTTTTCTTGACACTCAACAACCAAAGAACCTTCCTGTACATATGGACTTACTGGATACTTGTAGTTCCACTGGAACTTGCGTAGGTTCATGGTGGATAATTACTTTCATTGTCTTGTTGAGGTACAGTAATTTCTGGACCAGCATCTCATTTAAATGTATGACGTGCATGTTTCTGCACCGTCAGGAGGCCTCGATAACGCGAGACAATACCTACAACCATCAAAGCAGGCATTTACCATAACGAGACTCATTTCTTTCGTTGAGCAGACAGTTAAGATATCGTACTAAAACAATCATCCTGTAAATGAACGGCAATGAAGGACAAGAAGGAACGAGGTTCGAAAGTGGATCTTGCTCTGTGAAGGAGTTGAATGGCACTGGCGCGAACCTATCACATCTCGCGTTCCTCTTTCCATTCACCACATCCATCTTCATCTTTAAGCTCACGACTCCTCGTAGGAGCATATCTCTGTTCTCTCATTTCTATCAACAATCTCAGCTACAACCTGTAAAGAGCTCGCGAAAAGAGCGACATTGTCGCACTGTTTGTGGCGTTCGCGGACACGAGAAATTATCCGTCAAGAGAGACATTGACCGCCTGCATTACCAACGCCTTGCAGTAGCCGCACAACACGGATGCATTTTTCAACGTCAAGAAAGCCCTAAAATAATCGAAGCCTCGCAATTTATGTCTTCGTCACCGCTACACAGGCCTCTCGGGGCCTCGTCACCACTCCTTGAAGGAGGCCGGCGGCGTTCCCAGTTCACGTATCGCCAATTCTCACAGCTTGCTTCGTCCAACACTTCGAATCCGCTGCGCGTCATTGCCCACATTGACCTCGACGCCTTTTATGCGCAGTGCGAGACGGTTAGACTTGGTATTCCAGAGGACAAGCCGTTAGCTGTTCAACAATGGTGGGCACAACTGCATTTCCTATTTCCCAAGTCCCTACCAACGTCAAGCCCTGATCTTCGTGTACTCTCATACTTCTCATGGAACACAAGGTGTTTTCTCTTTTCTCCGATTCCTCAAATCCTCTGTTGGACTGAGAATCGAGTCTGTTGCTCGATCCTTTTCTTTCAATGTTGCAGTGATTGGACACTAGCAATTAGTTTTCGCTGAGGCTTGCATTGTGTTACTCACACACAACCTTGCGAGATGGATCGTCACTAAGCATCTTCGTGCTTTTTGTCATGATTGTTCATTTTCCACGGAACAGAGAGCACTCCTTCTAAGAATCTCTGAATCTCTGTAAAGCTGCAGAGCATGGAAAGACGAGTCAACTATTCATCTCACAGCCTCCAAGAACATTCTCAGCGAACCTTTCGATAACTCATATGTTAATTCTCCGAAGATCGTGACCTCTCGACCCAGGTTGTGTAACACTTGATCCTTGTCACTCCACTGCCCTCGACCACAAATTGCATGATGGCAGGCAAAGTTGTCACGATTACATTCATACCTAGGCGGTAGTTTTCCATAGCCATGGAAATGAAAGCCTTGTTTTGCCACGCTGGGGTTTATGTCCAGTCCACGAGGAGCCCTGTTCTCCCAGATACCACTAGAGCGCTACTCCTAACATCATTATTCTCCAACTCACTTTCGAATTTCTGACACTCCAACAGGCAAGGTCTCATCGCAGTCAACTATCCTGCACGCGAATTTGGTATTGGACGCCATTGCAATGTCGAAGAAGCCAAAAAGTTGTGCCCTGAACTTATCGCCCAGCACGTAGCTACATGGAGAGAAGGCGACGACAAGTGGGCGTATCGTGAGGATGCCGCCGCCCACATAGCAACAGATAAGGTTTCACTTGATCACTATCGCCTTCAGTCTCGAAAGATCTTAGCATGTATCAAAGAGGCTCTGCCGCTTGAGCTCCAGAAGGTGGAAAAAGCAAGTATTGATGAGGTCTTCCTTGATCTTTCGAGCCAAATCCACCAGATCCTTCTGCAGCGCTTTCCAGAATTATCAAATCCGCCCCCCTATGACGACCCTACTGAGAGTCTTCCCTTGCCATCAATTGCCGCGCTCGACTGGCAGACCGATGCTTTGATTGATCTGGATGAGGAACAGGAAACAGTCGATCCAGATTGGGATGATGTAGCAATCCTCATCGGATCTGAGATCGTGCGCAAAGTCAGGGCCGAAGTTCGACAGAAGTTGGGATACACATGTTCAGCTGGAGTAGCAAGCAACAAGCTTCTCAGTAAGTTGGGTTCGGCATACAAGAAACCAAACAAACAGACTGTTGTACGCAACAGAGCTGTGTCTGCTTTCATGGCTGGCTTCAAAATCACAAAACTTCGCAACTTGGGCGGCAAACTCGGAGAGCAGATCGTATCGACATTCAACACAGAGAGCGTCACTGAACTGTTGGATGTTCCTTTGACAACTATGAAAGCAAAGCTTGGCCATGACACAGGTCTTTGGATATATAACACCATCCGAGGTATTGACACAAGTGAGGTCAACTCAAGAACACATATCAAGTCGATGCTGTCGGCTAAATCTTTTCGTCCAACTATTAATTCTTCAGAGCAAGCAACGCGATGGCTGAGAATCTTTGCAGCTGACATATTCGCTCGCCTTGTTGAGGAGGGAGTTCTGGAAAACAAGAGAAGACCGAGGACGATGAACTTACATCATCGCCATGAGGGGCAAGTGAGATCTCGGTCGGGACCCATCCCCCAGGGCAGAACCATAGACGAAAGCAGTCTTTTCGAGTTGGCCAAAGACCTCCTTTCGCAGATAATCGCAGAAGGAAGAGGAGTCTGGCCTTGTGCAAACTTGAGTCTCAGCGTAGCAGGCTTTGAAGACGGCGTCAAAGGCAACATGGGCATTGGCGCATTTCTGGTCAAGGGGGAAGAGGCAGAAGCTCTTCGATCGTCGATTCCCGACAACCGTCAATATTCCACTGGACCGGAACCCTCCGCGAAGAAACGCCGCGCGGAGGATGGTGGCATTCAGCGGTTCTTCTCCAAGCGACCTTCCACAGATCATGAAAGAACCTCCCCAACCTACTCACATACTCCCGGGGAAGACCCCAAAGATAGCCCTTTGCCATCAGATCCCACCCGAAAGACCCTCAGTTTCGCTGCTAAGTATGATTATGAGGCCCGCCACGAATCCGACCTTACCATGCATGAGTCTCACGCATCACCGTGGCATGAAAGCGCCTTCGATGTGGAAGTGGATCAGCAGCAGCATTCATTGACCGATGTTGTATGTTCTCGCTGCAAGGCCAGCTTCGCGGACCCGGAAGCGTTGCAAAGCCATAGAGATTGGCATATGGCTCAAGATCTACAAGACGCGGAACGTGTCTGGCCGACATTCGCTGAGCGACAACCTGCTGCACGTAACTCTGGGCAAAAGACGCAAGGAACCACTTCAAGAAGGAGCCGGGGAGGCAAACTCGAGCAAGGTCAAAGTCGGCTCAAATTTAGTTGAACAGAAAGTGATTACTGTGCGGTTTCTCGTCCAAGCTTTTTGCAGGTTTGTGTTGCAATTGCTCACGCTCACTTTGCGTTATCGTCAACAAAAGGGCACAACATGATGGCAAGAGGTGACTCGATACACCGGCATCAGCTTATACCTGGGCTTCGCCGCCAGCGGACGACATGTTACATTGGCTGTTATCACGATTCTGCTCGGCATACACGAGACTTGGACTTGTTCGTACGGCCGTGGTTGTGCGATAACAATCCACTTTTCGTTGGCGTTTTGAAACCCCTTGAAGAAAGAGGGAGATGCACAATTCAAGGAACATGCAGATTCTTGGTCACACAAGTCTGTCAAAACAACCGAAGCGTCTTGACAGGTCGGTAAGGCTGCGAACAGCCGAAGCGCCCATCAGGGGGATCAACAGAGTATCAAGGCTGTCGTGCTCTCACGCACGCGTCTCATCTTGAATCAACGGAGAGGCCGGAAGCATGTTAATAATACCACAGTCTGCTGATGGAGGTACAGAAACTATCAAAGTCAATGACAAAATGTACGACTTCGTGGGATGCCAAGATGTTGACAAGTCTGGGTCAAATTTCCCCAGATGGTTGGACAGCAAGGCTTGGGCACCAAACACATGGACCTGCGGGCAGAGGGTTGGGCTCCAATTGGTGCAGGCATTGCTACCCAACCCACCCTCCAAAGTGCAGCCGAAAAGCCAGCCACCAGCCTCTCAGAGACTGAAACCGGGAATAGGCCTCAAATGCAGATGCGGTACTGTTGGAATATCGCAACATCTGACTAGTATCCCGCTGTGGAAACACGTTGCCTATCATTTGTGGGCGTTAAAGGCCGCAATTCACGGTCAGCGACAACGACTGGGGCATGGCATGGAGAAAACATGGGGCCACAGGAGTGAGGATGCCCAACGTCCCGAGACAGTTGGGCGAGACCAAATATTGCAACCGCAACGGGGGAGAGGCACAGCTTTCCTTGCGAATGGTGACGAAGAGCTGAGTAGAGTTACGACCAGCTCCATCTATCTACGTGTCGCTTAGAGTTGAGGAGCGATAGTGAATCTGCACGTATCGGGAGTATTGAATACTTGACGAGAGATATAAAGCGGCAGTGTGAGGTGTACGATGAGCTGAGGCGATGGCACAGATTGTGGCCGCTCATTCTTCTCGTCCACTCTCGTTCTTCTGTCACTTCGACAAGGTAGCCTCGTTCTTACAGATCACGGCATTTCCCTGAAAAAGGAAAACAGAAACCCCAAGTTGGAAAGCAAGACGTCATAGTACCCCCCATCATTACTTCTCTTCGCGTCTACAATATTACCTCGCGGCACTACAGTACTAGTCTCGCCAACAAGCGCTGATCTCTTGGAGGAAAACAAAGTTTGATGTCGCCTATTCGAGTTTCGTACGAGGTATCTCAGCTCCGCTTGAGGGCGATCGTAACTTAGAGACGGCGTACCGCCATCATTATCCTACTACAGACGGAGAAGAAGGCTCGAGTGGTCGTTGGGCATCGTCAAAACAAGGGATAGCCTTGTACGCGAGAAACAGAGCGATATTGGAAGTGTCATCTGCCGCGCATGCTATTGATATCTGCAACTTGTTTGGTGCCAACAGCTGTCCCCAAAGGACCCAGACATTCTGCGTTGCCAGCACAGACAAGGTCGTGATCCGTTTCGATCTCTGATCCGGACCGCAACGGGTTCGATCTTCATAAACGACAGGTTGAATCATTTCTACATGTTCAATTTTTGAGAATTGATATTTCAATCAAAGTACCCCATAACTGACGCAATTTCGCTATCTTTGGAACAAACAAGGGACAAGCCACGTTGCGACCCGGACGAGACATCTGTGCTTCCTTAATGGGATAAGACAGGAAAAGTGGCTTACAGCGCACCTGTCACACCACACGAGGGGTACATCACGGTGCAAAACCTCAGTTGACAGGATAGATGCTAAGTCCTAGGTACGGGACTTTGAACAGTTTCGCAGAAGTTCGACAAGTTTTGTCGCGGTGTTAAAGTCGATTGACAACAAGCGGCGTTCGCCGTGACCTCCACCGCAATCATTGATCATTCACCATACGGCGGTGGGCTGCGCTGTGACTCGCCAGCCGGAAGCCGCTTGGTCGCAGAGTCACAAGAAAGTCGAAAGCAGAATTTGGGAGAAGGATTGAAACCCAGAGCTTCTCAACCGACAAGCAGAGGGTTTAGCCCAGCCTCTCGTGGTGCCCAATTGTCGTCGGTCACCGCTAAAGTCAAAGCCGAACCTCGAGACCGAGACCAAGACCCAGGCGGGCAAGGCAGAGGACGCGCTGTAGAGCAAGCTCTGCAAACCCAGGACGTGCCAACCGCATCTGGCTTCGGTAACATCCAACGGTCCACCAAAATAGGTCGCCACTGGACGCAGGGTTGTTGGCAGCACGGGACAGACAAGGACCAGGCTAGCCAGGATCAGGATCAGTATCAGGGCACCCACGCACGAGGCCAGCGCCAGTTGCAGATCCCGCTGCTTGGTGTTGGGCTCGGTCAAGGAGGGAGACAAGCGTCCGGCACGGATAGTCCCAGGGAAGAATCAGCCATCACGTTGACAGCCCAGCCTGAAGAGGAAAATTCCTCATCAATAGACGAGGTTTTGGCAGAGTCTACGTCTTGTCTCGAACAGCCGGGAGACCCCAGCTTATACTATCTTGGCTTACTGCAAAATCAGAACCAGCTCCACCACAAAAATCACAACGCCCAACAGTATCAGGGTTTTGTGAGCGACGACCCATCCATGTCAACAAGTCATCAGCAACCTCAGCCTTCCGGGTTTGGTTATCAGCATCAGCAGAACCAACCTCCTGCATGCTCATCGCCACCATTCTCATTTTCTTTCCCCCCTCCAGCACCACCATCATCAGCACCAGCAGCATCTGTCTTTGGACTGGCCCCTCCTCCTCCTCTGCCTTCTCCTGCATCTCCACCAAGACCACCGCCGAGGCGACGCTTCCAGCCAACTACGTCTCGCCGTCAGCAAAACCTGTCCCACTGCCGGTCAAATTCCAATTTGAGCTCCAACTCCAGCGTCAGCACTGGTGCCAGCAGACGTCTTCTGGCCTCGCGGTCTCCTGCAAGTCACTCTGCCAGTGGAAAATCACCTCGTCAGCGCCTAGCATCAGCACCACCATTACCACAGCCAATAGACAGTGCAGACCCACAGGATACGCCCACCGCCCACCACCGCCATTCGCCTTTTCTTCCTCCTCATCCTCACCTGCCCGCTTCTTCTCTTTCTGCCTGTTCTACCCTCTCAGCTCTCTCCACGTCGTCTCCCTCCTCCCCCATTTCCGGCTCTATCTCCTCTTCTCCCGCACTTCTGTCGACTTTCTCTTCTATCTCTTCTTCTTCTTCCTCATCTCATCTTACCTCTTCGTCGGCCATATCCTCCCCACACATCAACAACATGTCGAGAACATCCCGGAACGCTGCCCCTACCACTTCTGGTGCGGGTCGACAAAACGAATACTTCGTCCCTCGCGACGGCATCGACCGTGAAGTCATCTCCGCCGACATCTGCCGCTATCTGGGCAACGATGCCCTCGTGCGTCCCGGTCATTACGAGGTACGCCATCTGCCTTGATGAACCCCACTATCGCGATGAAACAAATGACTCACATTTTATGACGACAGAACCCTCAGACAGGCCAAGCCGTGCAAGGCTACTACATCACCGCTTACAGGAATCTTACAACTGTGAGTTTCTTTGTCAACATCAATAGCCACTCATCAGATGCTAATGACGATACGACAGGCTATGATTGAGGATCTAAAAGCAGACTCTGCTCGATGGGATAGTGAAAGGCGTGCGCAGACGTCGCGCAATACCTCTGGAGGTACTATTGCCTCGAGAAACGTTGGCGTACCGCCGAGACACTCATCTAACTCACCTGTAGTGCAATACCGCTACTCGGAGACGCACCAGTCGCGTCAGCACCACGGTCCTACCGAGGGCCCTTATCAGACCGACACATACGCTCGTGACCCTGGCTTTGATGGCCCTAGATACCCAGGAACGGGTGCTCCCGGTTACACTGGAGCCGCTGGCTCATACGGCCAGTCCTACGGTGCCTCAAGTAGTGGTGCGTTTGCCGGTTATGCCCAAACCCAGCAATCTCCTCCCCCGGCGGATACAAGGTTCAGCTCTACTACCGCGGCCACCATGGATCCATCCTACCAGGCTTCCCAGAGCCCCTACGTGGCCGTTGGAACAAACCAACGTCCCAGAGGCGGATACGACCCTTACGCTAACCAGATGGCCACATCATCAGCTGCTGCACAGCAGGCCTATGCCACTGCTGCTCCCACGCAACAAGGCTATACAGCCACTGCTTACCCATATTCAGGTCAGGCTCCTCCTGCGGGCTACGCGATGCAGCCACAGGATCCCTTCTACGGTCGTGGTGCGTATAGCGGAGGCAACACTCGCGCGGCGGGTTTCCACATGGTCGAATTACTAACACTCAAGGTTTAGCAGGTCAATCAACAGCACAAGGATATACTCAGGCCACACAGTATGAAGAAACCCCCCGTACTCGCGCTTCCGCGACACCAACAAATGCTCAAACAAATCCCAGTGGTACCTCCAGCAGCCGACGTAGTGAGCGAGAGAGCGACAGGCACAGCACAGACCGACACCACCGATCGAGCCGCCGGTAAAAGGTGTGTTTCCTGGAGGACCAAGGCCGGATCTTTGTGCCCTTCCTTTTCCTGTCTGAACTTGACGAGGCAATCCGACCTCCTCGCGAGTGTGATGATTTCTGCATAATGACCGGGTTACATGGAGTACGGCTTATTTTCCTTGGATCGACCATTTCATCCTTTTCTGTTTCTTCCGGATATGATCCCTTTCAGAGGTTTCAGATTTCTTTTCTCTGGCTGGTGCCGCCGAGTTGCAAGTTTGCATCTCAATAGGAGCTTCCTACTGGAAAGGTATCAAATTCCACCCTCTTGACGCTGATTCCGTCTTCTACGAACCTGGATCTCCCTTGGAGTCGATAATACCCCTGGATGTACCGTGCCAACTGTTATTGCTACCGATGATGCCCTGGATACACGAACTGGACCTTACGAGACGCATACCTGGGTGTCTTTTTTCTTTACTCTTTTTATGACGACATTGCATTGTGGATGGGCCTTCCCTGGATTGACGACCTCATCGACTATACACCATTATTTGCCTTACGGATGAGACCATGCTGCATACGTTTTACACTGGGACACGGCGCTGAGTTTGGAAAAGGAAGGGGAGCCATCCCTTACCAGGTGGATCTGGGGTGGTATCTCGATGTCATGACCTTGCTGTCCGGACGCACTCTCAGGGGGAGTATTCTGTTTTCCGTTCTTCCTGGATCTGGCTGGTTCTTGCTCTCGACTCCAATGTCTTTAGCTCCCGGATTCTTCGGTGTTCACCATCGTCGAGACGCGGTGTTTATCGGAATAATAATTGGCAGAGGCCGGCATCCGGACAGCAAGGTGAGTTCGAATGAGCTTGTATATATTAGCCAACCCCTTTCAAAGGAATTTCTGCTTCCCTTCTCTCCCCCTCTTCCCATTTCTTTCCACTTAGGGACTCTCCATGGATATTTGTCTTGATATGAATCGCAAAGACACTGACTCGCCAGACTTGACCCAAGCAGCTAGGTGCGCAAATGAATTCCCTGGATTCAGATACCTCTCACTGGACTTCCTGGACATCTTGGACTCTGATCAACCACCTGGCAAATACCTTCCCACTTGGCCAAGGAATGGACCCACTCCCCGAGGATGTTTGCTTTTGCCTGGATCTCTTCCTCCTCAAGCAATGTTTTGCTTTGGATCCTATGACCTGGACAACTTACCTCAGCCGAGGTTTGCTGAATCGTCACTGACGATATCGGTACTCATTTGCGTCTGCAATGAGATGCCTGGGACACAAAGAAACCAAACAAGTATCTAAGCATACCATGCCAAAGGAGCCAAGGTAACATGCAAACAAGGTGATTCAATGACTACGAATCTGGATTCATTCTCGTTTCATATCACTGGACTGCAACTTGCTTCATTACTGTCTGCGACATGGGTCGCTTGTTGCCGTGGATTCTACTGAATCCATTCCTGTTTGCATCGCGGGCCGACTTCTTGAGTAACCTTTGGGATGAGTCAACTTGCTTAAGCCTGGATATTTGCTACACCCTGCTGGCCACATGGCACTTGTGAAGGTCGACAATTTAGAGCAACCTGGCATGTGGATACCTTGATCCTGGACTCGCTGCGTTGTATATGGAGTCAGTTATCGGAACGACATTTCGACCTATCAATTAAGCACAACGTGACTTCCGGAGCTGCACTTGCATATATCACGACACTACTGGACTTTGACCAAAACTGGAGAACCGGATCTTTTTTATGCGAATGATTGTGTGCTTGGTGCTATGAGAGGAAGCCTGGTTGGTAGCATGGATGGCGCAGTACGAGGATGCACTGAGGGTTTAGACGGGTTGGCTCTAGGATCTACTTTTCTGTTCTTTTTCTAATCCTGGATCCCGTGGACACATCTTTTTGGGCCGTTCTGTTATTTTGCGTCTGTCTCATATTCTATGGTTGTTCAATCTTGATGGTGCTTTGGGACAGATACAGGGAGTTTATGAGTCTTGTTTCTTATTCGCTTGGGGCGGAATGATTGGGAGAGTTGAATCTCATGATTTATTATTGTTGCAAAAGTATGTTGAATGAATACAAGAGTTGGCCACACCACTGTCAATATGTTTCTGTTTGCCGTACGTTCAAATTCAGAATCCCCTCGAGCAAAAAGACGCGTCAAATTCCAGCATTTTAAGCAATAACCAAATTTCTTCGCTGCCTCAAATAAATATCTGCAGCAGGGTCGGTGCCTCTGGCGTATATTATTCACGGTCTACAGCCGGGCGGCTCCTTCGTCGGTAGGGATGATACGAGTAGAGTCGTTGGTGAGTGCAGTGAGATGTGTGATGGTGTCTTGGAGGTTGATGGGCTCGGGAGGGAGGCTCTGAGGGAAGCGGCTGGAGGAGGCCGTCTCCAAGCAGAGTATCAATCACCGAGAGGACCCAAAGCTCACAGCGGCCCGGTCTACCAGGAGCGTTGGCAGGCTCGTAAGGATCGAAGGGTCTTGGGTGACTCTTGATCATAGCGCACGCATTGTCGAGCTCTTGGGACGCAATGGAGCCGACACATCTGCTGTCATGAATGGTGCCGACCTGACCTAGAGTCTCGACGATATCCGAGACCAGAGTCATGGTAGGCTGCGTATGTTCCGTGTTTGAAGATTCCAGAACATGATAGAGATAGCCTGCGGGTCGCGGAGAGCTTGTTGGAATGAAGATCTTGTGGGTGCCAGGGGAGTGCTGAATATGAAAGACCTGATAGCGAGCTGGTTCAGGGGTTTGAGCTGGAGGATTGGCGACAGGATCAGAGCTGGAAGCCTGGGCAGAGTCAGAGCTGACTGGGAAAATCATTGTGACAAGATAAGTATTGGCGTCAGGATAGGTTTAGAATGTTTGGGCGGGCACTGAATTGAGAAGTTCTTGTAAGTCTTTGTCCTGGCAAGCTCGCGGGATTGCCTCTGTATATATGGGCTTATGTATCAATTCTTGAACAACAGCACCAACATTGGCCGTGGAAGCACGGCAGAGAACTAGTTGATCAAACCCTGTTGGTATCGTCTGGGGGGCTGTACGAACCCGTGTGTACTGTATCATCATGGTGCTGCGAGAATGGGGCGGCTCAGTTTCGAAGGCTGCGGGTGTCCGAAAAGCCAGGCCACAGTACCCATGATGATCCGAGTTGGCCGTTTGTGGTGTTGATGCGGGACGTGGTCGATCATGCTGTATGTCTCTGGGAATATACGCCGAAAAATGCTGTTTGGGTCAAGGAAAAGTGTGTGAATTTGTCCGAAAGGTAAGCCCGCGGCATCGGACGGGCAGTTGTGTAAGTTGTGTGATAAAGTCCAAGCCTATTGCTCGTCCCGAGGCTCTATAGGAGCTAGAGCTCTGTGACAGGACAAGAACCCAAGCACCTGCCCATAGCATGGAAGCCCCGGTCGAGTCGAGTTACGCATATGCTGCAGGCAAAGCCCATAATAGATACTCGCATATCGAGCTAGCATGCTTGGACTGAAGACAAGAGAGATTCTGCACTAGGTACAGGATCAAGCTGACGTGCGCTGGAGGACAAGTGCAACCGCATGACAGAGCGGAGCGTTCAACATATCTAGCCTTGTATGGAAACTCGGCCGCCCTGTACGATGGAGAGACAGTTCGCGGTGAAATCGCTTGACACGATGGCGTCAAGGTCGGCATGATACGCAACGGCACGGTACGGTACGGTGTGGGAAGGCGAGTCGGGTGGCTGCGCAAGCTCAAACCAAACACAAGCCTGGCTTGTGGTGGTGAGTGTTTGTTGTGCTACGAGAGTTAGAAAGATAACAGCCCACACTCTTGATGCTTTCATTTCTTGGATCTATCTTGCTAATGTATTGGCAAGATACACACAGACTCAAGGATAGTAGTCATCATTGACTGGCCCTTCATTCCCGATTCAGCCATCTAAACCATGGTTGCAGAAAGTGATCCAGGTATTGTGCAAATGAGAACAGGTAATTAGCAAATCAGTGAAACATCTCTCAGAGAAAACCTACTACCCAAGAGAAACTCTATCGTTCAGTATTTCGATAAAATTCCATCCAGTAGTCGTTTGCTTGGGTATTTTGCGATTGGGCGTCTCCGTATGCAAGTGTTCGTGCGTCAAACGCTTGCGCTTCATGAGCTGGCTGGTATCAAACGCAGTGTGAGTGTTATGTGTTCAACTCTATTGAAATAGTGGGATATCAGTTGCTTGCTTGCTGGTCGTCAGTCACTGTTTGAGGATTGTGGAAAGGGTGAGTGTTTAGGAAGGTATTCTATGCCGTATCCAGTGGGTCTTGTTGCTTAACATTGTGATTGAATAGTCCTTTTGCATTGTAATTTAGAGGCTTGAGTGAGGCGGCAAATGAGACGAGTTTGCAAGGGTTGTCTCTTGGATGACAGGTTATGAGGCAGTGGAGATGATAGAAGTGAGAAGATGAGATGGATGGGTCGTGACAGGAGAAAACAGCCCGTCAGTCAGAAGCCAAGGTAGGTACTTGCCTAGAGGTACCGGACGGGTTGAATGCAGGTATGCGTCTTACAGAAAGCGCGAATTTGATGCAATGACCTTCCAATGTCATGGCCGACTGCATCTCGTAGGAAGGAGTCATCCTTGGTGAAACTGCAACTACCCGTCACGATCTCCGCGTGACTGGAAACCCCGGTATCCGCACTTGCCACTTCTAAGGTATCGGTCGAGATGTCAGAGAATGGAAGGAGCTTAACGATGAAAGAATGACCATGGATCTATTGTTGCCGATGGAACGGATGGGCCCAGGATGAACAACATCACCAAGGTTACCTAGGTGAAAGAAGGGGCAAGGTCGTCATGCTAGGAGTTGTTGTCATAAGGAGATAAGGTAGGTAAAGTATAATTCTGAATAAACCAACTACTTTGGCCATTCCTCTTGCCTCCGTTGTTTAACAAGATGAAAAGAAAAGCTTCCTAGACGAAATCGTTACAGGAGTGAAACCCTGACATCAAGACTTGAATTCCATACCGATAATCTTCTTGATACCGTTCCTCTTGGTGAGCAAGCCAATTATACCCAACCTCGACTCTTCCCTCTTCCATCCTTCTTGCATCGGCAGCCTCTCTTCCTGCAAAAAGGCCCTGGCATAACTACATGGCACACTTTCACCACTTCCAATGACATTGAGAATTAGGGCAATCTCCGCACACGCAAGGTCGTGTTCGAAAGGCCCATATTGAAGACCCGGGTTATCCTCTCTCTGTCTGGCGATACGCTTCTTGCGGAATTCTGCGAGGTCGTTCGCAGTAAGAGTCTGCCCGTCCTTCGAACTCGCCAAGAGATCTTCGACAAGGTCATTCTGAAGAGCGATGTTATCACCTTGTTGATGATCCCGACGGGTCAAGGATATGTCATGCTCAACTGTGTTGGGTAACCCAAGCTGGTCCAGGTTCAAAACCCTGTGACCCTCAGAGTCCAACTGACCCGGCTTGCGCATACCAAATTGACCCAACAGAGACCAAGGGTCCCTGATCGTTCGCAAGATACTTTGAAAAAGAGACTTCTTGACGACTGGGTCACCGTGAAATTTTGAAGGCGCGCGTTCTTGAAAGATGGGATTGGCAAAGGCAGCAGCGAGAGGCTTCGAAAGGCCAACTGCGTCCATGCCAGCGAGAACTTCTTCTACTCGAACATTTCGGCCGTCGCGGGGAAGATAGCCGTGGTTTGCGAGAGAGTTTATCATCGGGCAGGGGCCGCGTATGTCATTTGGACCCGAAGGTGCATATGTCCCTTTAGCGAGTGGTTCTGAAGCTGAAGCCATATTGAACACCAGTTATACGATGATAAGGAGAGTATGAATGCGAATACACGAAGATATTACGAGCATGTGATAGAAAGAGGGGGAATAAGATTCAGTTATACAGTGTATCATGTCTTGCTTCCCTTCTGACCTTCAGCTTATGCTCGTCGAGCTATTAGCCGCTGATGTAACAGTTGACAGACACTATTGTCGCTAATGGTTTCAGCCAGCCTCATTCTCATGGTCACCGGTGGCTTTAAAGCATAAGCAGCTAAACAAGAGCTCTCTTTGGCTGGATACGTAGTATTCATGCGCTTTGACTGCGGCATCATCCATAGCAAACTCAATTAAGACACCCAATAAATAGCTGCCAACACTAGAGCGCAGGGGCATTCTTCCCTCCAATCGAGACACCGGTGTACCCAGACTGTGAGAATTAACCACGATAACTTAGTAGGATACAACATGCCAGCTCCTGAAGTCTTATCCCTCGCGTGGTTGTCTTGAATTGCGGTGAGTAGGTAGGTGACACAATGCAAATATCCGAATAAATTGGACATCAGATCATGCGACAACGAACATGAGAGGATTTGACCAGTTTTGACATGTAAACACAAATATTCATGGGCTCCTCAGTTTGAAACATGGCTTGCAGGTCAAGAAGTGTCAGGGATTTAGATGCAGAGCAAGGTTTGTCTGCTTGCTTGCTTGCTTACTCTGACTCACTCAGTTGCTCTATGGGAGGTTGTCACATCTGCGTGCTACAGACGCAAACGAGCGAGCATACATAGCAAATTTCCGGGCGCAATCATGTGCAAAGAATTAAAATTCGAAAAGCTCTTACTTCTTTGGTGGAATCGCAGTGTGTTTCATTGTTTGTAATGGATGACTTGTCAAGTTTACTGTGCAGTCACTTAGAACAACATCGCTTACAGAGAAACTCCCCAAGCGTTTCCTTTCCACGAATCGTTTGTGTCTTGATATATAGTAGTTGCTATTGCAAAGAACCATGTGTACCAGAGAAAAGCAAATAATCGCCCAAGATTCCCTTATAGCAAAGAAGACACAAACCACAGCGTCGATATCGGGATACGACCATAAATTCTGCACTTTCCCTCCAGCTCCTTCGTAACCCATTCTTCACTAAATCAACCATCAGTTCTCTCTCTCTACCTTATATATAGTGAAGACCAACAGTGTGCAACTCAGAACTGGGGTGAAGGGCGGGCCCCAGCATCAGTTCCAGACCAATACAAGCTTTGCCTGATGTTCCTCCATGGCTATCACTGTGCCTCCGGTCAATTATTTCATCCCTTTTGGCTATCTGAGTTAGCATATGACAGAGTCAAACAAAGAGATATACTACTAACGAAAGCACTGGCTCTAGTCAAATGTCCTTATGAACTAGGACCAGCAGCTTCGAACACTTTGATGAAGAATTGCGATACCTGTAAGTCACTAGGTAAAGCTCCTGCTGCAATAATACACTGACGCCTCTCGTAGAGATACTAAATTCAAAGGTCCCTTCCAGGGGTGTACGGGTGAAGACAACGATTCATATTCTCTTTCAGAGCATATAAAGAGATGCCACAATGATGAGGAACTGCCCTACCCAGGCATAAGGGCTTTGATCTCCCATCTCAAAAGGTTATTGTTTTTATGCAGAAAGAAAGTTCAAAGACATTCTATTTACATTGTATTTGTGCAACTGAATGTGCACAAGTCAAAGCTTTTGTACGCATCCACCAAAATCAGTCCAAACGGAACGCAGAAGGAACCCCAGTGTCGTCACCAAATGCCTCTTTGACTTTTTGGTCCTCAAGTGGTTGAGTCTGTGTTACCCAACTATGGATAGTAGTCTACCAGGCAGCCCGTATCAGCAGTCCCTACGAAGAGGCCTATTGTGACGACGCCTCTGGTTCCAATTTAATGGAATCTAAAAAAGTGAATGATACATCATTGACTCGGTAGTACCTCATGCTGTGCTCTGATTGTTCGGGCTGTTGTTCGCTTTTTGGATCCACCCTGCCACTGCTCATGAAAGCTGCCAGTGTCAATCAATGTTCCCATCAGCAAGCCAACATTATGTTATCATTCTAAAAAGCGTATAGGGACTGTATTCCTGACAAAATTGTGCATACCCGTAAGCTGAACGAAGATGAACAATCGCTGCGGACTTTGCGGCTTGCCGGTCAACGCGATAGGCCCAGGTATATTGTCCCTCTTTCGACTATGAAGCAGGAAATGATACTGATATCTATAGTCTTGCACGAAGACTGCGGGCGCATGGGCTTAGGCCACTTACAGCGTGCGATGAAGAGAATCCACCAGTTCAACTTCGAACCCCCAGCAAGACAGGAGGAGCATGCGAGGGTCACGAGATGGGCTGAGGCAATGATTGCCGAGGGACTATCGCTTTGTTTCGCTCAGGGCGAAACAAAGGCTGAGCAGGAACTCAGTAGGACGTCGGAAGTCCTGCGAGGCCTTGGCCAATATTTGGTCTCACACGATGTAGTGAGGGAGATCGAGTCGGTGCTTCGCAGGGCTTCCCGTACCACATTTGTCCTGAAGGGCAAAGTTAAGGTCACCTTCTCTCTGTTCCAAGGACGGAAGTCCGTTGCGTCTGTGTCGAAAGGTCAGGAGCAGCAGCCAGGCAACTCATCAGCGCTGTTTGTACTTGATCCGGGAGAAACAGCGCATGCAGTCCACATTGCCGAGAACCATATTGGTGTCATTGACTTGGTAGTTGCTGACTTGGGCCATGCCTTGCAAGCTGAGCAAATTGCTGGAATATGGTGGAGAGCCATATACACCCTATGTGGAAGATGCTCGATCATGACAACTAATGATGTAAGTTTATAACTCACGGCAGGAAACCCACTGTCTAATATCCAAACAGGGTATCAAACTTCGGAGCCTGTCTCCTGTAAGCCCTTGCACTTCCTTCCTGTACATCGTTGCGGCGACCTTGCTATCATCAAATTGCATGGCCCTTCCCAACCCTGGTACCACATCGCAATCCGCTGGGTGGGAGAGCCAAGCTCATATCCAGTGCGAATGACACCTGTCATCTTGAAAAAGTTTTGCAGCGGTATATCGACTTATTGGGAACGCACAACCATGGTGATTCACAGTCATGGTATTGACGACATGCCTCTGGCTCCTTACTCTCAGACAGTCGATAATGCAGCGTAGATTTATACCCTCCTCGACAACAACAAGACAAGTACCGAGATCTGGTAGGGAAGCATAGGCGACAATAGCAATACGATGGGTATAAGTATCTCATATCGTTTCATATTATAAAGTAACTAACAGACTGTAGCTTCAGACCAGCAAAGGCCGAAAGGTCTTCCTAGGCTTCGTAAGTGCAATCCCAGACCTTGATTAGGAACTAGTATCTACACCAGCGATAAATAACTACCGATTTTGCTACGACTCTATGTCATATATAGGTATTGGCGGCCTAGCATTCGAGGATCCCAGTCCCATTGCTCAAGGCGTTCAGCCCTTCAACCCTTCCACAATTATGCCACCAATGCCAGACTTTCGGTATTATGTCAAGCCCTTCTTCTTTTCATCAGCAAACCTGCAAGATCTCTCCAAAATTGAAGTCTGCCAAATTCCATACAAGCGTGGCATCTCTGGTCTCCTTCTCACATACACCAACGGCCACAAAGAGGCTCTTGGTAAAGTACGACTAAACTGTCTTGAATCTCCTATCGGTATCAGCAAACAGGACCGGAACTGGCTACGCTTTGAGTATAATCCCACAGGAATCATCGATAAACATCCTCGTCTTATTAAGATCTCCTTCTCCCGAATTAAACCAATCATACGTAATAGAACGGATCCTGCAACTGCTGGTCTCAACTGTCTCGAGGTTCTCTTCACAGATGAACTCCATTGGTGGTGGTCACCCTTCCAGTGCCAGGTTTTCTACGAAGGCCAGGGCAGCTTGCAACCACAGGATGCTAAGAAATGGCTTCTATTCGACGACTAAATACTCAAACTCATCCACTACCAGGAACTGCCAAAATCGACAGATATGTCCCAACAAAACACTCATACCTATCAAGAAAACTGGGCTAGCATCTGATACTTCTACCTTTTTACCTCAAACTCGCCGCCCTACCGCCATTTGGAGTCTTCCGCCCACTACTATCGCTTTATGAAGATAGCTATCTCTACATGTGACACAGTCCCCTTTTCTACTCCCAGTTGCACAACAGGAACCCAGCTGTCCATGCCAACACCGTTACTTAGACATCCCCAGACCGGGCTTGGAACTATTTTGCCACCAAATGTAATTCTTAGGATCTCTTCTTCCAGTATAGATCAGGAACGCTCTTCAAAGAAACGAGCATTAAGTCCATCTTCAAGTGGGAATTGGAAGAACACCTCTCGCTCGGCTACTTGCAAACTCGTTATCGTTGTAGTGCTGCAAGACCATCCCAAAAAGGACTCACTATAGACAGAAATAGGTAGCCAACTAGGTTGATTATCACCAGAAGCTGGAGAGAGCAGTACTACATTAGTCGGGTACTCTTTCATCAAGTAAAAGGGTGATGGACGCAGCTTACCAAGAAAACCCTAGTACAGATGATTCGTTATTACCCGCCTAGATTAATTTATCTGAATACTTTTGTACACGATACATTACCACCGCCGCATGAATATTAGGCAAGAGAAAAGGTTGCCTCTATCCTATCAAGTCAGATGCTACAAGTATGGAAAGGAGTCAGCAGTAACCCGATTTAAAAAGAACTAAAAAAAACTGGTACTCTCCTTTGTCTCTCGTCAGTAATATATGTTTTTTCAAACATCAAGACTTTATCTTATGTATCTCTCTTATATATATATATATATTCTCCCCCCAATACGATAGTCGACTCCTTGCGTTCATACCGTCCACAACCCAGGGAAATGGAAGCATGAGCACTGATTACTTGTTTGCTTTATAGTAAAGTACTTCAGTAAATCACTCGATATTAGTATACAAGGAATGTGGGATCGTTTTAATTGTATAGATATCTTAAACATCTGGCCACAACAACGACGATGGTCCCAGCCGGCGGGCAGATCTTGTTGGGATCACGACTTTCTGGGCCATAATTCTCACCAGAGCACATATACACATATACATGTACTCGAATATGGTTACAGCGGCCCAGAAAGCCTCGTCCTAAACGTAGCCAGTCTCTATACTCCATTTGAGAACGGCGAGACAGTGTCGGAGGTCTGGGTAGACATCACCCAGAATGTTATCGGCGGTCTTGGGGTGAGCTCTTTTCGACCATATCTAATACCCACAGTAGAGCTAACAAACTGGAACAGTTCCGCACAAGCAAAGGCAGGTAAATATGTCATGCTCATGCAAATCGCCTCCACGAGACCGCATGGGTCCTGGCTGACCTTCCCCGAGGATCAGAGAGGACAATATACTACTGGAGTGATGCCCCAGTAGGCGTTGATACCTTTGCCTTTCGCAGTCCTGCTCCCTCGGAGTCTTTGGGTCAGTTCGACCCATTGGGCGCGATGCCTCTGATCCCTAGTTTGAGATACTGTGTTGAGGACTTCTCTGGTGGCTCTGTCGACCTGGTGGGTGTTGTCGAGGTGACTTGCTGTCGATTGAAGCATAAGCCAGAGATTGTCTCTGGCATGTTGTTCCGCTTCGCAGGAGGTCGCCAGGAAGCACTGGGGGAAGTGCACCTCAACGGATTGCAGCAACCTAGGTATGCTTCTCGGGGTGAGGGGCGAGAAATCATGTACCTCGAGTTCGGTACGACCCCAATGGGGTTGTTCCTGAACACCCAAGCCTCCTCGACGAGCGCTTCACTAGGTCTGACGAGCCTCCTGAGGACCTCAACCCAGAGAACCATCCTGGCATCGCGGGCCATAGGTTCTTGGAGGCTTCACGGGAGGAGATTCTGGAGTGGTGGTGGTCACCACTTCAATGTCTTTTGGTGTATGGG
This sequence comes from Fusarium musae, assembly GCF_019915245.1. Taxonomy (NCBI): domain Eukaryota; kingdom Fungi; phylum Ascomycota; class Sordariomycetes; order Hypocreales; family Nectriaceae; genus Fusarium; species Fusarium musae. The sequence goes on along the minus strand of NC_058392.1, from coordinate 3,213,643 downwards.
GGGAGGGCCAGCCTCCAACTTCGAGATGCCACAGTGTGGCTCGAGCTCGCTCCCTAGCTCTCCCTGCAGAACTACTTCAACAATGTGTTATTGTAGGTGAATACAGTGCTTTGTTAAAGGCATACGGGAGTTTGACAGATAGCGCAATCGAAAGGCGTTAAGTTTGTATAGCTTCTACATCTGTACTCAGGTGACACCTTCCAGCCGCATGAATGAGGTCAATGCCAATGCAACCAATCCGATGTCTCGCAATAGCCTCTTCCCGGAACTATTGAGCCAGCATTAATTCATGCAACGGTGAAGCGTTGCCACAACTGAACGTCAGGATATAGAGCAAATTCTACATACTTGGATTATGTTATTTTATTTTTATTTGTGTTGCAGAAATAAAGAAATGACGATCGTAACGTCTCAAAGGCCCGCTGAAGAACCGACAGATTTGGAGTTTCTGCATCTAAGCCAAAAGCGGTGAGAGCAATGGCGGGGCACTAGTAATTATGGTGTTGGACCCTGCAATTTGACTGGTTTTTTTTTTCTCTCTTTTTGGTTTGATTTGTTTTGCCTATTTTGGTTGTTTTGTTCTGTTGTTTCTGGTGTTTTTTTTCCCCCTCCCTGTCGTTATGACGGTCCTTTTATCGCGGGGATTTGTCAGGTGATGACGGAGTACGGATGTAGAGCATGAGATAAGTGATTCTTCAGATTTACGGCCTGTAATATCAGTGACATGTCACCAAGTGCTAGTAATTTTACCTCAAGATATCCGTCCGTAGGTACCTTGTTATCTTCCGGGAAAAGCGCTTGTTGGCCTTTCTGAAATGAGACATGCCTGACCTGACCCGACCCGACCTAAAACTAAAAGTGATCGTCCATTTTGCCATGGGTGACCTCGTGCATTTCTCGTGGCATACTCGTGCTGCCATGCGAGGTGCTGTGGCTGTAGCTGTGGATGAGCTCACTGCTTACGGTACTTGACCCAATCGCCAAGTTTTGGTGCGTCGGGAGGTACCACAGCCATTGATTACCTGGAGTGAATTGGATTGCCATTGACTCGGAGGCTTGTTTGGTTGCAGTGTGTTCAACGTGAGAACCCTTGCATTTGAGCTGCCACAATTGACATTGCCTTGGATGTTATGTTATGCTGGGTTCTGGTGCATCACTGCATCACTGCATCACTGCATCACTGCATCACTGCATGCATGCATTCATTCAGCTGCCTGTCTGTCATTGTGACTTTTTTTCTGTTTACCTACCTACCTTAGGTATCTTCAAGGGGTTTGACTTTGTGTAAACAGTGAATGTTTGTCTCCCTTACATCAGTGGCGGTTCTTGCTGGGCAGTGAATGAGAGTCGTCCAGTCATTGGGCTTCTACAAATCACCTGCCGTTGATTATCGTCTTGCTTCGTCTCTTGTAACCTTCTCCAGATAAACGTTATAGCGAGAAACGTTGTGATACCGATCCTTGTTTAATCTTATATCCGCCGAAGAAAAGAAAGAAAGAAAGAAAGAAAGAAAAGGGGAAAAAATAAATAAAGAGACTGGCCCACCTACCACCAAAAAGTGTGCCCTCCTGCAGTTCGTTCGTTCGTTCGTTCGTTCGTTCGTTCACTGCCCGACTTCATTCGACTCCGTCCCTCCCCCGACGCCGTCTCCAGCTTTTGATGAAAGCTTCCGCCGCCGAGTGACGGGCGAATTGTGTCCCACCCACAAACCCGCACCGCGTACCGTACATACTTGGCCTGGAGCCCTACCCGGCCCCAATCAGAACCTGAGAACCCCCATTTTCCATCTTTTCGAGCCCCTGGACACTCGCACACACCCGACACCTGGCGGACGGCCCTGGTGGTACTTTCTGCCGACTAGGTACAACTTTTTGGGCCTCTGGCATCGTCCATCGGGACCTAATATTTCAGCTCTTTTTTTCAAGGAAAAAGCACCAAGGGACCAAAAAAAAAAAAAAAAAAAAACCTTGACCAACAAAAAGTCACTGTCGCATTCCCAAGGCGTCGACTTAATTCAGGACAGCGCAGCTCAACTCGCCAACTCGCTCGACTACCTATTGAGCCTCCTTCTGCTTCACACCGTGGTCTCGTAGTCGTTGGACTGTGGACTGTGGGCTAAAGTTAGCTGGCCTTGCCTGGACGGATTTGCTTGCTTGCTCGTGCTTTTTCTTTGGGGTGCTTTTTTGGGCTGTCTCTAGATGCCCCGCCATCTGTCGCTCGCCATCCTTATCCAGACCCAGATTTGACAGATCCTGATTCCGCCTCTCTCGTCCGCCTTTCTTCCAACCTCACACTCCCATCCCCTTCGGCCTCGACGTCGACTTCTCTCCATATCCACCCTTCATCATGGATCCCGCCGCTGTGAGGTCCTTGCTCGCCACTAGCTTGGACCCTGATGCAGACAGTCGAAGGCGTGCTGAGCTTCAGTTGAAACAGGTACGTCCTGCGTTTGTGTTTACATTTGCGTTTGCGTTTGCGTTTGCGTTTGCGTCTTTGGTCGAGGTGGTCGAGGGAACGGAATCCCTTTGTGCTCGGATATTGGTAGAGAATCGTCCAGCCATCAAGCTCTGCTCTTTAATGCGATGGATGGCTGGCTGGCTGGCTGGCTTCTCTTCCACCTACTTTGGGTTTCCTCCTCCGACACCTCTTTGTGAAGCTGTGTCCCTTGCGCCAGCCTCCAATTCTTCAAAAGTTGCCAACATGCTAATTTGCTCCCGTCCACCTTTCTAGATTGAAGAACAGCCCGGATTTCTCGAATGTCTGCTCGATATTTTACAAGCCGAACAGGAGGCTAGTGTCCGCCTTTCTAGTATGTCTACCGACTCTTGTACCCTCTATCCAGCCTGTTTGTGCGCTCCCTCATCAGTTCACTTCTGACCAACTTCCACTCTAGCCGTGATTTACGTCAAGAACCGTGTCAATCGATCATGGTACAATAATGAGGGGTACTCTCCCGACCCCCCCACCGCTATAATCCCTGAAGAAGAGAAGGCTCGTGTACGAGACCGCCTTCTGCCAATCCTCGCTACGTCCGAAACCCTCGTCCGCCAGCAGCTCATTCCCGTCCTCCAACGAATCCTCCAATATGACTTCCCCGCCCGTTGGCCCAAGTTCATGGACTTTACCGTCGAGCTTCTAAACACGAATAACCCCGGTTCCGTCCTTGCTGGTCTGCAGTGTCTGCTCGCCATCTGCCGTGCGTTCCGCTACAAAGCAACCGACAGCGATGACCGACAACACTTTGACAAGATTGTGGAGGCAACATTTCCCCGTCTTCTCGCCATCTGTAACGAGTTGGTGAACCAGGAGAGCGATGAGGCTGGTGAGATGCTTCACTTGGCCCTCAAGGCCTACAAGCATGCGACATGGGTGCGCACTCCCCTGGATGTGATATATCTGCTCATGAGCCATGTATTGACCTTATTCGCAGTTGGAACTTTCGCCTTCGCTACGACAACGTGACACCAACATCGCTTGGTGCACTGTTTTCCTACACACGGTTTCCAAGGCTTGCCCCGCCAATGCTATGCAGGGCGATCAACACGAACGTGAGAAGCATCACTGGTGGAAGGCTAAGAAGTGGGCTTTCTTCAACCTAAACCGCCTCTTCATTCGGTAGGACTGCTTGCATATGTTGGACGTTGGTGGCTTTAGCTAATATGTACTTTTCAGGCATGGCAACCCTGCCAGTCCTGGTAAGGGCGAAGACGCACTTGCTTTTGCCAAGGACTTCACCGCGAACATTGCCCCCGAGATCCTCAAGCACTACCTCCAAGAGATCGAGAAATGGGTTGCCAAAACCTCTTGGCTCAGCCGACCTTGTCTTTCCTATACTCTGGTCTTCCTCGACGAGTCCGTACGACCCAAGGAAATGTGGTCACATCTTAAGCCTCATCTTACAAACCTTGTCACCCACTTTGTCTTCCCCGTCCTTTGCCTTACCGAGGAGGATGTCGAGCAATTCCAAGATGAGCCCGACGAGTACCTTCACCGAAAGCTTAACTACTTCGAGGAAGCGTCTGCTCCTGATGTCGCCGCTACTAACTTCCTGGTCAACCTTACAAAGAACCGCCGCAAGGAGACCTTCGAGATCCTCAAGTTCGTCAATGCCGTTGTCACCGAGTACGAGCAGGCTGCGGATGATCAGAAGAACCATATTGCCAAGGAGGGTGCTCTGCGCATGATCGCTACCCTGGCGCCGGTTATTTTGGGCAAGAAGAGCCCCATTGCTGATCAGGTCGAATACTTCCTCGTCCGTTATGTCTTCCCCGACTTCACCAGCCCACAGGGCTACCTCCGCGCTCGTGCTTGCGACACCATCGAGAAGTTCGAGCAGCTCAACTTCCAGGATCAGAACAACCTCCTTACTATCTACCGACACATCCTGGATTGTATGGCCGACCCTGATCTCCCAGTTCGTGTCACGGCCGCTCTCGCTCTCCAGCCTCTAATCCGCCACGATGTCATTCGAACAAGCATGCAACAAAACATTCCCACGATTATGCAGCAGTTGCTCAAGCTTGCCAACGAGGCTGATATCGATGCGCTCGCCAACGTCATGGAGGACTTTGTCGAGGTCTTCGCCACTGAGCTCACTCCTTTTGCTGTCGCACTGAGTGAGCAGCTCCGAGACACTTACATGAGAATTGTGCGCGAGCTTCTCGAGAAGGAGAGCAAGGTTGGTGATGACGGTGAGCTCTACAACGAGTATGACGACAAGAGCATCACTGCTCTGGGTGTCTTGCAGACCATCGGAACTCTGATCCTTACACTCGAGAGCACGCCTGACGTCCTGCTCCACATCGAGGCTGTCCTTATGCCCGTCATCAAGGTTACCCTGGAGAACAAGCTTTACGACCTCTACAACGAAGTCTTCGAAATCATCGATAGCTGCACTTTTGCTGCCAAGTCCATCTCTCCCACTATGTGGCAGGCCTTTGAGTTGATCCACACTACTTTCAAGGCCGGTGCTGAGTACTACCTCGAGGATATGCTGCCTGCTCTGGATAACTTTGTCCAATTTGGTGCTCCTCAGCTCGCTCAGAAGCCCGAGTACACTCAGGCGCTTTACTCCATGGTCGCTGACATGTTCACCGACAGTATTCAGGGAGGTGTCGAGAGGATATGTGCTTGCAAACTGGCCGAGGCCATGATGCTTAGCTTAAAGGGCCAGATTGATAGCTGTGTCGAGGGTTTCATCAACATTGCCATGAACATCCTCGCCAACCAAGATATCAAAGTAAAGAGCTACCGCATTCATCTCATGGAGATGGTTATCAACTCGATCCATTACAACCCACTCCTTACCCTTCAGGTTCTTGAGAACAAGGGCTGGACAAACCGATTCTTCAGTCTCTGGTTCGGCAGCATGACTTCTTTCACCCGTGTTCACGACAAGAAGCTTTGCATTGTTGCCATCTCGGCTCTTCTTAGCCTGAACCCTGAGCACGTGCCGTCAAGTGTCTCCGTTGGCTGGCCAAGATTGCTTCAAGGCATTACTGAACTATTCCGCTCCCTTCCTGCCGCTCAGAAGAGTAAGTCTTTCATAACATTTGTGCCATCGGGTCACAGCTAACAGATAACAGACCGCGATGAGGCTCTCCGTGACGACTTCCACCTCGAGTCCACTTACGACTACGGCGAGGAAGATGAGTGGGATGACGACGAGGCCAACTGGAACGCTGAGGAGGAAGAGGAGACAGGCGAGACTAACGAGTCCAAGGACGAGAGCACTGCTTATCTGAACTTCTTGAACGAGGAGGTACGTATAATCATACGCAATCACTATCATATAATGCTAACGAAGCCAAGGCCCAGAAGTTTAGCCGAGCAATTGATGACGTCGAGGAGGACGATCTTGGCGAGGACTCTGTCCTGCTCGAGTCACCCCTCGATAAGATTGAGCCTTATCAATTATTCCGCGGTACTTTAATGAGTGAGTCAACCCTGTACGCGTGCGTCGTTGGACATTACTGACTTTGATAGAAATGCAACAAGAGCAACCCCAATTCTATAGCAGCCTGGCTGGACACCTCACAGCTGATGATCAGAATGTGATTCAGTCGGTAATGGTCAAGGCCGATGAGATTGCGGCACAGCAGGTGCAGCAAGCTCAGCAAGCCCAGCTCCTCGCTCAGCAACAGGCTGCTGCGATGGCGGCCAACCTCAGCGCCCCTAACGGCGGTGCCAGCTAAAGGATGGCAGTCGAAGGATGTCGTACACGTATCACGAGTGATCTGAGTTATTGGAGTTGTTTCTGCCCCCATTTTGTTATATCCCTTTCCTCGTTCATGTCAGGGCAGGAGTAAAGATTCCCCGGAGACCAAGAAATGTGTTGAGCCCATACCAAAAGAAAGAGAATTAGAACGTGCAAACAACGATGAGCCCACCTACTGGAGGACCCCCTTCCAAAGAGTGCTGTGGGTATGATTGGTATAGGGGAGCTGGATTGCGAAGCATTTTACGAGGGTGTCATTGACGGGAAATTTGTGCTGAGGAGAAATGAGAAAATGAGCCGATGACGACGAGACTGCGGATGAAGCGAGCAAGAGGTTAATCTGATTCGAGAGTGCAAGCTGAGATAGGACGACGAAGATGATAGTCCCGAGATCAAAAGGAGAGGTGATCTCTTGAGCTGAGCAGTCCCAGTTTAAAGGTAAACAAACAAACAAGTAAATACAATTGATAGTTCCATCCTTGGTTCAAACCCATGGTTTATCCTCACTCTGCCACATGGTCAAAGACAGTTATCCTCGGACGCTGAGGGGGGTGAGTCTGGTTCTACCCCGGTTGTACATCACACAAACGTTGCCTAGAACCGCAATCAGAGGTGATAAGTTTCGTGATATTGTTTGTGCCAGAAAAGAGTAAGCCGGTCTTGTACTATTGGTGAAGCAGGTAGCTTGGTCGAATTTCTCCAAATACTTCAATCAGTCTGTCACTTCCCATGGGTAGCCAGGAACAAGGTTTAAGCTCCTCTTCTCAGGCCCATGGGACTTTTCTCCTTGATCAACTCATTCGCAGCGATACCCTCCTTTTTGACGAAACTCCTCCAAACTCTGTTTTACAGGATGGTTGCGGTGGAATCGAGGATGGATTTCCTAGGCTGTCATGCTGCCAGTGCGGTTGAAACCTCGGGGAGGGTTTGAATGGAGAGTTCAAGTCTTGTAATCATGTCGAGGGAGCTTCTGGTGAGGATTTTTGTTTGTCATTGGGGTCATCTGGGATGAGTCGCACGTAGGCGAGGCTATGGGCTACGCCGGAGGAGACATTTGTAGCAAGGTCAGTAACTGAGGCTGAGGAGGGACGGGTTTTTCCTTAGACAGTGAAGAAACGGAAGGAATTAATCTATATCGCAACGTCCTTTTTATTTCTTATTCGCTCGTTCAGCTGTATCCAGGGCTGTCTTGATAACCTCGTCCAAGAATATCTCATTCTCGATCCCAACACTGATTCGTACCAAATGCTCAACAACGCCATACCTCTCAGCCTATTCAAGCTCGTGGAAATGCGCGAAGAGCGTATATGCACAACCCAGAGTGAAGTTGGTCCCAAGACTCGGCCCTTTCGCCACATCAAGAGCGTCGTGGAACGCGATGGCAGCTGCGGGGGTGTTGAAACGAATGGACAACAAATACCCATATCCCTTTCCTGGACGTTTGTATTTCTCATGGAGCCGTTGTGTCGGGCTTCCCTTGGGATAGTGCACTTGCCCGAATGAACTGTGCTTGCGGAGTGTATCCGCGAGATGTTCTGCATTTTGACTCGCTTCGGTGACTCGTTCTTCAAAATCGGCGCTGTTTTTCTCCATAACAATCATATCCAGCGGGAAGAAGGTATTGGCATAGCGGTCCTTCAACAGTCTCTTCATATCCCAATGGCCTCTGCTCTTTGGGTTCAGGGTCACGCTTCCTCCCATGACGTTGCAGCCTCCACTAAACATCTTTGTCAAGCTTGTGCAGACAACATCGCAATGTGAGATAACGTCAACGTTTACCGATGTACCGACTGTATCGTCAACCACGAACAAGAAGAATAATTCATCGGACAGTCTTTTTATCCGCTCTAGATCGACAAAGCCAAAGAGTGGGTTGCCAGGGAACTCTGTGAAGAGGGCACACAGCTCCAGACCTGCAGCCAACTCCTCTTCAAGAGTTTCCAAGTCGTATTGTGTACCGCTTTAGATTTTACACTCGTACCCGTGGATGTTGCTTATAACTTTGACAGTATCGACATACAAAAATCTAGATTCGTCATTAGTCTGGCCACTTACCAGGTTTATTGGTGGCGTACCCAAAGATCGCAATGGTCTTCTTTGTCGTTGTAGTGTAAAGGCTGATAATGTCATGGATATGGCTAATAGCCGACATGCCGGTGGGGTATAAGAGCACATCACTCTTCTTCAACTTGTTGTCTTCGGTACTGAACGAGTCTGCAATACGTTGTTGTATGGCAACCTTGGCCTCTTTTGCTCCTCGTGGAGGGTAGACGACCACAGAGATCTCGTTCAAGTCACTTCCGTTCTCTGACTTTTCAACGGGACGAATATTACCCTCAAATTCAACGACGAAGGCAAATTCTCTTGTTAGCTGCTCGTCTAAATGTCTTTGAAGATCTTTGGCATGATGACGCGCTGTTATTAGCATCGCCGATCTTCCGCGCTCTTTCAACGATTGCCTCAGCTCGTCTCGAAGCTCGGTTGCAAGGAATTTCCAAGGTAAGCCAGAAGCCCAGGTGAGTAATCGTTCTGCGAGTTCGTTGACGACAAGAGGGACGAAGAATCGAGGGTATCCGGTCTTTAGCTGTGCTATGAGTTCGGGGTCTCTTCTGCCGTCGTCGAATTCACGGTTCCATCGTCATTGTCCACCTTGATGAGGGGGGACGAGAGTAGGAAAGAAGCATCACCAAATATCAGTTGCTTTATGTGCATCTGTTGCCACGGAATTGTCATGATATGGGGGCGTCCTACCGCATCTAACTCAACTTGATCATTGGTTCATAGGCAGGTTTTGTGCTGGGGATTAACAATGGTTTTAGACATGCATAAATACCTGGCTTCAGCCAGCCACTTTGATAAGGAGGGCCAATGCGGGCGATTTACACATTGCCGATCTGAAGTGAGATCTTGTCCATCCATAGGCTATTCGTAGATCCATTAGGCATTGGCATACCCTATCAGCCACATGAAGCCCTATATACCCCTTAGCCCACTGTGTTATTGGCGAACCATGGTTCTCCTAACACTAAGGTTTGGCTGTGAATTGCAATTCTTGTGCATACTCACCCCATGTACTTAAGGTGCCAGCGTACGCACCAAACCTGAGCCCATCTTGAACAAACAAGCTCAATAAAAAGGATCTTTCGTGGATTGTTCCCCATGCAAGAAGCGAGGCTCCTGTAGAGTCTAGGGTATCCTAGTTGCAGTGTGGGAGATCTCATCAATGTGAATGCCGTACTCCGTAATGCAGGAGCGTACAGGGGTACCATGAATATCCCGAACCAATCGAATCAATCGTCCCCTACAGCTTTGGGCTATCTTAGCGGTCGGCGTCCCCCGCTCAACGCTGCGGCGGCTCCCGTACGTCACCCGGATTTGGAGGTAGGGCAGGTACAACAAGGTCTAGATTACCTCCTCCTACTTACCTAGGTCAGGCAAGTGCAGGTCACACCGTCTCTCACCTCCCCTCATCTTATCAAAGACAAACAACAAACAGCAAACAACTTCTCCTCCTATTCTTTCATCTTACAAATTCATCATCCTACAAAATACTTTTATCTTTTTAACTCCTTCAACATCAACTGAAACCTCGTACCAACTGCAACAATGACAACCCGTTACCGTGTCGAGTGTAAGTTAAGCCGTCAATAACCCCACCTCAAGCCTCCCTTCTTGTCATCTAAACACTCATGGTTACACAAGCTCACGATAGTAAACAGATGCTCTCAAGACACACCGAAGAGACCAATTCATTGGTATGTTGGACTCTACTTGTCCCGTATACCACGAACAGCATCATACACTACACAGTTCTTCTAATTCAACATTTTCCCATTCCATCTCCGCATCACATGTCCCACCATCCACGCCTCAGTCAGACTCAGCACAGCTAACTCGAATTGCAGAATGGGTCAAGGGTCTTCTAGCTGTCCCTTTTGTTCTCTACTCCCAGCCCACTGGCGTTTTTGGAGATGGGCCTAGTGTTACTCAGATGGCCGAAGAGGCTCACCGTCGTTACGCTGAGATTATGCGTGACGTTGAACTCATGATTGATGATCACAGTAAGCCTTCGTGCTCACCTTCGTAGCAAACATATCTGATTTTCAAAAGTTAGCCGTCAGCAAGATGATACCATGCTCCCGTCCAAGTTGCGGATGCTGATTCCTACTGCGGGCCCTTTCTTCACCCGCCTGCCCCTGGAGGCAGCTTTCAAGTATCAAGACAGAAAACGGTACATCTCATCTCGGAGATTTGTTGCACCATCCTTCAACGATGTCAGGCAGATCCTCAACTCAGCCCAGTCCATGGCTGTTACGAATGGGTCACTGCAATTGGCCACGTTTGATGGTGATGTGACTTTGTATGACGATGGGTTCAATCTTGAGCCATCGAGTCCTGTGATCCCCCGTCTTCTCGGTAAGCTGGTGCACAAAAAGTCGGAGCTGCAAACTAATATCTATCAGACCTCTTACGGAAGAACATCAAGATTGGTATTGTCACGGCTGCTGGTTACACTTCTGCTGACCGCTACTATGAGCGCCTTCATGGACTGCTTGACGCAATTACGGAGTCAACGGATCTGGATCCTATTCAGAAGCAAAACATCGTCATCATGGGAGGTGAAGCAAACTACCTGTTTGAGTACTCACCTTCTTCGCCCTACAAGCTCGCTCCTGTCCCGCGCACTCAGTGGCTGACACCCGAGATGGCCTCATGGTCGGATGCCGACATTACAAGATTGCTGGATGTTGCCGAAGGCGCCCTTCGTGATTGCGTCAACAATCTGAACCTGCCTGCCATGATCATGCGCAAGGACCGTGCTGTTGGTATCATCCCCAAGACGCCGGGTACCCGCATCGCCCGTGAGAGCCTGGAGGAGACTGTTCTCGTTGTTCAGCGCATCCTGGAGCTCAGTAGTCTCGGATCGAGCGAGGAGCGCCCGACCAAGCACCGGCCCAACTCTCCTCCAATCCCCCCTTCAGTGGCGAGCCAATCACGCCGCGTGCCATTCTGTGCTTTCAACGGAGGCAATGATGTGTTTGTAGATATTGGTGACAAGAGCTGGGGTGTGACCGTTTGCCAGCAGTGGTTTGGTAGCAAGGAGAATGGTGGCGCCATTCGCGGAGAGAACACACTACACGTAGGCGACCAATTCTTGAGTGCTGGGTCCAATGACTTCAAGGCGAGAAGTGTCGGAACAACGGCCTGGATCGCAAGCCCAGCCGAGACCGTGGAGCTGCTCGACGAGTTGGCTGATCTTATGCAAAAGAAATTGTCTTGATTGCAAGGAGATTTCGGCTTTTTGCATGAGAGATCTACCTTGGGTATATCCTGACGCTCAATTATGTCAGGAGTAGATTGACTGTTTCTGGAGGAGAGTCTCGGTTATACGTGGACCTTCGCCTTTATTCGTGGCCTCGGCAACATGTCCATCGACGTCCTGGCAACACGGGAGATTGATGCTCGTCGACTTATGTTCGGACGAATGGCAGGAATTGCTGACGGATCAATTACTTGCTTGACCTAACCCATCTCAGATATAATATTATGCTGGCTCTAATCAGTCACATATCTTTGTTAAGCTTTGAGCCGGGGATAATGATGGGAGCAAGATCAGTCAAATGCGTTTAATTCTGGGAAAGATCTATGTTGGAGTTTGACATCTACCAAGACTTCTGAATACAAATACCCACTGAATTTCACTCTATCCTGAAAGTCTTGCACCATTGTTACTTAAATACTATCTTTTCGATGTTTTAGCAGGTGTGCAAGAATACGATTTCTGATAAACCATGCATATCATTGGAAACCTGATCATACTGACTATCTACATCAGCACTCGATATAAGATATTACAATTTGATTATTTTATTGATGAAGACAGGTTCAGAGTCTTGAAAATCTCGGCAACTGGGATCACTTTACAGAACAACAAAACTCAATCTCAACCGACCAGCATACCTGAGAAAGTCATATTTTGTAGTACGGCATTCATAAAGCTTAATGTGAACTCAGTTTTTCAAGCAACATCCGGTATGGTGTAGTGGCTAACATTTCGCGCTCTCAACATTCAGCTGAGGGACCAGTTCCGCGGAGCCCAGGGTTCGATTCCCTGTACCGGAGTTTCTCTTTTGCATTTTTGACCTCTTGATCTTCCTTCCAATTCATATCTATCTATCTATCCATCGTCCTGACAACATATAGAGCAAGCAAGTATTTATTTACCTCAGGCATATATTTCCAAGACTGAAATCTTTTACTATATAAGTAAGAGTAGAACTGTCTGAGGTGATGATGTCTGCTTAAAAATGGCCAGATAGTAACCGTCACGACAATGCCAACTAACAACAACAACAGCCATATATGCAAACATGTCACTCAGATACCATTCATCAAGGCGTGGGTGAATAGTCTGTCTATACTCAGTTTATTTGTTGCAAACGTCTTCTGGAACTAACAATGTCAAGATACTTCAGATTTCACAAGAGCCATAACGCAGGAGGGACTTGGTCCTCATGTGACAACAGAGCTTCTTCCTCCGCCCGCGAGTATAGCTTCACGGCAGCTAATGAAAACATCAAAGCAGTCAGGGCACTATGTATCTTATCATAATGTAATTGAACACTCATAACTCGAGCAAGATGCCTATCTATTGCAGCTTCAATACAATCAAGCAAGAGCCTATTTACAAACTCGCACGGGCATAATCATACATGAGTTTGTTTCCTCATTGGTAAGTGTATCCCTGCCACAGTGATGCGATCGATTGGAGATTTCCAAATGGGGTTTTATATACGGACGAAGGTCCGGTTATAACCCGTCTTGGCCACGTCAACCGCATATTAGCCAAGATTGTGACACTGGAGAAGATACGGCAAGCAAGCAGCGAGCATATCGTGTCACAGTCGGCTATTTGAGCCAACAAGAGACAATGACTAGGGAAGTGCAGTATCAAGTCTGGAAGAATTACGTGTAAGATGATAGCATATATGGACTACCCAGTAATCTCGGCGAATTCTTGTGAATGGGGGCGTAAGCTTACACGTATCGCGCATGTATACATTGGCCTTGGCATGTTGAAGTAGGTAGGTAGGTATAGGCTATATAACAAACATGACTTCCCCTTGTATCTCATTCTGTCTTAATTCTTACGTTGGATAAATGGAGCTACGTGATATCGTCAAATGGTCTATCCAATTCAATTGCCGCAGTTCAGTTCAGTTCAGTTCATTCCGTTCAGTCCGTTCAGCTCAGCTCAGCTGAGGTTGGGTTGGTTGGTTGGCTTATTTATACCGAGTTAGCTCCCTTCAGCCTCAAGCCATTCGTGTTTCTTCCATGGACTACACTGGAGGACTCAGCCCTGAAGAGATTCGCCGAATTGACCGAATAATGGATTTGGAATGGATGGAATTCGCTGAAGGTTGGGAGTGGCATGCACTGAATTATGTGAACCCTCTTCCTCCCATGATACCTTATCCGTCTTACTGTGTCAGTCGTCGATGTGGATGGTGTCGCTTTACGATCAAGCCCGGCGACCTCATCACAGCCAGTCAGTTCCATAGTCCTTCAACATCAAGAATACTACTAACTCTATGAGAGGAGCATCTGGTGGTACTGAAACCGTTGCTTTTGAATCGTGCGATTACTTCAACGATGAAAAGTTGCACGCAACTTTCAGGCGCTGCACAAGCGATCACGAGTCATGTGCGACAATCGGATATCACGTTGAATGCTCCGAGATAGCTTCATCATTCGGGCTTGATAAGAGAGCCTTTGTGCAAGTTGCTCGATATTCTTACGAGCCCACAGTTCAAGAAGATGAGCGGCGACGGGAGTGGGTTTTGAACCACTTGCACCGGATCATGAGTGAAAAGTTCACAAATCTACCACCAGAGATACTGTTGATGGTGAGCAAACATCTGGTTCTTCACTATGCGATAGCTTCACTATCTCATGTCTCTCGGTCGAGGCAACGCGCGATCGAGCCATTGAAGGATATATGGGCTACTCATTTCAACCTGGACGGAATTGAGTATATAGCTTCCTTGTCGAATACTCCAAAGCCTGGAGGCCGCTTACTCTGGAGAGAGTTTAAGAGTCAGGAAGAGAACTTTCTTTTCATTTCAGAAGATCATCTCGGTATTCGACAGATCATTAATGATCCTGGAGCTGTTACATCGGAGCAAGGTCACTCAGGCTGGTGGCGAACACTCCCTGTCACCAGCAAATTCCTCTCATTCTCTGACGATGTAGGTTCTGTGCCTATGATCATGTGCTACAGTTCTAATTCCAAGGCAGGGTCTCAAATTGCGCAGTTTCGCTGCCGCTCCGTTGAATCCCACCATTTGTTGGCCGTATCCCATGGCCCCGGATGCGTTGAAGAACATGGCTTACCACGTCACAAAAGACTCATCTTCAAGTCTTGGCATGACTATCGAAGCTCGCATGGTTGCTTTGGAGTTCAACGAGCCTGAGATCACGGGATATTCTGCTTGTTGGTACAAGGGCCGGCTGGTAGATCTTCATACGCACAAGGCTGAAGAGTCCTTGGCCTTTTATTGTGAGCTGGACGGATTGGCGAAGCAACAGTTGGCCAAGGAAAAGTCAGATGATTCGACCGCAATTTCATCCCCTCATTGGACTTACCATCCGCTGAATCCCGGAGAACACGTCGAGCAAGTCTGGTTGCGCACAAAGAAGGAAGCAGACGAGAAGGACACAAGTGAAGATGAAAGAAGACCAAAGACATCAAATACTGCCACTGAGACTGCTATTTCGGTATGAATCTACATACCGTACCCCCTTGAAGCTTGAAGCTGACTCATATTAGCTGGTCACTAATCAGTCCCGAACCCTTACCATGGGAGGAAACAGCTCAATACACAGCGAGTGGAAATGCGTATCCAAAGACTCAACGGAAATCCCAATGCTAGTGTACTTCAGCCCTCGTCTTGGGGGCATTTCTTTGTTCGCATCACCGACTGTGAAAGGAAGTGATAAAGAGACCTCACCAGCAGGACTGAGACCCGAACCTGAAACAGATCTTGTTGAGGTCCCAGAAGTCTCACTCGATGCTGTGGGAGAGGTTCAGATCTGCAGAGAACAATTTGATAAAGGGATTAGTTCAATATCCGGCCTATTGTTTCGATATAAAGATGGAAGCCAGGCATGTGTGGGCAAGTTTCGCTTCGATCATGCGAGAGAAGTTGTGTCTGTTGCCGATTCGAACAGCTTCTATCTCGGTACCAGACACTTGGATCAAGATAACCGAGTCTTGGGGGAGCTCTGTTTATCGAAGCCAGAGTATGACAATGAATCTCTGGAGTGGAAGAGTTCTCTATGGAAGGGAAGTTTTCCACGGGATATATTGCTATTAATGGAGAGTTAATCGAGCTTGCTGAATATTCAATGGCTGGCTGCTTTATTAGAAAATAAAGAATTTATTGAATCAATTAAAACCTCCCTGGGCTCTTGATCAGTAACGCGAGATGATAACAAGGAGGGAGAGAAGTTCGGGGGACCCAAGCAGAATTCCATATTTTGACCACTCAAAATGACAGGCTTATGTAGGACTGGCCTAATATCTCTGTATGGTTATATTATTATCATTATCGGCGGATCATTGATATCAGGATTGGATAGAACTAAAATCACATGTTGGAACTCGAGATGTGCGTGTTACAATTACGTCAATTGCTCGTAAACAGTGTCCTAAGATTAGCCACAGCATAATGACAACGAGACAGCAATAAATTTCCTTAATATCAACTTGAACATCATATATTGATGATCCTCTCTCTATTGAAATTGGTGTCTGCATTTTCTCAACTAGAAACAAAAGTGTCGATGCCAACATGGGACAGTCCAACAAACTCGACAATGACTACGCCCAAAGCACATACGCCAAAGTGTGCTCAGATCATGATGAAAAACAATCGAAACCTGTCGTGGCCTCAGAAGACGAAGAAAAAAAGCTCAGCTCTCTACAGAAACACGTTCAATTCTGGGACCGCGACAATGACGGCATCATCAACCCATGGGACGTCTACAATGGCTTCCGCGAACTCGGGTTTGGCCTTTTCTTCTCAATAGGCTCTCTTCTCATCCCCATCTTCTTTTCGTATCCAACACGGCTCGGTCATAGTTGGCTGCCTGACCCCTTATTCCGTATCTACGTCAATGACATCCACAAGGCCAAGCATGGCTCTGATACAGACATCTTCGACTTTGATGGGAACTTCAGCCCTGAGAGATTCGAGCAAAAGTTCCAACGGTTCGACACCTCAGGCGATGGGGCCTTGACTGCTGATGATCTATGGAGATTATGGGCCAAGGATCGCTGTGCAGCAGATCCAGCTGGTTGGACTTTTGCTTTCATGGAGTGGTGGACAACATATGTGCTTCTCCAGGAAGATGGGATCGTAAGAAAAGACGACCTGAGAGCCTGTTATGACGGAAGCTTGTTTTGGAGGATTAAAGACGAAAGAGACAGAAGCAGTGAGTGCATGTACAGAAGGAGCTTTGGCATGAGAAACTTCTTTGCTTCGATCTAGCAGCCCTTGAAAAGCATAGCCTCGATTTATTCCACAGGTCATCTTTTTATTAGTTGAAGGCGTCAAGGGCACAACTTATCCCTGAGATGTGACTTTGCTGAAAAGTGATGAGGCCGAGTGTTGAGTGCCGAAGTCGACATGAATAGTGTGTGTTGATATAGACCGGCTCATTGAGTCTCGATGTCGTAGACAGATAGGCATCAATGCTGAGAGAGACTGGCGAGGATATCTGCGGTGGCGATGAGCTTGTTCCGGAAGAGGGGGCTCTGCCAAAGTTATACAAAACGCGGAGTCAAGACTGATGCCAAGAGAACACAAGCATCTCACAAGTCTTACCTCTTGATACGACACTAAACACAACAGCGTATGCTTGGAGGACAGAACGGATAATGACTGGCTACTCCTCACATACCCGCATATCACTAACGCTTCTGTGCTGCAGCAGAACAAGACGTAGAGCGTCATTGGCAATCAAAAAGCAAGGAAAGTCGTAAGCTGTGCTCAGCTCCCAGTGTGTGCTGTTGCAACTCAACTGTAACGGTTGATCTGGAGTAACGACGGTCTTTATGAAACGGCTGATTCGAAAGTAATATCAGGATTATAACCTTCCCCCTTATTATTACTTCACTGAAAGCACTTGTTCTCTAAAACTTGCCGAGAACATGGAGGTGATATCACGAGTTTTTGGGGGCCAATCACAAAGCAAGTCAGAAGAGTCTTCAATTCTCATACACTAACCGATCCCAAGGGCAAAATACTATAGCAAGTCATCCTTGCTCGACGACCTGTCAATCATTTGTGATTTGGACCCCCAAAACGATGACTATCATGTATCAAGTACACCACGATCGTCACCAGAGATCCCACCAGCTCGCCCATCATTTAGTTTGTACGGAATCGGGTCTCAGTTTTGCTGAGTGTTGTTAGGTATCAGGAAGAAACAGGAGGTTTTGACCGAGTTCATTGTCTCTAATCATGCATGCCTACATGCCTATCCGCTGGCTCTTAACTGGCAAATTATACACCTCTTTTTTTCTTTTTACAAATGGCCTTGGCATAGATCCTCAGAATGCCCCCCAAGCATCAGAAGCTCGCTTCTTAGTAGAACTTTCTCTCCGTGACGACATCACTTCCTTCACTGTCTTCTCTCCCTCACCTTCCAACGCCTCAGCCTGATGTTTGACCCTTCTAGCAGCACGTGCCTCTGGTGTCAGCGGGAGAATGAGTCTCCTCTCAAGTGGGTTACCAAAAATCAAGCCAAAATGGTGTAAGCCCGGATGTACATCCTTCTCCCACCAGGCATACAATTGGCGGAGAGTAGGAGATACCTCGAACTGATATGCCCCAAGCCATGCCGCGAGCGCTGCCCTGGCAAGTCCAAGTGTATACCTCTGCTCAACGTTTTCCTTGTGGGTAAGCTGCTTAAGCATCGCTGAAGACACTGGAATCAACGGGACTACCAATCCATGGCGCTTGATCGGCTTGTTTTTTGCGGCTTTGGGCCCCATCAGGCCAAATGGTTTGTCAGCGAAGCCTATGTATAACCTGCGTTGGTAGATTTGGGCGAACAATCCAAACGTGTTATACGGATCAGCCATTGGTATGGTCCCGTATTCCTTCTCGGACGGCGGGTTGTCGCCGGCCAAGATGTGCCAGACTCGTAGTGGTATTAGTTTCATGATGGCTGATGCCCATTCCGAGGCAGATTTCAGCTTGAGAATTTCCTCCCACTGGTCCGTTTTTGGCAAGGTCATGAGTGTTTCGACAATGTGTTCCATACGCTTTTGCACTTCCTCGTGCTTCGCCTCGAAAATTGCGTCTTGCTCTGGGGTAGCATCCATTGTATGTTGCCATGGAGTTTGGTGCCAACTTCGGTTCAATAGCTTGATTCCCTTCTGTTCCTCCATTTGCTTGAGCTGGTCCATGACACTTTCAAAACGTCGGTCCATCCGCTTCGCAATGTAGAGGACACTGAAATATGGCCGTCTGATGAATCCTTCGAGGTGAGCCAAGTCCTCCTCGGTCCATGGCCTTGCTTTAACCTTGGGTTCGTCTCTTGGGTCTGAGGATAAGATAATGGGATCTGGGGTCGAGGCATCACCATCACCATCACCATCACCGACGTCTTGGTCCCTAGTAACATCGTCACTGCTTTTGATCGAGTCGTCTACAATTGGTGTCACTTCGTTGCTGGTATCGACAGAGCCGTGGGCTTCTATGCCCTCCTCGGCAGCAATGTCGCTGTTGATCGGTGTTGATTCGTCTGGCTTTGCATCGTCACCGGTGTGAAGATATCGTGGTTGTTGGAGAGAGAGGAGGAGGCGAAACGGGCTAGGTTGTCGTTTGGAAACAGCGAGTTTGTTTTGATGTTGGCGCAAAAGGCTCAAGGAAAGTCTGCGGCTCGCGTTTGACAATTGACACAAGGAAAAGGTTGCCATCTTCGTGGGAGGCGAGCAAGACCGACCTCATCGCGTTCGAGTTTGAAGGTGAGGCTTGGAAATGATGCATAGAGCAGAACTTCAGCTTCGTAGCACGTGACATTGTTTTCAGCATTTTACAGCTACCAATTTTGAATATGCCTGGAAGCCATTTTCGAAGAAGGAGGGTCTTATTTTACTCGCTCAAAACAAAAACTATTTACATATGCAGCTCTAGTGGTTGTTTCGTTGTGCAGTTATGCTACGACTGACTCATTAACTCAAAAATGTCGATGGTGGTCATGAGGAACCAACTGCGACAGCTTGGGCACAGTTGAGGATCATACATCATACACTCCAATAGACATCTAAAACAGAATAAAATAAGGTCGGTATATATAAATATATTCTCCTGGAAGCGGTAGGTACGTAATGTCGTAGAGTCTAGAACTTGACCATTATTATCATACAGCATCTGCAGCATCCATCTCAAGCGAGAACTTAGAGAGAGACACATCCATCCGCGCTGTCCTCAAGGAAGATACCACCGTAAATAAGTCCCTCGTTTAAGTTGGCCTCCTGGAATCCAGAGTTGGCAACATCATCGGTGCCAGTAGGCTTCTTGAGGATACCAATCTGGAACTGTCCCTGGCCGGTCAAGTTGCGGGCGATGGGCTGAGTGGCGGCCTTGAGAGGCTTGCATCCCTTGGAGTAGTAGGCTTGGATGGTGCTGCGATTGTGAGTTACAGTCTTTGTGCTATGCTGTGGGTATAGACTTACTTCTTCTCGTAGTTGAGAGTGATGGCAAAGTTCTGCCACACCTTCTTGAGCATAGGAGTCTCCCAGAGAAGCTTGAAGTCCTGGTCGAGAAGCTTCCAGGTAGCAGCGGTACCGTTCTGCCCGATGAGTTGACCAGCCTGGAACTGGAACTGGTTGCCGGAGAAATCGGCCTTCTCATGCCAAACGTTCTACCATTGTTAGCATCAACGTGGTCAATGACGATTGCGGGTATACTCACCAGGTACTCATGGCTCAGGTTGAGAGGGCGCTTGTCATCTTGCTGGATGCTAAAGTGCAGAGTCTTGACACCCTTGGATCCAGGGCTGCCCTCGTTGCTATCCTTGTTGAACTGCAGACCAGCACGTCTGAAGCCAAGCTGCTTCATGAAGATACTCTTGTCGCTGATAGTGACCTCGAGAGGGATGGTACCAGCCTCGGTATCAAAGCGCGACTTAGTCTTGGTCTTGGGGAGCTTAAGAATCTCGGACCAGGAGATGTTGTTTCCCTTGACGAAGCCCGGGTTGTAAGGGTTCCAGCCGCCGCCATTCGCCGTGTCAAAGTCGGTCAGAGAGGCGTTGGCAGGGACTCGGCCATCGAAGACGACGGGGCAAGTCTCGCTTGCTCTGGGGAGAACCTGAGAGCGTTGGCCGAAGGGAGTTGCAGAGACCACGGAGGCCAGAAGAGTGATGACGGCAGCGGTACGCATGATGGACGAGTAACAATATATACGATTGGTAAAGGAATGAATGAAATACACAGAAATGAAGGGATACTAGCCAGTAGTAACTTGAAGACAAAATGCTACAGAACCAACCATGTTGTTACGATACAACAGCGTCTTAAATATACATCCTGAACAGAACCCTTTTCAGTCTTTCAGATCGGGTAATTCGGTAGGTGCTCCGTTTCAGGCCATGTTGGTAATCTTGTATACGCGGCAGTTGAACAAGACATCCCACTTTGGGAATGAGAATCGGATATTCCGCCCGTAAACATATATCAGCCATTGGAGGAATTATTAATATGGACAGTCGACGATGTATCTGAAAGACTGAAACGTTTTCCAGGAGCCAGAGAAACTTTAACTGGGCGCAACAACTACCTTAAAAAATTAAGGTTTTATTAAGGAACCGGAGCCGGGCTGTAGCGGAATTCGGATATTTCGACCATAGTTTCAGGTACAGAACACGGGGCAGATGGTGGATATATCTTGAGACGAGATAAAAACTTATTTACTCAGAAGTTCTACAATGAAAAGTTCCTAGAATGTCTTTGGAAGCGGACCCACTGTCGGGCCGTGCTCCATATTAATGCCGTTCAATATCGGCACTTGAAGAAAGTACTGGACATACACAATTAAGGTACTATATGTACTCATGAACAAGGAAAGTTGATATTAAAAGTATATCAGGTATCATTCCATTTTAAGCTTACACAGAAGGTGAGCACTATCATTTACGCATTCCTACGATTGAGGTATTCCTTCTTCCCCGCCATCAAGCTCAGACTTTCCAAAGTAACCGTCCACCAAATCTACATTAAGCAGCCTACCTATGAACCTTGACTCCTTCACAAAACTCTGATCTATTCTCACTCCCTCCATTCATCCCTCAGCCAGCCTCTTGTGTCCCAGAATTCTCGTGTTACATCTGGGGAAGAAAGACACTTGCAATTCTCCAATATCCCAACAATCACAACTTGTCCGTGGGTAACACAAACAAACAAAAAAAAAAAAAAAAAGAAAGATGGAAAAACACCTCCACCCCCACGAAATCTCCAATGCGGGCACGAATCAACTCTCCTACCCCTACTTCTCGGCACTGATATCCGAGGAGGCTTCTTTCGGTGTGCCAGTTCTCTCTCGTGCAGCGAGGGCGGTAGTCGCGCTTCATCAGCCTCAGTTCTTGTCATGTTTCGCTCGGCACGTTATTTCCGCGATGCTGCATTAGTTGTGGCCCGGAGTAAGTGTTAAGCATGACCGGTCACGCGGGCCATGCATGTAGCAATGTGATCTGAAGCCAAACACTCACTTACTGGTCGTGAGACTCTCCCTGTTCCGTCAGATCCTCTTGACCACGGGGGAGGCTGTCACCATGTCTCAACTTTGTCCAGAAGCTTTGCGTTGATGACGACTTCAGCCTTAGCCAGGTACCCGGAACAAACGCCCAACACCAGTGAAACTCAGTGGAAACCCACGACGACCGGTGAGGGATATCGTGAGGGTGTATCAGCGTCACTCACATTCACATTCCGATTCACATGCACATGTCGTAAATGCGCCACAAATTCTATCCAGTGCTCAGCGTCATCGCAAAGCCTCACTTTTGTGTACAAGTCCAATGAGATCCTGTGACATTTCCACTTTCACTACTACTATTGATCAGCGGTGAGACCGCTCCAGCATCAATATCCAAGCCAATATATCGCTCATTCCGACTTCGCTTTCGTTATGGCTAATACAGTATAAACATCGCTGTGGTGAGACATGCCTGCCTGCGTGCATATCGCCTGGGATGCTTTTCATCGCTTCTGGATATGTAACACCGAAAACTTCCCAGCCTGCAGCATCGGCGCATCCGTACACGCCACAGAGGAGTGTGTACTGTACTCATCTGTCCCAGATTGCTGGGTAAATAGATAATCAGAGAAATAAACATCAGTCTTGCAGTAACGACATGTGATATAACGTGCTACCATGACAACAAGTGGAATGCTTCCATCATCCTTCTAGTAAAACAGATCTCGCTTCAATCCTTGTAAATCTAGATAATGCTCTTACTCAATCGTCAGGCGATTGATAACCGCTATCTCATAAAGGTCAAAGCACCTGATAAAGACGTCAAGTATCGCGGCCACATCACCAAATGGCCCCGAAGACGGCCCTTCTTTTACGGATACTCAGAACGAACCGAGGCTGGAATAAAAAATGATTGAATGAACAAAGAATGCAAGTCTATTGTGCTAGTTCGCAGAAAAGACTGGTAGCAATGGCATCAGAGCGCCAGAGCAGCAAGCCCATGTATACATACGTGCGTATATATGTGTAAGTTATGCTTGTAAGAATAAACAATCTTCAAGGGGGTCGCGCGCATCTTTGAATCCAAGAACTCATAAAAAAGAATAAAACAGGTGAATTGATAAACCCTCATGCTCATCCTACTACCTGACTTTTCTTTCCATCTGCAGACCAATGGCATGTTAAATATCCATTATCCACCAGATTCCAAAAGAGCAAGAGACTGTTTCTTCAAGGGGGTATTAAGTCTACTTTGCTTGTAAGACATCCCCCATCCTCGTCGGCTGTAGTGCGTCGTCGTCCGACGAAGACAGGGAAAAGGGTGTATACTATGTACAGGTTGGAGTATAAAAGAAAACAAACGACAGAAATTCACCAACTCCAAACCATGCAGGCCTGGACCATCATCCATGGCCGGCTTGACCCCAACGCCAATATAGGTGAATGCAAAGGTTATAGGCGCACAAATCCAATGTTGCTCTTATTATCAAAGAAATAGTTGTTTAGTGTTTGTAGGACATTTCAAATCTCATTCCATCAGTCATTAAGTCGTCTAGTAGCCCGGCTGGCCTGGCATCTTGCCCAGCGAGTGGGAGCCAGTGCCCTTCGGGGGTAGATGGTTGTGGCAAAAGATCTTTTTGTTGCCGTTGGCTGTGTTGTCCTTCTTGGTCGCATCAATGAGAAGAGCGGGGTCATCGTAGGATTCCAGCTGGCAGCACTCGACATTCTTCAGCCAGCGGTTGTGGATGACGTCCTCAATGCTGATACGCTTTTGCGGATCAGGGTTCAACATCTGTAGCACAAGACGGCGGAGAGCAGGTGGGGACATGCCCACGTCGAGGGCGTAGCATTTGGGGTAATCCGTATCAGAGATAGTGGCGTCGGCCTCTGGGTGCTTTCCGTACCATGTTTCCCAGCCCTTGACGAGCTTATCATAATGGAGCTCTCCTGGGACAGCGCGGGACCAGATGGCGCCGCCAAAGGTGAGATAAATCATGACGATCGCAGAACTCCACACATCGAGTGATCGGGGGTCGTAGTTTTCCTTCTTGGCAAGGACCTCAGGAGCGATGTAGGGCTCACTTCCACAGATGCCAGGTGAGCAAAGGCGGATCTCGCCGCTCATATTACGGCCGCATTGTCCACCAGCTTCACGAAGACCCGGGTGAGTACCACAAAAAACTTCCGATACACCAAAATCGGTAATCTTGAGCTTACTGTCCTTGGTGATCAGAAGGTTCTCAAGCTTGATATCACGATGGGCAATGCCATTGGCATGCAAGTAATGAACACCTTGAATAAGCTGCTTGAAGAGACACATGCGGTCCTTCTTCCGGTCATCACCCTTGAGATGACCCTTGGAGACTAAGCTGAAAAGATCACCTTCCGAGCAATATTCCATGACATGGTTCCATCGCCCGTGATCGGTACATAGGCGGAAAGTCTCGACAATATTGGGATGATGTAAGCTCTTCGCAATGCTGAACTCTGACTTGATCTTGTTCTCGTAGTCCTGCTGGCTTTCCCGGTGCGATTTGCCACGGAACTCCTTGACGGCATAAAGCTCTTCTGTGTAACCTTTTCGCATCATGAGGGTAACCTTAGAAGCCGCTCCCTTGCCAAGATGCTTGCCATGACGGCCGAGGAATTTGCGCTGGTATTCGAATTCGTTCTGTAGCTCAGCTACGTCCACGGCGAAGTCATCAGGAAGGCTCAAACTCATGCGTCGAGCCTTGGCACCAGTGCCGGAGTCAGGAGGAAGAGGCCAGACACTTCGTTCGGGTGGATACATAGTCTCGTCGCCTTCCGCAGGAGGTGGAAGAGGGGTGCTGGGTCGGCTACCGTCATAGCTGCTAGCTCTGCGTTTGTACTCAGGGCGCTTGTGTCCGGTCCCTCGGCTGGAGTTATGAGCGCCAACGAAGTTAATAGCTCGGCCACGTAGAGTCAGACCAGTCGATGCGCGGTTCTTCTTGAAGTCTCCTTGACTGGGAAGAGACTTGTCAGAGGCACGTTCACGGTGTGGGGGAGCCATTTCTAATCCATTGTCGCTAGGCGAAGGGGGTGAGTTGGAACGAGTAGTCGCAGACGAGCGGTTCATGGAGAAACGACGGCGAGCTGCAGCACGTGGTTGGCCATTTGTTTGAGGTTCCGTTGGTGCGGACACAACGGAGGGTGTTGCAGATTCCGCAGGTATATAATCGTTCTTAACGTGGGAATTTGATCGGCGGAAGAAGCTCGACATGGTGCGCTTGAAACTTGAGGTGGAGATGGAACCTCGGGTTGACTGACGGGTGAGAGAACTGCCCGGCTCTGGTTCTGTTGCTCTTGGAGTACTTGGTTCGTAGGTAGTAGGAGGGCGGCTGTTATTTACGGATTGTGATATATATGATCCTTTGTTGGGGTTGGCCGAGTTGGGGATCGAGATAGGTACAACTCCTGAAGATGTGGCTGAAGCCGTCCGGTAAGACTGCAGATTTTGTAGGTCCTGCAGGTCCTGGCTCTGGAGGGTAAAGTCCTGGGACTGGCGACCACTAACAGGTGTAACGGGCTCAACGGCGGATTCGCTTCCAGATTCACCACCTTCTTCTAGGACAATTGATTCAGTAAGGTCGGTACTATATTCGCGAGGCGACGATAGGGACTGGAACTGGTTTGGGCGAAAGGTAGAGGATGAGGTACTTTTATCTGTGGCGGGAGCAAGCAAAAAGACGTCAGCAGGCAGGGATGACTTGATGTTGATGTTGGAGAAGTTGCAGTTGCAGGGTTCGGGTTGACATGGGACAAGGCTAGGGGAACTAGGGATTAAACTGGGGTGTGCATGAGGCAGAAATAGAATGGAACGTGAGTTGTGAGTAAGAGGGAGCGAGAACGAGTGATCATGCAGCAAAACTGGACCGAGACCCCCAAAGCGTGCCAAGGCTCAGCAAATGTCATGAATTTGTAAAGTCTAGGCTCAGCCCAACAAGGCACAGCGAAGGGGGAAGTGACGGTGACAAGTGACAGCGACAGTAACATTGACGGAATTATAATGGGGAAATGGTGATGGATGGAAATAACCAAACGGCGAATGTCCGAACAAACCCAACCTTCTGGTTGCGTCCATCCCATTGCCGCTGTTTACTTTGTTCTGTTTTATTTTGCCTTTGCCTTTGCCTTTGCTTTCTCAGCAAATGACAGAGTAAAAAAAAAAGTGCAAGTCCACTTACAAAAGCCGTCGCTCAAAGCCGATTTGATTCAGCCAAGTCTAGCTTCAGTTGCAGGTCCCACGTTTATCGCGTCGCTACTCAACTTGCAGCTTGGTCCGCGGCGCAGGGTCCACGGAGATGGAGAGACTTCTCGCTTCCGGTGGACGTGGGAATGACGAAATGAAGGTGAGAAGACAAAAGCGGAGAAACAACCAAGTCAAGTGAAGTGAAATGAAATGAGCTACTGCTCATCAAAAAGCAGACCAAGACATGAATGAACACGAGGGGGGAATAGAAACAGGAATAGGCTTGACTTGAAACGGGCGAATGGACGGGCAATGCTTGCCCAGATGGGTTTGGGTGAGGATGGAAAGAGGCAAATCAAAGAGAAGACGGGAAACATGGAGTTGATTACAGAGACAAACAACAGTAAGAGAATTGTATGTCCATACCTGTGACGAGGGTGGAGGGCCCCTGTGGTTGGTGCTGGTGGGGTGCTACCATGGCCCTTGGGGCCGAAAGTGCCGCCATAACGCCCATCTTTTTTGAAGTCGGGGGCTGAGAAATAGCGAGATTGAGCCTTGAGGGCGCTTCTGCTGTTTTATCTCGGACGGGGCTTGCAGTGAATGGCGACGGTGTCGAATAGAGGGGTACAGAGCTTCGGTGTAGAGGCGGCGCCTAAAGTACAGAGCAGGTGCTGTCGAATGGGGGAGGGCAGCTGGTCACTAACAGAAGCGAGGGACCAAGAGCTATAAGTCAGAGCCACACACCCAGCATCCAAGGATTGGGGTCAGTTGAGTGATGGGGACGGTTCAGCGACTAGAGTGCTGTGTTGTGCTTCTGTCGCTGGGCGAATGGCGTTTGTGGTTGGTTCGTCGGCAAAATGCGAGAAACACTCGACGGTACTACCGAATCGTTGCGGCGATATGGTAGGTATCCAAGATTTGCGATCTTGGCAGAAGACTTTGACCCAGAGAAGTAGCCACGAGGTAGCTGTAGAATACCGTGATCAAGCAAAAAGGTGTTGCGTTCAAGTGTATGGTGTCTTTTTTCTCAAAAGTTGACAACTGATAGATTGTAACGGTCGATTATGCCGGGGCCTTTGAGTTGATCAAGATCTCGTGCCCGCGTGTAAGCCTAGAATGCTTGTCGAATGTCGATGCGGTTCAAACGGAGTTCGGTGACCGTTTTTCGGTCCTCAATTGAACATTGACTGTTGTCTATTGTCTCCCAAGACGTTGTTGTCCGTTATATAATCTCCCACAATTGTTGAATGGGATACTAGAGAAACCACATGGGACGTCGACTTGG
The DNA here is from genome assembly GCF_019915245.1 of Fusarium musae. NCBI lineage: Eukaryota > Fungi > Ascomycota > Sordariomycetes > Hypocreales > Nectriaceae > Fusarium > Fusarium musae. The sequence continues at coordinate 3,186,164 of NC_058392.1, read as the reverse complement.
TCGTAGGAGGATATGAAGACGAGGAGGGGGCGGCATCAAAAGTAGTAGCCGGGTGATTATAACAGTGAGAGTGAAGCAAAAGAGCAGCACGATCAGCCAGTTTTCGTTTTTCCCTTTCAAGGTTATATAAATAAGGGAAAGAAGATGTTTAAGTAAAAGCTAAAGGAGAGAGGAAAGCTGAAGTAAGGAGACGAGCAGGAGAGAGAGAAAAAAGCGCGCAGCTTGTCTTTTGTGTCCGTACAAGTTATGAAGCTGCTACACTATTACTTACTCAGTGCAGTCGATCAATTCGGTCCCTTCACCAGTCTAAGGTATTCCCAGCCCACCAGAGCCAAACCGAACTAAGGAACCCTCCACTCTTTCTTTGGCAAAGCTTCAAGGTGGATCACAGACCACAACTCGACGTGGGGAACATGGACAAGGGTCAGGATATGGATGTGGATGTGAATGGGCCAGGGGGAGGGGCGTGCGCATACTCTCATTCTCACACGCTCTCGCTTTCTCGTCCGAGTGCTGAAGCGATATGCACGTACAGTATCGAGTGTGTGTACGTACAGATACACAAGGCCAAAGCCAAAAACTTTGACTGATTCTGTATTGGATGCAATGATTGGCATGCAGGTAACTCTGCTTGGGTTGGGGTAGAGAAAAAATGGTTCATGTGTGTGTGTGTGAGTGGGGGGTAAGGTATTTTGGAGATCGGGATACGGAGAAAGAGGCCGAGGATTGATATCGCTGAGTGAGTTATCCAGATCACCAACTGCTTGCTTCATCAAGAGGACAGCGGGCAGCAATCAATAGTAAGTGTACTCTGGTTTATTAATTCCGTCCATGGAACCCTAGGATAGATAAACGAAACTTGACTGGTCCATTTTGCTCCGTCGGATTACCTAGTAAAATACGTACATACATATGAGCACAGTGCGTGATTTATCTACTAAAAATCCACATCTTATGCGACCCAGTGGGTGACTTGAATCGCCTTTTAACTTACCCAGAAAGATGCAGCCCAGTTACCAAGGGGTGCGACGAGAGTGCAGAATTCTTCAACGACGTAGGTGCAAGACCAGATAGCAAAGGCAATTCTTCTGATGAATAGCCCGAGATACCAACGAAGATTACGGGTATTTCCAGCGTGGAGATCACGGGCCGACCTGAAGATATGCCATAATTTCATCAATGGTAAAGTAGAGGCGCCAACACGGAAATTATGCGTGGGTGAGCCATGGAAGAAGCTTGGCTAACTGTCTTTCCCTTCACGATGACCGAAGTGCCCCAATTTTCCAGGTTCTGTCTCTGCATCTACATTGCATTACTGAGGTCCAGTGCTCTCAAGTCTGCCCTGGCCCTGGCTTGACATTGTATGCCAAAAAATAAACTCATCCGAGAGCCTCCGAGTTTATGCTGTTAACTTACGTCAGTATTTTTGTCACTGAGTGTTCTTTCTGGCTTCGTCTGCCCTGCCCTGAGCCCCTTGTTTACAGTACCTGATCCATTCGATAACAGCAGCTGCCTTTTGAGTTCTAGAGCTGCAGTGCCTCGGCCATACAGCAAGTAGCAACGGGAGACCTAATAATAGTTTGTTTTGATGTTTCTTTTGGCTTCTGAAGAAACACGGGTGCGTGAGGTGCTTGATGCAACTGCTCTCCTGAATCTTCAAGACAGCTGGAAGCTCCCGCTAATCAAATGACGATGCAGGCGCCATCAAATCAATGTTGTACTGTACATGCTGAGAAGCCTCGGCGAGCAATTCGGCCAGTTTTCTGTGTGCTCTCATTGGTCTGCTCACCTTGACCCGGCCTCTCTTTCCCCATCTGGGTCCCTTGGAGTGAGCGGTTCGCTGTCCTGCTCTGAAGTGAAAGTGCAAGTGTGACAGCCACTGACCAATTATCTGCATCGACTCCACTGCCAGTCAAATCTGGTGTAAGCACAATCGACTCGAGTGTCAAATCTTCAAACATCATGAATAAGTGCAAAAAAGCATCATGAACTTGCCTTTGCGTGATGGAGTGAGCTATTACAACCTCGTTGTTGCATCTCGCACATCGCCACAAACAGTTACCAAGTTTTCTGTCTCGAAATCGTGTTTGCTGAGATCTTGTCTTGTCATCTCAGTTTAACCCCATGCAATTCCAGAGCGAGCATCTGCCCGAGACCCTGTTACAGCCAAGACTTTTCAGAAAGCGATCGTGACGGTGCACAACGGGACTCATAATCTTCCAGCTCATCAAATAGCCCAGTTACATCATCGACGAGTCAATCAGGAACAGCGGTCAATTCCATGAGTGTCTCGTGCTCAATGCTCGCCCTTTGTGACGATCTTCCACGTATCATGGATCTCCACATGAAGCATTCGTGTTTCTGCCCTCAGCAAATCATTAGGGGTACCGTCTCCTGAACAAGGCGCAAGCAGTCAATAATCCCGCGCCTCTCCCCAGCCCTGTCTCGCCCGGCCTCGAAAGGGAACGAATCTGGCGTCAGCAACTGGCGGTGCAATGGCTGAATGCCATGTCAAGTTTCTCCTTCAACCCCTTGCGGCATGTCTGCCAGCTCGCGTGCCTTTGAGCCAATTTCAGCCATCATTCAAAGCCAATTTGGCTGACCGACCTGGACCACTGCATTGTCACCAAAAGAATACCCCACGCAAGCCGCGGGTTTATGTTCCAGGGGCTTGCACAAGAGGCAAGGTATCTTGGATAAAATTAGCCAATGATTTGAGGAAGTTATAATGGCCTAGTGAAGAGTCTAGCCCACGATTGCATTCAAGTTATGTTCTCCTAATAAAGATACTCAATCGAAGGATAATGGGATTCTATGGGGTACATCGTACCGATCACGGACAATACCTGCACCATTGGTACCCGCTCTGTCGCCTCGCCTGAGTCGACGAAGAGCATGAAACGGAGCCTGGGAAATTTAATTATAGGTCTCTCGGTCCTCTATAGCCGGCTGCACTGCTACCACTCAGGGCAAGGGCAACATTAAAATCCACCAGGATAAGCGCCTCAAGCCGTTGATTGGAGTTGCTCGGGAGAGACGGCAGTTCTCATCAAGAGCAGGAAGGCCAGCATTTTCCACGGAGCCGGAGTCGAGTGTCACTGATCAGCAACCCCCAACTTCGACTGCATTTGCATGCGAATCATGAGTCTTGCCATGGTGCCGGATCTTGGCTAGGATTGGTCATTTCGACATCCAAGAGCCGCAATCAGGCATATCCTTTCATCCGCGACACCGCGGTTGTCAAAATCAGCCCAGTTTCTGCCGTTGCGGCTCTGATATCAGACATTGGACGGCGCTTATCCGGTCAACATGCTTCCAATCATGCGAAAATCCCGATTCGCTATCCGGAGCTATCTCATATGAAGTTTTAGAACAACATATCTTCAGCGATCTTCTTTTTCGACCTCAGAAGCTGCGGCCAGTGCCATTGCTTCCGATTTGGTTTCAATCTGCCGACACTGATCGCCTTCACTTCGTCACTCCTGTCTGCAGTGTCCCCTGTTCAACTTCGCCAGAGACGCGCACGCAAGGTGCTGTGGTGTAGCCGGACGACGAATGTCCTTTGGCACAGATCTGCGTATGCGCGTCCTCCTCCGTCAAAGCTCTCGCTGCATTGCGATTGCGCCTCAAAGTGACGCACAAGTAAGACAAGTTGCGCGGCGGTTTGAGATTATTCAAAGTAAGCTTGAATTCTAACTCATACCTGCCACGCCTGATCGGCGTTGATAGACATACCAAGCGGCATTTACGTTCCTTGTGTGCAACGCAAATCGCATGGGATTTGATTAAGCGCAAATTGGATTTCGGGAAGCCCCCTGGCGTGAAGTGTCGGTCTGTGTTATGTGATCTCTCTAAAAGCAAGCCAGAAATAAGGAACCTCTCCAGGCATCAATCAAATAACAAAAACAGGAAATGATGGTCATCAAAATTTCTACCTATTCGCGAATCAAGGGGATACAGAGGTCGCACCGCAAATCTGGCTTCACGACAATGATGTCTGCATTGTCTGGCATTTTAAGTCCCTTGTCGCCAAGACCGTCAATGTGCCCCCTGTTCTGGCAGCCCTGAGTGGCTCGACACCAAGATCTTGACCAGCGCAGCGAATCAAGGGACCTTTCTAGGGCTGCCTAACTCGCCTTTAATCACAATTCATAGTTGGTGGAATCCTGTCCCGTCCTTCTCGATCTCAGGAAGCCTATGACTCTATCGTCATATTCACACGCGCCTGCAGCGGCTGTTTTTTCTAGGTTGAGTGATCTTGTGGTTTCATAAACCTGGAAGAGCCTACTAAGGTCGCGAGCTCCTCCAAAACCGGTCCGGTGCGGGATCTCCATTCCACGCCCACCCCAGGCCACACCATTCAAGCCATCTTTCTCGCCTCTGCATGACAGGGATGGCTGACACGGGTACGAGTGCGTCATATGCGCCCCGGAGAGACAAGGAAGTGGAGTTGATCCCTGGATCTCCCGTGGCACGGTCCCTTGTCTCTTGTGTCTCTAACACACTCTCGATCGCTCATTGGATATTTGATATCGTTAATCCTGTCTTGGCCGTAGGTTATCCGCGTGTAAGAAACAAAGTCTTGTACACGTTGAGTTAAACAACTCACGATCGACGGTCGTTTTCAATTCAAACTGAGTTTCTGTCGGCCCGTGCCCGATGGCAGTGCTGACATTTTGTGATGCCTTGACGGGCTCAAACTAAGGCCTTGGTATTCAGGTATTTACTGCTGATCAGGGGTCAAGGTTCAATTATGAGGCTGTCAAGTTCTTGAGCTTCACCACCTGCAAATAATCTCACATTGACTCAAACACGGCACTTAGAGTGCTTTAAAATCCGTGGTTCACTTTGGCAATTTGGGCCACCGCACCGGCAGTGCTTGGCGGGCGGACGCTGCTACATCGTCCATGGGTTAATTGTTTAATTCTACCTTAATTTCTGTCTTCACCGTAGCCTTGATGGTGATCTGCCGAACGTGCTTTGCAAATCGCTTTTACGTTTTGGCAAGGGTCAAACATCAATCCCAAAGAGTCGATTGCTCAAGGATGCCAAGCAAGGCATTTACAAGGGTCTTGACAGACTGGGTAAGAGGACTCTGATCAGATACTGATGCTTGACCGAGAGAAACTTCATCGAGTGGTACCTCACCACCGGGCCATCGAGTGACAAACACTGAAGATCATGCTGAAGCATGCTGTTACACATGGTTCTTATCTTCTGCGTCAGGTATGAATCTTGTCATCATGAGAATTGACACCGACACTTACCGACACGCGAGGGCACTCAAGCTGAACGCACGGTCGCCTCATATGAGCTGAGATCAGAGGATTTGGAAGTTGTTGTAAGTGCAAAAGACGTCAGTTGCGAGCACGTAATATCTACAAGCGACACCATGACATAGGAACTGAAAGTACAGCGTCAACCCTCGAGTGCTCTCTCTATGCTCAGTTGCTCCATACCCATGATATGAAGTGGCTCTCTCCAGTATTGACTCCGCTGCTATCATTATCACACATGCCGATATCCAAGAAACTTGCACTTACATCTGAGCTAACGAACAGTAGTCTGCATCACCAAGCCGGCTTTTGCCTCGTGAGTTTTATAGCCGGTCTCAAGGTCCTACGAATGAGACAGCGAATTCTTTACTGCAATGCAGGCTCATCGACCAAGATCCTTCGATCCTATCGGGGTACTCTCATGATGGTTGCGAGACTAAGTCGAGGACCTCCAGATTCATCCATGAACTTGTCATGCCATACAGGCAGAAGGGACGCCAAGAAGCTCCAGTTGAACAACGTCGATGGGAACGATAATTACCTGATCACGGCGCTGATGTCGGAGAGGTTGCTTTCTTGGCCCCGTTGGCCCGCAAATATATGCTATTGGATTGCGAAAATTGAAAGGTTTGCATCGTGCATCAAACAGTGGCGGATAAGACTTGCATGAGCCCATGGAATATCGCGTCGATTGGCTTGAACATCGCAACACCCTCAAGATAGCTAAGCCCAAATGGTCTGGTGAGGCACCTTCAAGATCTAAGCAAATGCCGGATCTTGCCACACCTTTTCGATCACTCTTTTTGGATTGAGACGTGAGACGTACTACACCTAGGACGGTAAAGACCAAGTCATCCTGTTGATGATACACAAAAGTCAAACGAAAGCTTAGGCGCGGCTCGCATCTGAAAGGTGAAGCCGAAGAACAGTTACTGATAACGTGTGGTCCGAAGTTAGATCCAGTTCAGATAACTGTGCCAGCTACGACCAGGAGGGAGTGTGCATCCGTGGCCAATGTCGGTCCGCCCGTGGTTAGCTTACACGACGCTATCGTCGTTCAATTTGACATTGGATCTGTCGACAACGGCGTCTCACTGCCGGCTGGCAACTGCAGGGCCCTAGACATCATCCCACGCTGATGCACTGGACCTGGCGTTGTTTCGATGTCTGGCATGCATGGAGTTCTCACGTTTTTTCCAGAGCATGAACAGGTATGACATTGTTACTCAGCCCTGTGACACTCTCTTGATGCCAGGCCAGCTCGAAGACGCAAAAGAGCTGCTATTCAATGAACCACTCCCCCTGTCGTATCAATTGTAAACTCTCAGGCCATGATCATTCACGGTGCCCAGGTGCAGGCAGACATGAACTGCTCTTCTTGTTTGGTCAATTGCTTGGCGAAATCTGCCATGTTAACGCCCACGATGTTCCAGACTCGAGACCCGCTGAAAGTGCAAGACCTGACACGTACAAGGCCAGGGCATATTATGAGAGGACATGTGCATCAGCACTGTACTGTCTGTATGGATAAGTCTGGTAGTTACAGTGCGACACAGACAGGCTCCGCTTGAGAGTTGACGAGGACAGAAAATGCCTCACCACAACAAGTCCAACTTAGCCAAGCCAAGCAAGCTAACAAGGCACATTGAACGGCTTTCAGCGGATAACTTTTTACTTACTTGCCTGAGTTGGTAAGTGGCTCCATTGGACTGAATCCAACAGTCTGGAAACACGAGCTCCATCCATCACAACTCAATTGCTTGCTGTGGTGCAATCTGATGGATGGAATGAATCAACAGCAACATCAGCCATGGACTGTTCAGGTCATGTTGGCGTCATTCGTCTCGGCACATAGAGCATCATCATTCTCTCGATGGATTCAGCTTTTCTTGAACTGAGATTCTACTAGAATAAGTGCACCTATCGTTTGTCAATGCCATGCCATGACATGCTTCGGTACGGCAGAGCGAGCGAGCGAGTCTCGTCCAGACACACCAATTACGTATCATGATGAGACGTGGGGTCGCGGTTACAGTACAGTACCTAACTACAGAACTGCAGCATGACATTTAAACTCAAGGAAGCTATATCGATCCAGGTTACGGCGTCAGTCTCAATGACGAGTAGCAGTTGTAGACGCCGCACAAGGCATGTCACCAGGTGTTGGCGTTTTACCCTACTTGTCGGTTATATTACTGAGATGAGGGGTGAGATGATGCTATCGAGCCTCTCCCCTCAGTCTCTCGGCGCTCAAAGGCAGCCACGGGATTGGTCAATTCGAGGATCGCCGGGCATCTGACAAGGGCTACCATGATCTGGCTGGTCTGGGTATGTTTACTCTTTGCATGCATCTTTTCTAGGCCCCTTTGGCGTCGGCTTGGCCGCGCAACTCAACTGACCACAAGCTTTTTAACAAGCTTACCATTTGTACTGTAACTCGACTGACGAGGGGCTCCCGCGGCCAAGAAAGACAGTGCGATGCCTAACTTACCTACTATTTTAGATGAAGGGCAACAAGCTCTTTTCTCAACGCAGCAACGTGCATTCTCAGCGGCACAGCTCATCCCTCGAACCTTGGCTTTTCTTGGCTCCGTCCCGTGATTTCGCCTAAGAAACACATAACGTTGTTGAGACAGGCACCCGCACCTAGGTACGCCAAAAGCTTCAAACTCAGCTGAGAGGCTATCTATCTTCTGTATCCGTACTACTACGAGGATAACTGTGGATGAGGACCAAGCCACTTCCGTTTTCCCCCGCCATGCACCCCATATTCTTGGCGGAGATGTCTGCTCTAAGTCCAACGAAGATCCTGGGGACCAGACTAAAACTACCTAATGGTGATGGAGTCTGCCACGCGATTCTCTGCGTTGGGTATCACCAAATTCATCTGCATTTGGGGTGCATCGGTGGCGGGAAAGCAGTACTCAAATCGGCCATTGCGCACCCTTTACAAAGCCTCGATGGTGCTACACAGTATAATTTTCACGAAGCCGTGATCTGAGTTGGGCTGAGAGCAGACCCAATCATCAAGAAAGCTGCATTCTGCCCTGGCTCAATACTTTCTGTCGCATAACATCACTCACACCAACTTGGGTCAATGTTGAAGCAGCAGGCAGGATCTCGATATGATCTTCTCCCGCTTGTCCGTTCTCAAGAACCGAGGGTATAGGTAGGTAGACTGTTTGGTGGGTGTGTTGAGCTGCTACCTTCCAGGCTGGTTACAGGTTACAGTGAGCACTGGACGTCATTTCTTTGTGCTTACTCTGCCGATGCGATATACACGAGGGCACATGAAACACTCGCTCGGTGCGAAGACGAGCAAGCTCAGAACTGTTATCGGCTGGTAGCTGACACTTGTACTGCTGCCGAGTGGTGGCAAAGTGAATGCAACAATGAAAATCAGGCATGACCATGCTATGCTGTCCAGTTGGCCCCCCCGGAACCCGACACAACACAATGCCTGCTGCATTCATTTTCTTTCAATACCTCCATCTCGGCGTTACGGAACTTTCACGATCTTTGTCTTGCATTTGCCTCTGTGTTTTATCTATCAAGGGGCGTCTCTGGCAAAGGAATGTCTTCCCGAGATCGTCCACGACTCAACTGCTTTGTGACTAACACGTGGGGGCTTTACTGCGATAACCACCCGGTGAAATGACCATGTGAGAATATTCTCTTGCAAGTGCAGCAACCATGCTGTTGTCTGATTATCTTTACGGTATGGTTTATAGCAATCGTAAGCCGATCATTGATGTATGTGAGGGTCAAAGATGCCGTTAGCCGAGCAGAGAACGTCACAACGAGGGCATTTTCTCATTGCACTTTGGAATTTGTCACAATCTCGAAGACATTGAGGGTTGCTTTGAAGTCAAGGCAAGCTGTTGTCCAACATATCAATGCTCCCAAAGTATTACCAGCCGACTATCGTTCTGTTTGGTGAGCTAAGGGATGTCAAACCGGGACGCGCTTGTGGGAATGCTCGCTGTCTGGCATGTTCAAGCACCATTCGTTCATGTGCTCGACCGACGGCTCAAGACAAATAGAGCTCATCCAACGACACTTGCAATCGAATGGCATATACAACCATTTCGATGTACAGTGCAGGCTGCGTGTAATTACTACTCAATTCTTGAGGTATATCTGATGTAGCACCTATAACCAAGAGCCCATCCACCGTCCAGCAACGCCGATCCAACAATAATTATAAGAAAGGTAAGTCCGAATGAAGCTTGCTCTATCAGGAACTTGTAGTCATCCCCAGCCTGTCATAGTCCAGAACGCCTGATTCTCTCTCTCTCTCTCTCTCTCTCTCTCTCTCTCTCTCTCTCTCTCTCTCTCTGTGTGTGTGTGTGTGTGTGTGTGTTACTTGACTTCCTGTACAGTTGGCTGTACAGGGTCATTGATTTCCATATCTAACGGTTCGTTGTCCATCCATCCAGAAAAGTCATCGTCGTCGTCTGCTGCTGCTGGAGCGGCAGGTTTTGGCTCTACAGGGCTAGCTGACTTTTCATCTTGCACGAGTGAGGATTCGTTGGTGATCATCGAGGGAGGATGAGATGTTCCGCTATCTGTCACTGTCTGCTCATCACTGGAAGCCCACACTTGATGATTTGAAGGGTCATCGCCCGATGGCGTAGCGGGCTGAGAGTCCTCTGGGGCGGCAACGACGAATACATTCTGTCCATTGTCCGGTTCAGGTGCGTGGCTCTGTCTACGCCGTCCGCGAGAAGAGAAGGGAGGACGGTGGTCGCCATGCTTCTCATGCTCGTGCTCAGGATGGCTTTCGTGGTGAGTCTCAAGAGACTCTACCGAATTGTGTCCAGGGACTGGCTTCCTCGCAGGAACACTCGTCGGGGGTGCTATCCGCGTCATGCCATTTGTAGGCTTAGGGAGAGGCGTTCCTGGAGGAGGTAGTGGTTGACCTCTTCCCATGGGCTGGCTGAGATCAAGATGGTTTGCTTGCTCTGCCTGTCTGCGTGCTTCCTTGTGTCGTTGATAAGCGTTCCAACCCCATTGTTTGGCTTGCAATGCTGCATTTGAAACAGCCGCCAGCGTAGTCTGTCTCTGGAGTGGATTATTCGGGTGGTCTCGAGAAGCTTCACTGTGGTCCGACTCCTCGTCCACTTGAACGGGTACCTCCGGATGCTCACGCCGTGTAAAGAAACTCCTTCCCAGTGACCCTGTCTGGCTCTTGATGGACTCTTTCAAGGAGACAGCAGAGGAACCTGGTCTTTCATCAGTGTGAGATGAACCAGTCGACGAGGTCGTATTACGGCGGCCGATGGCAACAGGAGTCTTCTGAGTGTCTTCCGGTACATCATTGTTGAGGGCTTCGTTTACTGATGAGGAAGAGCGTGAAGACCGGGTTGACCTTTGGGAAGCAGACGATGACTCCAGAGGCGCATCTGAAGTCTGGGGGGGCTTGGGGGAAGCGTCGTGTGAGCGGGAGTGCAGAGCCGCCATGTAATTAGTAGCATGATCAGGGGGTGATGTCGATGGCTTGAAAATGTCAGCATGAGCGGCATCAGTACCCACGATAGGCTGTAGGGACGCCTTGGAGATCTTGGGCTTCAATACTGGGCTTGCACCCGGTCCCTTAGAGTCGACACTGGTTGATGAAGCAGAAGCAGAAACAGAAGCTTGAGGGTTTGTGCCTGTCCTGCTAAGTCTGCGCCCAAAGAGACCCGTTGGCGGTGGTGTTGCTTCCATGACTGGGACTGTCTGGCTTTTTTCCAGGGGTTTCGTCTCCTCTGTTAAGTCCGGGTTTCCATCAAGATGGCTGACAGCTGCAACATCTCCTGCTGCAGCGACTATACTTTCAGCATCATTAGTGGGAACCGTGGCGTCATCTCCTTCAAAGATACCGCCTCGCCACTGCTTGTGCTCCGTCTTGAAAAAGGGCATATCATCCCAGAATGGCAACACGACTGTTTCTGCAATGACTTCCTTTATACGATTCTCGATCTGTCGAAGGATGACTGTATAAGTGATTTGTCTCGCACTAACGATGGGTTCGATATCCATTTCCATCTTGGGCATGCTCTGGAAAGCTACCCAAACTCGGTTGCTTGGTGGCGGTTTGATCTTGAACAGCATATGGCCCTCAGCTCTCTTGAGAACAGCTGCAAGGACAAGGTTGACTTCCCGTGCTTTAAATCTAGCGCCGAGGTCGATCTTTGCTGTGGCAGCGATTTCAATACGAGCATTTCCCGAGTATTTGACGTCGGCTTCAACGACACATTCTCCCTCAACTGTAAGATCCTTGAGTTTGAAGTTCGTAAAGTAAGGTGCTGCCGAGCCGGTGTCAATTCCATTGATGGTAATGTGAGTAAGAAATGAAGGTCGTTTAACACGGGAGATCTTTTTAGTGAGCTTCTCACGGATGAAGGTCTCGATATCCTTCGTCTGGTTGATTCCTAAGAAGACCCTCCCAAGCAATGCATTTAGCCATCTCGAATGGATGTTCTCTTCCGTAGAGTGAAGCTTCTGGACCAGTGAGATGATATTCTTAACATCGAAATGCAATGGCTTCGGCACTTGGCCGTCCACCCCGAAACTCTGCTCTTGGTTTTTGAGCAGGGCAAAGTAGAAATCCTCTTTTGCTGAACAGTTTTCAGAGAATAGGAAGAAAGGTTTAGAAACAGGGCTGTCAGAAGTCAGTTCGGTACCAGCCTGTTTTCGGGATAGTCGGATCGCATTTCGCTTGATGAAGAGTTCGCCTTCAGGAGTGACATCACCGCCTGAGTATATACTGATATCGTGGTATGCCAGGGAAACAACATGTCGAACTTCAACCTGTTCTTCGTCGTCGAACAACATAAGATGGCCATGTCTGGACAAAGGTCAGCAAAGGGATGTGGGGTATGGATAAGCTGCACAAACCTCAACACCACATAGAAAACGTTGCCCGCGTTCTTGGGCCGTTGACTCGTGCTGTTACTGTTGTTGTCTAGAGGTCCTGGTGTGGGCTTCCTCTCGAATATGCTCCGGTACATGGTCTGATAGACACTGGGGCTCGAAGGGGCCACGGTCGTAGATCCCACGGGCGTTGACCGTTCGATAGGCTTCGCATTGATCCCCATAGGCGTGTACTCTCTGCACACAGCGAAGAAGCCGGCGGCTACATCGAGGTCGTTTTCGTGGGCGCGGTTGTCCTTCTTGTGCGACCGCTTAGCGGCCTCGAGAGCGGTTGTATCATCGTCCTTATCGACGATGGGGCTGTATTTCGGTTCGTTGGCGGTGTCGTCGACGATGGGAGAGGTATAGAATATGAACGCCAGCACAGACACTATCACCAGCGGTATAAAGGTCAAACCACCGAGGACGTATGCTATAAGAAGAGACTTGAAGCTGGCCATGGCTCCGAATTCCGGAGCCACAAAGGCTCTCTCAAGGGAGCTTTGTGCGCAGGAGGGGCACTACACTACACCCTAGACTATAGCTAGAGGATACAGCGAGAAGAACGCATCGGATGGAGAGGAAAAGATCAAGGTCGATCAGGTACTGAAGGGAGCAAAAAGTAGTTGACGATGCGAGATCTTGGTTGGGGGAGACGGAAAGATTATACGCGGAGTTAGTTGATAGGTTGGCACTTTCAAGTGAGTGTATGTAAGTGACACCGCTAGAGGCTAGAGGTACCATACCAAGCCAACCTACCTAACCTTGGGAAGGTACCTCGAGCTTACGGGCTACATACGTCATGTGATGAATCCACTGGCTGACAGGCCTCCCCCGCCGTTCACGACTAGGTAGGACAAGGTACCTTGACCTTGTAGAGAGACAAAATATTCACGGAGACAGCGGTAAAAGAATGAAGGACCTTCAGCGGGTCTTGGTGGAAAATGCAGTGATCGGTCACTGACTTTCTTATGATTATATCCGGGCAGTAAATAAGTATCTCTCAGGCCCTGTACCTCGTGAGACGTGCTGTTCTCTGACGTACAACAAGATACTTGATTTGGCAAAACTACTAACTTTGATGATCGCTGTAGAAGCACTAATTCTTCGATGGGAATGGGCTGAAAAACGTACCGCACTAACAACCATGCCCGAAAGTCGAGGCCGTTCTGCTGGGACCTGAAACTCAAAATCCAGTGGAGGCATCACAAGGCCTCTCTGGTCTCTGGTCTCTGGTCTCTGGTCTCTGGTCTCTGGTCTCTGAGTGGAGGCTATATGATCACTGTCAAGTGAAATCTGTCCTCCGCCTCGGTTAACAAGCGCAAACAGCCCATAAACTCAACATTTCATGGCTTAAAAGATAATGTTGGGCTGTCTGGAACCATTAAACGAATCACTTGCTTTCAAAAGTCGTTACGAGTCGAAATGAACAGTAATAAAGTAGACATCGAGACCTCACAACGCCAACATCAATCAATCAGTCTAATACGAAAATTTCATTCAGTCATCAATACCCCTCGCCTAGAAACTCTCCAAGCACATCGCGTCTATACGCAAGCTCCTTCTTCTCTTTTGACCACAGCCTCGAGAACATTACATGAATCAATACTTCTCAGGTGAGCTGCGCTATACTAGACAACACCTGGATAGTAAACAAGACAAAAACTCCTGTAGGTCCGTTCCCAGCTTTCCATGCGCTGATCCGATTGAGAGAGGTCTGCTCAAACAAATAATGTGTTGGCTAAAATGCAGTGTGGTGTGGTGTGGTGCGTTGATGTTTTTTGGTGTTTTTCAGTCTCCGTCGATACTAGACTCGATCGGCAGATCTAATTGTGGTAGGTTGAATGGTCGGCTGCAATGGTGGTTGCATACAGTATTATAAGAAACAGAGACAAAGTAGGAAAGGTTTGACAGGTCGTAGCCGGTGTTTGGCTGTAGTGAAGTGATTATAGTCTTTTGGTCGCAGTGCTCCTGGGTTCATTGTCAAGGGCGCGCAGCAGAAAAGTCAAGAAAATCATAAGTCTCGTGAAAGTCCGTGAAGGATGTCGATCGTAACAGTTGGTGTTCGCCATACAACAGTGTATTGCTCGAAATGGTGTTCTACAGGTAATGGAATAAATGTGTAGGTGAATGAGTCCGCATGTGCTTAAACTCGAGAGCGTAGAGAAGACATAGTAGTATGAGAGTGTGTAAGTCCTGGGTGAGAGTGCGTGTGAGTGCTGTTGCCATGACGGCCTCGCTTGGAGAAATGGTGGAGAGTTCCGACATCATGTTTGCCTGGAGCACTGTTAGTATATGTACTCTCGTTCTTGCTACCACTTGAACTTACCATCGCAGCATGCTCGGACATTCTCGAGACGGTCAGCTTCCCTATCCTGCCGCTCGATGATCTCCCTCACATCCTCGGCACTGTCATGGGCCTCGCTGGCTTCATAAATGTTAACGTTGTGGGCACTGTCACGGCCGCGGCGACTTGTGAGAGTGCCAGACAGCTGGCTTCCCTTCCAATAACCACTCAATTTGCTCAGTGTTCCAGCGGGGCGCTGTGGCTGAGCCTTGGGTGTCAGAGTTGGAATGTTCATAGACATACCAACTGCAGGCGACTCATTACGGGTTGTTCGAGAGTTATAAGACGACAGAGAGGGGGGTGCTCCAGGTCGTGTCCCGTTAGCCGCGCGCTGTCCAAAGTGGGGGTTGAATTCATCAACATCCTCTCGAGTGAAGTTCTCCGCCATGTCCTCGACATTAGCTTGTTCATTGTTGGTGCGGAGAAGCAGGTACGAAAGAGAGTTGAACCAGGTCTCGTGTCGTTGTCCGGTTGCGCAAGTGAACTTGATGGTTCGTCCAGGAGAGATGATGACCAAGCTCTTGCGATGGAGTCCAGGAGGACTGGGGTTATCGTCAGTAACGACACGCACAGCCTCGATAGGAACACTCTTGGCCTTGAGCTCAGTGCGGCCAGCAGTTGAAGGGTCTCGGTCGCTCCAGTAAAGAGTCCTGGTGTAAGGGTGAACCCAGAAGTAGCGGCGATGTCGGTTCTCCGACATCTCTCCACGGCCTGTCTTGCGAGTGTACTTCCACAGATACTCACCAATCATGGTCTGGGTGATAGCCTGGATCATGCGGGGATCAGTGTTGGGTCCGAAGCCGGAAGGATCCATGCCCATCTCGCCAGGGCGAATGTTAAATCGAGTATCAAGCTCTGAGGCGAACGAGGATACAGAGGACTTCCTAGATGCCGCTGTATGCTTCGATGGCGATTGTCTTCCGAGCTCACCGTAGCTGACAGGGTTTCGGACAGTACGCTGGGTAGGCGTGGCGCGAGCAGTGGACGCTGGTGAGGCAGCCGCGTTTCCTGGGGTCGTTGGCCTTTGCTTAAGCGCTGAAGCAGGCCAGAGAGGTGGTCCCATGTTGTTCTGAGGGCCGTGAGAGGAGTTGGATCGTGCAGCCTCGATGGCTTGGCGGTGGTTCGCAGGCAGAGGAGGAGCATCTTGGATGGATGCCCTGCCACTTCTGGAGCTTCCAGGGCGACGGATGGGGCTGGTGTTGAAGACATCATCAGTATCACGCTCGTGCTGGCTTGGAGTCTCGAACATCTCCTGTGATCGGCGAATGCGGACCGTTCCAGATGTGCCAGTGGTTCCAGGAGTTCGAATACTGGCCATCGACAGGCTCTTCTGGTGGCTGAAGGCAGACTGAGCACGAGCCTTGAACATGGCGTCAATGACATCAGCGGTGAGAGATGTCTGCGCACCCTGGTCGTTCATAATAACTACAGGCTTGTCGTAAGGCCGCTCCGAGTCCGGAGTGGCAGGCTCAGGAGTATCACTAGGAGATTGGCCGTTCTCATCGTCAACCATGAGAGGTGATGACCCTTGATCAATGCCACGCTGGTTCTCAGGTGTTCTGGGGACATCCTGCTCTATGAAAGGTGACTTCATGTCACGTGGCAGAATGAATCCGTCTCTCTTGGGGGTTCGAGGAGAGACAGGAAAGGTTTCAACAGACTCGATGTTAGAGAATGCAAAAGCAGGCAACGTAGGTGTCTTGTAGACAGGGCTGACAGGCTCGACACTTTCAGTCGCAATTTCGGACATTACGAGAGTAGGAGGCAGAGAAAGAGGCTCAAGAACAGGCTTGACGTTCTCAGAGGTGATACCAGACAAAGTCAGCGATGGGGCCGGCTCAGACACAGGCTCGACATTCTGTGTAGACAGACCAGAAAACACGAGAGTAGTGGGGGTGGGAGAAAGCTCCTCACGAGGCTCACAAGCCTCGGTATAGATAGATGACAGATTCAGAGATGGCTTGAGAACTACCTTTTCTGGCTCGCTGATGGGCTCGACGGACTGAACAGCAATGGAAGACAGAGCCAGATCAGGGGCAGGGAGATCCGTGGGCTCAACATATTCTTGCTGGATCGCACAGATAGACAGCTCAGGAGCCGACTCGATAACTGGCTCGACCTGTTCACCATGAATGGTTGAGATGGTGAGTTCAGGGATGACAGGCACTGGTGCTGGCTCAGCGACAGGCTCGACTGCTTCACCCACAATGTTAGACATTGCAAGCTCGGGTGCCTCGCTAGCGACAGGTTCGACAGTCTCTCCTTGGATAGCAGAGAAACTCAGAGCGGGAGCGGGAGGCAGAGAAGGAGCGACAACAGCCGGGATAACAGCCTCGAGCTCAGGCTCCGCAACTGGCGCAACATGCTCGCTTCGAATGGTGGACATAAGAAGCTCAGGAGCGGGAACAGCGGGCTCAGAAATGGGCTCAATGTTCTCTCCTCTAATGTTAGAGATGCTAAGCTCGGGGTTCTTGTGGGCGATAGGCTTAACGTGCTCGCCAATAATTGAGGACATGGACAGAACCGGAGGTGGTGGCATGAACATGACAGGCTCCACAGGTGGTTCGGCAATCGGATCAACAATCTCAGTTGAGATGGAGGAGAGGCTCAGGGTTGGAGCTGGAATCTCAGGCTCTACGATAGGCTCAACCTGTTCAGTGACAATAGCAGCCATGGACAGATCAGGCAGAGGCACCTCAGGCTCGGCCTTGGGCTCGAGGCTATGAGCCACAATGCCAGACAAGCTGAGAGCTGGAGGCAGGACGACAGGCTCAGCGCGAGGCTCAAGCTCTTGAGAAATGATCGAGGTCATTGTCAGGTCGGGAACAGGGCTACCTGGCTCAGACACAGGCTCAACGCTCTGGTTAGAAAGAGCTGTGAAAGTCAATGCTGGAGGAGTTGGAACAACTTCAGGCTCCAAAACGGGCTCAACCTCCTCAGATGCGATCGAGGACATAGTCAAGTTGGGAGGCAGGATGGGTAGCATAGATGGAGGAGCTGGGAACAGAGCCAAGTTCTTCTCCATATCGGGGTCATGCTGAGCACCAGCGTCACTGTAGACCATAGAAATTGGCCTAGAGTCAGCGAGACTGTCATATGCCCAAGAGGGGATACGGCGATCACGATCGCCAGATGGTCCAATCGAAGAATGCATAGAAGCACGTCGGATCGCTGCCACAACACTAACAGGCGACTCAGCGAAGTGTTCATCTCCATCATCCGTCATGACACCAGTGGTAGACATCTGCGACGTTCCAAGGCCAGAAAGTCGGGGAACGATCCTAACAGGCTCAGTCATCATACCACTGTCAACCATGATAACCTTAGGCATGGGGGGTAACGCAGGTCGTGGTGATGATCCCCGGCGAATAGAACCAGGAGTCATAGAACGAGCGCGCATGCGACTGGGTGTACCAGGACCGGCTGAATCGTCGTCACTACCGCCGAAATCTTGCAGCTCGGCAAACAGGCTCTGTCCTCCGGTCTGGGGTGTTCCCTCTCGACTGCTGGCAAAGCTGACGGGGCTGCTCTGGAAGGTAGGCTCCTCGCTGACTTGTCTGGAGCGATTGAAAATGCTACGGCTCATACGGAAACGGCTGCTTCTCTGGGAACCAATAGTGCCAGTTGGCGTCTTGGTGTATGAGTAGTCGTCCTCGTCACCAGAAGTCGATGCAGTGCTATGCAGTGAGTTGCTGCTTGCATGGCGAGTGAAGCCGGCGGGAAGTCGTGGAGCATTCTTCATGCTACCGAAGCCTCGGGTCGTACCCTCAGTCTCAGTATCATCACTACCTGACATTTCCTCGGCCCCGGTTTGGAAGTCCTCAGTCTCGGTACCACGCTCGTTGGCGGTCTCAAATGCAGACTCGCCACCTTCATTAGCGGTTTCGAACTGCTCAGTATCCGTTGGGTGAGAGGTCTCAATACTAGGGAGAATAGTCTGGGTGCTATTGCTGAGAGAAGACCTGGAGATCATTGGCGAGACCGAGGCGCGAGGAGAAACATCATTCTGGTCTTCCCACTCGCCGTCGTCAGTGATAACCTCTTGTCTGCTGGAGCGGAACGATCCAAGCAGACGAGGAGGCTTCTTGAATTCCTTAGACTCCTTGACACGAGACTTTCGGTGGGGCTTGTGTTCACCCGCATCGCTTCGTGCTTTCTCGAGATCATCGCGAAGATCCTGAATAATACGTCGAAGCTCAAGCTTTTCGGTCTTCTCACGGTGGAGCAGACCTCGTTGACTCTGGATGGTTCGCTGAGCATGGGAGAGAGATGACTTCATAGTCTCGGTCTCAAGCATGGCATGGCGGGGAGTGCCCTTGATAGGGGACACTGGCGGCGAATGGTCGGGAGTGAGATGGTCGGCGGATGATTCGAGATCGTCGTCACTGGCACGGATGCTGGGCTCCAGTTCTGTGACGGTACGTCGCTGAGATGCGAAGGCCCTGGCGAGCTCTTGGTTCTGTCCAGTAAGGTCATCGATTCGGCGTTGCATAGCAGCACGCTCGCCCTCTGCCATGGCAATATTGCGCTTGACAGTACCAAGCTCAATATCGTGTTGCTTAACGGCAGCAGCATGTTGGTCAATTAATCGTGCGTGGTGCACCTTGACCTCATCAAGTTCTCGCTGAATAGTCACTTTTTCCGTCTTTATGACATTAAGAGACTGAGTGAGTTTCTTCTCACGATCCAAAGCTTCCTTGTGTTGAGCAGTGAGCTCTTGCAACTTGGTCTCAAGATTCCAGTTCTCCTCCTTGTATCGATTCTCGCTCTCATCAAGGGATTTGAAGCGTTGTTGAAACCCCTCTGCTTCAAGCTCGAGTCGTGCCTTTTCGGCTTTGAGATCCTTATTCTCCTCGTCTCGCTCGGCGAGCACGCCTTGAAGATTGCGAACTTGCGCGATGAGAGAAGTACTAATTTCGGCGGCGAACTCGATATCGTGAACTCGGTTTGAGGGCTGGTTGCGAATCTTGCGATTAGGCACAGTCAACTTCGTAGGCGACCCTGTTGCTTGGCTCTCGAACTTGGAAGGGCTGACAGATCGCTGGAAATAATGTTAGTTAACTGCAAAAAATCGTTTACTGCCTGGGATGCGGAAGCGACATACTCTACCGCCCTTGTTCTCGGGCGCGAAAGGTGAATTGGGGTTGACTTCATTGCTGGGAACTCTTTGCTTGGGCAATAAGTTCCGGGCGGACTCTCGAGTCAATGTGTTAAACTCCTTCTCAATGCCAACCATTCGCTCACGAAGCTCCTGGGACAGTTCCTCCTCGTTGTTCACCTTCTCAATCTCCTTAAGTTGCTCGGTGAGTTGCTTGCGCTGGAGAACCAAGGCATTACCCAGTTTTCCGGCCTCCTCAAGGCGACGCTCGGTCTCCTGCAGATGAGCAGCGAGCGCTCGCTTCGCGGATTCTGGGGAAGCAGGGCCAGTCACGAAAAAATCATGATCGTAGTTCGAATATCGGTGCTGAGCCGGCGCGGGCGCGGGCGCGGGCGGTGTTGTTGTGATAAAAGGGTCGTATTGCGCTGCGCCGGGAGCGGGCAAGCTTGGCTTGTCGGAAGACAGTGAAGAAGCCATGATTGCAGAGCAAAAGTGGCCCTCTTCCGAAGAGGGCAAGGGAAACTTCCTCAATCACGCCTTGAAACCATCAAGATACGCAGACGGACGACGTAACAGGCCCGTCGCAGGGGTGATGGCTCTGTGTTTGTGGTGTGTTGAGAGTTTCGAACGTGTTGTGCTGGCTAAATGAAGCTGGATCGTGTTTGTTGTTAAAAGACGGGGTACAGCACCTGTTAAAGTACCGGTACCGTAATAGATTAGGCAGACCAGTCAGATTGCAGCAATGCCACCTGCAGGGAGAGTGCGTAAGATTGGAGCTAAGGTGCTGTGCTGTAAGAGAGCAGACCCGGCTGCGAGAAAAAAAAATAAAGGCAATTCCCACAGAAAAACAAAAGAAGTATTATGGAAGAAAGTAGTGCAAGTGAAAGTGAAAGGCGATTAGGAACGTAACAAAAACAAAAGGAGCTTTCAGCAGTAAAGAGAGTTCAAAGAATGAGTGTAATGCAGCGCAAACGTGAGGAACCTCGAAATGTCGGTCGGTCGTCGAGAGAAAATACGATTGGAAATGCCCAGATTTGCGGGTGAGAGTGTGTCTAATTATTGACACACTGGTCGAATGGCGAATGGGCGCCAGCGATTCTCCTTAGTCAGGTACCGCAAAGCACACAAGCGCACAACGCACAAGCAAAACAGAGCAAAAGCACAGGCAGACTGCACGACACACACAGTGGGTTGTACCGAGACCGAGACCAGTAATTAGTGGGAATTTACCCCTGTTGACTCTGGTTCAAGCGTCGCACCTCTGGCAGAGGCAGACCAAGGCAGTTGTGGTATTTAGAGAGCTTCTGGTGCTGGTTCCTGGAATGTTTTCTCGACGACTTATGCGACAGCGATCTTATTGCTCATTCCCGAGTGGAATTGGCAACTCGAAGAATCTCCAACGGCCAAAAACACTCGTTACCGCTCAAGGGGCGCTCTGTCACCAATGCAACCAAGCCAAAGGCGACAAAGGAGGCGCAGACAGAGTTTTCCAGCAGTGACGTGGGCGTTTGTTGGGATTTGAGGCGAATGAGAAAAGGACCACGAAAAAAGATGATGAGTCCAGACTCGAGAGAGAGCGCGCGCGACAACGAGCGATGTTGATAATTATGGTGCGCGCTGGTACCTGACGTTCAGGTGGAGTCTGCTCCGGCGACAAAGTCTCTTTTCGATTCCAGAGTGGACTGGGGTGGATCGACTGATTTCAAGGGCGGCTGGCCGGTGACGTTTGAGGTTCTTCGCTAGGAATTGGGATGTCGCCCTTGAAAAAGGGTCCGAGGTTGGCTGAAATACGATGCAGTAGGAAAAGGAATTATGCAGATGCACTAGCGATTGAGATGTCCGTCCGTCACAGTGAAGAACTGAGGAGCAAGACAAGACAAGACAAGAACTGCTGAGGAGCAAGTTCTATCAAAGAGTCGCGTCGGGGTCGATTGTCCTTTAGAAAAAGAAGAATGAATGGATGGCCCCGTGACGGTGACCTAAAAGACAGGACAGTATCGAAAGGGGGACGACGATGCCGAGTGATTGGTAGAGGGCATCCAAGACTGAGGTCAAGTAAACGCGCCGTCTGTTTTCCCTTTGTTTCCGTTCCGTTTCCTTCGGGCTATCGCCTATCGCCCGTCGGTATCGATTGGTTTTGCTGTTGGGTTAGTATTACGAGTATGAGGAGAAAGAAAGAGAGAGAGAGAGAGGTCGTAGCCGAAGAAAGAGAAGAGGGATTAGAATTACTTTTGTGTAAAGTATTTGAGGATACGGTCAGGTAAGGAGAATGGAGTATCGACGGGGGAACAGCTGCTAGCTCAGGCCAGGCCCAGGGTGAAGCGAGAGGTGAAGTGAAGCTGAGCGCACTCTGATTCCTGCTCTTTCTTCTTTTTTTCGGGTCTGTCTACCATCTAACTTCACTCAATGACGAGGTTTGAACAAGGAACAGGCTCCAGTTTGTAGGCTGTGCATTCATGGGAATCTGAGCAGCCTTGGCTATCTAGAGTGAATTCCTCTGTAAAAATGCCCGAATGTTGCTATTCCTAGCTGTCTACGGAGTACCAGCCAGCTATGGATTGGATGACTTGTGGTATACAGGCCCTTGTTGCTTTAGCGGTCCTGCACGGTACCTGATGATTTCCACTGTTTACCCCTGCGTTCTTAGGACCTGCGTAGGTAGAGCTGCACTGCTGGCTAAGGTACCGAAATGTACATGGACAAGGAACATGACCTGCTGACTGCACTACAGATTCCTCTCGAGCCTTGAGCTCTTCTGTTTGGGCTCTGGAGTATCAAAGTATCAATGACTGGGATGAACGTGGAGTCTACAGTGGAACGTGGAGAGTGGGACGGCCGTGAAAGACACCGCATTATTGATGGCTAAAGTACATAATACCTAGCTAAAAGCTCACTTGTCTCTGGATGATACATAGCTCGATCTGCTAGTCAGGCTGAGCTACTCAGTCATTGTTTGTTTTTGTTCCAATCATGTTTACTCAAAGCATTGTTTGCCTCGATGATCGATGTTGCTTTGCTTCTTATCAGCTTGGTTGCGTAAAGTAAGGTATCGTACCCAATTCTGCGCCTGAAATTCCATAGCAAGGGCCCTCAACAGGTCTGTGTTCCAGCTTCGAGAAGGGATCAGGCAAGGATATGCTTATTGGCTAGGTACGCCCTCGGGGGCAAGAAAACAGCGAACCTCAATATAGGGTGTCAAAATAAACTCAGTAAAAGCTATCCTAAGCTTAGGCTATATTACCTAAGTCTTTTTGTCATCTAGAGTCAAGGTCCTGTGTTTTCTTTCCTCCCCTAGGTACGTAACGAGCGGGATTGATTTACAACGCTACCTTACCTACTGTAGGCTACCCGCTATGCTCATCCCAGCTTTAATTCGCTTGCTGTCAAGCGTGAGTGAACGAATGAAAAGATTATCTTCATCTACAACCAGCCAATGTACAGCACAGTACGTTTCGATATCGATATAAACATCTGCACTCTGCATGCGGTTTGGAAACTTCAACACCAGCTGTGATAGGCCAGTAGCATCGACTTGAGGCGTTCATCAGGGCTTTTCATCATCGTAAAAGAGCTGCCACACTTTCTTTAGTCGCCGTTAGGCAAACGCCTCACGGCAAAGACTGAGCTTCCAGCCCGTCCATCGAAGAATTCAATGCCGCTAGCAGAGCTGCCAACTCATCAGCACGAGCCAAAATCTTTGAGCAATCATCCGGTGTTGGAACTCAATTGTTGGCATTTTCCTTGTGTACTCAACATGTCTCTGTAGCAATGAGCTCGAGATGCATTGCTACTCCCAAGGTGTCATCTGGTGCAAGGCTGCGGGGTTTATGCAAACGATAGTGATGGGTAGGGCATGATTAGCCTGCATGTGCATGCAGTAGCGGTTGTGAAGCTCGAGGAGAGTAGCCTAGAATGGTTGAAAACAAACAAACAACATTGCGCGATTCGTGATATTGACTTTTGGTGAACACGAAAAAGTCAACAACACGACACCATCACCAACCACCACCAGGAATTGATTATCTGGTATCACATGCCGTCATCGCATCATCAACGAGATGCGCAGAAACCCGAAAATCCAATAGGCGCCCAGGTTTCTCCAACGGTCCGCATAAACACCCTCATTCATCTCATTTCTCTGCCAAGGTTGTCCTTGACCAGGGTCCCTCCTCGGCCAATTACGCTTAGCTGCCAAACCTTGTTAGTTAGTGGAGAATGATGGAGTAACTTATTGGCCTTGCAGGCTTTCTTTCACTTTTGCTCTCTGTCGGTTGCTTTTCCCAACAGGTGAGATGTGATGTGATGTGATTGATGCTTGATCAGATCTGGATTTGGAGCTGCCCGCGATCGATCCAGACCGTGTCCAAAAATAAAATAGCAAAAACTAAAAGAAGAAGGTTTTATTTTACCTGCATTGGATGATTCTGTCTATGCAATTCTCAGCTCCGTTTGGCCAATACGAGTCTCCTACATGCATTGGCCTGGAGCTATCGTTTGGCGTCCTGGCCAATTGTAGCTCTGAGGGCAACTGCTCTACAGACACGTCAGAACTAAGCCTCACATCTCAATATCGCTTCCATGCACTGCTTTGACGATGGCCTCTGCTGGTGAACCATACCTTAGTTCATGTATCATGCGGGAGAAAGGGGTTTCTGATGCAAGAGAGGTCATCGTTGGACAATGGAGAGAGTGAGTTCTCTACGTGTCATTTACCTATGTTTCCGTGACAATGTGTTAAGGTAGCATCTGTTGCGCCAACGAAGACATCAACAAACACTGCGGCAGTTATTATCGTATAAGCAACTACCCAACTGGTAGCCAGACAGCAATAAGCCCCAGTACTCAGAGAAAACACAATTCGTTCTCTTTAACCTTCAGTCCAGGGAGTGACGTTTGATTTCTGAGCTTCAAATTACGTGGGTACAGGGTAGATTTCGACATGTCCAATCATCGAACATATCAGCACATAGAACCACGCAAACCATTCAGGCTCCCAGAGGCAACAAATACTACAATAGCTTAGAACTAACACATGTCTCTTGGCCACAGGGTTTCCCATAGCCAGTTAGGTATATACATGCTCTCAGTGAGGCTGTCCATGACTTCGTCCGAAGATCAGTGTCCAAGTGCCATAAACTCCAGGTCTGTGCAAAGATCCTACTTATAGAATGCAAAATTTTCTTAATGGACGATCATGCAATATTCCCTACTTCGAAGTTTAGATAGGTAATCTCCTCTTTGCATACCCTGCAAATCACTAGATAAATACCGTGATCTGTCTCAACATGCTCTGCCAGGAATATCGTCAATGTCAACTCTAATGATATTATGCTACATATTTAATGCTTCAAGCGTAATCTAATACTATATACATGGCCCAAGCCGGAACTCCCACCCTCCTGGACATGAGACAAATAAAATACATGGCCATCAGTTATGTGCTGGCAACTCAGCCGGCCCATTAAAGCCCTGCAACGGAATCCCAGATAGCTCTTGCGGATGTGGAGGTTGATACTGATAGCCTTTCGAAGTATACACGCACTGAGATTGTTGCCAAGCATCCGTCATCGGGTTGTTATTCGAAGGTTGTTGCTGCTCGCCCTGCTTAGCAGCCTTTTCGTTCCTGCGCATCTTCCAAAAGAGATATACAACAGCGACAGCCATGATAGCTCCGACACCAACACCAGCCCCAATTCCTGCCTTTGCACCGGTGGAAAGCCCTGTAGGTGCTTCGGATGGTTCTGGTGTATCCGGCACAGAATTGGACGGTATGGATGCGTTGCTTGTCGTAGTGGAAGAAGAAGTAGATGCCGTAGAAGACGTGACGTCCGTTGTTGCCGATGCGGTTTCGGTCATGGACTGGTCACTAAACATTGTACCAACAACGTCATATCGAGTCGCCTTTCGGTTCCATGTCGCCCAAACTTCGGGGTCAGATGGGAGTACATTGAATCTGCCGACGCCACTGTTACAACAGTTGGTGTTGTGGTCACAGCAATAAGATATGTCACTGTTTGTAACGTTGGAGCATGAGATCAGATCAGTCCCTCCTGTGTCAGCGCCTGGGAAGAGTAAGTATAATCGAACAATATATTTTGTATCATCGTCACCAACCCAGGCAGAACAT
This sequence comes from Fusarium musae, assembly GCF_019915245.1. NCBI lineage: Eukaryota > Fungi > Ascomycota > Sordariomycetes > Hypocreales > Nectriaceae > Fusarium > Fusarium musae. The sequence goes on along the minus strand of NC_058392.1, from coordinate 3,160,419 downwards.
TGCACACTCTGGCGAATTCCAATTCTTATCCGTACATGAACCTCGTACGGTATTTCCATTTCCCCCTATGCACAATTTGTTCGATAGGCATACTGTTCCTAGGCCTCCAGAACAACAGACGCTCTGCTTAGCATCGGGATCGCAAGGATGGTCCTCGGCTTCCAGACCGTTGGGATAGTAACACTTGTGAGCGGCGAAACATAATTGTGAGAAGGAAAGAAATAGGAGACAAAGGATGAACCTTTTCATCTTGATAGTTGATCTGCACAACAGCACAGAGAAATGTGTGTACCATGAAGGGAAAAGAAGCACAGAGTTTTGAGGGAGAGCTGGGTAGAAAGGACGGGGAGGAAGCTGAAGAGCGACCCAACAGATTAGAGATTAGACCCATGCAGCAATTCGTCTTTAGAACTGTTGGTTGCACCAACCTTGGGCAGTTCCAGGAAGTGTATGAGAAGCTGCACGAAGCCGTTGGTCTAAGCACCATGTGCTATACAGAAATAGACGCTCACTGGCTTAGCCAGCAGTTACAAAGTATCGTCCCAAGAAATTGTCCTGGCCATCGCTTGATTTTGGGGACATCTCTAACGAGAGCTGAAGCTGTGTTGGTCGTAGATTCCACATGAGACCATATCGTGAACTCTTACTGGCGTGTTGGTTGAAGACAGTTGTGGTTAAATGGCCTCCTATACCGGGCGGTAACAGAGGATCGATAATTGGCTGCAAGAAGCTGTATCCCGACACGGCCGGAGACTCGGCCCCACACCGATTCAGGGGTCCATCAGTCGCCGCGGTCAATGGCGACAGGGCTGAGATTGTCTGATTGTAGTTCTGCCCGAAGCTGATCGCATCCTGTCGAGTCGCTTCAATTCCCCTCAACTCATTGTAGTCGGTCTGGCCACGATGTTGTCACCGGGTTTTGCGCACCGAAAATATGTCTACACTGCCTCAATAGCCGTCGTGATCGTCATCTTTCTGACTGTCAACTACGCATATAGTGGTAGGATAAGACGTTAGTTGTTCGCAAACCCTCAGCTTGGATTGCTTGCTAATACACACGATAGCAAGTAGCTTATCTGAAGAGGCACCATTGCCTACGGCTCCTGTCACTCTGCAACAGGAACCTTTTCCACATAAGATATGGCAAAGCTGGAAAGATGATTCAGAAAACCCGACCGAGAGAACTGTTGGTTTTCCACACCAATGGCGTGTAGTCAACCCTGGTTGGCGGTATGAGCGCATTACTGATGCCAACAATGACGCTTATGTTCGCGATCGATTTGATGCCAACATCTCAGACGTCTTCACAAGTCTGCAGGACCCAATTCTGAAAGCAGATTTCTTGAGGTACCTCATACTGTTGCGCGAGGGTGGTGTATGGGCTGATATCGACGTATACCCCCATCAGCCAGTATCGAAATGGATCCCCAAACAGTTTCAAGGCTCAGTAAATCTGGTCGTTGGGATAGAAAATGACCATCACAAACAGCCCATCTGGCCTGGCTCCCCATACTCTGTGCAATTATGCCAATATTCGGTGTTGGCCAAGCCAAGCCATCCTGCCATCAAAACACTTGTGAACCAAGTGGCAGAGGATCTCAAGAAACTTTTTGGGACGAAACAGCCCGGGGAGACAGTTTCTTTCGAAGATGTCATGTCTACTACTGGACCTTTTGCTTTCACAAAAGCTCTCATGGACTATTTCCAGGAGTCCACAGGCGTGGAACATACTGGGAACGAGCTAGATAGACTTGAAGAACCTCGATTGATTGGCGATGTGCTTGTCCTACCAAAGGATAGCTTCGGATGGTTGCCCCAAGAACATACCCATGATAAAGGAGATCCGATTATCCTTGTTGAGCATTTATTCATCGGATCATGGCGAGATGGCCATCCTGGATGATGCCCAGAGGTGATATACATAGCGTTTGTGATATCATGGGAGACGTTCCCGAAGATATAGTGACCTGTAAATGTCCAAGGGTAGTCAATAAGAGAAATTTATAAAAGAAGCGCGCCAATTTGAGGCACCACTACGGATTGATAGATTATACCCTTTCTCGTGATACTGAAGCCGGGCCAAAGGTGGATTTAGTCTTAGTGCAGATGGATTCCTCGCCCACCAAAAAGAACGAGATTGAAAGAAAATGAGGTAATCGAGATCTGATGCAGCCATCATATCGGATTCAAGAAGAAATACTTGACAATCAATTGTCAAATGTCGTTACTCAAGTTTGAGTGGCTCCCGACTCTGGCACCAACGCCACGCGAAGTCACATGATCATTTCTAGATCCCTCTATCCCAAGGTAAGGCACGTTAGAGTCTAGAAAGTTTGATTTCCAATCTGTAACGGTCGCATTTAAATCCCACCCCCGTCACTTCTAAATCGACCACCAAGAACCACAAAGATGGCCGACTCAACAATAGAACCACAAGCGTCTACTCCGGTATTCAAGAAGTGAGGAGTAAAGGGCAAAGCAAACCTGCGCAAACGACCAGCGACGCCACCTCCCGCCGACAGCGATGATAGCGACTACTCATCGTCAGAAGACGAGTCGGGACAGCGCGTTAAGCGGCACAAGAAAACTGCCACCGTCACAGCATCCTCAAAAGTCTTGGCAACAGGGAAGATGGATCTTCAAGCGACGGTTTATACAGCAGACCGCCATGTACCCATTACAAGTACCAATGACGCGACAAAACATAGCAACTGGTACGACGAGAACTCTCAGGATGCGCTATCAGCAAAGAACCTCCTAGGCTCAACAAGTGCTGCCGCAAAGGACTCGCAGCCAGATGGAACATACAAAGGACTCGCAAATCAGACTACTTTCATCCAAAAGAACCCCGATGCGCCCAACAGAGCGAAGGGTCCCGTCAAGGCCTCATCAAACGTCCGTACCATCACGGTCATGGACTTCAAACCAGACGTCTGCAAAGATTACAAGAAGACCGGCTGTGTGTGTGTGTGTGTGTGTGTGTTGCGTGTGTTCGCCCATATTCGAGACGATGTGAAGCAAGGCTGGCAACTTGACAGAGAGTGGGAAGAAGTTACAAAAGGGAAGAAGAACCTAGGTGGTACCGTCGTTGCGAGCGCCAACCGCGACAAGAAGGTTGAGAACACAGACGACGCAGACGAGATTGCTATGCTTGAAAAGATCCCTTTTGCATGTATTATTTGCGAGGGACCGTATAGAGAACCTATCCAGACAAGATGCGGACACTACTTTTGCGAGCCATGTGCTCTCCAGAGATACAGAAAAGACCCGACATGCGCTGCATGCGGAGCTGGCACGAATGGTGTGTTCAACTCAGCGAAGAAGCTGAAGAAGCTATTAGAGAAAAAGAAAGAGCGTGAAGAGCAGAAGAAAAAGGAAGAGGAAGAGGCTCAGGAAGAGCAGTGAGCATTGAGGTTGAGCTTGTACATGTATTTCTAAACAAAACATTCTGAAGAAGAAAAGATACCACGATATCCCGAATAGAGCACTTGATCGATTTATACAAATTCACTGACCATGGCTAATTCTGCTTCTCTTGTCCTTGTGATCCAAGCACCAGACTGACTCTCATCTGCCCGGGGAGAGGCTCATAGTATACACGTGAGCAAAGCTTCTGGGAGATGACGTGCATGCTGATAAGATAAGCCCAGCTCCGTACCCGCTTCAGTCAAACTCCCCCAACTCTGAGTGGCTGTCCCCCACGTCACGGCCAATGAGGGGTCCAGGCATCTGTGCATCTCCATGTGATCGCCTCACCAGTGAAGCCTATTACTGAGGCACCGTAACATACCTATTTATTTGCCTTTCTTTATCAGTCATCCGCCCTCTTTTCAGGCAGACGTGACGAAGAAACGATAAAGTCTTTTAAAGCCTTTCTCAATCTTTGGAACTTCGACACCTTTGTATCATTTCACCATCAAGATTATACAAAATCTCAACCCCGCATCCTTTCAGCGATACAGCATCTGAGTCCACCCTCCGACAAGCACATCAACAGACATCATTTCTATCGAACGAGCGAATCGATACGCAACGAAGCCATTATGAATTACATCTACTCCACAGTTAACACCATACGGGATCGTTATACACCCGTCTCTCACAAGTCAACCTTCCGCCAGACCGGTCAAATCACACCTGAAGAGTTCCTCGCTGCGGGCGACTACCTTGTGTACAAGTTCCCGACCTGGTCTTGGGGCGATGCAGACTCTCCTGAGCAGCGAGTGAGCCATCTTCCTCCCGGAAAGCAGTTCCTCGTCACACGCAACGTTCCTTGCCACCGACGCCTGAACGATGACTTTGCAGGCGACGCTGGCCATGAGGAAGCTCTCGTCAACGACGGCGACGACTTCAAGGGCGCTACTGGCGACGATGATGATGGTTGGCTGAGGACCGGTGGTCTGGCTAGTTCCCAGCCGCTGAAGGTCAAGGAGGTGAGGACGGTGGATGACTCCGGAAATGTCGGTGATCGAGAGGTTGTCGAGGATGATGATGAAATCCCTGACATGGAGGATGAAGACGACGACGAGGCTATTATTCGCGATCCTGGCGCTGATTCCAAGAACAGGTATGCTGCAAAATTCGCATCCTAGGAAGATCTACTGACAACTAGCAGCGCTCACCGTACATACACGCTCTACATCATGTACTCCCCCTACTACCGAACACCCCGTCTGTATCTCTCAGGCTATCTCGCCAGCGGCCAGCCGCTCCCCCCTAATGATATGACAGAGGACATTGTCGGTGACTACAAAGACAAGACAGTGACACTTGAGGACTTCCCCTTCTTCGCCAACAACATCAAGATGGCCTCTGTGCATCCCTGTAAGCACGCCTCAGTCATGAAGACACTACTCGACCGTGCCGATGCGGCTCTTCGCCTGCGCCGTGAGAAGCTCCGTGCCGGCAACAACCAGACACCGTCTGGTATGGAGGGTCTGGTAGACGAGATTGGAAAGTTGGATATCAAGGGCGCTCAAGAGGCAGCGGACAAGGATGAGTGGGAGGAGGTCCAGGAGACCGAGATCGATGATCAAGAGGTTGCTATTCGAGTGGATCAGTACCTAGTTGTATTCCTCAAGGTAGGTCTCTCCATATTGCGTATGGTTATTCTCCGATTCCTAACCTGTTTTCTAGTTCATGGCCAGTGTGACACCTGGTATCGAACACGATTTCACCATGGGCGTCTAATCGGGCGAATCAATGACTGAGATTAGACTTGCGGGCCAGAGACGGTTAAGAAGTATGGACTGGGAATCACTATATCCGGAGAATAGGCGTTGACGGTGTTCGATTGTTAAGGTCTTCTATGGTAGCGACTGTATTCAGACAGTGTGGATTCTTTCACTTCCAGCATGAATATATGGAAGCCGCACGTTAATATGTGCCTACTTTAGATGCTTAGGATTTCCACAAAAGGTAAGTCGGATAGCGATGATATAAGAATCCAATGCTATCGTCGATTGATGTTATGTGATTGACTACAGAACTCCCTCACCGGGCTAGGTTGATATCCCGCAAGGGGCTGAAGGAGAAACTTGACATGCAATCGTTGTATAAGCTTTGGACCTATCTTAAATGATAAAAAGATATGAGTTAATTTAATATACTTTACTATAAATTAGTATATATTGCTATGTTTAGGAAAGCTTAGATTAGGAGGTGTCTTTGACATTTTTGACACCTTCCATTGTTCAGCGTCAGAATGTAGCTACACACAAGGCATGCACACCAACTACACCAACCCCGGCCACACTCTTGGACGCCAGATTTCATTCCCACTATAAGATCCCAGACATCTCATCAATCAAAAGCACATCATAGCTGATTCCACTCCTGATGGAAGTCCTCTCCTCTATCCACCAACCATGTCACAGGAGCAGTTTCAGGACACACTCAACAAGGCCTGCGAGGCCGCTGTTAAAAAGGCTTTGAGCGGTCTAGACACCCATATCAACGAGGTTGTCAACTCCCGCAGTGAGGAACTTGGCATTTCTGTCGCCACCTATGTCTCCTCCCATCTTGAGAAGGTTTTGAACGATGCGCTCCTGGACCACTAGAAAAAGGAGAGGCGATCACCGTCCTGGGAGTCTTTGGGTGGTCAGAATGTGCCTACCTAGGTACCTAGCGTAGATTCCATTCCTTCTTCAACTAGACAACCACCTTTCCATCATCATCAGTGAAATCATCTTCCACATTCCACTACTTTTTCATCGAGACCTACTCCCACACATCAGTAAAGACTCGCTCAAGATGTTCTCGCGCCTCGTGCGTCCTTTCTTTGCCCTGTTTCGCAAAAAACAAATTACCACCACCAAGAGACTCCATCGATGGAGGCAGATTCCCTTCTATGGAACAAAGAGGATCCTGTGTTAGCTATGGATGACGGCGGCCTATGACCTTAAGCTTTAGGCTGCGAACACATATGATGAATGACAACACGATATTTTCCCCCTCAATATAAGCTTTTACTCAGAAGCTTTCACGATGACCAATAAATCTTGCTGCAAGCCCTAGGGCATTGCAAGGATCCTGTGTTAGGAATCATTCCATATCCTGGGGGTATCTGCCGGTATACTTGTAAGTTCCTCAATCAGCATTATTATTAAGACTTGCTTTTCTAATTGAAACTTATTTATTTTAGGGAGGCTAGTATCTTATCAAAGATCCGGTTGTCAACTGCATATCCGACTTGTGGCGAAGAGTTAGCGATCGAAATTCATTCTCTCAAACAAGGACACTGGCACGACAAAGTCGAATGAGAGCGGGTCGACAGTTTACTACATTAGGCCGCGAGGAGCAAAAAGGTGTTAAAACAATCTTAGCAAAAGGTATCCTAAACTTATCCTAAACTAATGCCAAGTTACCTAAGGCTTTTTGTCACTTAGGATCGAGGTCCCGTGTTTTCTTTCCTCCTCTAGATACCTAGCTAGGGTCAAGCCGACCGCCACCTTTAGTTGAAGAAAACAAGACTCTTTCGATCAAAGCTGGAATGCTCGTTGCGGCCAATATACGCTTTGTACAACAATGGCTTAATGTAAATCAGCGTGTTGTTATTTACACACACAATGTTTGGCTCAGGCAGTGCGTGGGGCATTTCTTTGGAGTGGCCAAGAAAACTTCTGACGTTGAACTAAGGCGCTGAAAAAGTACCAGATTATATATTGATTTAACTTTGATCATTTAGGATAGGTCCTAAGCTTATACAACGATTGCATGTCAAGTTTCTCCTTCAGCCCCTTGCGGGATATCAGCCACCTCGCGTGCCAACCTGTCTACCTTACTTACCTGAACGTGCCAGCCTGATGACTGTCACACTTTTTAATGTTTTCATGATATACAACTTGTCACCTGGTATCGTGTATGTCATGACTCAGAAGATAGGATACATATTGGTCGAGGTTTCAAACAACAGCGGCTGTTCAGGAAGGCCGCAAAAAAACAAGTTACAGCAGAGATACCGAACCGATGAAAAAAGAAGTCCTTATTGCCCACAGGCGAGCTCCTTGATATCTACAGGTGGATGTACCCTCAACTCCCTTTACTACGGCCCAGACCTTCATGTTGTTCCACGAAACCCGGAAGATGAAGCCTTGCTCCAGACAACTCCCATTTCCCATTTTCGCCCAAGTCCTCGATCCGATTCCGATACTAACTTCCTATCATTCAGGGTATTCAAACAACGCAGACCTCCACCAATGTTCCAACTTGCACAAAACAATTCCAAGCGAGCCTGCCCTCCTGTCATAAGCTCATGATCGCGTCACTGTTTACCGCTATTGCGACAATAATGTTGTAGAATCTGCGGCGATTCCCAATAAAAAAAACGCAAAAGGTATAAAAACCAGTCCCCCTATACTCCTGTTCTATAAGTGTGCATCCTTTTTTATCCCGTGTCCCATAAAACCGCTGTACGCTCGCTTGCCGTTGAACCTGATTGAAAACTCAAACCGAGGGAAAAGACAGTTCGCAAATTCGACAGACGTATAAATCGTGAGGTGCGTTTAAGGCCGCTCAGTAGGCATTCAACGCAAAAATATTTCATCATCGTGAGTAAGACGTCAAACGGATGCTTGGGGACGCTCTAAATCCTCCGGCGAAGATGGTGGAACATGGTTGCACAAGCTCGAGCTGCAAGCTTGATAATTTGTGTCTCCTTGGATGCCGTCCTACATGGCACCAAAAGGGGCACCAAAGTTGGACGTGCTCTTCAACTTTAAAGGAACGTCAATTTCGATAGCCTTGCCACTGCCTTCGCCGTCACTATCATCGGCATCTCGCTGGGCGTCAGCAGGTCCATCCCCGCCGACTGGTCCGGCCTGTTTAGACATATGCGCGGGAGCGTTGGAGCCAGATGGGCCAGCAATAGATCCCAGCCCATGGCCTTGCATCACAGCCGGGAGCGCATTTTGCCCTTGGCTTATAGGCTCCAGTGCTTCGTGCAATTTTTCAAAAAAGAGCTCATCTTTGGCCGGCATGTTTCTTAACATCAGTGGTCCCTTGAGAGCTTTGTCGCCGCCATTAGGTTCCATCATAACATCTGGTGCGTTTGGGTCAAGCTCTCCTGTAACAGATATAAAGGACACCTTTGAATCGCGCCTATCAGATTGCACGGGTACCAATAGGCTGTTATTGTTCTCCTCTTCCGCAATCACAGCTGCATCCAGATTGATGACAGTCTCGACGGTAGGCGTGGCGCCCTCGCCAATGATGGAACCTGGGTCAGTCGGATTGACTTTGGGGAACAATGACAGGGAATGATTGGGTGTATGACCGGCATGCATTGTCAGACGTCGAGACTCGACAGCAGAGAGAGCTTGCAATGTGTATTCCTTGGAAGAAGCCCGGGCATTCGTAGGGCGCCGAGACTGCTCTGGGCTTCGAGCAGCGGGACCAGGAGGGGATGCTACGGGGGATGCTGGGTTTTCGGGAGGAGATGCCCCGGCGGCGAATGTGGGCTTCTGGACCGCAGTGGCCTTGAGTGGGATACCTTCCAACTTAGGGTCGATTTCTTGAACATCAATGACTGGAACAGGAGTAGCCACGTGCTCTGTAGGGGACGATAAGAAGTCCTTAGCCACTGGGTTCTGTGTCTGCATCCTGGGGTCGAGGGGGACAAAAGGCGATGATTCGGGCTGTGTTGTGGGAGATACGCGAGCGCTACTTGACTGGAAATAGTGAGGTCGACGAGATGCTCCATCAAGACCAGGTGGAAGAGATGACGCATCGGATATGGACAGACCAGTTGGAATGATGGGATTTTGTCCCCTTGACGCGAGTCGTCCTGGTGGAGCTTGAAGGCAGGAACTGTCCAAGGAGCCCTCACCGCTTCCGCCACGCTGACTCGCGAGAGGCGATACCACGCCTGTAACCTGGATACTCTGCGCTGTGACAGCTTTGAGTGCACTGTTCTCTCCTTCAAGTCGGTGGACGCGTTCTTTGAGTTCTTCGATTTCTCGGGCCATGCCCTCCTTCTCGGTCTCCCAGCTATCCCGGACCTCATCCATGATGATCCGCTCTTCTTGATAGACCTCTTCAACTCGTCGCCGATTAGCTTCGAGATGATTTCGCTCCGCTTCCCAGGCTTCGCGGATCAATTGGTTCTGCTGCATGAGGCGTTGAACCACGTGCACTGATGATTGAGAGGCAGCCACTGCGTCTGCCGAAACAGATCTTGAGAGGGATGTACCAACGAGTCCGGAAGACGAAGAGACGTTGGGCAGAGGAGCTGTAGATGATGCTGGAAAGCGAAATTCTGGAACGGGGGGCGGGCCTCCGTGAGTTGGAGATCCAGTCGCGGGACGAGCGTCGACAGTGTCGAAAGATTCGGTCTGCTGGGGAAATGGTCGATAACTAGGCGGAACAGATTGAGCTGCCCTCAAGGACTCTAGTGAGAGAGGAGATGAATCTTTGTGCTGAAGTGGCAGGGTGCTCGCGGGGGGTATTCGTCCGCGTTGAAATTGACTCTGGCTATAATCTTGGTTTTGCGGTCGACATGGGTTTAGATAGTGTTGTGGATATTGATGACGAAGGGTTCCAGCTCGAGGATACGAGTTGGGCGGAGACGGGATACTGGACGTGTTGCGATAAGGCAGATGGTTATTCAGGGACAGAACAACATCAGAGTCGTAGGCGCCCGATGGCAGAAAAGCCTCGGGCGTGAACCTCGTAGTCATGATCATGGAAGGCGTGCAGGACTCTGTCACTGTGGAGCGTGGAATAAATCGGAGGACGTATGTGTGGGATCGCTTTTTCGTTAGGAAGGCATAGGGCGGTTGAAGTTGGTCTAGTCGATTTCCTAAAACTTGGTGCTGATGCAAGTCGTTCCTGGTCGTCAAAGTCGTCGAGATGAAATGAAAATCAAGGTTGGAAAAAGGCGAAGGAAGCGAAGTGAGAGAAATCGGTTTATGTTGTGATTGTCTCTTTCCTTTTTACTGACTCGAGAGGGAAGGTAAGACCAAATCCGAGACCTAATTCAAGGGATGTTGGGCGAGTTCGAGATCTAGGTATGACGCAAATGGGACCCGCCAAGCGCAAGGCACAGGACCCTTTATCTTGAAGAAGGTTGTAGCGGGAGTGGGAGGGCTACGTATTGTTTGCGCTGTGCGATGATAAGCTGAGGTAGCGCAAACAAAGGGTGTTGTTAGATAATATCGAAACTGACATAAGATAGAATTTGGAGAGAGGAGCAATAAATTTGGAGGTGGAGAAATGGCAAGTTCATATGGGATATGAAAATGAGTCAAAACGAGGTAAGAGCAAATTAGAGAAAAGACGGTGACATTGATGATTCGTTCCTGCGCCAAAGCCAAGTTCGGGTTGGTACCTGCCACCCCCCCAAGTATCCGTTCTTGCTGCCCGGGGAGGGGGGAAGGAGGTGCGCGTGCCGCGAAAAGACCAGGGAAGAGGTGTGGGGAGGGTCGCCTTGCCGGTAATAAGTTGCTGTTTACTCCGTAGTGGACGTGCTAGATGTGGTAGCAGGCCACCGTTGGACCCAATGGCCTCAGAGAGCAAAAAAGCTTGGGACCTCTACTTTAGAGAATAAAAATACACAAGTAAGCTTAGTCTCAGTTTAGCAGAGACCTTATTACTTGTTTTTGTCACCTAGGACAAAGGTCTCAATTTTTCTTGTCTCTCCTAGGAATGGGCCGTGGCGGCGCCTGGCAGCTCGCCTTACAGCGTTGGGCCCCGTAGTGCAGCGCATTGAACTTCTGAAGCACCTGTGTCCCCCTGTAATGGATAGGTATCCATCCAATTTGGCTGAATTGGATCGGATGCTGAATGCTGTCCTTCCCTCCTCCGTGAGCTGGAATGGCTGGAAATGGAATCGGTGACCTACCGAGACGGGAGTGCATTTCCCCAAATGGACCGTGTCTTGCTGTCATATTTCGGTCTTACACAGAACAAGCAAGCCATGATTCGGCGGTAGGCGACTTGATAGCTGCGTTCCGTCGATTAGATTGCAACTCGTGGCGATATTACGGCTATTGCTGGTGTGTATTGCTGCTGATATGATTTTACAAGCATTCCACTGTCTCAGCCGACGAAAATCACCTGTTAGTATTTGAAGGGACGGGGCGTTGCGGCAGAGACCGGACCGGTGGGAAGACCAACAACGGGGACACGGACGATACGATCAGCAAACATTTGTTAGTTAACGTTATCAAGGAATCTACTCCGTACATCAATTTGATATCATGGATGGAGTCGCTAGACTATCTCAGTAGTGCAAGACTCTGGTACACTTTCTTGTTTCTAGCAGACTTCAGCGGTCTCTCTGCGGCCATGCCTCGGAGATTCTTGCTTGACGCTCCTCTTGGCTGATGTGCGAGACAGACAGGGGCAGGGGATTCACAGCATGAGGTTGGCTGCTGATTCTACATATGCAGGCGGACAGAGTTCAGAAGACCCTTTGTACAGGGTGGGTTAGTCGGGTCGATTGGTTGATCCTTCGGCAGTGTTACAGCCAAATAGCCGTTTCGTACCTATGGAGAAGGGATGTTTGGCATCCATAATATCGATACCTCATGGTTGGAACCCATAGAATTTCGAAAGATTTCATTTATGCGCCTTTTGGAGCAAGATGAGGTTAGTCAAATTTCGGCGACAATTCTTGTTCTTCGTCACAATTTGCTTGATACAACCTGGAGCTTTATGGATTCCTCAGGATATGATTGACATCCCTCGAAGCTGTGCCTGGCCGTCAGTTGTCGAATTGTCAAGCTTGTCAAGGTCGCATCCTGGTCTCAGATCATCATCGATATTGGCCACTTGATCTACATGATTGGCAGTCATCAGACACCAGACCACACGGAACGCATCCAGTCTTCCACTGCAAGGGCAACCTCCACTGCGGTTCGGCCCCTTCAACGTTCTAGCTTGGAGCTGGCTGATATCTAGAAGCTTTTGATTGGGTCTTGGGGACAATCTTTGACATCTCGCCAGCCCTCACCCACCCAGGCACACTCGCGTCTCTACAACTCAAATCAATAGCTCTCAGCTACTAAGGTCTAGACGTTACACCTGTGGCAAATCGATGTTTCTTTTTACTTGCCTTTTGCTCCATCTCAACAGGTAGGTATGTATGCGTTTGATTAGGCACTGGCAGCTAAATCATGTCTGGGCCAATGCTAACCAGAAACACCGTACTCCGTACACGACCCCAAAAATGACTTGTTCCTTTCTCCACATTGGAGCCGAGCTTACGGATACTGTACATTGTACAACGCATCATTCAGTACGGAGCATAGGCACACCTTACACCGCGCAATCTATCTCGAGGAGTCATACAAAGGAGACGGGTGAGAGGTGAGGTTTGCTGGCAACGCATTGCAGCCCAGCCAAGCCCTAGTCTCGTCTCATCCAGGTCAGCCCCTCCCCGTCTCCTTTTTTCACATTTTGCTCCGGTGATTTTGTGTATCAGAGTCAGCGATGCCATGTGGCTGGCTGTCTTTGGGCTCTGGGAATGTGGAGGCGCTGCGCAAACCAACCCATCCAAAGCAAGGTTGAGTGAGCTGGCCAAGTTGGTCCCTGATCTAGATCGTTAAGCTTTGCTCTCGATCTCGGTCTGCTTCACATGTCAGTGATTGTCTGACCCGTATCTGTACCTGAGATCTATTTGTGGATTAGAGCACAGATTAATGTTGGGGAGCTCTATCCGTAGCTGTTCTAGACATGTGATTCCTTCGCCTTGGCTGGGGAGGCTAGGGGCTAAAGAGGGAGAGGCTCTGATGCATACCATTCGCGCTAGATGCTACAGATAACAGCAAGACGATCAGCGGCCGCTATCGTGAACTATTCGGTCCCTTACTGTTGACAGGGGTCTCTCTCGAAGCCCTTCGAACTGGGCTTCCTAACCAGCAGCAGCTAATAGTTCCGGAAGGCCCGGGTTAGATCTCAACAAGGGGTTATATGACGATATAGGCACATGTTATTTATCGTATCTGCATGATTCACTTCCATCGAGTCAGTTTTTGGCATCTTCGTATCTATGAATAAACTGTCTGAGACGAGAAGCGCCCGTTGTTTTTTGTCTAAGAATGGGACTGACCAAAAATCTTCAATCGGCCCCTCCAGGTTCGGACGAATCACAGGTGGGGCCGCGATGCGGTAAACCGCTCCGCCGGAATCACGGCTCCAGGGCCGCGATATCCAATAAGTAACATGTTGAACTGATTCCAACATCTACGGTCGAAATGCTCCGATATTCAAACGAAGCAGAAGTGACTGTCGGGTTATATAGAATGTGAATTGAACCAGCGCAGCTTTACAAATATAGTCTAGATATTGAACTGCGATTGTTTATTAGATGAGAATCTCAATAGACATACACGAGCATTCTTCAACAGGCAACATTGAATAAGCCTCTCCCACTACACTAACCACTGTACTGTACTGAGGAACAGATTTTGGTCACACTTTGACACAGGAGAAACGAGTTTCACGACGAATTGCTGTCAATATCGTGTATAAAAGTAAAACTAACTGAACCTGCAGGGTAGTTAACGGTATACCAATGATCTTCATGCATCATCCAACTCAACCCTATCATCCAAACGCCTTGCAATGCATGTACAAAACCACAATACCACCTCATCATTAACACATAATCACTTACAAATCCTCCATTATCACCACTCCAATGACAGTTTCTCCACACTGTCCACCAACGACTGTATTACAGGTTGACTTGTAGTGCGCTGTCCCTTCGTCTTGCTTGCCTGCCTCATGCGTGTCCAAAACACAGGACAATCCTTGCTATCACACTGAACGTCCTCAATAGGTCCGAGGCCAGAACAGCTGCGACAGAGTGAGAGTACTTCCTGAAGACGACGCTCCTCGGTTGTGAGCCGTGTCTGGAGTGTAAGAAGAGATGAGGGAACGTTCTTGCGACAGGATGGACAAAGAGCATTATCTTCCTGAGAGAACTTGAGCCCACAAACGAGGCAATTTGTGGATCTCATGTATGATTCGAGGGTCGTCTTCTTCTTTCCGAGCGTAGTTGCATGGTAAATACGCTGCACCTTGGGCATCTCGTCGTACCACTGGCGTACGTTTGCACCCACAAGGTTGAAGATACGCTCCAGAGGAGGAATCAAATTCTTCGAGATATAGTATTCGGCATCGAGCTGCCAGTGAGGGTTACTCAAAAGTTCCTCAGGCGCAACGCATCGGTCAATGAGCCGCGCTCCTGGAGCACCAGTGATAACGACGTATGGAACTCTCTCACCATATTGCGGTTCTGCGCGAGCATCCTGAAGCATACGCTTGGTGCTGATAAGAGCTCCTGCAGGTGCTGTACCTTTGTCCGAGTATGTGCCCAGGCGCACTTCTTTGGCAAAGCAAAAGTCTTGCACCGAAACATTGTTGCGCATGATCTTCTGACATTGCTTTTGGAAGTAATCCTTGACCTGAGTGAGATCTGCAGTCTCAAACAGTAGACGAAGGGCTTTTTCCTCGATCTTCTGCTCTGCGGGTGTACCGTCACGACGGACGGTCTCTATTCCCTTGGCATCGAAATCGGGCTTCACCTGGTCTTTGCTCTCGTATTTGTAACCGACATAACGTTTCTTGGCGAGCAGAACACAGGGATGATACACTTTCTCAAATTTGAGTTTGATGGGTCGAGGGTTCATTTCGGTAATTGCCTTGGAAATCTCATTACCAATATCGAAAGCCTCATCTTTTGTTCGGCCCTTCAAATAGATGAAGAGACTGTCAGTATCGCCATAGACGACTTCAGCGCCCCATTTCTCAACAGAGTGGATATAAGCAATCGCTCGTTCGAGAGTTTCTCTGCCGGTTTGTACAATGCTGTCTGCAATCTCGGAGCATGGCATACGCCCAGAGAATGACGCTGAAGTGTAACCATAAGTGACGTTGGCGAGTAGTTTGAGAGCAAGCTGTCTATTGTTGAGAAGCTGCTGCAAGGTTTTATCATCCTTGTCTTGCTTCATGCCACTCTTCACCATGACTCGAGTTTCCAGTATCTCAGTCAGCATCTTAGCTAGAAGTGACTTGCGGATTTCCGCCTTTGCATACATCATACCATTCGGAGCAATGTTGATGTAGTCCTCCAGAAGGGCAAGGAGACCTTTCTGGCGTTTGTACTCAGTAAACCCCATCTTGTTTATACCCCTCCAGTCGGTGACTCGTCCCAAGAAGGTTGAATAGCAGTAGTTGTAAGCGATCATGACACTCGGGTATAAACTCTGGAAGTCAAGAACCAGAAGAGGACTATTATAGAAAGCGCTTTGTGGCTCCATGACAAGTGGTAAACACTCCAGAGCATTCTGACCACCGACCTGCTTGCGATTCGGTGAAACAAGTAGGAAGTTCTCTGGTTTGGCAATTCTGAACATGATCGACTCTACCTTGAACTGTGATCCTCGCGAGAAAACTGAGAAGAAGTCCACGCCCAGAAGTCGCGCCTGCTCGCTGGTCCTCGAAATCAGTTCGTTGGCGTCCAGAATCTCAAGATCGATCTTTGTACGGTTTTGGTAGTATCTCAACATCCTGTTGAGCTCCCTATGCTTGCCGCCCTTATACCAAGTTGTTAAAGACTGCCAAGAGTAATGGGGTATTCTTCGATGGAGTAGGTGCCAGACTACGTTCTCCATGGTGTATTGAAGAAGATTGAGCTCTCCTCGCATTGCCCTCCAGACGTTCACCATATGTCGGCCGGTAACCCGAATAGTGGATGTGGTATTGAAACCCCAACGGTCATTCTCTTTGCCAAACCTGCCGTGTGACTCGGTCTTCATACGAGAAAACTCATCACAAAGGTTGTAATCATACTTCAGTCGTGCTCTCTCGATCAAGTAACCCCAGGAACTACCATGCACTTCGTAACCGGTAAGGATATCGGGATCATGATTTCTTACGATTTCGACCATTCGAACCATAAGATCCAGTTCCGAGTTCTCTTCGATGACCTCGGCATTCGTCTGTCGTTGGACACGCTGAGTAAACTCGGCGTCATTTGACAACAGTAGAATACCTATTTGGACACCAGCTGAATCTTGACTACCGGAAGCAGTTCCATCAGACTTGATCGCCCAGAACACGCACTGGACTTCATCTTCCTCAGGATTCGGCACAAACTTCCCTCTGGTGTTTACGTGAACCTCCAAGCTCATCGTGCTCATGTATTGCACCTCATGCTGGACACTGGTTGATTTCTTGCCTGGGGTGTACTTGAATCCGTGCTTGTTCTTCGGTGTGGGCCCATCGATCTGAGATTGATATTGCCTGGGAGTAGATGGTATCATAGACCTGTCCGTTGAATTTGCTCTGCGTTGCTTTTCTGCCCACCACTCCTCGACTTCTTCATACGTGGGCGGGGGATTTGCAAGCTCCCAGCTCCTCAACGAGCATTTCTTCCTCTGTCGCTCATACCTAAGTTCTACAGCAATCTTGTCAAAGGTCTCAAATCTGAGCCCGTAGCTGGCTGGAGCTGTCCCTGTTGGGTCAAATTCAGGCAGAAAAGGCAGTGTGTTGCCCTCCAGTCGAAACTCTTTCCCGGCATATTCTCGCATCCGTCCAGGGACATCCTTTTCCTTACTGTAATAAGCATCTTGATAGATCACATCAGGAATCCCGTATTCTTTCAAAGAGGAAGCCACAGCTGCCGCAGAAGGGGGTAGAGAAGAAACCAAGTGCACTTGCGGGCTGGCGAATCGACTCATGGCTCTCTGGATTTTCGATTCATGACTTTCGTCGTCTCCTCGTTCTCCAGATGATTTCATGGAAGATGACAGAGTCATTTGAGACAACTCTGCTTCAGCAGGGAGAAAACTACTGGGATTAAACGAAACATGCTTAGTGTGACGACCATCATCGGTCTGCTGAGAAGCAGACTTCTGGCTCATCTGACTGAGACGAAGCTTGGTGTTCGGATCATTCTGATCTTTGACAGTAGGAAAATTTAGCTTTTGGTTGAAGCCGGAAGCACCTTTCAGTATAGAACCGGCGTTTTTGTTAAGTGATGAAGGACCTTTGAGAATGGAAGCCCCTCTGAAGGGGGAGGTGAGAATCTTGTTGGCGTCCGTTGAAGGAGCGTGAACCAAGTCCATTTCATCTTCGTCCATCATCGACGGTTGATTGAGTCTTGTCCTCTTGTTCGACGCCTGAGAAGATGCAAGATCATCCAGGGGTCGCTTCAGCTGGGTCAAGCTGGACAAGGTGATAGTCGGTGTTTTCTCCGTCCGTCCGATAAACCCTTCGTTCTCTGCATAATCAAGCAACTCTTGGTTTACTGGGAGGTCAGGAAGTTCGCCAGTCACCAGACCACTTTGACAAACCCCAAGGGCCGACTTCCAGAATGTCTTTTTATCAAATTTGTCGGGACTAATGTTGAGAGCCGCCGCTAGCTCAAGATCTTCTTCCGGTAGTTGGTTTGTTGGCCCCCTAGAAACTTTTGCGGCTGCCTTCTCTATTGCCACGAGCGCCGCAATGGCATCTTCGTCGGAATCTTCAGGATAAAAGTCATTGTGTGCCTCTCCAGCCTGACGTACTTTCCCCTCATCGACAACAATACTGCTTCGTAAATCTTGTTCCATCTCCACACCTAAGGGCAATCCTAAAGCTGGTGCAAGTTTCGATGGGAAGAGGTCTTCAACTGACTCCAAAGTAGTATTGACATGCTCTTCGTATGGATGCGGCTTTGCAAACTTCTCAAAAGTAAGCTCTTCCGAGTCGCCACTGAGTTTCTCTTCAGAGATGAGCTTTCGGATCTCAGTCCTGAATTCTTCCTCATGAAGCCAGCCTTGCGGTTGAGAGTCGCGAGCGTTGGCTGACATCGATACAAGGACTTCTGGTGGAAATGGACTGCTCCCCTCAGTCGGATCTTGCATCTTTCGTTTGCATCTCTTCGTCTCATCTTTCCACAGTCCAGCCATACTGTAGACCAGCTTCATGTCTGCAGGGAGGGGATTGGTTCTTTCCGTAAAGTCATGATGAAGAGGCCTTTCCTTGACCTTGTGTCGGTTTATAATATCCTGTACACATATATCCACTTCTATCGAGCAGTGGCTACTTCGAGGGAGCGTGGTTTCGTCGGTAATGTGATTCATAGAGATTGATCGACTGTGCCATTTGTGGGATGAATTCGACACCTGTTCGTATTCTGGGACCGGAGATCGAAACCGAGTAACGGATGCATCCAGATAATCGCACCCATACAAGTTGAAGTCTGTCATGAATTGAAGAAGGTACTGAAGATGTGCTTCGTATGGCTGAAACTTGTTCTTCATAATCACGCCTTGCTGAAGAAGATCCGCCAATCTCGTCATGACAATGGGATTGAACATGTAAATCTTCAGGAAGAAGCGATATCCCACGTGAAAGCCATAGAAGGGGACACCCTTGACAAGCGTGATCCTTGCCACGAACCTCGCACTGTCACCTTTCTGATCTCGTCGATAGCTGACTGCTAACGCATGATCTATGGATAGATGAAATCGATATATATAAGCACCGACTAGAGTTTTTAGTACTGATAGATATTTACTGGAGTATACACAACGAACCTTCATCAGGACTTAAGCCACCTTCATATTCCACGTACAAGTACGGGAATGCGCCGTGGATATGAGCGCATACTTTTTGTCCCGTCTCAGTAGATCCAAACACGCGAACAACAGGGACTCTGGGTCCTTTGGATATCTGAGAGGGGCGAATGTCGTTACGAAGCTGGGGGTCATATCGCGAGGGTGTTGCTTGATAGTGATCGATACAATTTAGTCTGACCCGGAATAAGTCCATATTCTCTGAATTTGGGATCCATCAGGGGCTTGAGGCTGTTTATTAAGAACAAAAGAGCCAAGCGTAGCTCAAAAAGTGTTCTCAACAAGCTCAATTCATTCTGAAGGTCTTTGTGTAACCTCGACTGCTTATGAGACGCGTTTTGCCATGGCTACCAGCCTCTTACAGACACGCGCGATCACGTGCTGATAAGACTGCTTATCTAAACAACTTTCCGCTTCGCGGCTCAGTGATCTGCGACGGAGGCATCACCCATTTTTGGCTTCTGAACATTTGGCTCTGATTTTTTTTTTTTATCTCGCCGTGTGAAAGTCGCACATTTCAATAGACGGCAAAGCTGCACATTACTCGTCATGCCTACTGCCCCCGCAAAACCACCGCCCCCAAATACCGGCCCTGGAGGCGCTGGTGCCGCTCTGAAGGAAGAGAACATCTACATTCCATCTTTCATCAGTAAACGCCCGTTTTATGCCGGTGAAGAGGGCGATGAGAATGACTACCTCCAGCATCAGCGTCGCGAAGAGAAGAACGACAAGTCACAATGGTACGATCGAGGTAGAAAGGCCGGCCCAGCGGCTACCAAGTATCGCAAAGGTGCTTGCGAAAACTGCGGCGCCATGACACACAAGAAGAAAGACTGCCTGAGTCGACCACGAGCCAAAGGGGCAAAATGGACAGGCAAGGATATCCAAGCCGATGAGGTGATTCAAGATGTCAACATGGGATGGGACGCTAAGCGCGACCGTTGGAATGGATATGATGCAAAGGAGTATCGCAGTGTGGTCGATGAGTTCAACCAGATGGAGGAGCTACGCAAGCAGGCCACCAAGGACGGAAATGCCGATGAAGAGACAGAAGAAGGCGACAAGTACGCGGAGGAGAATGATATGAGCAAACATCAGAGCACAGCAACACGACAACTGCGAATACGAGAGGACACTGCCAAGTATCTCTTGAACCTCGATCTAGAATCTGCCAAGTACGATCCGAAAACACGGTCACTGGTCGATGCAGGTGCAACGGCAGACAAGGCGGCAGATGCGTTCGCGGAAGAGGGTTTCATGCGATCCTCAGGCGATGCTGGCGCATTCGAGAATGCTCAGCGATATGCTTGGGAGGCTCAAGAAAAGTCTGGTAACACTAGCCAGCATCTGCAAGCAAACCCCACAGCAGGAGAGTTCTATCGAAAGAAGGAGCTGGAGGAGGCAGAGGCAAAACGTGCGGAACGAGAGAAGCTACTGCTCGAGAAGTATGGTGGAGATCAGAAGGCTATGCCAGCTGCTTTGCGCAACATGGCCATCACCGAATCCGAGACGTTTGTTGAGTACGATGAGACTGGTTTGATCAAGGGTGCGCCCAAGAAGGCGGCCAAATCCAAGTACGCTGAAGATGTTCTCATCAACAATCATAATTCAGTATGGGGAAGCTGGTGGTCCAATTTCAAATGGGGCTACGCTTGCTGTCATTCGTTCATCAAAAACAGCTACTGTACTGGTGACGAAGGAAAATTAGCATGGGAGGCGGCTGAGCGTCAACGAACTGGAGCGAACCTGGTCAATGACGATGAAGAGGAGACAGAAAAACCTTCAGAGGAGGAGGCAGAGAAGAACAAAGAGGAAGAGCAGCCGCGCAAACGGACGAGAGAAGAAATGATGAATGGTGTGACAGAAGAGGAAATGGATGAGTATAGGAGGAAACGGACGGTGACGAACGACCCAATGGCAAAGCTGCTGGGCAAGGATGAACTTTTATCATAGCGATGCATTACTATACATTTTACAATGCTGTTACGTACCATGAGCATCAAATACACGGCGACAGCTACATTGACATTGAAACTTTCACAGCAAATCAAGATTATGGGTGGATGTCGTGATTGGATTCATGTTTCATGAGATTCATGTACACAGGTGGAGAGACACCGGGAAAATTTTGTTTGTCGTTATCCGGTGAAATCATTCCATTTTTATCCTCTGGCCAACGCCGCAAGCTATGAAGAGAATCCCCTTCCCATGAGTGGTATTCCATCACCAAGTGCCCTAGACAGGGGGAATCGTTTTTGCATTTTTGGTTGCATTTACTCCTCGTCCTCCTCGTCCTCACCACCCTCACCGCCAGCAGCAGCGGCGGCCTTCTTTCTGCGGACACGGCCGGGACGGCCACCGCCGAAGGGCGAGGTCAGAGCGAAGTCGATGTGCTTCTGGGAGTCGAGACGGACGATGAAAGAGGGAACGTTGACGATCTGCTTTCCGACTCGGATGTGACGCTGGCGGATCAGAACACGGGCGTGGTGGATAGACTTGGCAAGACCGAGCTTCCAGACACAGGTCTGGAGACGGCGCTCAAGGAAATCCTCGATCTTAAGAGCCAGGACGTAATCGAGCTTCATGCGGGACTCGTCAAGGACACCGACACGGACGAGACGTCGAATGAGGGCATTGCCTTCGAAGAGACGCTTGGGGTCCTTCTCGTCGAGGGTAAGAAGCTGACTGTACAATTGGTTAGAAACCTCTTCCTCTCCAGCGCACACAAAAAAGTGCTGAGGTTCACATACCGGGCAGCACGACGGATCTTGGACAGAGTCAGACCGACTCGCCAGACCTCACGCTTGTTGCGCAGGCCATACTCGCCAACGAGCTTCAACTCGGAGTCACTATTGTTATTCGGTCAGTCTTCATTCACATACGACTTAAACAGAGACAAGCTCATGTTCAGTGGCCGGTGATACTGACAGTCGGGCAGACTCGAAGGGTCGGCGGGGGACACGAGAGGTCTTGGAGTGGGCGCGGGGAGGCATCCTGAAGACTTTGTTAATTGATATCCTCTTGCGATGCACTCGTGGCGGCGGTGATATACTCACTTGACTTGCTCCTTGGGTGTTCTGCGGGAGTTGAACTTTCTCACAAGACACGAATCGTAGCAAAATGTGCGGACAGATTTTGGCGGAGCCCGGCCACGTCACGTGCGATAGTTGAGAACCCTAAAATTTTGGAAGGTGCAACCCAGCGAACCCACAATCGCCCTTGCCCTACCTGGAAAACTTTCGGAAAATCAGAGGACCCGCTCCCACAAGGCCGCCTTCGAGAGACGAGAAATCCACAACACCAAAGCGAAGGACTTCACCATCTCTTTCGCCAACCACGACTACTAACCCCAACCCGACCGGTACCGGCATATCACATTCGAGATGGGTCACTCCTACGGAAAGAGAGCGGGCACCCGCGTATGTTCAACCACCGATTCCTGCGAGAATGAAAATTCGACGACGTCGGCATGAGACTGACGATGTGAAATTTTTAGTATGCCTTCAGCCGGGACTTCCGCAAGAAGGGTATGATTGCCCTGAACACCTATCTCCGACAGTACCGCGTTGGCGATATCGTCGACATCAAGGCGAACGGTGCCGTCCAGAAGGGGTAAGCAGAGCTCCCTTTGCCATCATGCGACAATACACGCGAACTTGCGAGACTTGGACGCTTTGTTGGAGGAATTCTTGTGGGCATTGGAACAGGAGGGCTAACAGCGGTCACAGCATGCCCTTCAAGGTGTACCACGGCAAGACTGGTGTCATCTACAACGTCACCAAGTCTGCTGTCGGTGTCATCATCTACAAGCAGGTGAAGCACCGATACATCGAGAAGCGAATCAACGTCCGAATCGAGCACATCCAGCAGTCCCGATCTCGTGAGGACTTCCTCAAGCGAGTCAAGGCCAACGCCGAGGCCAAGAAGGAGGCCAAGGCCAACGGTACCGTCGTCCAGGTCAAGCGTCAGCCCGCTGGACCCCGTGAGGCTCACACACTGTCGCTCGCCGACAACCCTCCTCAGACCGTCACCCCTCTCCCCTACGAGACTACGATCTAAAAGAAAAGATATTGCGGGGTTGGTGGTGCTGGCTTCTATTTACCTGGGGTATTGCGTCCGGATGGGAAACTCTGCATGGCAAGGGCTTGCATTTTGATGTCCATAGGCAATGAGACCAAAAAAAAGACATCGTTTGAAGCATGCCGCTGTCTGTATTTGAAGATACCTTTAGTGAATTGTGCCTGGTCCATATTATGGGCATGGCGTCTGATTGACGTATGAATGAACTGGCGTTTCTCACCCATTCACTCCATGTGAATAACCGATGTTTTTTTGTTTTAAAAAAAAATGTTGAGGTGCACAATGGATGCAAATACAGATTCTGTTCCATTACTCCATTGACAAGTGTCACATCACGGCTCATCAGGTCAGGTTACCTTGTAATGCGTGTCCTCGTCACCCTGTATCTACAATGAGTACAGTTTTGCGATGTTCATCCTGTCGTCCACGGAGACGCCCAATATGATTCAAGGCTTATCATTCTTAAGCATCACTATATTTTCCCCGATCCGCCTACCCTGTACCTTTATGTGATTCTCAGTATTTTCATGTTTTTCAAGTGTCCACCAGCCATGACTTATACGAGCAAAGGTCTGTGCCGGGCATTTCGTTCTAGGCGTCACGTCCAAGTTCCGCTCGAAGCTTCTGTCAATTGAGGCCGTCAGAAGGAGATTTTCTGTCACTAGTGTTTATTTCCATGTCAAGAATTAAGAATGAACTGGTCGTCAGACAACAATATAGGTACTTATGATAGGACACTCAAGAAGCCGTCATGAGCTGTTGTTACATTCCCAAGAACGTTCATTTCGTATGCCAAGGATCATAAATACATTATAAAGTCTTTCATAACAGTACTTAGACAGAGTTGATATCGTAAGCTGCAAGTGTGTTCCATCAGACTCATGAGACTCCGAGCTAGTATGTCCTAACAAGTAGGTAAGGTATTTCGTGGTAAAATTTAATGGACTTTATAGGATATGCTCATGAATTATTCAAACTACCTGAGGTATCATCAGAAGTTAACTCTAAAATCTAGAGGCTTCGTACGCAGTCACTGGATACAATATTTATTCAGCCAAGCTCTCGAGCTACAGATCTAGTGGAACAATACAATGCAAAACTAGCATATGCTGCAAACTTTCATTCTCAACCCATGCTATGAAATCTGGTCTTGAATCTCTCAAAGTGTGCACCTCCAAGTGGGATACCTAATTTGGCCACCAATTCCAGGCTCGGGCACTGAATCTTCAACAGCCGTGCCCCACACAACAGGCGATACGTACTCCGTATGACGCTCCTCTCTTGGCTCTTGCGGCCCAGCCACTGAAGCTACTACGACATCCATCGAATCGCAGAGACGAGCCACGCCCAAGAGTCGCCCAAGATTTGTCACGGCTGACGACGACCGCGAATACTCGATATACAGTCGCATCCTCACAAACCTCAGTCCCTTGATCTCTCTAATCATCGTTTCATTTCCTACTGTTTACTCTCTGCCTAATCTCCTAAGCTTGCGCGGCGCCGGCTTCACTGGGAAATTGTCTCGTGATTTCCAGGGGCTACTATAGCATCGCCAAAGACCTGAGCAACTTTCCTTGCGCAAACATCTTTACCCATTATCTAATAATAGCGTCGCGTAGCTTGCCCGCCACCAATTGCAAACATGGCTGCTGCTGTGCGCGGCACCGAGCATACCAAGTCAGCGACACCCTCACGTTTCATGACCGCCAAGCTAACCCCATCTTCGTGCGCAGAACCGACCAAGAGCTCGCTATTAACATCAAGAAGGCTACGAACGTCGAGGAGATCTCCCCAAAGCGAAAGCATGTCCGAGCATGTATCGTCTATACATGGGACCACCGGTCCTCCGCCGCCTTCTGGTCCGGCATCAAGGTGTACGTCTCATACGTCCTCATCATGACAACCCACGCTGATCGACCATCAACAGCCAACCTATCCTAGCCGACGAAGTTCAGACGTTCAAGGCCCTGATCACGATCCACAAGGTACTCCAAGAAGGCCACCCCAGTGCTCTCAAGGAGGCAATGGCAAACCGCGCATGGATCGATAGCCTGAACCGCGGAATGGGCGGAGGAGGAGAAGGCATGCGCGGTTATGCACCTCTGATCCGCGAATACGTTTATTACCTACTTGCAAAGCTCTCCTTCCACCATCAGCACCCCGAGTTCAACGGAACATTCGAGTATGAGGAGTACCTGAGCCTGAAGGCGATCAACGACCCCAACGAAGGCTACGAGACCATCAGCGATCTGATGGTCCTGCAAGACAAGATCGAGCAGTTCCAAAAGCTGATCTTCTCGCACTTCCGAAATGTTGGAAACAACGAGTGCCGAATTGCCGCCCTCGTGCCCCTCGTTCAGGAGAGCTACGGAATTTACAAGTTCATCACCAGCATGCTGCGCGCAATGCATTCAAGTCAGTGATTCACTCCCCCACCCCCCTCTTTAGGATCCTTAGGGTTAACATCAACAAAGCAACCGGAGATGACGAGGCCCTTGAACCCCTCCGTGAACGCTACAACGCGCAGCATTATCGCTTAGTTAAGTTCTACTACGAATGCTCAAACCTGCGTTACCTTACCAGTCTCATCACTATCCCCAAGCTTCCTCAAGATCCTCCCAACCTCTTGGCGGAAGATGACGATGCACCTGCACTGCCCGCGCGACCAAAGCAGGAGATTGAGCGAAAGCCGTCTCCTCCGCCTGAGCCCAAGAACGACGCCCCTGATGAGATGAATGAATTCTGGAAGAGCGAGTTGGATCGTCAGAACCGGGAGTACGAAGAGCAGCAGCGAATCCTTGAGCAGCAGCAACAACAAGCTCTCATGGCCCAGCAGCAGGCCCAGCTTCAGGCTCAGCGTGAGTTCGAGCAGCAGCAACAGCAATTGATGGAACAGCAACAGCGAGAGCAGGAGGCGCTCATGGCGCAACAAGCGCAATGGCAAACTCAGGGACGACTGGCCGAGCTGGAGCGTGAAAACCTGAATGCGCGCGCTCAGTATGAGCGAGATCAACTGATGCTCCAACAATACGACCAGCGAGTCAAGGCTCTCGAGGGTGAGCTGTCGCATATTCAGAACAGTCTCGGCCAGCAAATGAACAGCAAGGATGACCAGATTCGGGCACTTCAGGAGCAGGTCAACACATGGAGGACGAAATATGAGGCACTGGCCAAGCTCTACTCTCAGTTGAGACACGAGCATCTCGATCTCCTTCAGAAGTTCAAGGCCGTTCAACTCAAGGCGGCGAGCGCCCAGGAGGCTATCGATCGCCGTGAGAAGCTCGAGCGTGAAATCAAGACCAAGAACCTCGAGTTGGCCGACATGATCCGTGAGCGTGACCGCGCCCTTCACGACAAGGACCGCGCGACTGGCAGCAGCAAGGACGAGGTTGAGAAACTCAAGCGCGAACTTCGCCTGGCCCAAGACAAGGCCGATAACCTCGAGCGTAGCAAGGGCAACGAGCTTTCGACAATGCTTGCCAAGTATAACCGTGAGATGGCGGATCTCGAGGAGGCACTGCGCAACAAGACACGGCAGCTGGAGGATGCCCAGATGAACCTCCGCGACGGCAGCTCTGACCTTGAGCAGCTTCTCCGCGATAAGGAGGAGGAGCTCGAGGTGTACAAGGCTGGCATGGATCAGACTCTGATTGAGCTCAACGAGCTCAAGATGAACCAAGGTGACACCGACCATGCTTTGGATGGCCAGATCGATGCCCTCATCATGTCCAACCTTGACAAGATCAACGACATTATCGACTCTGTTCTCCAGGCTGGTGTTGCTCGTGTGGATGATGCGCTCTACGAGTTGGATTCCAGCATGCAGGCTGGTAACCAGAATGCGTCTCCGTCTTATGTACTGTCACAGATCGAGAAGGCCTCAGCTAGTGCTATGGAATTTGCTACGTCATTCAACAACTTCATCGCAGATGGACCAAACGCGACACATGCCGACCTTATCAAGGCCATCAACGTTTTCTCTGGTGCCATTGCCGATGTCTGCAGCAACACCAAGGGTCTTACCCGTCTAGCTACGGATGATAAGAAGACCGATTCTCTCATGAACGGAACTCGCCAGCCCGCTATTTCAGCTGTACAGTTCCTCCGAGGTCTTCAGAGCTTCCGACTTGAGGGCATGGATCCCTTGCAGAAGACAGACGTGGTCATCAACAGCAACAACGATGTCCAGATGAACTTGCAGAAGCTCAACAAGCTTGTTGAGTCGTTTGCTCCTGGCTTTGGCAAGCTCGCCAACAAGAAGGGAGACTTGGGAGACCTCGTCGACCAGGAGCTCAGCAAAGCTGCAGATGCAATTGCGGCAGCAGCAGCACGACTGGCCAAGCTCAAGAACAAGCCTCGTGACGGCTACTCAACCTATGAGCTCAAGGTGAACGACTCGATCCTGGATGCGGCGACGGCGATCACCAACGCCATTACGCAACTGATTCAGGCGGCGACAGTGACACAGCAGGAGATCGTGCAGGCAGGTCGTGGGTCGACGTCACGAACAGCGTTCTACAAGAAGAATAACCGATGGACTGAGGGACTGATCTCTGCCGCCAAGGCTGTGGCGTCGTCGACTAACACACTGATCGAGACAGCAGATGGAGTCATCTCTGGGCGTAACAGTCCAGAACAGCTCATCGTGGCCTCGAACGATGTTGCGGCGTCGACTGCCCAGCTTGTGGCTGCCAGCAGAGTTAAGGCAGGGTTCATGTCCAAGAGCCAAGAAAAGCTTGAGCAGGCCAGCAAGGCTGTGGGTGCGGCATGTCGAGCGCTGGTGCGCCAGGTGCAGAGCTTGATCAAGGAGCGTAGCCAAGAGGAGGACCAGGTGGACTACTCGAAGCTTGGAGCGCACGAGTTCAAGGTGCGAGAGATGGAACAGCAAGTAAGTCTAACAGCCTCCCCCGTCATGTGTTTGGCAACCCTTTCCTTTTCCCTTGGCCGTCTCCCTCTCATGTCCTGTTCCCCTGTCTTGGTGGCATCACACATCACATCACGACTATGTACCATGACACATCGATACCCCTCACAGGTCCAGTTCATTCCCGGGCCAGTGCGTTCGTAACGGTTACTATATCCGGCAAAGTTTATTTTAGCCCCCTCGTGTGAGATGATGGACTGACAAGCCACCAACAATCAACAGGTCGAGATCCTCCAATTGGAGAATGCCTTGGCGTCGGCTCGACATCGTTTGGGCGAGATGCGGAAGATCTCGTACCAAGAAGAGTAAGGGCGCAGATTTGGGCCTGCTGAAGGCATTCGCGGCTTCAGCCTCAATTATCGATACCCGACCAATGACGGTTCAGGAGTGAGACTGCACAACCAAAGGAGGCACACACACACACACCAAGCCCAGAGCCCCCCCTTTGGATAGTAAGGTATTAGAGTTGATGGGGATGGCTTGCACTTGCGTAGCCTTGGTCGATTTTCGTATGGCACGCGGAGGAGTAGAAAGTCTGGGCATTTGAGCATGGACGATTAGACTCCCATTTCTTACATTTTACTTCGCGACGCGAGCAAAGACGCGAGATATATACTAACTTAGGCGGACTACCCGTAACCGTCACCGGTCCGTACAGTGCCGGAGGATTTCCTGAAGAACGAAAGTCGTGGTCTTGGTCCCCTGTCGATGGGAACCATGTTTTAGTTTAGTCCACCTTAGTGTCTTGTCTTGTCTCGTCTCGTCTGTTGGGCCGGCGATGCGGATAGTGTTTCTTGTGTTACTAGTTAGAAACAGGCGTAGCTTAGCGAAATATGTTCACTTTCCGAATTCCTGGATCTGTAAGACATGTGTTGAGAATTGTTTTGTGTTTCCTGTGCTGCTGGAGCTGGAGCTGAGTGCGGGGAGTCGGATGGTGATGCGATTGACTAGGCTCAGACAGACAGACAGACAGACAGACAGACAGACAGACAGACAGACAGACAGACAGACAGACAGACAGACAGACAGACAGACAGACAGACAGACAGACAGACAGACAGACAGACAGACAGACAGACAGACAGACAGACAGACAGACAGACAGACAGACAGACAGACAGACAGACAGACAGACAGACAGACAGACAGACAGACAGACAGACAGACAGACAGGCTGGGTGAGAGGTGAGAGTCGACACACTCAGTCACTGGCGACAACGCAGTGGTAGGTAGGTATGCGCATACCTTGTGCAAACTGCGTCAACGATGTTACGCAAACAGTTGTATCCTGGTCATGTCTGAGCCCGTCGAGTGAATGTGAAACTGTCAATCGGATACTGTACTGAGGAGCTGGGCCCTTGTTAGCTGAGATATCCTTGGGAGTAAGGAAACATCAGACCTTGATATGGGATATCAAAAACGAACTCGGTAAAATGTATTCTAAACCTGATAAAGATGCCCCAAGCTTATCCAAAGTTACTCCAAGTCTCTTCATCATTTAGGATAGATGCCCTCTAAGTTTTGTGTTCTTCCCTAGAGTACTGGCGATAACGCTGCCCCTCTCGACTGGGCTGTAGCCAACAGATAGCATCAGATGATCGGCTGCATTCGAAGGAGCAAGGTCGATTACAAGGGCACCTTGTTTCCAAAAGCAATTCTGCACTGGTTACGCCACCAAATCATAGTAGCGGCAGCGATTGCCCCTTACAGTACATATACTCAGTGAAGCATCTCTCGCAACAGAGCTATCTTCTGATGGTGTTGCTAATCGGTTTAGAATGTCCCTGTGCTTTACTGCCGCCACTGACCTAAAACAAAACCTACTGTACCTACGTTAGAGTGGACAGTCTAGCTGGTGATCGATCTTAGCCCGGTTCTTGGTCCCCGCGATCGCTGATGGTGACACCCCCATGCTATACCCGCTTTGAGCTGTAGGGCTGATGGACGACTTACAAGGAAGGGAGGGAAAATGGCAGATCCAGCTGGTATGGTTCGGGAATTCTGCTCAAGTTGCTAATTGAGTAATGATTCATGCACAAGAGCCCTGGCCTGAACGTAATTCCTTCGAAATCAAGAAAAGTGAACTGTTGAGACGGCAATTGAAGAGTTCACATCGATCTGGGCTTGCTGTCCAAGAGTGACCATTCTGTGTTGGCGTAATTTTGTCAAGGGAGCTCTTGATGGGTCCTTGTTCCTGTAGCGTCCAACGCCAAGATTGCTCCAACCCGATAGAGCTAGCGTAGCCAATGTTTCGTTTGATCCCATTCAAACGACAGATTGCGCTGTACAGAGTAGATATGATACTCATGGCAATAATTCACTCGCAAATTCTGAAAATTGGCATCAAAGCTCAAGACCGAATGATATGCTTGTCAGGACCATAGCAAGAACTGGAATCAAAAGGTATTCGGATGTGCCGCCCTGGTCTGACCTATGATCCAGGGTTGTCTTGCCCAGATCGTCGAAGGACCGGGGTCTACAGACTGTGTGATCTCACACTGTAATTTAAACCCCGTGTCTTTAATCGTAAGCATCGCCAAGAGTCTGTCGGCCAATCATTCCGGCTGTCGATAGCGCTGCGCTTCCCCACCTTCAGATCTCGTTGTGGGCCGTACCAAACATAATTCCGACTTCAGCCAAGAATGACAAGACTAGTAATCGTGTGTATTGACTTTGCTATGCAATTCCTGGTAAAGAATTCCCCCAACTTTAACCTCAGTCTTACGACAACATTCTCGCCGGTCAGGTATCATTTCAAATCATCCCATTTTCATCCCGAAACTGCCTAGTCGCACCGTATGCTGGATTCGTGATGGTGATCCAAGATCAAGAGCTACCGTGATTCACCTTGATCTTTTTTCACGTCATCAAAGTTTCTGTTTATATGTCAGTGATAATCGGAGTTTTTGGACAGGAAGTACTGACACTGCTGATGCATCTTGGATTGCTTCTCATGCAGGTACTGGTCAATAGACCAGGCGCTGGAGATGTCAATGATGCCTGTGTCGATGACATCGTAGAGGTCGAACTCAGAAGCCTGAGGACGGTAGTGCCGATCCATGTGGAAGTTGTAGAGAGTGTTGCTCTCCATAGGCGAGTCTGCCACAGAAATCTGAACATTCTGGAACGAAGCGAGGTCCTGCACTTCCCATGAATGAACGAAACGATTTCCGAACAAGGCGGCGTCGTATTGGGCACCAAAAAGATCCTGAGCAGCAAGGTTGCGGCTCTCGCGAACTGCGTTGATGAAACTGGTTTTTTCGGAGGTTGTTGGAACAGACTCGTAGAGCGGTTGAGTAGTGGCGACACTGTTACCAGCAGTAGCACTGGTAGTGGTCATGATGCCATTCTGGCAAGCCCACATGCGCATCAGGAGAACCTGAGAGAAGTCCGTGTAGTAACCAGCAGACAGGACGCTGGTGAGAAGATCGATCTCGGTGGTGGGTTGGGCATTGACAGGGCATGCCAGGTTCGCCTTCATGACATCAGTGTTTTGCTGAAATGTCACGATGCCTTGAGAAGCAATTTGCTGCCAGCCAAGGACCTCAATGTACAAGGAGGGTTCAACCATGTTCATCAAAGGGCAAGCGATACCAAGGAATGCGGACAAGTTAACGGTACTCTTGCCGAGTTGATCGCGGAGAAAGGAATAGACTTTAGCAATCAGGGCCCATTTGTTTCGGTGAGGGTCGCCGCCCCAGAGCTGAGTCAGGAAACCGGAGGCATTCTTCTGCTGGGTGTCGGGGAATAGCTTCAGATAGTAGGCTAGATCTGGTCAATAGGTGCCATAGGTAAAAGGACTCACACTTACTGCGAAAGGCCATGAAGGCGTTAAGAGGGCGCTTAGCCTTCGAATCCGCAGTACCCAGAGCGCCATGAGGTTTGAGTTGGTCTTCGAAGACAGGAAGAAACTCATGACCGAACAGGTCAAGCATTTCAATCAACATGTGAGGAGATAAGAGAGCCTCAGCCAGACGGTTTGGAGAAGTCTGAGAGACAGCACGCATCGTTGCGATCTTGGACAAGTCGTTCAAGGCTGCAACCTTTTGCTCATCCTTGGCAGCGTTGATCAGCAGTTCCATGTTGACAGCAACGAGTGAGAGAAAGCAGGAGCTTGATTTAAGTAGAGGATGAGAAACACTGGATAAAAAGAGTGCCAGTCTTAAAATGCATGAGTTGTCAGAGGTTGGAGAGAAGAATTTCTGAGCGTGGAGAGAAGTGGTGTTAATAAGTAAGAAATCTGGGGGGTGAGGAGGGGCGTGTATGAATAAATTCATTGGCAGGAACTTAGATAGGTACTTAGCAGCAAGTACCTGAACAATAGAGTAAGGTGGCAGGCAGTGTTTAACAGCCGCCGTTTTCCTTAGCGTATCACGGGCAGTTTTGCAGATGCTTGACAGTGCCAGGGCGAAACTTATGAAACCAAAATATTTGTGACTGGGTTTGACCTCATGAATTTGACTACTTGAAAGTAGGTAGCTAGAAACTTATACTACGTATATCCCCTTTTGCAATCTACAAGAATCCTTGTTATAGCTTAATTGGCCACTTCATCCGGTAGCTCTTGATTGAAGGCCAAAACCAGAAAGCTTTGAATAGGAGTGTCTATGGGATCACCGTGACGCCCAATTGCATAAACCGCAGTCGACATGAAGGGGAGAGTCAGAAATCCACTCGCGTCTGCGCGGGGCTTTTGAACTGCAGGCGTATGGTAGAGGAAGTCGTTCCCAACGCTCATAAAAGACTCAGCTGTGTGCATACCAGGGGCGTTGTTGGCATATCGTCGCCCGGAATGTTGAGCAAACCACTTGAGCTGCAACAGTTTTGACGCCTCGGAGACCTGAGGAAGTCGGTTTTTGGACTGGAGGAGAGCGCGGGCCCAATCGTACTTTGCCTTGAACTGATCGGCGAGAACGATCGCGTTGTACGGCAGAATGAACTTGATCTTCGTGTGAGGCACATGATTTTCGTCGGTCGAGAAGACAGGCAATTCCGTGTTTCTGATAAAATTGTTCCATGGAGACCCGGGGACTCGTCGATACGGGTGCCAGTTAGGGGCCTCGCGGTAGAACTGCTCACTCAGAGATCTGACGAGGAGCTTCTTCCCTTGCTGACAGATCCGTACGTTGCCCCGAGCCGCACCGAATTCAAAGGCTGGGGGCGTCGCAAAGGCCTCGTCGTCATTGTATACGTTGCCGGAAATGGAGACAAAAACCTTCAGGAAGAGCTCTCGCGACTTAGAGACAGGCATCTCGCTAAGGTAGTTGAACGCGAAGCCGTTAAGATGAGGCCCGATAGTATAGGTGGCGTAAAGGATCGCGAGGGTGGCCTTGGAAATGAGGCTGGCAGCCTGAAGCTTAGGGTGCTTAGGATGAGCCCACACCTCGATGCCCCTAAGAATCGTCATGAAGCCTAAGTTGGCGATTGAATGGTGATTGCGCCGGTACCCGGGGGTCCACCCACGTTGCATGCCAGCGATATCTGGCGAGCGAGCAGTCTGATGGGAGTAGAGGACAACGGCAGCTTCGGTATACCATCTCACAAGGACAGCATCAATGATCTTGAGTGGCGAGCCATACAAAGCTAGTCTGATATGAGTAGCTCGGATGCCGTTGAGGAGCTCATTATCGATGGATAGATCAGTCATTATTTGGTTAATGACAAAGAAAACAGAGCGAAGAACATCTATTAAGGATATTAGCTTCCTATTATGACCGAAATAGAAGATGTGATTACCTTGGGGGTAGAATTTCTCCCCTTCTTTGGGTAAATCGACCTTCTTTAAGATGATGCTCAGGATCTTGGCATGTAGGGCGTTGAGAGCCTCCTCGGGCTTATAGATAATCGCCGGATCGTCCCATAAAGGGAGGAAGCTGAACGCGCTGTCCATATCAGTATCAGAGGACACGGTATTGAGAAGTTTGGGTGTTGTTGTAGGAAAGAAGAAAAGTAAATGAAAAAGAAGTGAAGGATGTGAAAGATATCATCACCGCCAGCCGTCTGGCAGTGACAGCTACAAATTTCACAGATTTGTTGGATTATATGACGTAATGAGCAAACGAGTGAACAATAAAGCTCAGAGCACACCTCAGCCGTTTGTTATTGACAATCTGAATAGACTGGCCTATTGTTCAAGTTTCTCTTGACTTGCCTCAGTTTGTCGCTTGCATCCGTTCCCCTATCATTACTGGCCCATCAACTTCCTCCTTGCCATTTCTTTACCACAGAGAAGATTCAAATTTCAGTTGCCTACAAGAAAGTACCACTCATCGTTGACTATTAATCGCTTGTCGTGAGAATGGCCGGAACTTCGAAGGGACGCTTACGTGAAGGTCCTCTGGGCGTTCTCATGCCCCCGGAAGCCGAAGTTCCTATCACCATGGTCTACAGCCAGTCGCAAGCCGATATTCACATTTTCCTCCCAGAGAACGCTTCTCTGACGCTCATCAACCATGTTACAGACAACTTCAGGTAGAACACCAAATCTTTGGGCGACCCTATCAGCTAACTATTATAGTCGTCGCGTCCAACAACCCGTGAGAGTTTTTCATGACAAAGCACGAAGCAAGTACCGCCTTTGTCCAATTCCTGAAGATGTGAGCCCCGATACCTCGACTTATGGGAGGTACTGCTTCACTCGTGGTATGGTACACAGGAATCATGTGAATGGTACTGTTCTGACATATTGATAGACCAATCCACTCCAGTGAAGGTTTCCGAAGAAGATCCAACTGTTGGCGAGGGAGGGTGCCGAATCCCACGTCCTAGGAACTGCTGGCTTCTATATCGTCAGTCCAAGTCACAGGAGATCACAAGAAGTGCTGAAGGAATTACGGCCTCTGAACTTTGTAAGTACATCGTCCTGGAGAGCTGGACAATATTAACTTAAATCGTAGCGAGAGTGATCGGCAGGATGTGGGATGACGAGACGCCTGAGATTCAAGCTTACTGGTATAACATGGCTATGGAAGAAGAGTTCAACCACAAGCAACAATACCCCGGGTACAAATACATCCCCGCGAAAGAGCCCGACCAAGAGCTGCTTTGAAACGCTCAAATTAGCCAAAGCTCTCTTTGGACGTGAAAAGGAGACCTTTAATGGACGCGCTTATATGATCGGCAACAGAAACAAATATATGGCCCTTCACATGGATATTACTTCATTCTCCCACGTTGATGTATCAAATAGTTTCTGAAAGCTCTCATGGAGCTGAATGTTACTAATACAAGGATGGGCTACATGGAGAAAATGGGTCTGCAACCCACTCGCTTTGTTTCTTATTGCACTAGGTTGAGGACATATCTCTTCTCTGAAGACAGGAAGCGTAATGGATAGGTAGCTAGCACATTGACAACGTATCGCGTTGTTCGATGGTGGAAAGAAAATACAAGAGAGACCAAAGACTTAAGTCTATCGTGATTACGATGCTGTCAGTGACATGGCAACTTGGTGCTATTGACCGTAACACAGATAAATTCCCTACTGTACAACTCTCAACGTAGTGTATGTAAAAAATTCCTAGACAGACTCCTGCACTTCCCAGCTCCCTGGACTCCGATCATGAGCCAGTCCAATCACTGCTCCATATGAATGTACTGCAGCGCCACTCCGAGTTTCTCTCCTTCTCCCCCGATGGTCCTAGCGGTCGCGGACAAATGTAAAACATTCGACCTGTAGTGTCATCAAAATTAGCTTCTGAGTTTGACTTTGCATCGGCAAGCGACGTTGCAGCCGCGGCGTTGTGTAACGGCAACGCCACCGCATGCACTTTGGATCAGCTGCCGCCGTATAACGTACCACAGTTGACTCCGGGCTTCTTGGTGGTGAAGCTGATGCAGGGTTCGTCGTGTTCACATCTTGGTGCAACCCTCTTGCCCAGCAGCTTGGACCACGACTCCTTCGCCTCGATCGGGTCAAACACCCTGTCCGAGGGTTCGGGGTCCTTGCCGCGTAGAGGGACTGTTGGTGATGACTTTTCTGCAAGTGTAGCCTGCGGGGTATTCGAAAGTCTCTGCGCGCTTACTGGCGCTTTCCCTGATCCTGCAGGTTTCTTTGTTGTAGATGGCGTCGAACTTGCCGCTTCTAGCTCTGCTTTGCCTTCTTGAGCCGCGGGAGCTTTTGGCTTGAAGAATCCCTGTAATGTTCGTTGGCCCTGCGCCACCTTGCTCTTGGTGTCGTTGGCGCCTGTAAAAGACTTGGCCTTCTTGAATGGTCGACTTGTCGTGTCGGCGGCCGTTCCAGGTCTTTTGGAGCTAGGCTGGGATGCTGAAAGCTTGGTTGAGTTGGTAGTCTCGCCCAGCCTCGGTGTGGAGGAGGCGTTGGTCGAAGACCCTGAAGCTTCCTCTGCATTGTCGAGTGATCCTGAGGCGCTACTATTTCCGTTATTCAGGGGTTCTGCAGGTGTGTCTGTCCTCGTCGACTCTCGTAGAGGGGCGGCTTTCTTTGTGAACATATCGCGGATGCTCTGCCGGCGGTCAAATTCTGGTATCAGCTTCGCAGACAAAGAAAGATGATCCTTTGGGGTCCAGTCTCGAAGACGCTCGTCCCCTTTGAACATACCCGGGGGGTTCATCATCTCGAGCAATGCACACTCTTTGTCGCCCACCGTCACCTTGTCAGACAAAGTCGCAAAGACTGGGCAATGGTCAGATCCCATCAAGCCCTCCTGAATGTTGGAGTAGTTGAACCAGCTCTTGATGCCATCGCTGCACAAGACGTAGTCAATCCGACTGCCGTTGTTTGCAGGTCGTGTGTTCCGCTTGGTATCCCAACATGTGTTCATCCCCACTCGCTCCGGGTGAAAGCAACGACAGAGGTCCCAGAGAACAGGCTTTTCACGGCCTTCATCTCTTTCGCCTAGCACACTTCCCTCAAATATGAGTTGGTTGAAGATGCGCCGCACAGGTGCGTTCATCCAGTCGCTGAGTTCTATCCCTTCCTTGCGTAGTGTCTCTGAAACATTGGTTGAGTCCAGCTCGGAGCGTACGACGTTCAAATCACCGGTAAGGATGACCTGCTTGCCAGCGGCGACCAAGTTCCGTATTCTCACTTCCAGTGCTTGGAAGAAACCAGTGCGAAAGTCATCACGACTCTCATCTCGGGTTGCAGGGCTGTAAACTCCAAAGAGCACAAAACCTGGAAACTCGAGAATGACACAGCGACCTTCAGAGTCAAGAGCCGCCTCGTCGATGATGCCGTCAAGTTGATCGGGCCGGGGATAGCCACCAATCTGCTGGTCTTCAGGGAGGTCACGGTACCTGGTTGTAGACTTTGGAGCTGTCAAGATGCCGGTGACGCCCTCTTCTGCTCGTATGGGCGCACATTTCGAATTGCGCGTGTAGATAGCGACGCCAGAGTATCCTGAAGATTGTCAGGCGTTGCGGCGAATAAATGAGGGTGAGTGCCGTACCTTTCTTGTGCTTCGGTAAGCTGAAGAAGACATCCCAACCGGGAACGAGAACCATGTCATCTTGAAGATCCTTTCGCTGGATTTTGGTCTCTTGCATAACAACAATGTCTGCTTCAAGAATCTCAAACATAGCCTGCGTGGTTGTGAGTTGAGGAGGTTAGGTGCAGGTTGTTAGATGAGAGAGCGTACTTGAAAGGTTCTCTTTTCTCTCCAAGGCTGATAACCGAAAGGATTTCTGTGGCGATGGGTCATTAGGATGAGTTTAGGGTTCTTCGCTGTGAATCACGAACCGGATGCCATTGACTGCAGATGGTGTTAGTGGGAAAGCCAAGATAGGGGCGGCGAAACTCACCGTTCCAGGTGGTTATCCGAAACGCCATGGTTGCAACTTATGAGTTATCGAACCTGGTGTTGAAGAGCCTCATAGAGTACAAGAAGCAACTCTCATCAACGCCTCACGTCTCATCCCGCGGTACTGACGATGTGGAGACCATGAGCTGAAGGGTGAAGTAACTTCGCGATGAGTTTGGGAGACGGATGAATTGGCAGCTATAGAGAGATATATCGGGGGGATACTGTCGTATATAAGCCCGAAACTTAAGATGAGACGGGCGTGAATCGTTTTGATCAAGTAATTGCCGTTTAACAACAAGACACTCAAGAGCTTGAGGCCGCGATCCCTACAATGACGAAGAGCCCCACCGCGTGGTGTTGAGCCTTCGACGTCGCGCCCCCAGCACGAGATCACGTGCGCTCTGTCATCGGCCGGGGGAAATTGGTACCTTACAATTGAGGCAACTTTCATTGGCGGTTCTAACCGAAGAATGACCTGATCGATCACAAACTTGCCTTAGACTCACCAACCGTCAAAGCGAACAACAACAACGTCGTCTACAATGTCCGCTGTACGATTCACCCGCGCTGCCACGCGCGCCACTGCGCAGCTCCGCGCTCCCCTCCAGCGCCGATTTGCCAGCACCGCCGAGAACGAGTTCATCAAGGAGCGTCAGCACATCAAGGAGCACGCTGCCGGTACCACTGGTGAGTTCGACACCCGACAACGCAGGATTGGGTCAATTGGATGCTTTGGATCTGGTTGCTGACGATGGACAGAGCTGTGGAAGAAGATCTCCCTCTAGTACGTCCAAATCCGAACCCTTGAGCGAATTACGAATCTGTCTTGGAACCCGGGCCATCGGAAGTTGGAATTGACGATGTCGTGATGATGCGTTGGGATAGCAATGGCTAACAAAATCGAAGTGGTGTCGCCCCCTGCCTCATCGCCGCCGGTGCCAACGCCTACTGGCTCTGGAACGAGCATTGGGAGCACTGGAGCCATCTGCCTCCTCTGGAGGAGCGCACCGAGTACCCTTACCAGAACATCCGCTCCAAGAACTACCAGTGGGGTAACGGTGACAAGGTGAGTTTGCAGTGGATATTCTGGTTCAATGGCACTTTACTGACATTTTACAGACTCTCTTGTAAGTTGTGACATCATTCTGGGCAAGAGCTTAAAAGAGCTTCAAGAAGCTTGGATGCCAGCTCTCACGCCACTGAGCTCCGAGCTATGATGCTCTACCACGTTTGTGAATATCATACTGACTATGCACAGCTGGAATGACGAGGTCAACTACCACAACAAGGACAAGGCTTCCTAAGTGTGATCTGTTGACAGCTCATGCGTTGGACAATTGCTGGACTACTCCATCATGGACTACTCCCTCTGGAGATACCTTGTACATGTTCCCTAGACTCGAATTGACTGATTGTTGAAATCTGAACTATCGTTCCTACGCATACTAAATCACATGAGACCGGATATGCCATCGAGTTTCTTGTGTTCTCATCTAAAACGCCTGCGAGTCTTGTCGTAAGAGCCACTCATATTAGCTCATGCATCCCAAAGTCTAAACCGAATTCACTCTCTATCCTGTTCCAAGCATGTTCTAAATATTGTCCTGACATCATTCAAGCCCGTTGGTCTCTTCATCTAAGCCAATTGTTTGGATTCAATCTTGGACATATTTAATGAAGTCAAGAACTTGAATTCAGCAAGACACTGTATCGACTAAGTGGCACATCCGGGTTGGGTTAGTATTATCAGAGTCCTTTGTATCCAGTGTATCCCGACTCTTTTGCTTTGGACGTCGTGATACATGCCCACCAATTGAGATTGTGTCATCCCACTTTAAGTCGCCTTGACTCGGATACTCCGAAGATGGCCCGGCCAAACAACAACAACAGTAACGAAACGTTCTACAACCAAACGCGCCAACCGAGAGGCAACTATTGATAATCTCATCGAATGGGAGTTGCTGACTCAGATGGAAAGGCCAGAATACCGTTAAGGTAGCTAGATCATATCTGGGCAGGAGTGATCTCAACTGTTAACAATTCGACAGGCGCGTCTTGGTGCCGACTTGAAGGGCGCTCTCTTGAACCTTTCTCACTCTATGACTGTTCACATCTTCATCATTTACCATCACTCGCTATAAAAGTGTGATTGCTTCCGACTCAGAATGGCTCGCTATCTCAACCCGGCCAAGATTGGCCTTCTCGCTCTCATAGAGCTCTATGTTGAAGGAGCTGTCCCAAGTGATGCTATCCTTCCTGTGCTCTCCTTTGTCACCTCTCATCTCATGGATTATTGCTCACCAAAATCATCCGCCGACCAGTCCGAAAGATGGAGCAAGGCAGAGAAAACCGTCAGCCTCGTCATAAGCATCAAAGAGTTTGAGAAGCTTCTTGGGAGCTACCCCTTTCTCATGGGCATGCCCGGACGGAGGTTATGGGATCAGTTCTTGGGCAAACTATGGGATAT
Source organism: Fusarium musae (assembly GCF_019915245.1). Classification (NCBI taxonomy): domain Eukaryota; kingdom Fungi; phylum Ascomycota; class Sordariomycetes; order Hypocreales; family Nectriaceae; genus Fusarium; species Fusarium musae. The sequence goes on along the minus strand of NC_058392.1, from coordinate 3,120,117 downwards.
CAACTCATTGGATGCACTGCACAACTTTTTCGACAATCTATCCGGTTTGTTGGCCAAAACCAAGGAGGAACGTAAGAGATTGGCTGAGTTGGGCCAGCCAGTGGAAGAGGAAGAAGGCATCAGGCTCTCCGCCAACTCTCCCTTTGGGGCTTTTGTGCGCAGATCGCGTCTTGAGTACCAGCGATTACGCTTCCACGACTGTACAGAGCTATGGAAACAATTTGTCCGATATCGACAACCAACAGCCCCTTATCTCAAGCGCAAGGTTCCAGGCTTCGGACGGCTGAGTTTCGACAATGTTCTCTTGGTGGGCGAGCAGGAAGATTGGGACCTCAAGAACGTTATGGACTTGGCCTCTGTGGCGTATGGTGATATGCTCACGGGAGACCAAAGTGGATCGCTTCCCGTGAGCACAGATGACATCGAGAGTCTCCTGGAGTTCCAAATCGAGCAGATGCAGAGTCAGTCATTTCCAAACTCATATGATCTTGCGTGCTGACACAGTTAGAATTTGGAAACAGGATACCCCTCGAAATCCGTCATCAGTTTCATGATCTACTCAACGACAGCTATCTCATTCCAAGTCTCACACACTATCTCAAGTACGTCATCTCTCATCAACGTCGATGAACCTTTCGACTAACGTGGGGCAGATTCCTCGATGCATGGAGAGCTGGAGACTATCCCACCGCATTTGATTATTTGCACCGTTACTTTGACTACACCATGCAGAACAGAGATCGCCTGTTCTACCAATACGCTTTGATGAACTTGGCTGTTTTGCAAGCCGACTTCGGTTGTTACAAAGAAGCTGTAGCAGCCATGCTTGAAACCGTGTCGACAGCGAGAGAGAACCGAGACATGACTTGCCTCAACTTTGCCTTGAACTGGCTCTTCCACTTCGGCCGTGCCCATCCTGATCTCGTCCAGGATTTGGAATCGAATAGCCTGCTCGGTACTGGCAAAGAAAGCTTGGCCTTTCTCCGTGTTAAGGCCAGAGAGACAGGCATGTTCACGCTTTGGAGCTCAGTTCTCCTCAGCGAAGCAAAGCTCGGACTATTGAACGGTGACAGCGTGGCTACGGCTTTTGAGTCAATCGTGCGAAGCTCTCACATCATCGTAGAGAGGAATATGAACAACATGTTTGGGACACACCTTTCACTCGCTTCAGCTCTCTGGGACAGGCTTGGCCTCTCGACCCTATCGTCAGCAACCTGCGAGGTATTCCTGAAATGCCACGCCCGCAATGCCATTTTTGATGATGAACTGAAGTTGACTTGCCGACTCGCTCTACTACTCACTTCAAGGGGAAAATACGACGATGCAATGGCTAAATTGGAAAGCCTGGAGGATAACTCACTGAGATCCTGGAAGCCCAGCCAGTACTGGCACAAGTGCCGAGGTGTCATCAAGTTGAAAAGAGACTTACATCACAACAATCTCGAAGGAGCTGAACGGCTTCTATCTCAGATCCTCCAATCAAAGATGGATGATCTAGAACCTGACATGGCGTTCTTGGTAGACACCCTCCACATTGACTATCTTACTCGTCGTGGAGATCTTCAAGCAGCGTTTGCAAAAGTCGACAGCATGATGTCGCAGTTAGAAAATGAGAAGAAGGATGTGGTACTCAAGGTCAAACTCTTACTCCTCAAAGCCTCTCTTCTTGATAAGTGTGGCCGGCCACAGAGAGGGTTCACGACAGCAATGCGGGCAGCGAGCATATCGTGGGGAGCTCGTCTGATACCCTGCCTCTGGCAAGCCATCGGCTGCGTGTCGAATATTCTGGTCTCTTTGAAGGAATTTGAAGCAGCCTCTCAGCTCTTGTTGGCTATCTTACCCCGTTCTCTCGAGTGCGAGACTGAGAGTCTGACAGCCCAGCTCTACAGCTACCTCGCTGACGCCAACATGGGACTTGCTGGTAAATGCGAACCCAAGTCAGCCAAACGATCGGAATACATGACGAAAGCTCTCGCGGCAGTGCAAAAGTCTTTTGATCATTACTCAAGTGTCGAGGACATGAACATGCAATGCCAAATGATGGCAAAGAAGGCGATGATCATGAAGCTGACTGGGGATATGGTTCTGGCTGCAGATTACACTGCAGCGTATGTGTCATTGCGAAAAACTGCTGAATCACTCAGTCTTGACGGGTAGGCATTGGTAATGGCAAATTTGAATCATTGGCATTGCTTGAAACGACATATGGGAGTTCATTATACCGTTTATTTATACAGAGACGGGTAGTCTCTCAACCTGTCCTAGAGAGGATTTATATCCAAGAACATGAAACTTTACGAATACCCACGCAATAATGCTGCATGCCCCATGTGACACTAATAATGCTTGTTTGTCTACCACCGTACTTTTTCGCCCTTCTTGTTCCGTAGCTGGCCTCCCTGTGCCACAGTCTCAGTTTTGGGTTCTTCTGCCACTTCAACCTCACTGGGATCATTGGTGGCCCACGCTCTCTCGATACACAACTCGAATGGACCATCAACACGATCTGTTAGTCCAATACCCACAGTCAAGACCTTCTGTCGAAGCATCTCAGTCTGAGGTTCCACCACAAAACCGTGATTCGTCCTCACAAAGTCGTTCCATTTTATGAGCACTGTTTCCCATTGGCCCGGGCGTTTGGGGAATAATCGATGTTGATGTAAATCTGATGGTTCGACACTCTCGGTTTGCAAGTTGACAAAGTAACTGCGGCCATCCGACTTGACACGCAGGGCGAGGTAGATGTATGGATCAATATCCCACATGGAACGGCCGAAGGCGGTTGGCCTTTGATCCGGAGACCGGAAGCCAGCAAAGCCAGTTCGTTGAATATTGGGGCGGTCGGAGGGGAGGCGAGTAGAGATGTTGCCATGAAAACGGGCATAAGCAGAGGGTATCTTGGGGTCGTTGTTGGCGTCGTTGTTGGCGTCGGTGGATTTGTGGAAGTCGAAGTTGCTCTCTGAGAAGCCGCCGATGGTCTTGTCAGTCATGATGATGCAGTCGCGAACGCTATCGGGGGTGTTGAACTCGTAAAGAGGCTTGGGCTGTGTAGCGCCTTTGATAGCCTCGAAGCTCACAGCTGCAACATTTAGCTTCAGAACATTACGAAGCTTGGATGGAGCCTACCTATTTGCGTACGCCGCCTGAGCTCATCCATACTACGGCCGAAGAAGCCTCTTGAGAGGAGGGTTTGTGTGGCCCTCATGATGGGGAATTTTGGTGTTTATGTATGATGTCGAGTTTGAAGCTGTCGCAAGCTGTTTCCTGGAGCCCAATTGGCCCACCGAGTGTCTGATAACATGAGATATGATAATAGCAACGGTACAGGACCAAAATTGACCCTTCGGTCGAGTTTCGGGCCGTGGAGCAGTGATGTCGTTGTAAAGTTGCGGTTCTGCAATTGGGGGGACGTTGATAGTTTACACATGTCTAGCATGTGTCAATTGGTCCATTTCCACCTGGAGATCCCCCACATTTTCACCGCCCACCAGCGTCGGTCAGCGGGGCATATTTGATCCGCCATCAGCCCAGAACCCAAGAATTTCTTCAACGGCAAACGACGTAGTTTGCCGAAGCCAGCTTGAGCTCGATAATGACCCTGCGCCGCGGGTAACCACCGGGTGTCCCTGTAATCAACTCCTACGTCTCGATTCTCCCGGTTCAGAAAATTCGTAACAAAAGGTTCGCCAATGTCTCTCTCGGCAAAGGCGCTACGCCCGGCCGCTCTGCGCCAGAGCGTTCTCGGAGCGGCGAGGGTTCAATGTCGATACATGTCCATGCCCTCCAAGGGAAAGATTCTGCGAGAGATGCAGAAGGCGGCTTCTAAGGATACCAAGAAGACGGATACTCAATCGATGTCGGCGATCCAGAAGAAGGCCAACGATGAGTACTTTAAGGGTGGAGGTGGTCCTCTATTTCCTGGTGAGTTATCATGAAGATCGTTAGGATTCCCGACTTCTCAATGCGCCAATTGAGACTGTAGACAAGTAATTTGAACCATGAGAGAACGACTAACAGCTCAAAGGCACATTCGTCTCTCTCCCATTCTCACGATACCCCTCCGGCGCCTCCAATCTACTCAACTACTCATGGTACCGGCTCCGACAATTCGGTTTCGAATACCTGTCTCTCCTCCAGTGGAAGCTCAAGTCTATGCCCGACTGGACAACACGACCCAAGTGGAAGATCGCCCGAAGCAAGATCGCGCCTACAGCGAAGAACATGTACATAGAGATGCTCGGGGCTTTTGCTGCTGGTGACAAGGCTGCTATCAACGAGTTATGTCTGGGCCAGTTCGGAAAGAAGCTCATCGCCGCTATCGATCGTCGAAATCCCGCTGAGCGTGTCACATTTGAGTTGGTCAAGCTCAATTCGACATGGGCGTACCCTCGTGTAATGGCACACCAGGTCCACAACGTGAACCCCCACGATAAGGAGCACAGCACAGAGCAGGCCGTTGTTGCGATTGCCTCGACACAAAGGGTAGCGAAATACAAGAAGGCCACGGGCGAGCTTATCCCCGGGAGCACTAAGGTGCAGGACAAGATTGAATACGTGGTGGTTTCACGACAGATCAGCGAGAAGACATTCCAATCTGGCCAATGGCGCATATGGGGAACCATTTCTCCAACAACTCTGGAGGCGTTCCAGGAGGAGCAGGACTGGATCACCAGGGAACAGGCCAAGCGAGCTGGATGGGAAGGGCCTCTGAAATAAAAATAAAAAGGTGCAAAAATTGTATAAATATGCTGGAATGCTCATGATGTTAGTGGGCAGAGGAGGAGGAGGGAACATGTAAAATGAGAGCGTATATTGTACGATGAGCATGTTTTGTACTATATTCTAGAATACCTATGCATTGAGACTGGCGAATGGACGGTTACCAAGTACGTCTCCAATTCAGTACAAGAGGTCAATTGCTGTGTGTGATGGTGTATCAGAGCATAACTGAAATCCAGATGCACAATGTGGTATTGGAGACAGTATCACTGAAAGGCATATGAGGACACATCAATTGATTTGATGGTGATGTTGTGCTGGTGGTATTTGTGCTGGACTGTGGATTACTGGGGATGCCACTATAGCAGGCTGTGACTGTGGTATTCCTGGTGTCTTGACCTATAAACTGAGTGCCATCACTAGGGGAGAGAGCAGTGTGTCCTGGCTCTGTTTTTACCAGGACAAAATAAATGATTAAGCTGGCAGACATAGTAATTCTCATGCTATGCGAGTTCTAAGCTAGTGCTGCAGGTCTGTAAAACAGTTGCAGCATGGGAACTACCGAGTTGAACAATTAGGTTTAGGCTTAAATACTGGTGTAAATCTTCTTGATTAACCTATCGACTACTTTTCACCAAACCATCCAACCGCGAAACCGATCTCATATCAAAACCCCAACCGATTTCCAAACTTTTTTTGATAGAACAGAATCCAAAGGCATCTGCTTAGTGTCCCCTCCCTCTTTAAAAGAACTTGCCAGGGGTCGAAGAAACGAGGTTCTCAGTGGGAACATCCTCCTCGGTGCTCGAACGACGAGGGTCCACGGGGCGATCAAGAGCATCAAAGCGATGCCCTCGAATCTTGGCAGACATGTACTGGTAGGAAAGACGGAGGGCGAGAGCACCACAGCCCCAGAGGATACTTCCAACAGGGGCAGCAACGAAAGCACCAAAGGCACTCCAGTCATTGCCGTAGAGACCCTTCTGCACAAGAAGAAGCTCACCGGCCTCCTGAGCGTTACCATAGTAGACACATCCAAAGATGAACACGGTCAGGATACCTCCAAGGCCGCCGACAACGACCTCAAAGCCACGCCACCAGTAAAACTTATCGACGAGACCAATTACCAGGACGGGAATTGTAGCGGCGGAGATGAGATCGGTAATGAGCCAGATCTGAAGAACGGAGGGGGCCTTGAGAGCAATGACGATGACGGGGATGATGATGAGGACGACAAAGGCACGGATGTACCAGATGTTGAGCTTGTTGCGGAAGAGATCGTTAGAACCGGAGGATACCATAGCAGACTGAAGACTGTCAAAGGCAGCTGTGCTCATGGTGACGACCATAACAAGGACAATGCCGACAACCCAGCTGGGAAGGGTCTCGAGAAGCACGAAGAAGGCCACTGATCCAGAACCAGCTGCGTCCTCGAGAGACAGAGCTCCGGACCAAACGGCGATCAGACCAGTGGAACCAACAAGAGTGAGGATACACAGGATAACGATCGTGGCAATGGTGGTACCGATTCGAAGATCCTTGTCAGTCTTGGAGGCAAAGGTTCGGAGCCAGAAGGAGGAGAGGAAGAAGTCGTTGGTCAAAACAGCAACAGGAAGGATGTACAGAAGCTGCCAGCCGAGGAGGTTGGACTTGGTAAGACCAGACTCTTCGATGAGAGGTCGTTGGATCTCAGTCTTTGCGCCAATGGTGATGGCGGCGATAATGACGAGCCCGATAACCATGGTACCTTGGGCAACATCGGTGATGAACGAGATTCTGAATCCACCGAGAGCTGGAGACTGTTAGACAAAGTCATCTGACCGAAACGCAGTCAAACTCACAGGTATAGATAGTTGTGACAGCGCACTGAACGATCATAATCGGAAGAGGTTTGAGGCCAGTCATGGCATTCACAACCTGTCCGATAGCCGACAGCTCACCAACCATGTACAAGAACAAGGTCACAAGAGACATGAAGCTCAGATACAGCATAGTGATAATACCATATCGCTGGCGAGTCCACTCGGTGAGGACGAACCCCTCAGGGCATCGTCGTCGGATGATAGGGCCAAGGTACCCAAAGATGAGCATGGGCAGCGAAGACGCGAGAGCGTAGACGATCATGCCCTGGACACCGGAAATAGTGGCCAACTCAGGGTACGAGAAGAGAATGCCGGATCCGAGAGCTACAAGAGTCAGTTGTCATTCCAACGTTGTAGGGGGGGCAGGGGATAGATTGGAGCGGCAACACTTTTCCCACGCAAGCATTAACTTGATCGAGTATTTACGGTACAATCTCAGCTTCGTCGTCGCACGCCAGGATCTCCCCAGAAGAAAAGACATGTCTGCCGTAGCAAACATGCTCCGAGGTTGGATCCAGACGATACGTCAACTCAGCGCCCGTAGTGAGCCGCATCCTCTCCCCCCAGCCTCCCGAGATTGCCTCTCTGGAGCAGGTAGTTCGAGTTGCCCAGCTCAGTGAAGAAAGACCTCAACTGAGCTGGATGGGGTTAGTAGCAACAGAGTCTCAGAGCATCTCAGGAGGGGTAAGGGGGGAGAGAAGGAAGATCTTCTTTCATTGTACGAACCTGCTCGTTCATCTTCTGACTGGTATATACTCGACCGAGAAGTTTCAGGCTGTGGTCTCTGTGCGAGGTCTCACGGCCCGTGTTCTTCGTCTTTGCTGACATGTTGCAGTTTGCCACCGCTCCGGAGTTTGTTGTAGCAAGAGCTCTTTCGGCTCTACTCACCGGAGGCGATGAAGTTGAGGGCCAGAGGGAAGGCTGTTCTGGTGGTTAGTCTGTGTTCCTAGCAGGTTGGGCTGAAGTTGAGATGTCTATGAGTAGAGGAGCAGAGTTGCCTTGTCGTCTCTCACAAGCATTTCGTAACTGGGGATTTTCTGACCCGTCTGAGTTCCGTTTCCTGAAAGGAAATCGGCCTTTGACTGATTTCTCATCTTCCAAGCAATGCCAGTTCCCATGAGTCTGTTGTGATGATTAGCTTTCAATACGAAAATGTAAGCGAGATCGGAGACAAACAGGAACAGGGCATAAGTGACATAGATGACGGCATTGGACGCCGTGTTCGAGGGAAAGCCCATTATGAGTGAATTTCAAGTTGACGATTCTTTGCTGATGAGAAGCGGTTGTATCTTCCTTTAGTTGAAAATTGAATATAAGTGAAGACGAAGGAAGAGAGAGAGAGCGCGCGAGAAAAATTGCAAATAAGTCAATTAAAAAAAGTCGCTCCTGGCTTGGCTGGTCTGGGATGATTAGTTAGCGTAGGAATAGAACCTCCATCTACACCCGATTTAGTAACGTTCTATCGCCAAATTGACTGCATCGAGGAAATCTGGACCATCAAATGCTTGTCGCTTTTACTACGGAGAGTGGGGGTCACTGTAACATCCTTGGGCCACTGTAAACCGCATGATCACGGCCCACGATGGATGATCGGCCGACGCTGAATCTACCTGAGCAAGCTGAGGGACATCATATCATATCATATCATTAGATGTGGCAACTTTCGGCCCTTTTCGTCGGTCTCAGTCACATCGTCACAATCACTCACTCACTCAGTCATTCATTCATTCATTCACAATTGGGTGCATTGGGGACAAGAGTTTTGGTGGGACAAAGTCCCATTGGTGAGATTGCTCTCTTATGCTCTTTTTTTGTGCTTTTCTAGGGGGGGTTGACAATATAAATCAAGAACAGTGAAGAAAGGAAGTGAAATGAAAGGAAACCGTGAAGTAAACAAATCCGTACATAGGCGAGAAAACCACAGAGACACCTCGTCTCTCGTATCTGACCGTGGTTCCGAAAGCAATCCAGTCTCACGCAACCCTGCCGTGTCGAAGATCTGTTCTGTCTAAGGGCATCCAAGCCGATATGATTGATCGGGGTGATGTCTCTTGTAAATCCTGGCGTCTGTCTTTGTGCTGTGGCTCGGGGAAAAGGCATGCCTAGCATGTTGGTGTTGTGATGTGTCTGGCGGGGGATTAAAAAATCTGTGGCTGGTTGCGAATAAAACTTTTTGAGAACCAAAAAAAAAGTTCTTAAAGAGCGATCAGGTCCAGCTTTAGAAATGGCGACTGAGCCTAGGCTCCTAGACTCGCATGGATATATAGCTGTGGATAGCACTTGCAAACTAGGAAATCGAAAGAGAAGATGAGAAATGTTGAATAAAGGCGCCAAAAAGATCAAGCTGGAGGATCAGGGTCGGTGGTCGGAGACAAGTTGAACACCAAGAGGCCATCTACCTGGATATAGAGGTTGTGGCAAGGCGTCTGGATATCTAAGAGTTATAGCGACGGTAACGCTCTGCTTCCAGTCGCTGGCGGCTCTGGTGGAAGGACTCTCTTGGTCCCCGGGGAGTGAAGTTGGAGTGGGGCATACCGCTGTAATTCCCCTGGTAATGCATCTGCTGAGGATGCGCGTATGAAGCATGGCGGCGGCCTTGGTACTGAGGTCGACCATGGCTTTGGTATGGGTGGTTGCGAGCATCTTGAGACACAGTCATGGGCTCGTGATACTCGCGTTGGTGGTGAGCCTGGAATGGCACCTGAGGTTGCCCTTGGTACATGGGGGCGGGATATGGGGGACCAGCATACTGCACCTGGGATGGCCCTGGGCCTGCATAACCAAGGTGAGAGGTGCCCGGGTACACCTGCATCTGTTCGTGGGCATGCAGATGAGGATGTTGGAGCACATCCATGTACGTGAAGCCACCCGGAGCAGTAACCGGCGCCATGGCTGAAGGTGGCATGGGGATATAACCCATGGGAGGCATTGTAGGTGGATATTGCGGTACCATATTTGCGTATGGCATCGCAGGCTGGTAGATTTGCTGCTGAGCAGCAACGACAAGCTGACCCTCCGGGGCTTGCTGAGAGGCAACAACGACCTGTCCTTCCTTGGCTCGCTCTGTGGCATCACTCTTTCGAGACTTGCCACTCTTCTCACGGGCCCCGTCGGTCTCGCGAGTGAGCGTTCTCCCGCGCATCGTCTCCTCGGAAGCGTAGGTTCCCTTGAGCTTGGACTGGTACAAGAGGTTGCGCTTCAAGTTCTCCTCGGACAGATGGCGACGACGGATGAGGCAACTCTTGGCCTTCTTCCGCATGCCCTGCTCGTCTGGCGAGCTTCCACTCTCGCGCCAAGTGCTGTCGTCACTCTCCGAAAGGTCAAGAGGAGGCGGATAGGTAGATGTGATGAACATGGAAACAGCACGGCGGTGTCCCTTGCCGTTGGCCTTGTCTTCAGCGGCAACCTCACATCGTCTCGCAGCAAGCTCTGCAGCAGGTGAAAAGGCCGTAACCCGCGACTGCGCATCTGCAGCGAGGCGGTCCTTGAAAGCTCGGAGGTTCGGCGGACTGAACTCTGCAGGAGGAGCGGGTATCTGAAGGGGAATGGGAGATGACCCGGCATGAGACGGCAGGGTGCTCGGCGACGGAGCGAACCGAACTGCGTTACCTGACTCGTACTTCTCGGGGGAATGGACTGGAGTGACCGAGTCCAAGCTGGCAGCTGGAACTGCCAAGGTCGGAATAGGCCTGGGCTGTACAGTCTCCGGCCCAAGTAAGTCCTCCAGGCGATGGCGCTCTAGAAACTCGTGTTCCTCTTGAGAGAGGCCTGTGCTCGAAACCATGCGGCGGTGGTTGGGAGTAGCAGCCGCAGAGACGATACGAGAATTGAAGCGACCATGGGGACGTTTGATCGGACGGAGGGGTGATGGGTACATACGCGCATCATCTGTACTGCCAGGCATTCTGGAGGAACCAGACTTAATAACACGGGAGGGGCCAGTGTTTGGAAAGCGTGAACCAGGGTCTGGAAAGCGGAAACCAGTGTTAGGGTAGTTGGGCCCAGAGTCGGGCAGACGAGTTCCGATGGCTTGAGGAACAGCAACAGCTTCCGGGGCGGGCTTGGTTCTCTTTCGTTCGACCCGAAGGATGCAGCCTTCAACTTCTTTGCCATTCTTGGGACAGGTGTTAGCAGACATTCTGTACGCACTCGGATCTCGGCGGAAGACAAAGGAAGAACTTACGAATTCTTCCATGGCTCTGTCAGGGACATCAAACTCGTCGTACTCGACGAAGGCCCAAGGGTGAGGGACTGGAACAGTTAGTTGAGACCAAGTTCACGGACGGGAGTTACTTACGACCACCGTCCTGGTCAGGGGAAGTTCGTAGATCAACAGAACGAATATGACCGCAGATGCCAGCCAGTCGGTAGACCATGGCCTCGTCAGCATAGTGAGGCAGTCCGCCGAAGAACACTGAGCGACAGTCCTTTTCGTACATCTCCATAAAGGTTTGATCGTCGGCCGGGCGGTCAGAACGCTTCTGAACCATCTTGGGATCGAAAGCCATGATGACGAATGGCGTGTTAGGGCCAATGTCCTTAAACTATATTAGCTCTACGATTAATGGAGTTGTCTGCGATAGAACTTACCTGAATGACATTGCGTTTGGGGTCAAATCTGGAGTACAGTATACGAAGACTGGGAGGAACGGCGAGCTTGGTCTGAGCATCATAGTCGAGAACTTCGACCTTCTTGACTGGTCCATAGCGGGAAAAAATAGAAAGAGCCTCTTTTTCGAGAACGGGGTGAGTGTCTTTGCGCCAGATAATGTAGGAGACTATTGGAAGTTAGCATCTAGACATAGAAGTTTTGCCGGGAGGACGCACGGTTTCCTCCGCACTTCTCAACTCGAATAGCACGGCCATGGATCATATCTCCACGGGCCTCGCGCACCGCAACATCGGCGTGCTTGATTTGCTAATGAGAGGTTAGTTCATCGTGTGTCAAAGAGAACTAGCGACTATCATGGTCAACTCACAGTGTACTGAACAAATGCCATAGGCATGTGTCTGATGCGATCACGCTTGACCTTAACGAAGACTGTACCAAACTTTCCGAAGTGCTTGGTGAGAGAAACCCTCAAGGTGAGATCATCGACGTGTTGAGGGAGGCTGGGCCCAAGGTTAGTACATGTATTACACGACAAAGAAACAAGTTACTCACTTGGCCACAAACAGACAGGCATCCCCAGGGTAAATAGACTGGGCGTCAAACTCTCGGTGTCTGTTGTCGACTCCCACGTTAGCCGGCAGGGTGGTGATGGGCCGAGCGAACTCGTCCATAGGCATAAAACTGCCTATAGGCACCGACTGCGTCTGGTTCTCCACGACCTGAGTGGCAGGCTCAGCATTATCTTGGCCAGCTTGATAAGGGTCGCTATAGGGATAAGAAGTGTGTTCAGTCTGGGAAACATCCTCTTTCTGCGTCAGAAACGGCATGCTGTGGACTTCTGTCAGCAAAGTTCAACTTGAATTCGTGCTCAAACCAGTAACTACCTTTTAGAACTCAAGAGCGGTCGGCTAGGAGAGGCTGGACTTTGTTAGTACATCTGCTTGTTCCAGAAATGGCGAAAACAATGAAAAGTGAAGCTTGTTCGGGAAAAGCCCCTGACCTGCTTGCTCGCCAGAAAGCACGAAAAGGGGCTATCCCCAGAGTCACCACGACACAGGAGAGTAGCCGTTGATACTCCAAGGAAGCGCGAGGAACTTTTCTCATCGAAGAAACGAGAAGGGGATGAAAGAATTTCAAAGACGTTTGGCGTGAGAAACGGGTGTCTTCACCAGAAATCAAACCACAAAGACTCCGACTTCATGTCAAAGGACAGGCAAGACAGAGAGGGGAAAAAAGAATAGAAACGCCAGTTTTTCCTCTTGGATGTGATACAAAAGAGATGAGAGAAGTTCCAGAAGATGAGCCATGTAAGAGAATCGTCCCTTGACAGATTGAGCGATAAAATAAAGAAGCCCAACTTGGCACTGGAGAAGGAAGTAATGGAGAAGAAAACAGAAGACATGAAACATAAGATGATACTGAGAAGACAAGACTCAAGAGGCCGGCGTGCTTTCGGTGGAAATCAACCATCTCGCGATGGCCTCGCAGCCAAGGCAGAACAGGGAGAAGAATCAGATATGCTGGAATGAGATACTTACATTTGGAAGAGCCATCGCTCTCCGACTCCTCCTCATCGCCCGAGTAGTGCATGTTCAGGGCAGAGAAAGCGTTTCGAAGCGTACGGTTGGTAGACGCAACCGTATGCGGCGTCCGATACTCGGGTGTCGACATGGTGATGACGGCACCAGGGGCGAAGTGAGTTCTGTTGGCTGACAACGCGACAATGTTAGCTTAAAGTTGAGGGAGGATGTTGAAAGGAAGAAGGAAGAAGTGAGAGGAGCGGAGAAGGAGGAGATGGTTTTGATGTCTTGATTAGGGGGACTGGGTGGGAACAGTGATTCATCGACCTCGTTCGCAAGTTGAGGTCTGGCAAGTAGCAATAAGATCACTTGAGCAACATGGTAATGTTGAAGGAAGAAGAAAGAAGTATGGGGAGAGTAGAAGGAGGTGCTGGTTTTGATGTCTTGCACAGGCGACAGTGAATCATGAATCTTGCCAGTGAAGTGAGGCCTGACAAGTAGCAACACGATAATGCGCCCTTCAAATGGATGGAGGGATGCTGTAAAGAAGAAGGAAAGTGTGTAGGAAGAAGTGATGGAGGTGATGGCTTTGTTGTTTTGATGAAGGAGGGGTAGCAGTTCATTTACCTGGTCGGCGAAGTGAGGTCCAACAAGTGACAGCAGGATGATGGGAACTTTTTCAAGTTGATACAAGGATGTTGTAAGAAAGAAGGTAAATGTTTCAGGAGAAATATGGTTGTTGTAAGGAAGAAAATGGGTGTTGCAAGGGGGAAATGGATGTTGTAAGGAGGAAGAAAAACTTGTAGGAAGAGGAAACGGCGGGGATGGTTTGATAAGGGGGCAGCAATTCACTAACCTTATCGGCGCGTTGTTCTGCGTTTTTGCTTGAATTTGAGAGATGGGATCGATAGTATCACTAGATAGTCTCAAAGTTAGTATGAATTATTATTTGAAGTCTGTTTTGTTTTGTGTGTTGTGTTGAGTTGAGGTGAAGCTCGTGATCTTCTCGCGAAAGACACAGGAGGCCAAAGGAGCGGCAACAAGTGAAGTTGCAACAAAAAGCGCCAGAACGCGAGAAGACGACTATTATGATGAGAAAAATCTCAAGCTCGTAGTTGTCGTGATCTGAAGTCTGTTGATTTTGTGGTGTTGAGTTGAGAAGGTGAAGGTCGTGATCCCTTCTGAAAAGATGCGGAGGTTGAAGTGAGCGGCCACAAGTTAAGGGGTGCCAACGAGAGGAAGAACGCAGGAATCCGATGGAAACGATTAGATAGGCTTCCGCTCAGTATTTATCGCGAACTGAAGCCTGTTGTTTATTGTTTGTTGAGTTGAGAAGGAGAAGTTCGTGATCTCTTCGCGGGAAGACACAGAGAGCCGCGCGAACTGCAACAAATCAAGGGGTAACAACGAGCACCAGAAGTCAACCTTGAGGTGAAGATGAAGATGTAGTCTTCAGCTCACTGTTATTGTGATCTGGAGTCCGTAGTGTGTTGTGTGGTGGTTTGAGAAGGGGAAGATTGCGATCTCCTGGCGAGAAGACACTGAGGGCCACGCGAAAGGTGACAAGTGAAGGGGTAACAGCAAGCGCCGGAGCTCAGGATGGCAAAGGAGATGAACAGATAGCTATCATCTTCGTGTTATCTTGAAATGAAGCCTGTTGTATGTTGTGTGGCGGGTTGAGAAGGGGAAGATCGTGAGCTTCTCGGGCGAGAACAAAGGAGACCACACGAACGACAACAACGAGCGCTGTAACTCAAGCTAGCGATTAAGATGGTAATGCCGCCTCAAGTTCAGTGTTGTTGTGATCTGAAGCTTGTTGTGTGTTGCGTGGTGGTTGAGAAGGGGAAGATCGTGATGTTCTCGCGAGAAGACACAGAGTCACGCGAACGGCAACAACGAGCACCGTAACGTAAGCTGACTATGGCGATAACGAGGTATCCTTCAGCTCACTGGTATTGTGATCTTGAAGCCCGCTGTGCGATGTGTGGTGGTTAAGAAGGGGAAGCTCGTGATGTTCTCGCGAGAAAACACAGAGAGCCACGCGAACGGCAGCAAGTCAAGGGGCAACAACAAGTGCTAGAACACGAGAAAACGATGAAAGATGATGAGGAAGAGCTCCTCAATAAGAGGGCACTTGATATGGGTTGCGATATGCTGACGTTGAGGAAAGAAAGAGACTTACCGTGTTTGTTGTTGGTGATGCTGGAGGAGAAGAGGGGGAGAAGTTGTTATGAGCTTGGGAAGCGAGTGGAGATACAGTAGAGAGCAAGGCCACGGTGAGTACACCGGCGGTAGCGGTCATGACACGGTGAAGCTTGGGATCCAGGGGTAGAGCAAGTTCAGTGACACAGCCTCTATTTCGACAGCTACGACAGATCGCTCTGGACGCACAAATCATGAAGATACGGTGATGCAAACTATCTGAATGTGATCTCCGGTGCCACTAAGACATATTCAAGCTTCATTTATGTGATTTAACGTGTTTGTGAAGCACTCATGGTGGTGCAGCGACATGGCATAGTGTCAGATACCGACGCCGGCGGGTGCGGAGACTTCTCGCATAGGGGCCATCATTAACTGTTACACGAGAACTACATCCCCTGAATGACGTCTACAGGGCCATAAACCACTGGGGTTTTTGTAGTCTGTATGCCATAGGCCTATTAGAATTCATGAGTACTGCAATGCCATAAGTATATCCATATGCCTACTCCGCTGGAACAGTGCCTGAGAAGAAGCTGTGTTTCTAATCAGTTTGCAATCTCATTGTCTTCTGTAACGCATGTTGATGAAGGACAAAGCTGCTGGTAAACTACTAAATGTCAAAGAAAAGTAGTAAGGCAAAACAATAACAGGGTGCAAACAGCAAACACTCATCAACAGTTCTTTGACCTGCTGGTACTTTGCTTCAGTATTCCTGTCGGACTTTTGTGACGTGATTTTCTTGCCTATGTCTGATAATGCTGCTGACTTCGTAAGGTATCAATCTTGGACCCATAGCAGCCATTTTCAGGCCTATAGCGCCGAGTGTTAACTCTGCCACATTGCGCCAACGCAGCATTTTCTCCCGTTCCTGTGAAGCTTCACGATATCCCCAAGCCTCTCGAGCATGCTCTAACATATTGAAGCTTCTGTGTGTCTTCATGCTGAAGATCACTCAAGTTGGCGGTGGACGACCCTCCCCACCTAGCATGACGTTGCACGACATCACCACAGTAAGGATCCTTCTACAGCCTTCTCACATACTTAGAAATGTTCTCACATTGGCTCATCTGCTTCTTATAGATATGACATTTGCTCTCACTCTTTGAAGGAGACACCAAGAGCTGGTGTCGACATCATGCTCCTGAAGCGCTACCGACCGCCGACCGAGAAGAAGCATCAACAGTTTGCACTTCAAGTAAAGTTCAACACATCAGTCTCCCTCGACCAGCTACAGACTCTGGATTCAGTGAAGACCGAGCAAGGCTCAACTACACTTAAGCGCTCGCCACTTTCTAGGAGGTTGGGCGGCATTCCGATCTAAAGGCAGCGAAGACCGCCACTTAGGCACTCTGTAACCATCACCAGCCCTTCCCTGATGTGCAATCAAGTTTGGATTCACTCGTGAACAGAGGTATGTATCTCGGAGATAACGCGAAGCTTGTTGAGTCTGTCCAGCGTCAACACAAGTGCAGAGTGGCCATTGGGTTCGAGGTTGCGGTCGCTCTCAGTGTGAAAGCACTCGAGGCTTTGGTGCCTTCTTCGTACAGTTGAGGATACTGCACGTCTTTGGATCTTGATCAGTATACTAACGAAAACTCCTCCAAGGGCAAACTCCAATGGTCCCCTGGCCATACAGGACGCTTCAGTACAAGCGATAGGGACAGGAATCCCTCAGCGCTCCCGGTTCCCCCGGTCACCTCAGGAGCATTGGAAACGGCGCTTGGATTGTTTTCGAAACGCGAGCAGCAAGGCCTCATGGGCACGATAGCCATCACTCAGGGGCTCAGCTCCGTTGAGTTGATGATGTAGGTCGGAAGACCCAAACCAGATCACCACATATATCTCTTACACAGAACACTGGACACAGTCACTGACAGTTACTATTAGGCTAGGTCGTCAACTTGAAAGCCCAGATGCTACCGAGTCCCCCTGAACTCAAGCTGAGCAGAAAAGCTCGTAGGCTGAAGTCGCCCCTGGTTCCTACAGAGGCCAACGCCGAGGCCGCCAGTACACCCATCACCTCCTCTTCGGTCTCTCCAATATCGATTCACTCGTTCTTGAGCGCTTGAGAACTACCAGTGACTTGTCAGCCGTCTCTATGTCTTGGGGGCCTTCGTTGGCATGATCTAGTCAGGTCGGACAACTTGCGGCTTGAAACCTCGAATTCCGCAAAGGCAGATCTCAAGGCCGGGGTCTTTTACAACGGAGAAAGCCAGATTACTTCTTGAGAACCCACTGAGTTAGCCGTTGTTCGTAGCTCGCTCAGCGGCGGCTGTTTACAAGACAAGTTGAAATCACGGGGTCTTAGAACAACCGGACTCTCAAGGAGCTAGGAGTTTCTCCATCCCGTTTCTGAATAAAGCATTGGCAGCAATAAAACTCCGGGTCTCGTAGGAGGACACCCAGACTTACCGAAAGACCCTTCGAGGCTGAGGAAAGAAGCCTGAAGAAAGCATCATGCCTTTGAGTAAACTGGTAAGGACTTTAACCTTCCACGCTACAGGACGCAATGAGACTGGTGAGGACAGGGCAATAATATACAGGTTCGCATTCTGTTTCATACACATTCATACCTCAAGCAATGGCCCCGATCTGCTTTTCGGCATGATCCTGTCCTTTCAAGGTTGCGGAACGATTTTCCTTAAGCACTTCAGATCACGATTAACTTGTCATAAGCTATCTAACCATATTTTTAGGGACAAGCATACTCTGGCCGTTTCTTTTCTGACAGACGAGTCCCGAGACCAGTCTCGACCCCCCTTCGTTTACGAGTAACACCAATATCGCCTATACCGGGTATTCAAGGAAGTACCCAGATTTCCCAGGCGAAGTTCGAGTAACAAGACTATCCAAGGGCACCCAGGACTCTTCCACCCTTTAGAAAGTCGATGCTCATGAAAAGCGCTTAGAATAGCTATTTGTAAGAGAATCTCTCTCATCCACACGCTACGCTTGACACTCAGGGGCTAACGTGTCCCGGTATTTGGTCTCAGGCTTGCCTAGTCAAGGGCTTCGACATAATCTGCTCAGCTAGGGTCCCTCGTTTCCCTTTCCAAATTATTGAGAGCAAGTACGGTTCTCAGGGCCTCCGCCGGAAGACTCAGCTTACGCGCCCAGGCCTCCTTTCGCCATACCATCACATGATGTCTTGAGAGTCTACCAAGTTCTCTGTCCCTACAGGCTTCAAGCTCGAGGCACTTTGTCGACGTGTACAAGGGAGCTAACGGGTGATGTGCAGTTGAATCGTTTGAGCCGCCGACAGACTCTAGGGGTATGCAACGAAGAACTAGAACACAGAACCGATCCAGAAGCCACGCCTCATAGAGTGGCTTCAGCAAGTCATTCACATCATTTTGTTATTCAAGTAGTCACTTGGGCTTCGAGATTGTGCTACGAATCTTGTAAATGAATATAAGCAAAATTCCGGTAAGGCCTAACGCGAACAGAACTGGTTAGCCATTGCCATCTTACAAGACGTCCAGTAATACGATCATCAAACCAATTGCGCGTGAGATTTGTTGGAATACATTTGTGTGTCAAGTGGATATACGTTGAGAGTTCCAATGGGAGAAGTTTTCCGATGGTCAGGTGCGTTGTCTACCCCTGAGTTGGAGGCGCTTTCTAACATTTATCTTTTTCAGTTTCAAAGCTTCAACAAACTCAAGCTCCGAAATCATCATTTGACCAATTCTTAACTCATACGAATCTAGCATGGCTCTAAAAGGTCCCTATTGTAGTCGAAGGCCTGCTTGTCTCCTTGAGGTCATTTGGCAAGGATTCAAAACATGATGCTTCCTCAGTGTGAAGCACACAGGATGCCCGTGTCGATATTTTCATATACAAAATCTACAGATATATGGCCCACTTAGGATAGAGGTGGGATCATATACTTCAGTCGCCGGCTGCCGTGCATCTCAGACAACCTCGTGTCTCTGTTATTTCCACAGCTCAGAGAGACTTAGGTAATAGATGAAGTCGCACAGAAAGTGGCCTACATCTGATCAGGGGTATCATCCATTGCTTCGTGCAGATATTTTTACCGCGATGACTGGTATAAAACAATCAGCATCTAATCATGATACAGGTTTATCACGTTAACAACCAAACTGACCATAACGGACCACGATTTGGAAGGAAGGAAGGAAGGAAGTGGCTAAAGTGTGTGCATGTGTAAGTCGCAGAGCCTTTCGACGGCAATCATCTTGAGCCTTGCCATCTGAAACAGGCCGGCAGTCCTAAACATAGGTGAGCCAAGAACTGCTGGCTTCCTTTGAGTTCACCGTCTTTGATTCTCATAGCCTTTAGAATTATTCAGCCGTGCTGACTTCAAATGTACAGATGTTATTTTCCCTTCTTCCGAGACCAATACCGATACCGATACTACGCCCGCGCGATTTACCTCCAGTTCTCTCCGGGACCGAGCTAGAGTAGCCATTCGAAGAATCCATGTTGCAGTCATGTCGAATATCCAACCCCGAGAATCGAATATCCGTGGCGTCTTATACTTTGACCCCAGCGACTTGCCCTGGCAGCTCACCATCTTCCCCGGCCTCACTACAAGAACACGGCAGAGCAGGCTAATTCCAGTCAAAACTTCGTCTCGGGCTCATTAGGTACCCCTGGAGTTCTGTGCACCGAGATTCGGTCTCGAGCGCCCTTAGTGGGCGTTGCTGTTGCTTCAAGAACTAGGAGTACTCGACAAGGGATACAACTCTCGCCGTCTGCGGACTCTCCTCCAAGTCGGCGGTGGTCAATCTTCATCTAGCGAACTCGTGGCTGTGTTGCCGCCTATGTCAAGGCTCCAGCGATGTTCTTGTCTCCGCTGGCTCTGCAAGTTCAAGCGCAGGGATGGTGCCAAAGGCAATTCAGATACTCTTCGTGACGCAAATACGAGGGATTCCAGAGGAGTCAGTATAAGCCTAGAAGAAACGTACAAATCAGGATGATGGAGATACGAGGTGTCAATGCTTTGCCGCCCCAGCGCCTTTATTCGCTGATGGGTATAAGTCGGATTGTTCATACCAGCACTTATACAGATCAATGAAAACAGCACCGCTACAATGTATTTGATCTACTTGTGGATAACATCCCTCCATTTATATTGTATGATTCAGCTAGTAAAAGCCAATTGAGTTTACTTATATTTGATTTTGCATCTTGATCCTTCAGGGTATGCATTGGATCTTGACTTGGGGCAATCATCAAGTGGAAGTATCTACATATTCCACGTACACCCAACCAATAGTGTAGTGAAGAAATCTGACTGCTTTGATGCATTGTCTTTCTACTGTTATCTGGTGCCTAAAAGACCTGCATTCGAAGAACCGTTGATTCAATGCTCGTTCTCATCAGTAATATGTTCATAATTTAGAAAAACCAAAACATTTTGACCGGGTGATAAAAAGAAAATGGCCAGGTAGTCGTAGAAACTACGAGGTTCCCCATGATCATCACAGGGTAGCCGGTCTATATTTCTGGTCGGATCTTTTGGCATCGGAGCCTGCATTGGATTAAAGCTGGAGTAACAATAATTTATGAACGCTACTCAACGTGATGTGATTGAATGGTCACAAGGCCCCCAAGTCTATTTTAAGTTGACCCAAATCTTATCACTTTTAGAATAGAGATCTTAGGCTTCTTGCTTCTTGCACCTTGCTCCGTGAGGACTGAGAGGCATTCTCCCGTGTAAGTACGGGACCGGCCCGAACTCGGTGATTATCTTAGTACCTGGGGATATCGCGCTTGGTAATTGTTATGAAACAGCGAGTGCCGATTCATCATCAGTTTCCACTTTATGGAACTTGATGACAAAAGAGAGGTCAATGCCGCCAGATACGAAGCAAGGGAAATGAGATGGACTGGATGGACCTGGAAACTTGGAAGTGGTCACAAGAACAGAAATACATAATGCATGTAAGGAACTCGCCGTCACTTCCAACTTTTGAGCTGTCCTGTCCTGTCCTGTCTTGTCTTGTCCCTTGTGGCGATGGAAATGCACGAGGTCATGAATGAGCTGCATGCTCTGTATGGTGCGTGGGTCAAGGACAAGGGTAACAGTGATGATAGCATCGATCTCCGTAATGTGATATTATAGACTAACGTTAGTCAGACGATTGAGCCGAGGCATGAGAAAGGCAAGAAAGGGTCTCCTGAGATGGTTTGAAGCTAAAGAGATTGACAGCTGCCTAGAACTTTCTGGCGCTTAACCCGCGGCAATAGTAAAGATGAGACTGAGACCATGGAAGAGGAGACTTCAGACGTGGTCTTGGCTGAATGGAAACAGTGACACAATCGTCGAAATGGATGGATAGAAAGAAGCCTTCGATTCCAGGACAGGGCGGCTTCTTCCATTGGATCTTCCCCACAGCGGGCACCCCTCCATCAGATTCAGGTCCCCTCTGCCCCTCCCTGCCCTGGAGCCCAGAATCCAGATGCCAGAACACTCCGTCGGCATCCAATCAAAGTTGCCCGACGCTAATCGCGGATACCTAAGGGACTCACCCGGGTCTTGTCTTTCCATTTCTTTAGGTTTGTTGCTGCAGGGCGCGGATCATGGGAGTGCTTGCCCGGACTTCAGATACAGGGGCGCTTGGTCCTTGGGCCGCGCTTTCCATTCATTAATTCACATTCTGCGACAGCCAAGCAGGTTCGTGCGTACGACCTTACATGCAACTTCCCTACTTGGGCTGGAAATGAAAAGGAAAGCAAAAGGGAAAATTCAAATTAGGTACCTACCTCACCTTACCTACATTGAGGCTTCTCGGCCAGTAGGGAGGCTCAGCCTCATTCGCGATCCGTCCCGTATTTGTCTTGCTTCTTCTCCTTCTTCTCTCCTTGCTTGTCTCACTCAAAATTCATCTGTGACGCATTCACTTGTGACTCCCTTCCTTCTTCATCCATCACTGGCCCTTCAACTTTCCTTTCACAAGCGCACACTTGTACATCGTTACTCTGCGGCAACATTCAGCTCAACCTTTCACATAGATAAGTACTTTGTCAATTTCGGCGGGATAAACATACCTTAGTACGGAAGTCGGCGAAATCACAGTAACCCAATGGACAAGCCTCAAAGCCCGCCAGTCACACTTGCACCAGATCCAGACGTCAAATCCAGGAACCAACCAATGGAACATATCTTCAAGGCTGTAACGTGGTCTGAGGAAGAAGATGAACGGCAGCAGAACGAGAGACGCTCGTGAGTTCTTGCTCTGACTCCTTCTTGAACTTGACTGACATCAAGCTCAGATCACTCGAGGCGCAGGGGCAAGACAAGGTCACCCGTTGGATGAGAGACGGACTACAGTACGGGTAACCCCATCTCTCATGCGTCTCTGCTCGTCTTGTTCATTCTCTGATGATCCCCAGGGTTCTCTATTGCGATCTTCTGCCAGACATCTCCAGCGTAGCACGCCCAGTTGACAAGTCCGGTAGTTACATGGACATGCTGCCATGGTGGAACCCGGATTATGAGTCTAGTACAACTCTAACAACTACAGAGAGGGCTACCCCGATTCCCCAGGTCAAGACTCTGTTGTCTCCTAATGAGCAACATACTGACGACATCAAACGCGAGAGGGCGTTTCATGACCTCCTGACCAAGGCTGGGGGACGCCCTTGGTATTCCAGTGAGCTCATTGACCAAGTCGCCCAGAATCCAGAACAACACACCGAGCTTCTTGAGTACTGGAAACAAGACACTACCGGATCGGGGAAGCAAGAATGGATGGTATTTGAACGGCAGCTGGAAAGGTGGAACCAGTTTTGCCGTTATCAGCTGAGAGTGAGACGAAACCGGGATACATTTGACGAATACCTGGCGCGATGTACCAAGTGCCTCTCTAAACAATCTCTCACCACGCCACTTCATATGAAACCAGATCCAGCAGACCAGGATCCATTATCACAATGGCTTGAGTACCTATGCTTTGAGGTGTCAGAGCGTAAAAAATACTCGTGGTATAAGCGCTATAACCAGCAGTATGAAAGCGCCTGGCAGACACTCGTTGACTCCAAGTTGTTAGAATTGCATGAAGACCGAGATCAGATTGAAGCAGCAGGATATACACCAGCATCAGATGGTGAAAGGACCAAACTGAGACAAGCCGTGGAGGTGGCCAGTTCAAACGTCTTATTAGCTGAACGGGATCTGTTGGACCCAAGTGTCAGGGGGCCAGTAGCACAACGGAAACTCTTTGAGACTCAAGCCAAGCTTGACTCTGCAATCGAAGCCTTTGATCATTTCCAACGTCGGGGAGATGCGATCAAGGTGTTTCTCCAGTCCACCTCTGCCTATCGTGAGGCAAGGCGTGGAGCTCTGCGACACCAGATGCTTTTACGATGGATGAGGCAGCAGGTCCCGTTGATAGAGGAGGATCTTGGCGTACCGCCTTCGACGGGACATCTGGATGCCGAAGTGCTTTTCGAGATGGACAGCGACGAGAGCGACGACCAGAAACCGAGTATTGACTCTTCTCGCACCGAGTTAATAGACACACTTGCCGGGTTGCAACGAAATGAAAGCAAAAAGCGTCTCGCGAGTATTTCGGCAGAAGTTAGTCGGACCAACAGCAATGTTCTCCCGAAGCGCTCCAAATATGCGTGCAATGATGAAGACGAAGCGAGATAACAGTAGGAGATGATGGGTCACATTTCTGCTTTTATGGGAATCTCTTTTACTTGCTAATGGTATCGTCCTCGGGGAGCAAGAAAACATCGAACCTGGATATAGGATTTCAAAATAAACTCAGCAAAGAGTACAACACTAGACTTAGCTTAGGTTACCTAAGGCTTTTAGTTATTTAGGATCGAGGTTCTGGGTTTTCTTTCCTTCCCTTGCTCCTCTAAGTCGTCTATCTATTCTGGTTTTGAGGACGAGTTAGGAATCACTTGGATGTACGTGGCACGGTGGATCTGTAGGAGCAGGAAAACGGAGTCTGGTCAAGCTTATAAGATGAAGCTACATCAACCTTGAGGGATATGTGAAGTTCATTGGCGATTTATGAAGATAGTTCTAAATATTTACATGTATGCATGCTCCAGAGTTTCTCATCTTGTAGAAACGGCTTATATTTGGTGGACGTCAATGAAAGAAAATTAATACTCTTGATATCCATGCAGCCACGCTTTGCCATGGTCAACCCTAACCCATGAGGTGTGATCCAGCTTCCAGAGTTCCACTAGCCACGTCGAAAAGGGTCCTGTGTTCCCACTTCCAATGGTTGGCGCATTTTAACCCCCACGACCCCTGTCGGTTCAATCTGAATTGTGCAGGCATTGGACTCTGGAGGTGGCAGCTTGTCCTCCTCCTCCTTTGACGCCATCACCAACAGCTGCCTTACCAAGGCTGCCCCCCCCTCGCGTCGACCTGGTTTCTGTCCCCCCTTCTTTTTTTTTTTCCCTATCTTGGGTTTGGCTTCTGTGATTTTAGTTTCCACACAATTGATCGCGAATTGCTTCAGATGGCCTGAACGATCGATGTGAGATGGCCAACCCTCCCCCCCGTTCGTCGGGGCTCTTCTACAGGCCATCTACCTTTACCTCCACAACCGCTTGCGCCCGTGACCTCGACGTCTGGCAAACCTCCGCCGCCACCGCACACGACCAAGACAGCACCTCCCGAGATCGATAGTCCCGTGCATCCGTCTCTTCTTCAACCCCGAGTCGCCGTCGTTCTCAATGTTCCCAAGCCATGGCACCCGTGGCTTTTTGCCCTGCGCCTCTTCTCTATTCTGCCGGCGTTGTGGTGGGGATTGCCTTCTGCGCTCCAACTACTTTTACGTGTCTTGCCAGGACCAGAGATTGTAGTCGTTGTGCCTTCAACGACGGGAGGATCTGTGGCTATGAGTGTCGAGGCGGATGCGCGGTACGCCCTGACTGAGACTGGGCTTGCAACTATATGGGTGCGTTGAGATATTCCTCGAGGAGATCCAAGGCCGAAAAGTACTGTGCTGATATGATATGCTGGACGTTAGTGTTTTGCTTCGGGATATTTATCATTTTTCTTCACGGACTGTCTGATGTCCAGATGGTAGGTTATTGGGTTGTCGCTGTTGTGACATGCTCGCTGTACAACACCATATTAACTTGTAGTTCGCAGGCTCATCAATTATACCCCACAAGCGACAATGGTTCGCCTGCTCACAACCAACTTTTGCAACGCATATCTCACTGCGTTTGTGCTCTCTTTCACTGGTGGTTTCCAGGACCCTCGTCTCCTCCTCCCAGGCTGGGTTGGCATAGCCACTGTATGTCTTCCCCGCACACGCGACACACGGCACTCACCGCAACCAAGGTTTGCTACTTCAGCTAACAACTACGCCGCAGACTCTTACCATGATGTATCACGTCACTCACCAAAAGATCAACATTCGCAAGGAGACGTCCACCTCTATCAACGTTTTCTCCATAGCTTGTTCCATCACTATGGTGACTCTGCTGGTACACCTCCATCAGTCCACACCTGACTACCCCCAGATGCCAATTGTAGCTTCTGGTCGGCGTGTCTTTGATGAAGCATCGCGCGTTATCACTCAGATCAGGGGAAGCATCGAGCAGCATGAAGACCTGTAGAGGTTCTCAGCTGTCTTTCAGGCGAATGAAATGCCTATGTATTTGTGCACGCAGAGAAGCAGGCGAACCGTTGTTGTTTTCCTTTACAAATGACTTTCAGCGACTTTTTGGTTTCTCTTTTGAACTCTGATATCCCCGCCCACGCTAGGGCTGAACATGTCTGATTATTATGCGGCGCTGTAAAACTCATGTACACAATTGTCTATGAATCCCAAGCAGTGTGCAGTTTTGGAACATGGGTTTTGATTAGCACGACTCCAGATGCTGTGCCTTGCAAGTGGGACCTGACGTCAAGCTACCACCACAACTAGGATTGAAACAATTTCACAACAATTTTGAACAAAAAGATTCGGAATCGACTTTGTATTTGCCTGAGACTACTGCGGGGCTTGCCCATGTAGACATATCTGACTAACGAGCGACTGACAAGCCATGTTGGAGTAACAAATGCTTTGCCCGTAGCCTCGTCCTTCGTGCACGTGAGCAAGATGGATGCCGAAAAGCTATCGTCCACCTGCTGTAGAACGCGCAGCATAAGAATAAATACTCTTCCAAAAAAAGCCACCAGGAGTAAATCTCGCCCTGAGTGGATGCCCGTCGTCCTAGAGTAATCGGAGCCGAGCCTCGGTGTGTCTGTTGCGAGAGCAAGAGTACACGTCCGGAAAAGGCACAAGCTGGAGAGGCCATGCGTCCCTGTCCCTCTACGTCATGACGCCCGGGAACGGCGACTGACAGGACGACGGGGCATGCAGAGCTTTAGAAACCGTGGACCTTAATGGTCTTGGCATCTAGCTCGAGGCCTTCCTTCTTGTCGATGAGAAATTCCTGAACATCTTTGCGCTGATCACCCTGGAGCTGGATCACCTCTCCCATCTCGGAGTCGTTGACGATAGTGCCATTGCAGGCTGGGTCGCATTAGCTTCGAAATCGGCGGCGACGGAGTGTGGAACTTACCAAACTTCTTCTTGATGACCTTAAGAATCTTCTTCTGGTCAAATTTCTTGGGGAGACCCTGAACAGTGGTCAAAGTCTTACGTCCATTACGCTCTAGAAACATGTTAGCATTATACGCGAAAATGATGCCACCAAGAGCCAGGTGTAGCATGAAGTCATTCAGTCACACAGAAATCTCACGTGAGGTGACGGTGTGATGTGATCCTCGATGCGCCCTTGGCTAGTGTGGCTGGAGTAGGTGACTTACGCTGAATGCGTATATGGATGTAATTCTGCGTCTGCTTGGTTTCTCCGGTGTCCTCGTCGGCTTCGGCGAAGGGGTCTAGGTCGCGATGGTCAGCTATGGTGTTCTTCAAAATCGAAATTGTTGTGATAGGATACGGGGATGAGTGGAGATTCGACATGTGGCTTGTCGGCAACAAATGCAAGTACGAAAGGACGAAACGACAGGCCGATATCCGATGGTCGAGACGAGCCCCGCAGATGAATATCAAAACCGGGAGGAGAAGGCTTCTCGAGGGTAGCAAAGAGACTCACCGTAGGTCTTGAGATTTTCGATGGACATAAACTCGGAGGTACTGGGGTTACCTTGGGAAATGGGTTTTGTAGGGGGGAGGAGGATGTTTTCAGCGACCGCTGGCAATTTAGCGCCTCGCTGTGAAGATATAAGAGTAGTGTGTGTAAGCGATGAGGATGTCTAGCGACAAGGTTTGCGAGGCTGCAAAGTCTTTGGAGTTTGCGAGTATTTGTGTTGGTGACGTTGTTAGGGAGAAGAAAGAGTTGGGAGAGTTTGGTAGAAGCGGGAGGGGCAAAAATGAGTAAGTGGGCTTTGGGCTGGTGGGAGGCAGGAGGCAGCACGGGCGTGCTAGCTGATTGGCTTGTGTATTGGCCTAATTTCTCAGGCAGAAAGCCTTGTGAGATGAATTCGGTGAGCATCCACTGTCATCTATAATGGGGCCCAGAATCAGAGCCGTCGCTGGGCGGAAACACATAGTAGCTAGAAGTTGAAAATCATTGAAGTCACGTACATAGCCCTCTGCGAATAAAATAACTTCTTCAATTTACATAGGTAATTTAGGGGGATTACACTTCTGTTTCCAGAGGCGTACCTATTTTCAGAGTCAACACATTCTGTTGAAGTTGAAAGCCGATGAGATATTTTGATCGTTGGTGCAAGCAGTCATCCTCCTTACAAGGCCTTGGAAGGCTCACTCGAGCAGTGATATTGGTCAAGATCGACGGAGTAGCCTACCGCACGCCGCACGTTCCAACCAATACACGGCAGCCCAACCCAGCCACCGCTGTTTGTCTCCTTATTCGGGAAGCCCATTGAAAGCGGGAGACTCCTTTTCAATCGCTTTCAATCAAGTCGAGACCTATCATCGGGTCAAAGCTCAACGGGTACCTTATGGCGTCCGCTTTTCGGCACATATCTCGAGAAGGGCATTTGTCGGACATTTTGTTATCTGTTGGATGCACTGCGGCCTGCGCCTTCGTACACATTGTGATATGACATCTGTGATCCATCATCCTGTGCAGTCCCTGTTCAACTGAAAAGTGCGGTGTTGTGTTGTATTGCGTGGTATTGCGTTGCGTTGAGGCCAGTGGTGGTCTAACAGAAGTTGTTGGCTGTCACTATTGCTGCAAGTCACACGGCCTTCGCTTGTGACGCGCAGGACCACATCCTGACATCCGAAAAACTACCTTACTTAGTGTTGCAATACCTTGGGTTGGATTGATGTGATGAGTGAGTGACTCTTGTCAATGCAACATGTGGTTGGAGGGAGGCAACCTACAGGGCAACTCAGATAAGAGTCAGCCTTTCAAAGCCAGACACCGCCAAGGTTACCCTGAACTTCCTGATTCGTTCAGTCATTTCCTCAGTGACTTCTGCGCAAACGCAGTCATAGGTCCCGTTTGTGATGCAAACAAATCGCAATAGTGCAGAGAAATGGACCAGATCAAGCAAGATTCTAGTTCTCCAAGCCGGAAAGGATCCATCGGAAAGGAACCTGCCAAAATCAGGCCAGGGGTGGTGAATGTTACAGATCTTACCTAGGTATTATTAGCAGCGATGTGAGCACGGAAGGCTCCTTCCGGGCCGCTCTGTTATAGACAACCTAAAGTATGCGGGAGCGAGGGAAGAGCGAAACAGTAAGGTAGTTGCCAACTCGAGGGACTTTCGTAAATCAAGGTCACCACCAAGGCAGACTAGGTACCTACATCAGATCACCATAGTGTGCTGTACAGACTGACATGGAATGCATTAACCCTTCCACCTTGTTTCATTTCTATTGCCCTTGGCCGTGGCATTGCTTCTCCGACGCAAGTTTGGGTCGTGCCCTAGTATCCCGCTTCCACTGTCGGTAATCGGTGCCACTTTTGCGGATTTTCTCCCAAGACATAAAGCACCTGTTTCTGATCCATACAGTAGATAGATTACTTCGTCATTATCAGTGGGTGTTTCGCCCAGCTCTTGGACCTTGGATCGAACCATCCCACTTCGCTTCTCGGAACCGAGAGTACTAGTCAGGGCTTCAGCTGTCTAGATCCTGGGGCACAACTAGCCCTATTCGGAGGAAGTCTTCAATACTGCTCACATCATTCGCGATCTCCACGACCACCCGTCACTATCACAGGGGCCATCAACCCCCGGTCCAAATCCGATTAAGTGCTTCTAACGGCGGTGATCACCGTAGGGTCGAGGTAACGCTCCGAATGCACCTTACGGCTGTTGGCACCAGACAGTGTCTGACCACCTTTCAGCAGCCTGCATCTTCGGACCTGTCGGCCACCCTTCCGTTTCT
Organism: Fusarium musae; assembly: GCF_019915245.1. NCBI lineage: Eukaryota > Fungi > Ascomycota > Sordariomycetes > Hypocreales > Nectriaceae > Fusarium > Fusarium musae. The sequence goes on along the minus strand of NC_058392.1, from coordinate 3,090,869 downwards.
GGATTTTGTCTGAGCATGGAGTTTCCAAAGAAGGCACCTTTTGAGCCCGAGGAGTTTCCTCCGGGATCGCCGCCCGTAATCCGCGAACGTTGCGGCCAAGTTACCTGGTTACCTATGTGCCGCCACACATGCACGTTTGAGACTCAGCATTTCGACGAGATTATGCTCAACCTTGTTGAGAATCCAAACCTCAACTCCAAGTGGTTGTTTCGTGCAGATGTTCTCTTCGATGATGACAGTCAGACCCTTTCCCCTGAAGCTGACGGTGCCATCCAAAGTGACCCTAGGGCTCTCGACTTCCAAGGATTCAGCCGGCAAAGAACCATTGTGCGCCGACTGATACCCAGAAACACACTTCGCGACGCTCCATTAGACCAGACCTGCTCCTTCTATCACACAAATAGTCATGAGGATAAAGAGGCTGCCGGGGAAGCCACCCTGTCAAGATCACTGGCCGTGTATATACCACATACCTCCTCTGCTGCAAACCTACCCTTCTATCACCCAAAGGTCAAGGGTATCAGCCAGCTTCATGAATGGGATGTAGCCACCAACACAGGCACCATCTCCGTCCACTTTGCACTCTTTGAACCCGAGACAGGCGAGGAAGAGGTCGACCAAGTCAAATTGGGGAGGATAGCTTACCATCTACTCCAGACCATTCACAAGCATGGTCACGGCACCGCTCGAGGCTACGTCAAAAGAGTTTATCACGATGTCATTGTACCCCGAGAGAGGTTTCAGGATAGGTACTCTGAACTAAAGAACAAATACGCCAGAACTCTCGTCAAGTCCTGGCTTGAGACTACAGATCCCACAAAACATGTCTTTGAAGATTTAGGTATCGCAGCATTTCTGATTGAGCTGTGGAAGGAGATGTACCACAACAGGGACTTTCCAGGGTTTGTGGACATCGGCTGCGGCAATGGGTTACTGGTTCATATCCTCAGGATGGAAGGATATGCTGGTTGGGGTTTCGATGCCCGCGAGCGTAAGTCGTGGTCTCAATATAACTCACCATTCACGGGATCACCCTCTGGGAACTCCCTCCAGAGGTTGCTCTTACTTCCCAGTGTCATTCCTAGGGAGGCAGCGAGTGATGATACTAGAGTAATCAACTCTGAAGACATTCATGATGGCCTCTTCCCTCAGGGCACATTCATAATCTCTAACCACGCCGACGAGCTTACACCTTGGACACCAATTCTTGCCGCCATATCTCAATGCCCGTTCCTCATGATACCGTGTTGCAGTCATAATCTCACAGGAGATAGGTGGCGGGCACCTCCGCCTCGAGACAAGACCAAACCAAAAAGTATGTTTGCATCTTTAGTCGACTGGGTTACGCAAATAGCGGAAGATTGCGGATGGAACGTTGAGACGGAGATGTTGAGGATACCAAGTACTCGAAACACAGGCTTGGTCGGCCGAGAAAACACAAGGAAGGTTGAAGAGGTCGATATACACGGGATACTACAGAAGTACGGAGGAGTACAAGGGTATTACGACAATGTTGTTAAGCTGCTCAAATCATCCCCCAGAGGACACTGAGCACACCAACTTGAACACACACTTGCCCGCACCACCTCAGTCAACGATGCTCGTGGTTTGTCAAACAGAAAATGAACTAGATATGCAAACGCATCTTCATGCCGTACATATTGCGATTGGGGTTAGAAGGGCGCAGCAGATGATCGTCTAGCCGATCGACTAAGTAGCTCCCACCTTCGGAATATTCGTTCTCGATATGTCGGTACTCCAGACTGTCTGTGTCCACGACCTTCAATAGCTGCACGACCCTGTGTATATCAGGGTTGGCGATACGAAAGCTGGTTGTCCAATGCTTCCCACACAGTATCACTCTCGTCCTACAGCCGAGGCAAATTGTCCGCATTGGTCCAAGAATGTGACAGTTTCGTTTGCTCGTGCATGAGTACTGCAGCCGCTTCTTGATGTGGAATCCACGCAAGCCATGTTGTGGAAGTATTACACACACAAGCCTGGGACAAATGTGCTGGACAAATAAAATTGAGCTATCATTTTGCGATCGCCATCCGGTTCCATGACCTTCATCCTCGCTTAGACGCTCGGCTCTGCTTCCGTGCGGGATGTTTTGATGAGAGTTTACGAGGGTCGTTAGTGTTTCGATCTTGCTTCCTTATAGCATGGGTTGATTAGTGCGACCCCGCGAGAACGGGACAGCTTCAAATGAAGGCCCGACTTTGTCTTTCTCGAGCCCGAATGTATCCCCCTCCTTCTCATCTCGAATTTGGACGCGGCGCCAGCTCGACCCATTTTCAACGGTTGGCTGCAGCTCCCTTCCCGCTGATCAGCGGCCATGCATCATGAACCAGGATGTTATAGCAAACATCATAACACCCTAGTCGCGTTGTTGGACGAATGACAGCAAACGGATTTTCCTTGCACTAACGTTGATGTTAGAAATGTCCTCCTGCAGGTAGCCGTTCACCAAGCGACACTCCCTTATTTCCACCGAAGTTTTGAGACGCCTTGGGTGACGGCACAAGGGTCCGGGCTGCCGGAGCGTGGAATGAGCGAATGATGATGAACTAATGCAATGCAATGCAATGCTTATCGAGGGACCTCTTCAGGCCGGATGCACAGTATAAGGGTGGTATACAGGCCGGGTCACCTTAGGGTGCTTTGCCGCTCTGCTGCTGCTTATGCGTTGCAAACACCCATGTGGAAGCCAACAGCAGTGCAACTCGACGCTCACATATTCGATCGCATACGCTTACGGCTCTAAATATATAAGTATAAAGCCGCCGGGTTTCTCCACCGTTATTTCCATCCTCGTCTCAGTGATCTTATCACGGAATTTCAACAGTCCAACAAGTGTGCTCCCAGTTTCCTCTTGAATACCTAACGTTGCATTCTCCTCGACATAAGCCCAAATATAGCCCAACCCCTTGAACCCAGGAGCCATGGCGCAGGTGCCTTACATCGAAGTCTATCGGTTCAACGACCACATCAAGTCCCTCCAGGAAAAGGCCATTGTAGAAGTGCTCACTTCTACACCTGGAGAGAAGCAATCGAGACTGGGCACGTATGGCTTGGAAAAGCCGTGCGCAGACTTGAGTGATGAAGTGATTCGGGGCCTCGTAAGTCTCAGTATATATCAAGAACCAAGTATCTTCTGACCAGATGTAATAGAGTGGACCACTTGTGAGATGGGCTACCAGCCGTGGTGCTGTCATCCAAGATCTCCAGAGACCCTTTTTCCGATCCGAGGCCTTCCGACTGCAGAAAGGCAGCGCCCTGTGGCCGGGATATCATTCCACTGCGCTGCTCGTGCCCTTGAGCAACCGGAACGCACAGATCGAACTGATTCCCCGTGGAAGCAATGAGGCCATCACGCACAACTGGGATCCACGAACGGTCATTCACCTGAACGAAATGGGACTCCAGTTTCAAGGAAATGGGAGTGTTCGGTTCATCTACATCTTGTTCCAGACAGCACCCTGCCCCAAACACCAGTTTTGGTAAACTTTCTATCCCAAGAGCTCTCAACGAGTATGGGCACATGGGTTGAGATGGCGGATTCTTTTTATCTATTCAATCTCCACGCGTATAGCACTAGTCATCAACAATGCTGGACACACACGCCAACTCAGTATCTAAACTCCCGTCCCATTCAACAAGATCATCCCGTTCATCGAATTCCATCACGCTAGTCACATCGATATTGCCATATACACATATACTCTCGGTTTCTTGAGGGGATAGCATACGGTAGATGGCTTTGTATCTATGAGCAGTAGTCAGGCATGAGGACAGAGTCAGCAAGAAAACGGACAGACCTTACTCCCACTTGGAGTGCCGGCCCCCCAGCACTTCATAAACCAGAGAAGGTATTTCGAGGTATTCAGATTCGAGGGGTGTTGTCGGCCGATAGGTTGATGGTATCCGCTGTTTAATGAGACGGGCGCAGGCAGGGTCGCGGCATTGGAACACTTGGAGACAGTTGTGTGCTGGAAGAGGCTTAGGGACAGTTCTGGGCTGGGGAAAATCTGGAATCTTTCAAAACTTACCATGCAAAGGAATTTCATTTGCACGACAGCCAACCACTCTACTATACTCTCTGAGTATCCCGATGCCTGTGATAACTCCCTCTCTTATCCTGTCTAACATGGGTAGCGTTAATTCTTCCTCTAAGATACCGCACTGTCTCACGCAGGCCCTCAGGCCTCTGTACACCTCCTCTTGTGGGCAGCCATCGACGAGTGCCACATGGCATGCAGCCACGAAAATGAGGGAGAAGAGGGAACCAAGAGAGGGATTGTTGCAAGCTCGGGCAAGATGCCAGGTGCATTCGTTGAAGAACCGTGGCCAATCAAGGTGAGCCTGGATGCCCGGGAACAGGTAGGGCAACTTGAGACGATGGCACAAGGAGCCGACATCGATGTTGCTACTGAGGTAGTGGGACCAGTCGTCGTCACTTTGAGGAACCTGAGCGAGAAAATGAAGTGCATGCGGATGCCAGCGACCACTGTGTTGGTTGTTGTCGGATCCTGGATCGTCTTGTTTCACGTCTTTCGAGTCATCGAAATCGTCTTCCTCATCTGTATCTATGTCCGAAGCAATTTCATGGGAGCAGGCCTGTGGGTCAATCTTGGGACCGGTACCATCACTGGGCTCATGAAGATTGTGGAGCTTAGGAGGAGACTCGGAGACCATGTTCAAGCCCAAGTGAGGATACTCGAAGACCCAACGATACTGAAACTGGGACATGGCGGCGGGCTAGTTCTTGGGCAAAGCTTGCTTCTGGTAACTGGAAGTAGCCGGACAGCAACTGGTAAAGACGATAGGCTATAGGGTTTGTGGGTGTGTGCAGTGTTTTCTGTGTTTCCTATGTTGATTGAAGAAGTGTGAAGATGGTGTAATGATGGAGAAGCAGGTTTCCGTTGGGAGAGACTTGGCTTGAATATGCTGCACAAGGAGGACTATTTATTCTATTTTCTGGCTACGAACGGACGGTGATGCAAATATCAGGATATCAGGCAACGAGTACTAGTTCTTTCTGTTCCCTCCTTCTACTCCCTTGACTGTGGGAGTCTTTGTTCTGAGTTAGTTGCAGCATAAGCACACGAAGAGTCTCACATCTAGTCCATCTTGCATCTGTTGCCTCGAGTTTCAGTTCAAAACTCCACTGTAAGGCGGGAACAACGGCTTTCCTCACGGGACGCCTTTCCATCTCCGCGGGAAACGGCATTAGTCTGTGCTGTCGAAGGCCTTAAAGGTCTATGGATGGCGCCGCCACGTTTTCTCTTCGTCTCAGTGTTCCTTTGTGTCAGGCTCGTAGTGAGTGATAGGCCCGGCCTCGTTGGCCAGAAGCAAATATGTCGTCAGTTGACTTGTCAGGATGGTAGTGACGATCTCAGTGGAGAGTTGTCGTCGCTTCAGGAGGCTTGTTGTCCCCTGCAAGTCTCGGGCGGCTGCTTTTTCCCAGTGTCGGTCAGGGTGGAAGCACAAACGGCTAACTATCTATCTGGCCCAACGCATGCAGTTCAGATGGGCTACTGCCGCCGTCGTCGTTTGAACGTGCTGTAGCCCTAGTCCATGAGGGCTGGGGGCAAATCGTGCTTGCAGCGACTGACATCAACCCCCCTCGCAGGAACTCGATTCCTCTATTCTCCAAGGCGCAGGACGCTACGCTATGGGTAGATGCAGACGGCTCAGACTTCCAGGTCTGTCGGTCACCAGAAGGAGAGGGTGTTCACCCTTGCTCATAAATTAACGGGTGAGCTGTGATATACAGTACTGTACTGTCTTGGAAGTATGTATGTACGCAGCCGTTTGTTGCAACTCACACCCCAAATGCCATTCAACGGGCGTCAAACGGCAATGAACTGATCCGGCAGAGTCCGCCCCCACACTATTGGGGGTGGCCGTTTGTATATCAGCGCTTGTATGGAAACTTGTGCGCCTCGATCGAGCTGTAGCCGGGTAGATGGGCTCTAAGAGACAGGGGACGTATAGACATTGGACGTATCTAATAAGATCGGAGAAAAAGATCGAGGTTCGAAGTGGACTTGTCTCATATCACATACGTACTGTACTTAACTTAAAAATAAAAAAGGAGAATGGCTCGATGGGTCTGGTCTCGTTAGATCTCGGATAGTCCCTTGTTGGCCTTGATTCGATATCCCGCCGATCTGAAGCGCCTCGCTTACAGATCGTCTGCGGTGTTTGGACGAGATCGTGTCATGATCAAGTCATTCGATCTTGGAGTTTGAACCCTGGCCCTTGGGTTCTGGCCCGTCAAGTCTAAGCTAAACTTGTTCAGCTTATCTCGTGATCCCGGATCAAGAGTTGATTGCAGGATTGAGACGCTGGAGAGGCAGGCTCAAGAGTTTAGTCCAGGCTTGCCAAGACGTGTGCTTGCAGGATATGGCCGCTCTGAACAAGGGTGACCCCTGACAGTAAGCACATAATGTTCTATGGGGTCTAGCTTCTAGTCAATTATTCAAGCTTGTTATTACCGTCGGTACTTGGATAGACAGAGAGAACAAGGTCTCTACCGTGTAAATGCTCAAAGGCCAGACTGGACTGTGATACTGGCATTTGCGCCTGTGCAACACGACCGCATATGCATCTCCCCCAGACCGGTGAGACGGGATACAGCATGAAAAGCGCTTACTTTTGTATGCAAGCGGGCGGAGCAGGCAAACGAATGAGTGAATGGAAGAGACATGGCATGGCATTGCATGGCAATGAATGACGATCAGAGGAGAGAGAACACGGCATGTTTCTGGGTGAGACAGATCTCATCGTTTGCTGCTGCTGAAGCTGAAGCTGCAGCTGCAAGCCCGAGAGAAGTCACCACATCACATCGCATCGCATCGCATAGCCTAGACTACAGCCTACAGCTCGAGCTTACAGCCACTCCACTTGTCGCCTCAAACTGTCTCAACTCTTGGAAAACGGGAACGGGCCTGAAAAACCATGACCTGCTCATCTTCCAAAGAAGCCATGATCTGACGCTCTATGCAAGCCTCGAAATCGTACAAACGGATATTGTACTATGCTGTTGCCCGCTCGTATTGTTGTCTCACGCTAATGCACATACAAACACATGGATGTTCCATATTCACAGCGCGCTCTACCAGGTTTTCGCGGAGGAAACTAGATTGCGGTGCTGCAGCTTATTCTCTCGTGCTCAGTTGATCAATTCAATTCTCGCTGATTCCATGCCATGCCATGTCCATGCTTCCTCCTGCGGGTTGCTACAGGACGAGGAGTGAAAAAAAGAAAGAAACGCTCCGCCATGTCCTGGTTTTGTAAGACAAAGGAAATTGATAGAAGAACGGAAAAAGAAAAGATGAAAAAATCTCGAGTTTCGTGAGTCACGCTCGAGTTCGCAGTATAATCCGATCCCCCGCTTGGACCTTGGTCAATCTTTCGGTCCATTGTCCTTTTGGGATAGCAACTCGTGGTTCTTGTGTCCGTGTGTGCTTTTGGTCGTTGGTCTCGCAAGGCGGAACAGCTAATAAGCTACCTATTTCACTATTAGCATGCTTTCAAGATAGGAGCAATAGTAGAATACCTCTAAAATACTCGGCCAAAGCTCAAGTGGCCACTGAAAATCGAGTTCCATATCGTCAAAGCCACTTATGCTCAAGTCTGCTTCTTGTTCTGCTTCTTGGCACCACCGCCTATATCCTTATGCTTGTCCTCGTCCTCCTCAGCCTCTCCCTCCTTCTTCTCAGCTGCCTCGACGCGGGCGACGGTCTTATCGTGATGGAAGTGTGATTGCTCTCTCTTATTCTTGGCCATCATACCGGCACGGGAGAGCGTCTCGATGGTGGTTTGGTCTGTGAGGCCGAGGGTCATGCGGCGCAGATCCTCGCGGGTCTGCTCGCTCATAGTCTCCTTCTTCTCCTCCGGTTTCTTGTTATTGTTGTTGTCTGCCATGATGTATACCTTACTTGATGAGAGTTGATGTATGTATCTTGTAGCAGTAGTAGTAGTCAAATGAAGCTCGAGATGTTGATGAATGATGAGCAACAACAAGAAGAAAAGAGTCAGTCGTGACGGTCATTCCCAAATGGAAGCAAAGCCGTCAAGAAGGAGCGAACGACGTTGACAATAGAGTCAACTGCTTCATTGAGGTTTCCTATCATTGACGCAGCGTTTGCATCGCAGTTCAATAGGCACCTTATAGAGAGAGAAAGAGAGAACAATAGCATCAAGCACAATAAAGAAAACGACAGAGAAAGTGAACGAGTGTTTGCTTCAATAGCCAAAGCAGGCACGGCACTCACTGCTGCATTCATTCAACCCAATTCCAACAAACCATGAGCTCATATGCAGGCAGACTTCAACAACAATAAGGCACTTGGGAACTTGCTATAGCTTCTACGAAGAGATATATCTGCAAATTCACGGTTGAAAGACTGTAGGATGTGCAACGTAGTAACCACGGAGAGCCCAATCATATCAACAAGAGATGCTTTGAGTGTTCAATTTCTTGTTTATTATTAGGTTTCGATGACAACGGCCAATTCCCAGTGTTTTAGACATGATTTATTATTAGAGTTAGATGACAATTGTCAAAGCTTAGTATTCTAGACACTGAAATGACCGTGCAACACGCCTTGTTCAATGGGTGTGATGCTTGACCATTCAGTTTTGTGCACTGCAGGACTCTCAAGGGCAATGTCACGTACAGACAAGAATAGTCCGATGCGTTTGTGCTTGAATCGTAAGTTATATATTAACTATCTATAATTGTTCTCAATCTGAGGTCCCAAAACCTGAAACTCCAGACATCATTGTTGACTAGTTCCTCTATAGTCTTTATGTTTTCATGCCGCGTCTCAATATACTCCAATAGAAATAGTTCGCAAGTCGCTTCCTGTGCCGGCAGGACGACCGATTCATACTCGATATGTACAAAATGCAATGGTTGAAACCCAGCAGTCAAGAGTGCGTTTGCTGACTGGGTACAGGGGGAATATGGGTAAATGCAAAGCGCCAGCCGTGGTCATAATGAAACCCAAATGCAAGTAAACGACGATGCCACCTTGCGAGGCATAATCCAAGATTCCCTTAAAAAGGCCCAAGGCGACTATGGTTCTGACTTCGACTTGACCTGTTCTTCTTCTCGGCCACCGGTCGAGTCTATCTTCTCGAGTGGCTTATCGTCGACCTTCTGAGCCTCGGTAATGGGTTCCTCGCAGATTGAACTTTGATCTGCCCAGCTTACGGTCCTCTTTCTTCTCTTTGGCGTAGCTGCATTCTCCTCGATCTTGTCTTGTACGATCGCATCTTTGTCCTCTGGACTCATGGTGTTGATACTCGTACGAGGAAACTCGGCGGATTCTCGAGTCGGCGTCATTGGTGGCCGACTACCAGAGTATCTCGATGCTTGCATACGCAAAGAGCTAGTTCGCATGCGACTCATTCGTGATGTGTCTCCTCTGTTCATGTCGGCATCCCACTCTGCAAAGTCTTTCGCACTCCACGATGCACGGTGGGTACGGCCACTTCGAGGCAGACTGTTGACCGAGTGACGACTCGAACCGCCACTGTTTGCCCTGCGTCGGTTGAGTGGATGTGCTGGATGAGAAGGAATCTGCGAGTTTGAGCCCTCTACCACTGGGAACGCATTGCTCCGGGTATTGCGTCGAACGTTGCTAACACTGAAGATTGACTTGGATAACTCCGCAAGCTCATCCACTTCGTCTTCCTTGGGCTTTGATGTACCTGCTCTATCTTCCATGTGTTCGAAATACCTTACCCGCAAATCATCGATCTTATCTGGGAAGTCCTCGCGGTTACGAGACAGAGACATCCACGTCGATATCATTCCGAGGACAATCAGGACCAAGATGGCTGCGGCAAGGAAACACTGAACCACAAGGATGATCATACCAATAGCTGTTGCTGCAACGCGGCTAAGATCGAGAGTTCTCAAGAATGCGATGGAAAGGCCCGTAGTGATGATCTTCGAGATCGATAGTAACCAAATTGCTGCTGTCGTATTGCGAGACCCTTCAAAAGGCTTGAGTTTGATGATAATGACCGAAGCGACGACTTCAAAGACAAAGAGACCATAGACCTGGGCCAAGGGGCTTGCTCGACCTCCGCCGATGAAGCATGCTCGGACAAACTGATATGCTAAGTAGACCGTAAAGAACCACCACCGAGAGAGTCGATATCGTGCCGAAAGCCAACCATAACGTTTGATGTAGGGTTCATCTTGGTGAACCTGTGGTCTTTCAGGGTTCTTGTCAACAAATTTGATACGGCGAATAGGCAGGCTGGCAAAGAGGCGCGGCTTGTGAGCCTGTTCCTCCTCGCCGATGGAGCTTGCAAGTGTCGTTGCCACGAATGGGATCTTCTTAAGGACCAACCCTTGCTCAAAACGAAGCGTATCAGATACGACCTCATACTTGCCTTCACGTAGCCTAGATGAGCAAGCATATGCTGTTAGGCCAGCAAAACCCAAGAACATCACGAAAATGACTGCAGCAATAGCAGTCGGACCCGGCGGACCGTTAATCGAGAACTGGAACATGGCCAGTGTCATCATGACGAAGAAAGCGATAAATAGCGTTCGAAGTAGGCCCGCGGCCATGTATCCGACCCAATGTGAACGAAAGAAGTCGAAGCCATCGGACTTGATAAGCTTGAATTTGTGACACAGCTCAAGCACAAGCTTGGCCGTTGCCACGGATAGGGCAACGGCCGCTAGGACAACAAGGAACCAAATAAGCCCAATGATGAAAGCGTCATTTCGAGGGATGCCAACCACAGATAGTACACCGGGGAAGCCAGAATAGTCGCCTGGGAGTGGCATTCCAGGATTTCGAGGCTCCCCAGCCCAGTCATAGTCATATGGGTTGCTGGAGTTGAAGTCGTGGCGACGGGTTAACGAGTGGACAATACTCTCAAGTTGGGGAACAGAGCGTCTTCCAAGGCTTCTGCCAAAGATCTGCTGCGCAAGACCACCGCCGTTGTTGATGGGGACCGACCCTGCAGAGCCAACTTGACTGGCGTTCCCAGACACGCCAGCAAATGGGCTGATAGCATCAATCATGTCAAGGCTTGCAAACATGCCAGCAGTCCACGCAAAGTTGCTCCACCAGGCAGGAAGCAGGGCAGGCCAGTTGACAGATAGTGCCCCGGAAAAGAAGATCGATTGAAAGGTCTCGAAAATGATCAGAATCGAAAAAGAATGGGCGTAGTGCATTCTTATATGAGGGATCTGAACGCCATAGATCGCTGTTGCAAACGAGGCCAACACCGCGAACACGGTGAAGGCTCCCAGTATTGATCCCACGATCTCAGGCTGTGAAAAGGTCCTTCCGTTACTCATAGTAGCCTGGAAACACCCAATTTCTGTCTGTGTTGAGTTGGCAAAGATCCGGATGCGCGAGTAACCTTCCAAGTCGGGAATGTTGAGAGCAATTGACGGAATTCCTGCGATGTCATTGGCAGATATTGAAGTTGTAATGTATGCCTCGATGGGCTGACCGGCCTTCAACGGGCAAAGGCTTGTGACGTTTTCCGCACAAGGGTCGTAGGTTTTGTTAAAACGCTCTTCTCCATATACCTCAATAGAAAGATGCACTAGAATCTGGTTAGACTGATCAAGCAGGGCGTAATAAAGTTTCGCAACGTACTCATGACACTTTCCTGACGGATATTGGTGCTTCCATAGACGTGAAATGACACAGTGAGGTTATCAGAGTAATAGGCTGTGTCGAAACCCGTCACGTTGAAAAGACTTCCGTCATTCAGACAGTCGTCAAAGTCGCCTGTATATAATGATGGTGTCCGACTAACATCGAGCCGTTCGTGGAAAACTCCATTGTCGCCAGTTCCGTTGATGTAAACCTTATCTTGGGCGCACACAGTTGGGATAATGCTTAAAATGGAGAGAAGGCATGACAATGCCGCCAGAGGTCGTTGGGTCGCGAACATCTTGACGATGAGATGTAGTCAGGGGGTCGGAAGAAGCGGAACGCGGGCAAGCCCGCCAGGGCGGTCTTTGCGATATCGTTGTCAATCTCTGCGGTTCAAATATTATCTTGGTCCAGAAAACGGAGCATGTAAAGTTATCGAGGAGTTTGGTGGTGGAATTTCGGTCGATTCAGGCATGTAGATCAGGAACTGCAGGTCTCAGATAGGAAGTTGACGTTCTCGAGCAATATTTCGATAATTTCGCAAGCGGCTATAACGGCATAAGGGTGTTTTGGCGCAAAAAGGCGAACGTAGCGTTATCGAAGATCGAGCATACAGAGGTTGTTCTAGGCAGAGGAGGGAGAAGAAGCCCAGTTACATGCGGGAGATTAAAGCTTGGTGTTCTTTGTGCCAATGCAAAATCTCGTGTTTGTTTGACGTAGGTGTAACCCCCCCAAGACTTTTTGAGAGACACAACAGTGGCGCAGCGGCCGGGAGAAGCCACTAAAGATCGGCAACCTCGCGACCTGACCGACGGGAATTTAAGGTTGGCGGGATGGCAGCTGCAGGGGTTTTAATTAGAGGGAAAAGACTCGAGATTTATTTCGCAACAGGCGAAGAATGCGAGGTGTTGCATTTGAGAGACTGAACTGGTTCTGCTCAAGTAAAAAAGAGAGATAACGACAAATTGAGACTAGGTAGAGCAACCATTGAATCTTGGTAATGTACGAAAACAGGGAAGGTTGGGATTAGATCTTGGAGAAGTCTGATCCAACCACATTTTCTGGGCATGCACTAAATTTGGCGTGAGCAGTAGCGAGAATACTCTCTCAATTTACCAGGCCACGCTTATCGTTTTTCGGTATCTACTTCTATCACGACATGTTCTAGACCAACCAACCCCAGGCAAAAGTCCCAAGGTTCTTATATCTACTCTGTGCAAAAGAGAAGATACTGCGTGCAAGGCAGTGAATGCACTCAAAACGCTGCAATCTACGCACACCGAAACTTCGTTCTGAGTACACTCACTACACGACTTAGTATAGCAAGTTTTTCGCTGTCACCGGCTTCTGGCGTCACCATCGGGGAGTTGGCTGTTAACGATTGGCCAACAACGCTTCTCCAAAACTAAAAAATGAAGAGGCGGGGAATTGTCCTTTCCACGTGTCGGGCTTGCAACGATTGCGACTGTCTTCTGCAACTTGGCAGCTCTTGGACTGTCCATTGATTGGGGAGAGCAGTGAAAGTGATGCATCATGCCAATAGCGGCTACGGAGCGTTACAAACGAAGCGTTATGTAGTGTGCTCTACAGAAGTTAGTTACCCCAGCATCCGGATGATTGACTGGAATCATGTGCCAAGTTGAGACAATCTATGGCAAATTGTGTTTCATTCCAAGCAAGAGAGCAAGCAAGCTATGCCACTAATATTTTGGCCAATGCCGCTTTTCAAGGCGCAGACAGCATACATATTCGCAATACTGTAATCGGTCTTGTCCGTCAACAATGCGAGGCCTGGTTCTCAAGGTGTATGATTAGCAGGCGAGCAGCTTCAGAAACGGGCATGTCTGCGTTATATATAACCAGCTTTCGGACCGTCGCTCGCAGCTTTGACCCAAGTAATGACTCTTGGCTTCCTCATCCACCTTGAGGTGCCAGGTCTCCGGGGGCGGGAAAACAGCGAACCTTCATACAGGGTATTGAAATAAACCCAGTAAAAGTTATCCTAGGCTTGAGCTATACTACCTAAGTCTTTTTGTCATTTAGGATCAAGGTCCTGTGCTTTCTTTCCTCCCCAAGCCAGGTGCCGTCAAGGTGCGGGTGGGTGAACGGGGCTAGATCGTGGGATTGGGTCTTGGCGGACGATTGCGACTAAATGCCACAAAATGAGGCAAGCTTGTCAGCTGCTGCCCTTCTCCGGCATCTTCAGTGTGTACAGTTTGATGTACAATATCCAAACGAGTGTTCTGAGCTCATTCTAGGTCATCAAGGGTGTTGCCAAGACCAGACTACCTAAGGTATGTATGCTTATCTCGAGGGAGAACTCAATTGTAAAGAAATCATTCAGCAGATGACAGCACCTCACACTCAAAGAGGACAATCCCACAGGTTCTTACAGGGCTTCAAAGGCAAGAAAGGGTACTTTGCGAAGCTAGACATGTTGTCCAGCCATACCTCTATTGACTTCCACTGTTATCATAGACCCTTGACACTGTTATCAGAGACTCTTGAGTCACGACCAGATCTCAGAGAAGACGAGTGAGCTGCATGGGAAATTTTCGATGTTTGCGCTGCATAAGGAAAAAAAACTATCCTCGAATTAGAGATTTACTTCCGCGTGGCCTTGCCGATCAGTCAACCCTCCAAAAGTGTCGTATCAACGTCACATAATTGCGTGATTACTAAGATAGGATCTGATCCATCATGACTGAGGGGAAGTGAAAAAAGGCGTGCTTCATCTTTTCCCCATGTGCCGGGCGATCGCCCGGGTCCTTCAAGCCCGACAACCGCAATTGACTCGGGGAAAGCTGTATAGATGCAAGGCTACGGAGGATCATGATCAGAGGAGTAATTATATTCTGGCGTTGATGAAGAGATACCATGTTCACGATACTTTAACTTAAGTATCCTCATGACAAGACAAGTCAGCTTGAACAAGATATCTGATAGAGAACATCTTATAAAGCCCCAAGAAGCCACGATTCTTCATGGAAGCAAGCTATTAGTGGATATAGATGTAAACCGTGGGTTACATGTGGATGATGTGGATGAATGGGTGGTGGTCAATTGTCCATGCCATGGAACATGTCCGTTGAATCTCTTTCGTTTACCCTTGTGCTCAAAAACGGGTACTGAAGCGTAGACTGGGGTTGAAGAGGAACCCTACTGCAGCTGTAGCAGCGCTTGAAGAGTTTCCTTGCCGCTTCCAAGGTACCAGGAACTGAATTGGTAATGAGGCATTCGAATAGGAAACTGATAATCCATGTTGTGCATCTCGTTCCGCTTTGTAATCGCATTTTATTGTGTTGCGAGTTCCGAGCATTGTAGACATTTTTTCAGTGTGTAAGCCGCAACATCAGGGCCTGTATCTCAACCCATTGCACCTGTAACAACTGCGATAGCCTCCTCGGAAACAGTAGAATTTACTCAAGTTTCCCATCATGATGCCCCCCCCCCCCCAGGCGCTCCAACGCCGCCGAGAGCGATGCTCCGACGACCTAGTGCCGCCTTGTCCGGTCATTTCGTCTCTGATTGGTCTTCTGGGTCGTCGGCGGCATGTATAAGCCTCAAGCTCCGAGCACGTCATTGAGAGCTAAAACCACGACCCCATTGTTTTTTTCCCTCTTTTCGAGGGCGAGGATACGTTCAGAGGATGAGGATTGGGTGCATTGGCCGACTTCGTCCGTTTTGCCTATGGAAACGCAATTTTTTCTGCCTTACTCGCTGCATCATACACACCCCTCCAGTCCAATTAACCCCAGTAATAAGGGACGGGGAGAGGGGACTAATCATGACAGGGTGGATGTAAGAATTGGATAGATGGATATTGTGGTGGATGTGGTATCCGTACTCTCGTAGTGGATGGGCTTGAGGATCGAGGTACTTTTCTATATCCCGCTGGGTAAGGTAATTCGATTTAAAATCAAAGCACATCCTTCTCTCCTACTATCCCATTCTCATTCTTCTCGTCCTCTGTTTCTGGTCTGTTCGTCGTCGTCCTTCTCCGAGTAACACCTGTGCAATCGTTGACCCCCACGATTGCGTGCTCCAACTTCTGTTTTCCTTTACAAAATCCCGAGAAGCGACTCGGTTTTTGGCATTCTTGTTCATCCTCCTCCCTCCTCAAAACCACAAGAACTTCACATCACAATGGCCAACACTCCTCACGGCGGTGTCCTTAAGGACCTCTTCGCTCGCGACCTGCCTCGCCAGGCCGAGCTCGAGGCTGAGTCTCAGAAGCTCCCTGCTCTTACTCTCAGCGAGCGACATCTTTGCGATCTTGAGCTGATCCTTAACGGTGGCTTCTCCCCTCTCGAAGGTATGCGGCTCCTGTTTTATTCGTGAAGATCTTTTGTTTCCCCCGCTGTGATGATGGGGGTTGACTTCGGTGCCCCGCCCCCGCATATTCCGGCTCCGGCGGGCGCTTTGCGACGGCTGCGATTCTATCATGAGTGAGAAAGAATAGCGATTGACTGGTGTTTTGATAGGTTTTTTGACTGAGAAGGACTACAATGGGTAAGTTGCAAATCATCCAATTGCTTCGTTCATGAGCTAACAGAACTCTTTAGCGTTGTTGAGAACAACCGTCTCGCTGATGGCGCCCTCTTCTCCATGCCTATCAACCTCGATGTTGACCAGGCCCAGATCGACCAGCTTGGTATCAAGGCTGGTGCTCGCATCACCCTCCGCGATTTCCGTGACGACCGAAACCTTGCTATCCTGACTGTCGAGGATGTCTACCGACCTGACAAGTTCGTGATCATGGCTGCTCTCGCTTACATGGGGCATTGGTGCTAATACGATTGCAACAGGGTCAACGAGGCCAAGAAGGTCTTTGGCAGCGATGATGACACCCACCCCGGTGTCAAGTATCTCCTTGATACCGCTAAGGAGTTCTACGTTGGTGGTAAGCTTGAGGCTATCAACCGTCTCGAGCACTACGATTTCCTCGACCTCCGATGTAAGTCACTGAGAGCAACTGAGACGCAACATGAGACTAATAATGACCAGTCACTCCCTCTGAGCTCCGCGCTCACTTCAACAAGCTCGGCTGGCAAAAGGTCGTCGCTTTCCAGACCCGAAACCCCATGCACCGAGCTCACCGTGAGTTGACGGTCCGCGCCGCCCGCTCTCAGCAGGCCAACGTTCTGATCCAGCCCGTCGTTGGTCTCACCAAGCCCGGTGATATTGACCACTTCACCCGTGTCCGTGTCTACAAGGCTCTCCTGCCCCGATACCCCAACGGCATGGCTGCTCTCGCTCTTCTGCCCCTCGCCATGCGAATGGGTGGTCCCCGCGAGGCCCTCTGGCACGCCATTATCCGAAAGAACCACGGTGCTACCCACTTCATCGTTGGCCGTGACCACGCCGGTCCCGGTAAGAACAAGCAGGGCAAGGACCACTACGGTCCTTATGATGCTCAGGTCCTCGTCCAGCAGCACCAGGAGGAGCTTGGTATCAAGATGGTCGAGTTCCAGGCCATGATCTACCTCCCCGATTCTGACGAGTACCTCCCCATCAACGAGATCCCCGAGGGCACCCGCACCCTTAACATCTCCGGCACTGAGCTCCGACACCGTCTCCGAACCGGCAAGGAGATCCCCGAGTGGTTCTCCTATCCCGAGGTTGTCAAGGTTCTTCGCGAGGAGAACCCTCTCCCCGCCGAGAAGGGTTTCACTGTCTTCATGACTGGTTACCAGAACAGCGGAAAGGACCAGATCGCTCGTGCTCTCCAGGCTACACTCAACCAGGGTGGTGGTCGCCCCGTCTCCATGCTTCTCGGTGAGAACGTGCGACACGAGCTCTCCCCTGAGCTTGGCTTCACCCGCAAGGACCGTGACCTCAACATCCAGCGCATTGCCTTTGTTGCCTCTGAGCTGACCAAGGCTGGTGCCGCTGTCATCGCCGCTCCTATTGCTCCTTTCGAGGATGCTCGTAAGGCTGCCCGCGACCTCGTTGAGAAGTCCGGACCCTTCTTCCTTGTTCACGTTGCTACTCCTCTCGAGTTCTGTGAGAAGACTGACCGCAAGGGTGTCTACGCTGCTGCTCGCCGTGGTGACATTAAGAACTTCACTGGTGTCGATGACCCCTATGAGGCCCCTGCCAAGCCCGACCTCGTTGTCGACCTTGAGAAGCAGAACGTCCGATCCATTGTGCACCAGATCGTCCTGCTCCTTGAGAGCAACGGTCTCCTCGACCGCCTGTAAATGGTGATTTTGGACGAATTATCTCGGGATTCAGCCGAGGGAGATACCCGCAAGCTACATCTACCTACCGCTTCGATGCGCATGGGTGGCGTGGCTAAAAGCAGCGTCGTGGTATGAATATTTATTGTACCACTCGCTCTACGAAAATTTGCAAACAATAGCGCAAGTGATAAACGGAATTGGCGTTAATTTGAATGAGACGGGATAGGGAAAAGAAGCGCGAACATGATGAATCAATTACATCACGTTCCTGGAACAATTAGACGGACGAGAAAGTATCGGCATAGCATAGATTAGGATCGATACAATGAAGATCATGATGAAACTATTTTCAGAAGCGAGCATATGCAAGTGATACGTGGGCTGCGTACTCGGCGGCCTATCACGAATGACAGTGTGACGGTTGTCAGTTGTGTTAGGCTGTGAATGGATGTTGCAGGAACTCGTGACAGTTTGAGCGCTTAATCAATCGTTGGTTGAATGATTGGGCAGCACCGCTAAGAGTTGAGTGAGTGAGAATATGGGCCGTTAAGATGGAGATTGATGCGTGGCAGGCAGCTGTGGATGGAGACGATGAGATATTATTTCTGAGTCATGTGAATATACTCTGGCATAGGTAGGCACCGTTTTGCATTCTTCAGAGAAAGGTATCAACACAAAAGCCTCTGTCACACATTCTCATGTTCTAAATATGGCTTCCATACTTCTACCAGGGGATCACAGGCGGTTAAGATGTTGAAGCTGGTTGGTCGTCATTTACTCTGTGCCCAGCCTCCAACCTCGCATCTACAGCACTCCCCCTCTAGCCCCTGTAAATCTCTTTTAATGGGCGTGGCCGTGCTCGGCTTCGGTTTTGTTCAACAAAGTTGGGCTCCACAGCAGAATTTGGGGAACGGGCCTTGTAAGAGAGGTAAGAAAACTAAAGGCCTCGAGCCTAAGTAACAGAAATACTCAGTCAGGTGTCACATCAATTTAATCAGCCACAAAACTGAATATTTTTGTCACCTTAACTAAAGATCAGAAGATTTCTTGCTCCCCAAGGGCCGGGCCACGGGAGACGGGATAAACGGGAGCTTCCATGATCGGGCTGTGTAGAGTCAAGATTGCGTATGCGTTTGTGTGTTTGTGGTGGCTCTGTCAATGACGAGAAATTGAAATTGGTGGTGATTTGCTTGTGATTTTTACTGGTTTTTGGTGTCGAAGCCTGCCTCTAGTCTAGAGGTTGACATCATCTTTGAGGGATCCGTAGGTCCTACAGTTTCAGTTGATCACCGCCGTTGAATTTACTCCCTTGCAAAAGTCCAAGCTTTCCGATCCCCTATTAATTAAACGAGTTTTTAAAATCGCAGGCTGGGGAGCTAATAAGCGACTCTAAATCAGGAAGCATTGAGTTCATCGCCCGCATTTCATTACAGCCGTGCTTCTGACGGTGAGAAACAAGAATTGGATACGGAGTACCTAGGGAGAGGAATGAATGATACTGCATCCATGTCTTGAGGGTCTTTCTGTCCTGCCTTAGTGCCTGATTCTTTCACCCGGAACCTGACCTGACCTGGGCTGCAGGGAATGAACCAACCAAGCCGGGCCTGACACTGCGCTTAGGTAGGTAGCTTGCTTCCATTCAATGCGCCTCACCTCACACACTTCTACAGCCAGTACAACCATCCATTCCCCTCTTCACGACTCTCCTTTGCTTCGCTGTAACCAGACTCGCCCAACATTACGACTATTCTCACTCTTACAGCCTGAATCTCACTTTGCTTGACCCTCACTTTCTTACTTGTCATACGCCGATATCATTATCGACTCCTCCTTGCGCCCACTATTCTTGACCGCTTTCTTGAACTGTACACCCTTGGAATTATCGACGACAATCACGAATAACCGCAAAATCACCAGCCGCCATACGATACTCTTACCACATCTCCATGGTCCACCATGTCCTCCAAGGACCACGACCTCGAGGTCCCAGCCGATGAGCGGCCGCGCGAAAAGCCAAGACGCTCTAAATCTGAACGAAAGGACCACAAAGATCGCGACCGAGATCATGATCGGGAAAAGCATAAGGACCCCGACCGCGAGCGCCGCCGACACCGCACCTCACGATCTTCTAGAAGCAAGCTTAGTGAGGTGAGCGACACCGTTTCTCACACATCTAGTCGCCGTCACCGTCACCGCAGGGAAAGGGACAGCGACGAGCATCACCACCGCCATCACCGTGCAGCTTCGACCAGTGACTTGGCTAGCTCAGACATGGCCAGGACATCAACAGCTGCCACCTCTATACTTTCTGATCGCATCTCAGTGCCTTACCCGTCTTTCAGCAAGGCACACAGTAAGGAGGCTATCGTTAGTCGCGACTCTCTGTCTCTTCCTCGCCAACGTAGTCCCAAACCGTCTACTCCTGAGCCTACGGATGCTCCATATACCGAAGATTCGAGATTCGCCAAGGGTTCTGACAGCGGCAAGCCTGATGTGCCACTCAGTCCACCCCGAACTGATCTTGACGCGGACAAGACAGCAGTAAACGAGGAGACACCGGAGGATACAGCCAAGGAAGAGTATCCAAAAGAGGAAGCCCCCGAAAATGAAACACCAAAGGTTGAGACACCTAGAGAGGATACCCCAAGGATCCGAACGCCTACAGAAGAACTCCCAGCAGCCGAGGCTGGTCTTGAACAGCCAAAATCAAGAGTGTCAAGTCTATCTCGCTCGGCATCCCGAAACGAGGAGCGCTCCCGTGTGAGTCGTCGGTCCGGCGCCTCGAGCCAAGCTACCTACGTCAAGTCTTCATCGCGCCGCTCTGGCGACAAGGTTCGCCGTTCTGATTCCCGGGCATCTAGTTCTTCTCATCGCTCTGTTCACCGAACATCATCTACTCGAAGTCACAGAAGGTATGATGTCGATGGAGCATCTTCTCCTTCAAGCGCTCAGGATTCATCTCCCAGGACACCAACCCAGGCCCCGTTCCCTCATGGATACCCGGATGCCAAGCCTGAGACTCCCTCTGTCATCGACGTCCAAGATGTCGACTCGAATCTGCATTCGAAGACGGCAACGCCTGCGTCTGCCTTTGGTGCTGCTCCGCCACCACCACCACCTCCTCCCCCTCCCGCACTCGATGTTCACGATATGCCACGAGTCGACTATTTGCTTCAGAATGGCGGCCTGGCTTACACAGCCCCCAAGAATTTCCTTTCTGTTCTACCCCGTCAGAACGGAAACCGGCCTTCAAACCCACCTCTGGTCGGCACAGACACTCTATTTGCTCCATTCCATCATCTATTAGACCAGTACAACACAGTACTTAGTAAGCAGGGCTCAATTGCCGTTGCTACCGGACACCGATCTGTTGCTCGCAGGCTGTTGGACCGCCTCGAAAATGTCTTTTCTCGCGACCTGCCCCCTCATGGCTGCACTTGCATCATGTGCGATAACCCCCATGAAATCCACGATGGTCTCAACTGGGGCGATGTGTTAGAGTGGGTGAGCGGCCGGATTGACCTCCCTCAGTGGCCGCCCTTTGATCTTGCTGAAGTTGGCACCAAAGCTGCTGAGATCTCTGGTGACAGGCCTCCTCGACCTCAGTCGCCTGTCCAGCTGGACCCTGATATTGCGGAGGAGTTTAGGGAGCACTATCTTCGCCAGTCGAAGAAAGTTCGCTCTGCTGTCGACCGATGGCTATCAAACACTGGAGAAACACCAGTACCACCTCCCCAAGATGTCGATGACGAGACATTGTCCTTTGCTATTCTCACAAACCTTGACCCTGAGGACCGTCCTTACTTTAACGCTATCATGACTGGCTCGAAGGAGTTGAAGTCGTCAGTTCGTGCTCCTACACCTGGGCATCGACCACGAACAGATTTCCTCATTAAGACCGGCCTGGCCCTGCAGCGGCTATACAGATTGCAGCAAGTGCCACGAGACGCTGAATCAGCTACGTATCTGGTTAAGAACCCGCATACGCACGATCTCCTCGTTGCACTTTCCAACATCAACAATTCAGAGTGGGAGATTCTCATTTCTGGACGCTTCGACGGCTTCCTCTGGTCAGGAGCTGACGATGATGTGCCACAAACTCCGCTCAACGAATCACGCGGACCGACTCCGGCTAGTGCCTATTACAATACCCGAACGCTGAGCCCCGGACCTCGAGCTTCATCGTCGTTCAGTTCGAGAAACACGACTCCTTTTTCGGTCTACTCACGAGGTACGACACCAGCCTCTTTCGTCAGTGTAAACACCACAGGAGTGCCCGGAAGTCGACAGGCTGTCTCAAACGATGAGGAGATGGAGATGGCAGCCATTGCCGAGATTGAGCGAGAGATCTATAAGGGAATGGAGACTTTGGAGGATGCCTTCGAAAAGTTGCATAAGAAGGCCGAAGTTGTCCGGAATGCACTGCGTCAGCGAGGGGCTGCTTTGATGCAGAACTTGCAGAACCGCCGTCGCATTGACGTGCTGTCCGGCCCCAACTCTGGCAACTCCCAAGCTTCGGGCTATGAGCGCCCGGCTTGGGCTGGCGAGAGCGATCGTGATCCGGGAAGTGACGATGACTGGGCATTTGATGATGTCGACATCATGCCCGATGATTCGGCCAGTAACATCAGTAGTTCGCGACACCGACGACCTAAGAGGCGTACGGAACGACGAACACCTGCACCGATCAACGAAGAGGATGAGGATTGAACGTCAGACTACGATACCCAGAACTCCATGGCATGATGGGGGAGGATTATATGAATGACGACAGAAACGTTTGAAGGAAGCGCATCTTTTCCAGTATAGAGGTCTCGAAAACCAGTCCAATGACAATTGTCACGAGAATTTGTTTGATTCAATAACGACTTGTGAGAGCACATCAAGATGTTTGAGATTGATTGTCAGATACCACGCATGTATTCCCAACGTTGGAAAATGGGGACTACGTTATACCTTGACGATGATTGAGGAGGTTTATTTTCATTTTTTGCTTTGCTTTTACTCATTCTTGCTATGTTGTTTTTACTGCCTTGTTCTACGGTGGGAAAAGAAAGACCACAAAGGTCTATCATGAAGAAAATGAAAGGTCACTCGCTGATGGTGACGAATTTGTCAAAGTTTGTTCACAACTGGGTTTTTGTGGCCCAGGGCTGAAGTATTTGTCGGAGTCTTGTTCAGTTGGTGGATGTCAACAGGGAGGGAGGGGTTCTGAACGTGAAGGATACTTGGGTCCGGTCGCTGATCAAGGACAGATGATAGAAGGATATACCTCTGGCAGATTTAATGATTGACAGGCGGAGATAAATGACCTGTTCCTTTCAAGATCATTCAGGCAGTGACTTGATAACGGTGAACGCATGGAAGCCTCTATGTGAATGGGCGTAATTTCTACAGGAGAAACAGTATTTCTGACCCGGATATGTCTTGTGATGCCTTATCGTACATTAATATATCATCACGGCTATACCGAGACAGCTGCTATTTACAGCTAATCATAGCTCGAATCCATGAAATATCATTCACGCTCATTCCTTTCCATTCCGTACAAAACTCGAAGCAATTCCCAGCATCTCATATAAGAATTGATGAACAGTCCAATCGATTCTCTCCACTTTTTTACCTCCTTTCCAGTTCCAGCTCCTCCCTTGCGTATATTTTCTTAGTCTTCATTCCCCTTATCAATACTCCAAGCCACGCGTCTTGGCAAAGGAGATCAGTGTCCATGTGCACTGAATCGAACATGAGGCTGAGATTATCTCAGCCACGTAATTATACAAAAGATCTACCCCAGCAGAGTACGCCTGAAGATCTTGGTCCCTTGGTCGCGAGTTCCTGTCAGAAAAAAGAGAGAGGCCGTTAAATATTACAACGAGTTAGGCGTCAAGTAGGCAAATGGTCTCAGATGACGATAGGCCCTCAAACCGTGGTCTATTAACGAGAAAAGAAATTTGGCATTCGCGAGGGCGCCTCTAGCTGTAGAGAGACTCCAGGAGGTAAATGACGCCAAAGATGAGGAAAGCAGTGGCACCACCCACAGTGACTACTGAGTGTTAGATCATTTGGTTCAACAAGAGGATAGTAGACTGTTGACTTACCAACTTTCAGGCTGACTCGACCGGCAATAGCTCGACCACCAATAACAGCAACACCAGTGCAGATGGCATGGCCGCACGTAGCACCCAAGGTCACCCACCAGTAATCCTGACCGGCTGCCATAGCAATAGTAGCGATTTGACTTCGATCACCCCACTCGCCGAGGAAGGTCATGATGAAGGTCTGAACCCAGGCAGGGCTAAGCAGCAGAGAGCATAGGTTGGTAGCGCCCTGAACAATGCTGGCAACAGCGCCTGAGCCCGAGCGAGCATCTCGCACAGGCGACTGAGAAGGCGATCGAGGAGGAGACATCAGACGGTTGCTGGGTCGAGACCTGCGGCCGTTGCCATTCATACCCATCTCAAGAGTGTAAGCAGACACAGAGTCGCCTCGCTTTCGGCCCATCTCCTTTTCCTTTTCGGCAAGCTCTTGTTCAACCTCGTGCATCTCTGCAGAGACGCCCTCGTTAGGATCCATCTGCATACCCTCTCGCAGGAGCTTCGCACCGAAAACGAAGAAGAGGCCAGCAGCGAGGAAACTAGTGACACGCTTAGGGATGAGAGTAGGAACAGCATGGCCCAGAACAGCCGAAAGTACAGTCATGACAAGAAGAGCACCAAAAGCAGCAGTGAACACAACCATACGGTCGTGCTTCATAGCCATGAGAGCTGCAACCAAGAACGTCTTGTCGCCAACTTCAGAGACCAAAATCATGGTGAAGGATAGCACAAAGGAGTGGAATGGCTGGATAATACTCTCGTCGTCATGGCGTCCATCGTGTGTCTTCCCTCGGCTCAAATCGATGGGCTCAGTCTTTGTTGCTTCTGAAACGGGTTTATTCTGTCCAACGGGTCGGTCGGGAAGATCGGCAGGTTTCTGTATAATTGTTAGCTGTATTCACGACACTACAGAGGGCAGTATTTGCTCACCTCCAGTCCCGCAGTGTAATCATGCCTATCGTCATTGCTGATAACGGGCTTCGCAGCTTTGGGCACAACGTCTTCTACCTTTGCACTGCCAGTGTCATCGCTAAGCTCCTTGGCCTTGTCCCCACCAGAAGCACGAATCTTTTCCTCTTCACTGTGTGGCAGAGGAGGCGCCTCCTTAGGTGATGAGGGTTTTCTGAAGGTCTCCTCGCCAGCGTTTTCCTCTTCAAGTTTTCGGGCTCGGGACCTCTCAGTCACACCGCCTTCAGTTCCAGTGGTGCCTTCTTGGGCGTGGACTCGGTTAGTGTCGAACATGACACCATCATTGGTTTCGGGGATCTTTTCGCCATCTACGACAGTCGGGTCCTCGGGTCGGCCTTTGAGTCCAGGAAGGGAATCCGGGTTGCTGTCGATTTTGGGAGCAGCTTCGGTTCCAGTTTTGGGTTCTGTGCCAGCTCCAGCACCTGCTGATGCACCCGTTCCAGCTCCAGCTGCGGCTCCGGCTCCGGCCCCCAAGCCAGATCCTGCTGCAGTGTCGGAACCAGCTTCAAGGGCCACTTCAGGGGTCTTCTTGTGATCATCTATCTCGATAAAGGGTCCGTGGTGAGGCTTTCCGTCTCTGCCATCTACAGGGGCATATTTCGTTGGAACATCATGACGCTTAACGCCAGCCTGGGGCAGGCCATCGGTCTGTTCTGTAATCGCGGCTCCTGGGGCAGGTAGGTCGGCGATATCATTAGAAGCGAGCGCATTTGCTACAGCAGGGAGAAGGAGAAGGACCAAAGGCGAGTGTGTGGTTCGGATCTTCATGATGGGCAGTCGGGTTCGTTGTTGTTGAGTTCAAGAAAGAGAATCGATCGTCGGGTCGCAAAAACTGTCGGCGGTTGAGGCCGCAATTCAAAAGGAGAAACAGAGCTTCGAAAAAGGATGGTTGATCAGTAAAGTTTGAAGCGGACAACCTTGCGACAATCGAAGTCGCGTGTAACGTAGTGTAGGTAGAATAAACTTTGCGGAGATAGCCTTGATGCTGACTTCAGACAGTTACAGACAGACACCAAAGGGAATAAGAAAGGGGTCTGTTTACCGCAAGGCGATCAACGGGCGGGGCCAAGATCGAGCTACGCGTTGACTACTTGATTTCAAGAGACAAAAAAGGGAGCTGCAAGGTTGGAACAGGAATGAAGATGGAGGTTTGGATGTTGAATTGGATGATCTGGATTGGCTTGGATTTACATAGGGGCAACCAAATGGAAGATCCGCTCCGTACTCGATACGATGGAGGAAACTCCTCTCCCTGCCCCGTCTAGCCCGTCCCAACAGCTGCAGCCTTGAACGAGCCTAAAATAATGGCTACAGGGGTGTCACCCTGCTGATGGAGGACCCTAGGACGTTCAAGTTCTGTGGCGACGTGGCCCCAGCCGTGGGGCGCTAAGCCTTATGTTGCCTAGAGGCCAAGTATTTTTACCCAGGCTTCAGGGGCCGAAGTGGCATTTCCATGATGCTAAACAGCGGGGTTCCTCATTTACAAATCCAAAAGAACAACACTATTCATTCATTTGCTTGCTGCAAGCAAAAAGCAATTCCCTGATATTAATATCCTCAATAGCGAGTCTCGTGCTCTTGGTAGGGACTCCTTAGATATTGCGTCTACTCACGAATCGTGGCACCAAAATTGACACCAATTCATTCCATTAACTGAATCTTGGGCTGTCGTTGAAACCACAAACACGAGCTGCCAAGCAGCATCGGATGTCGGCAATAATATTCTGGATCTCACAGTTGTTCTGGACCATTGACGCAGGGGAAAAGTTCTCAGTTGAACGCGCGGAAGCCCATCGTTTTGTCACATTCTTGGCTTACACCACATTGATATCATGCTTTTCCAATAAAGTCTCTAAGCCGTTGCTGCATCTCTTATAGAGCACCTTGCGTCCGCCAATCATCATACTGAAACGAGAAATAATTGCTTGATTGGGGAGGTCATTTCTTCGCGTCCATGATGCTATTGTGAAAGGACCGATTTATCAGCTTAGACCTAGGTAGGAACTCTGGAGAGTAGGGTACCGTACTTGCTTTGGTAGGTACGCTCTTTGTTGTGATGTCTCTGTGCCCTCGTCACCAATAAACGAGATATCTCAGTTGCGACTTATCAATGTACACCTCGACTCAATCCCTGTTCAGCCTTTGAGACGCCCTGAGCAACTGCGATCATTTCTGGGCTTTTGCAAGAAGCTGGACCTGGAAAGGACGGGCGAGTTGTGTCTTGGAACGGCCAGTATTCATCCGATAATGGTAAGTATGAGTGAGTCCTGAGCGAATTATTCCGGTTCAGTTAGGTGTAATAGTCATCAGTGAGTTAGGAATATCTTTTTTCTGGTTTTATTTTTTTTTCTTTTGTACCATTTAACGTATAGGTCACACTTCTCTGTAGCACGGTGTCAGTGTATATATGTTTAGTAAGCGTCATCAGATTGTTTGGTGACACTTCTAAATGAAGATTATTGCAGTTCTGGCCTCCCACTGTCATTGAATAGGCGCTGCCCTCAGGAAACCATGTGTAACTTATGTATCTTTTACTGATGTGTCCAAATATGCAGTTGATATCAAAACACGAGGTTATTTTAAACTTCAATTTGCCAGAATCTGAGTCCAGGGTAGCTCATCGCGGGGCTTATCTTATCTCCGGTTGATGTCGTCACAAGCTCCGGGAGCTCCCATTCTAATGAGTCGACTTCACCCAACAGATGCAGCCTGTCTTTGAAGCATCACACTCATCGCATCATTGATATTCATTAACCCGCCGTGACCTCGTGAAGAACCGTATTGCCTGAAGCTTCCATATACCCTGTAGCATAGTTACTTTATCTTTTACCGACCACATCACTTATATCTTCACCGTATCGCCCCTCCAAGCTCTCGTGCTTAGCAAGCATTCTTTATCTGCCTTCATCTCGACCTTCACACGATTCACCAGATCTCATCCACTTGAAACATGGCGCCTCTCCAGGGTGAGAGGAGTTCGCAACCGCTCTCAGCGGATGTAAGTGACGAAGAGAACCGTAATGAGAGCACACGTGAATCATCGGAGTCACCGGCTTATTACTGGCCAATGGACGAAGACGAAGCCGAGGATGAGGAAGACCCAGACTACGAGGATGAACCCGTTGAAGAAGATGAAGACGATCTTCAAGGTAAGTTCAAACCGTTGCTTGAGTAATACCAAGTTTCACTAATCGTATCATATAGGTACTCGGGACATTGAAATATTGCTAGAGAATGGAGGTGATGACGACGATGAAGAGGAAGACGAGGACGAGATCGAAGGTGTTACTGACACTCAACGACTTGTAAACATTGTACGGAGTAAGTCTCGGCTTTTCATCGATCGTGAAAGACATGACTGACACTTGGGATGAAATTAGCCGGTGCTAGAACAGGACTACTAACACGGAGACAACTTATTGCCTTGATGCAGAGCCCCGATCTTACCAGTGTTTTATTCCAAGATAATCCAGGGGAGGACGCCGAGTTCTTGAATAACTGGCCTTTCAATCGGCGTCTCACACCCAAGGACCCGAATCGCTTCCCGAAAGTGCCAAGTGAGCAGGGCTTGAAGCTTATGCGATCAGGAGCATTTGGTGCAAATGACTACAACCCCAGAGCAAAGAGGCACCTTGCTGTGAGGATGCTCGAGCGGGAGTTGGCCCTGGGGAACCGCGAAGATCGGATACGAAATAATGCTCTTATCAACCAGGCATGAGCCCAAATCTTTCCATCAAGACGAGTTGACTGACAGCGTCCAGAGTCTGCTACCAAAATCAAGAGCCGAGAAGATCATCCATTTCGATGACCCCGTGTATTCCGGACAGTTTTCGGACGATGGAAACTTCTTTTTCGCCTGCTCTCAAGACTTCAAAGTACGAATGTACGACACCTCCAGCCCATACAATTGGAAGCATTACAAGACAGTCAGCTACCCATGGGGACAATGGACACTCACAGATGCATCATTGAGTCCCGACAACAAATGGCTCGCGTATACTTCAATTCAGAGTATGGTCTCCATAGCTCCGACAGATCCAAATGATACTGGAGATCCCTATACACTGGATTTAGACAACGGCCCGTCGCATGGATGGCACGGGCGACGCGGCTTCGGTATCTGGTCTGTCAGGTTCTCAGGCGATGGACGAGAACTGGTGGCTGGAACGAGCGCGGCCTCCATCGTGGTATATGACATTGAGTCTCGGAGAGTTCTTCACCACGTTCGTGGTCACTCGGATGATGTCAACGCCGTGTGCTTCGCTGACAAGATGTCACCGCATATCCTTTACTCGGGTTCCGACGATACAACGATCAAGGTCTGGGATCGGAGAAGCATGGGCGATCACCGAGAAGCTGGCGCTTTTGTCGGCCACATCGAAGGCTTGACATACATCGACAGCAAGGGAGATGGACGGTATATTCTCAGTAATGGAAAAGACCAGTCAATGAAGCTATGGGATATAAGAATGGCCATGTCGACCGATCGATTCAACGAACTTGATCCGACAGCACATGCAAACACCAGTGGCTTCGATTACCGGGGTGGCATATATGACGACGAGGACTGGGATGTGCACCCCCATGATAATTCCCTCGTGACTTTCCGAGGTCACAAAGTTCTTCGAACCCTTATTCGATGTCACTTTTCACCCCCGATGTCCACTAACTCACGATATGTATACTCAGGCAGTACCGATGGCAAGGTATACATTTGGAATATGGATGCGAGCTTGGCTGGAATCATAGATGTTAAGAAAACTACCATGCGCACTCGTCCAATGGATAATCGGCACCGCTTCTATCATTTCGATGAACCAGGCAATTGGGGCACCTGTGTCCGCGATGCAAGCTGGCATCCCAATGCCCCTCTCCTTGTTGGTATGTTCCCCATTTTCGCTCCAAAACATTAGCTAACATCAGCAGCGTCTGCTTGGAATGGCTACAACATGGCAAGAGGAACTTGCACGCTGCATTCGTATAACGACAACGTGGATGATGAAGGAGAACCACCGATGGGCCAGAGTGTCAACCACTTGCTCAAGGAACAGCCTGAGCTATACCAGAACTCAACATATACAAATGGACTGCGTTTAGGGTAAGTTTGCAAGAAACAGCGTTGGATATATTTTGTACATTTGGTCAGTTTAGCCAGCAGTCTTGTAAAGGATATCTCTCAACCCCATGCAAACCGCGCCTTAGACGCGAAAGCACATTCTTCTCATCCTCACGGCGCTCGATCGAATTCCAGCGTAAGAAGTGTGTCGCGTGCCCGCCATAATTTCATTTAAACTCCGCCCCAGTGAACGTACTCGCAGCAAGAAAAATTGTTGTGATCGCCCTCGCGTCCACCCCCGCTGTGCGGGTTTTTGGATTGTCAAGTCGCCACTATCCAGAATCTCTTCATCGCCTGATCGTGTGATCGTTTATGCGCTACCGACGAGAGCGTGGTTGAGGGGAATGTGCACTGAGGACATGTTAGAGGATGTTACATATGAAGGAGATTGGATATTCTACCCAGCTTGACAACGTAGCCAACAGCGCCCATGATGAGGAAACCAACGCCAACAGCCTGGCAGAGGCGTAGGAACTCCTTCTGGTCAGCTGCAGAATGGTATGTTAGTAGATTTAAAAGATGTGAGTGCGCAATGAGTCGACATACGCTTGGTGCATCGTCGCACGAATTGAACTCCGTCCTTGACGAACTCGGAGGGAACCTCGAGGATCTCTTGAACCTGGTCGGACATATTGTGTGTTTATGGGGAAAAGAAAGAGGAGATATTAAAATTAGATGCCGCGAAAGAAGAGAGGTAGCTTCGTTGAGTAGAAGAAAAGATAGAGTCGTCGAATTGAGTCGGAGCCGCGAGGGGTTGAAGAAAGGAGAGTGGAAGTTTAAAGGGGACTTCTTTTTGGTGGTGATCCTAGCTAATGTAATGGACAGCACAGCTCTGCTCTCTGGCCTCTCCTCTCATGCGACGACGTGTTAACAATTACCTTATCTAATTTCCAATTCGGGGCAAGACCCGGGCCGAGAGATGACCCGGGTCCTCGACCTGAACTTGCCTGACAGTTACATTACAGTGGAGCCAGATGGCCTGTGGGGAAGGAAGGCGCTGTGCCTGTCCTCATGGAGCAAGAAAACACCGAACCTTGATGTACGGTGTCGAAATAAACTTAGTAAATAAAGTACTAAATTTAGGCTAAATTTACCTAAGTATTTTTATCATTTAGGGTCAAGGTACTGAGTTTTCTTTCCTCCCCTAGCCTGTGCCTGTGCCTGCTCTCTTTCCCAGCTTATTTCCCCGGGCCCAAACGCGCAGGCGCTAGCAGGTAGACGCCAGCTTCCGCAAGTTGCAGTGCTTTCCGTTTGCTTGCGAAGCTCTTCCCCAGAAAAGAAAGCGTGAAGCTCTCTTCTTCCGTCACCCGCTAACCTCTTTTCCTTCATCTTTCCATCGTCCTCCACTCTCACAACAATTCTTGGTCCAAGTTTCAAAGTATTTCTCACGTTCTGAGTACGACAAATTGCCTGCTCAACCCGCCTTCTTTGCGATCAAGCTTGGAGCGCGCCAGAGCCTGATTTCAATCGTCGACCAAAATCGACATTGGAGCACGAGCGCTGGGATCACTAACACACGCAGATCCCTTTAGCTAGGCGATTTTTCGCGAAACGAGTCCGATCGCGATTTGTTTCGATATCGAGGATTGGGAAAGGAGGACATTGATCGGGCTGACGGCATCCTCTATTACATTGTTCCCCATCTGTATCTGAGCGCTCGCTCGGAATATCGGGAGCTAGACAACGAGGATTGCAAGCACAGAGCTTCGTCCTGAGTATCGCATCTTTGAGTCAAGGACCATCATATCAGGGGTTGTACCTATAATAGGACCCCAATCTTGTTACGAGGAGTGTACGTATTGCAAGCTTCCAGTCCAATTCATTTCTCTCGGGTGTACAAGGCCTCTGAGTCTTGCGGGCGGCGTTTGTTAGCGATGGAACGTTCAATGGCTGATAATTTATGTGTAAAGACCAGAGGCCAACTCTTGTATAGAGCAGGCAGGCTAATTATCACATTTGACAATAACCTCATTACTCCCCAGATCTCTGCACGGCATTAACCTGTGCCAAGTGCTTTTAGTCGGTAAAAATGGCTGAAGAAGACTTCGAAATCGATATCTACGGCGATGAGAGCAACGACCATCAGCAAGATGACCACCGAGGCGATGACAATAACCAGGACCATCACCAAGGCGATGATCGAAGGGATAGCCACGGTGACCAGAACATGGAAGAGTACCACGCCGACAACCACCACCATGCTGGAGGCAGCCACAGTTCAAGTCATCATCAAGCACATGGCTCTCAACAGGGGACGAAGAGGAAACAGGAGGATGATGGTCGACCAGTTGACCAATCTGCGACAACTTCGCTCATGATCTCGGAACTTAACTGGTGGAACACAGATGATGATATACGAGGTTGGGCGCGAGAAGCCGACTGCGAAGATGAGATTAAGGATATCACCTTCAGCGAACACAAGGTCAATGGCAAAAGCAAGGGGTACGTCTCCCTCAGCTCCAAGTGCCGGGACCCAGATGACTGACAGATTTGTAGCCAAGCTTACATCGAGTTCTACTCGCCCCAAGCATCTACAGCCATTAAGCGGCGTATTGAACAGATCGTAGCCGAAAGCCAAGGGGCCCAGAAGAAGCTCACCTTGACCTACTGGGCCAGCACCAACAATCCTTTCAAGACCCTACCCAAAGATGCCCCTGCCAGAGGCAAGGATCAAAATCGTGCACCATCCGGTACATACAACAATGACCGAGGCGGCGGCCATATGGGTGGTAACTTTGGTGGTGGTTTCCGAGGAAGGGGTGGAGGCTACAACCGTGGTGGTATGAGCCAAGGTGGTTACAACCGAAACTTCAACAACAATAATATGGGCGGCTACAATAACATGGGAGGTGGTTACAATGGACCTATGGGTGGCGGCGGTGGCGGTAACTTTGGCTTCAACAACCGCGGAGGTATGATGGGAGGGGGCATGCGTGGTGGCCCTGGTGGTATGCGAGGTGGTCGAGGAGGCATGATGGGTATGAACCCTATGGGTGGGAACATGGGCGGGATGCCTATGGGGATGCCTGGAAAT
Organism: Fusarium musae; assembly: GCF_019915245.1. NCBI lineage: Eukaryota > Fungi > Ascomycota > Sordariomycetes > Hypocreales > Nectriaceae > Fusarium > Fusarium musae. The sequence goes on along the minus strand of NC_058392.1, from coordinate 3,057,816 downwards.
ATGGGCATGGGCATGATGGGACCTAACGGTATGCCTGGTAAGTGATCCTATTCGCAGACAGACGAGGCTTTTTGGGTGCAAAGCTAACATGTACAGGCTTCCAAGGAATGCCTCCCAACTTCAACCCTGGCTTCGGCTTCAACCAGAACCAGGGCGGCGGCGATTGGGGCAACCCGCATGGAGCAAAGAGACCACGACCAGAGTAGAACCCCTTCGTTGGGCCTAATGCTCCGTGCCAAATGAACCCAATGGCGCCTCCGAGCATGAACACAAGCACAAGCACAAGCGTGGATAAGGGGAAATAGGGACAGCAATGAGAGTCTCATATTTCTACATGTAATTCCGATCTCTAGGCCAAGGAGAGTGCGTTTTGGGCAAATTGCGAACCGGCATGAATATGCTACCGAGCGAAAAAGGTTGAAGGATAATGGAAGGCAGTAACTGGGCACGTGTAACATAGATTATGGATGTTAAGGTTAGGGCATTGGCGTCAAGAAAGCGTTTTGTTTAAGTTTCGTGAGTCACTGAGGAGAAAGTTACCTACGTGAGCTGTGCTCTTACCAACCTAGACTGGGCTTGGGCATATAAAGAGGACGAAGTCTTCACTCGGATCAATTCACTTTCCTCATCACACATCCTTATCACTCAATGGATTATCCCGCCCCCAGAATGCTCTCGCCCATGGCGATGGACACTGAACAGCCCATTATTTGCATCAGATATCGCGCCGCCTGGCCTTCTCTTCCCCGGCTGCCCCTAGACAATTCAAGAATGCAACTACCATCGAGTATCCAGGACCGACAAGGCCAAATCTTCGACCGAGTTGAGAAGATCCTCCAAAAGAACAACATCCTAAGGCCAGAGACTGAAATCGAGCTGGTTGTACGCCGAATGAACCCAACTGTTTTGATCAAATCACCGTGGAAGCAAGACAGCAAGATAAAGTGGGCGCAAGCGGTCGAACAAATCGTTGATGCGATGAAGAAACACTTCCGAGGCGCGATCGCAAGAGGCCTCCACGTTGAGATGATAGCACCGCAAAAGTACGAGACGGTGTACATCGGCGAGGTCGAGGAAGATGTTCCATGGGATGACATTCGAGCGGTTGCGAAGCGCCATCTCGACTCCTCTTCCGCAACACGTCACTTCCTAAGCACTCTCGCCCTCACCAGAAGAGGCTTCTCCAAGCCCGAAGACAACCCGATCACCGTGTACATTGGATGCCTTGAAGGTTCCGACGAGACCAAGTGGGATTGGATTATTGATGGAATCGAGTCTGAGTTTCGTGAGAGGGGGTGGATGGACATTGTTGTTCACATTGAGCACAATTGGTCATTCACTAGGATGACTGTTGACTAAAAGATATGGCGATCAGCTTGATCACAGTCAGGAGACACAAAGCGAGACATAGGGGAAGTATAGAATATAAAACAATGCGTGGAGGAGGATCTGTGAATGACTCAAGTTGTCTGAGGCTTTGCATTAGATATCTTCCTGATTGTTCTCGCATGCAACCTCTAGCCTTTGATACCTATGGGGTACCAAAATAAACTCATCAAAAGTTACCCTAAGCTTATACTATATTACCTAAGTCTTTTTGTCATTTAGGATCGAGGTTCTGTGTTTTATTTCCTCCCCTAGCTACCTTACCCAGCATTGCCTACCTACCTAGTACCTACTGTAAGCATGCATGTTGAATAGGGGGCATCTCAGATCAAAAAGAACACTTCAATCCTTCCTTCAGTGCACCGATCTCTATAACCCAGCGCCTGGGAGGCAGTGTTACTCCGGTGGAATGTGAAAGGCACCTCAGGCATAAATTCGTCTGGTCTTTGAAAAGGAAAGAGCTCCCCCTCCTTCACCTCAACACTCTCTCACCACGCGCGGGCAGAGATGACTCTCTTTTAGCCGAAACACCAACAACACACTTTTCTGAAAATCTCCTCGTCGGCACTGATTCCTACAGACATGGCTTCACGCAAGCGTCCTCGTGACGTGGAAGAATACGATAAGTACCAGGGCCTTGTTATCTATGTTGGGAACGTCCACTACGATGCCACCCCAGCCGACTTTGAACACTTTCTTCAGGATCACAGTATATCGTGCACACTTTACTGGCCTGAAGCCGGAGAAAGGTCTCATGGTGGCTGGTGTTGGGCTCGCTTCCATCATCATGACCATGCTAGCCATGCGATCAACAATCTCAACGGCGCCATTTTCTGCGGAAGAAGGCTAAGAACAGGGCATGTGGCCACCAACTCCGTGAGTTTTTCCTCGAGAGAAGCATCTTTCAAGACGTAGCGCGCGAATGATCACAGTGCTTAGCTAACATCATCTGAAGAAACGCGCTCGCTTTCAAGACGGGCCTTCGTCCTTTCAGGACCGCCCTGAAATTTATGATAATCCGTTTCAACGAAAGAACCCATTTCCGTTCCCTACCGGATTCCAGGCCTTCAATCCCCACACCTTTTTCCAGGATTATAACCAGCTGAGATACCCAGGCCACTCAGCACATCACTACCACCGGCCGGCCGAGCATCCTGGCTTTTACCCCTCGGCGAAGAACGGACGACCAGCGGCCCCCTTCGGGCAGAGTGCTAACTACGCAGTGCAGTACCCAGACTGCTACCCGCCAAAAAAGACGGAGCATCTGGATCACCGTCACATTCCAAGATTGCAGGATGTCTGGATCGCAGACAAACCCTTCCTTAGCACTGCAAACATCTTCGCCAAAGGGATCAAGATCTCGGGACTGGCAATCACGGTCAACCAAGGACAGACCCCTCCAGATGGGGCAGTAGCTCTTTCCAGACCTGAGAATTAGGAGTCACAGGATGGAGATATGGACATAGACATGACCGAACCACTTCCCCAGCTGTATTGGCAACCGGGTCGCGTCCTCGGGCCAGACCCTCAAGAGAGGGCTAGCATCTCTCATTCCGAAAGTTTCGTCAGGCCGGCCGACATGAGTACCAGTATCCTTTCGGCGACATGCCGAAGTCACATTGTTTCGTACAAGCGTCCTCCAGGAGTTGGACTTGGTTGGGGTGACTTTGATCGCTTCTATGAATGGCAGTTACATGGCCGCAAGGTAAGGACAAGCAACTGATTTGAAACCCTTTGAATACCACCAGCTAATGTCTCATTTAGGTCCAAAAATCGATGGTACAAGCTCAGAGGTTTCAGCAATCCAACTATCCCCATGTGACCTTCATTTCCGAGTTGACTGGCTGCCTTCATATTGTACGAACAGATTCGACCAAGATTGGATCTCGAAGAAATCTCAAGAAACTCAGCCTGTGGCAGAAGCTCAAAAATAGGAAGAACTAAAGGAGTAAATGTGGCACAGTGATGTTAGTGAAGGTTGAGCGAGGGACATTTGTCGGATGCCGAGATTTGTACATGAAACAATCTTGTCAACCAGATGGAGAGTTTATAAGGGCACATGGAGGATGACCTGGCAATAACTTAAGACAAGAAGAGTATGAAGAATTAGGGAGTGGATCAGGTGGCGGTGTTAGGGTGAAAATAATCGATCATCTGGCCAACTCATAGCTATTTCTCGACATACATACATGTGAACAAAATGGCTGAGTACCTAGCACAACAAAGCCGCTCAGCGTGTAGATTACCACCAATCCGTCTGCCTATTAGTACCTAGCCCACAAGCCTCTTCAAACGATGCCTTCGCAAGCGGCATTTTGTACGGGCCAGTCTTGCCCGCACGTTTCAACGCCCAGCTCTCCTCTCGAAAGTTCTCGCATCCCCGGAGCCACTCGGGTTCAATGGCCGTGACTGTCTCCAGAAACTGGCAGTTGGTCATGACGAAGGAGTCAAAAATGACCCATCTGTGGTTGAGTCCCACAAGGTTGCTTTCAGGAGATAAACCAGCGTGCCAGCTGTGATGAAGAACTCTGTAGCGGTCGTTCCCACTGCCGACGTCGCTGAATGCCACACGATGACTGAAGGCCCAAGCAAGCGCTTGACGGAGATTGTCATCACATTCAGAGATCTCGAGCGTGAATCGCTTGGGCTTATCCTTGAATAAATCGGCAAATGACTTCCTCAGCTTCATGCGAATGCGCTTGAACTCTTCGAGAGCACGTATACTGAGAGAATTGTCCGAGCACCACCCCGACATGTCGATGTAAACCCCCTCATGTCTAAGATCCTCGGCCTCATCTTCCTTCTTCATAAATGCGTCCACTGCGTTGAGCTGCGTGATGTGATCAGAAGTGAAACAGGCAAATCGATGTGCCTGACCTGCAGTGGAATAGGGGCCTTGACCACGGACAAAGATCGGATGCCGTGTGCTTCGAATGGCGGCGATAGTTATCATGTCACTACTGCAGCCGAGTTCATGAGCCTTTTCAAGAGCGTTGAACCATACCGGGTGGACTGGAAGTTTTGAAGCCATCTGGCCCTTTGGAGTGATAGTCCCAGTATCGTCAAGATATCCCCTATTCTTAGTTAGTGCCAGAAAGAACGAGAAAAGGAAACGGAAGACAGTACATGGCAAGAAGATCTTCGAGAGCGCGAAAGAAAACTTCGGGATCAGGCTTGTCGATAAAACCAAAATTGGCCACATCGTCGAATCCCATAGCCTTGATTTGTAGAACCAAGCGAGAAAGGTCGCTTGTGTGAAGGGAAGCGGGCGTTGTCGGAAGAAGATCCCCATCGTGGTACTCCTTCGTGTAAATGCGATAGCATACACCTGGCTGATTTCGACCTGCGCGACTGGCCCGCTGCTCTGCTGCTGCCTTGGAGATAGGACCGGTAAAAATTGTCTTGAGGCCAATGCGGGGATTAAAACGCGACTCAATACAAAGTCCAGTGTCTGAATATCATGGTAAGTTTCTCTATTCGGAATTGAACAATAATTTGACAATGGCCAACATACCAACGATGTAGACAACACCATCAACCGTCAAATTGGCCTCCGCAATATTGGTAGAGATGATGCACCGACGACGGGACGATCGTACAAGGACTCTTTCCTGCTCTGCTTTGGGCAACTGAGAATAAAGGGGTAACACTTCAAGACCCCAGGTTGCCGATCGCAACTGTCCACAAGCATCTTCGATCTCGGCAGTAGACGGCATAAAGACAAGAATGTCACCATCAACAGTAGTCTGATGGATGTGTTGAGCAGTATGAAGAGCTAAATTAACGTAATCAGAGGCTGGCTCCTGGAGATAACGGATCTCGACAGGATGTTCGCGGCCGGATAGAGGGAGATGGCTGCTTTGATCGAAGTAGTCCAGGAAGATATCCACATTCGGAGTAGCGGACATGACGACTATCTTAAGATCAGGGAAGAGTGGCAGGGCACGCTTCAATAGTGCTAGGAGGAGATCAGTAGGGATGGTGCGTTCGTGGGCCTCATCAACGATGACACAACTCTTTAGGGGGTTGTTAGAAAGTGGCGAAAGGCGTTGAACACAGCACTTACGTATTTGCCGAAAGAACTATTGCCTTGAACCAACTGCACAAGCATTCCGTCGGTCATGTAGCTTAGGCGTGTTTTGACTCGGGAAATACGCTTATCGAAGCGAACCTGATAGCCCACTTCTTCACCCACTCTGACATCTAGCTCAGAGGCGACCTTCTCTGCCGCTGAAATAGCAGATGGTCGATGGGGCTGTGTACAAGCGATAGGTTTTGAAGAACCAAGTTCGTCGAAAAGAATGAATTGGGGAATTTGAGTAGTTTTGCCTGAGCCCGTCTCGCCAGACACGATAATCACCTTTGAGAATTAGTGCCATGCTCCATGATGTGAAGAGTGCAGCTACCTGGTGTCGATGATACAGATCAAGGAATTCCTGCCGCTTTTGTGAGGCTGGAAGCCTCCGGCGAATAGTGAGTAGCTCAAAGTATCTTCTGCTATGAAGATCATTTGCGCGCAGCGGATGAGCTTCGCCATCCTCAAGCCGGATTGCTTCCTCTGCAGTTGAATCACGAAACGACCTGCGATCCATGGTGATACAGAAGGTATGAAGACTGTTGCGGATGATGAAAGAATAAGGAAGCTGCAATGAAGCTGTGCAGCTTTGTGAAGGTGAGTGGGTTGAGTGCTCAGATCTGAGGCATCCGTACCTTCTCGTGTCGTCTACGAGCTCCACGTGATGCTGCTTCCGTTACAAGAGGAAGGAGCTACCTAGGCCTGCAACTTCGGACTCAAATAAAAGGGGGAAGGCACGGTCAGGCAGTGCCTGCATCTGCCAAATGATCTCGCACTCGAAGGTGCGGTTAGGTTGCCCCGGAAAAGGGGCACACCAGGGGCAATAGGAGCCAAGAGTATGAAAAAGAGATGTGAATGAATACCTAACTAAGAAAAGAGAAGCCTTGGTTATATTTTAGGAGGAGGTAAGCCTTATTCTACTAGTGCGCTTCGCCATGCCACCGCTCGTGATTCACTGTTGACTTTATGTGATCACATTGAGGTAATAAGTCAAGTTTCTAAATTCGGTGAATCATAGCTCTAATACCAACTCTACGATCTAATGCTCCAAAGATCATAGAGAGGGCTCCTCAGCCTCTAAGAGGTTGAATGCTGATATGGGAGAAGAATTCCATAGATGTATTGTTGTTAGTTTCTGTCCGGATTTATAGAATCGAGGTCACAGTAACGAAACTCACATTCAGCGTCTGGAGCAGCTGACTGACAATTTACTTACCTCAAGAGATGCATTCATTAAAAAGAAATAAATAGAATGTATCCTTGTTGAGAAGGCTTCTGTGAAGATGAGGAGAAAGTACCTCTATATTTTCTAGAGAGTCACTGGCCTGGGCTCCATCTGAGTCACAGCCTTACTATCTCTACCGTAACGATTGACCTACTCTAAGAAATTACGATATAGGCCAATTAACTGAGTGAAGTATCATTGGGAATCGTGATTCCATTACGTAGTTACCGTAAACTTCATTATCCTAACTCTGTGTGTTTCAATACTGTATTTTAGGTTTGCTACTTCCCGGCTCTTGTCAAAGAAAGACGAACAATCAATGCTTTCCCCATATTCATAGAAACAGAGATCGCACTTCATTCTTCTGGAAGCTTGTGATTGCAATTGTTATGCATGTTTCCTCCTTTCTGGTACGGAGACCTGCATTGGAACAGCATTTTTATGCCTGGCTCTCTTTGAAGGTTGCTATATCCAATAAAACTGCTCCAATGCAGTGCTACGTAGAGCTCGTCAGAGTCTGCAATTGTCGGCTGCTTGTATATCCCTTTATGAGGCTGTCGGCTGTTGGTTCAAAACACCATTCAACTTATCCGCCCTTTGCCAAGGCTAACTGCAAACTCTCAGAGGCAAACATTTGTTCAGGGTCTGTGCTGGTGAATGTGACTCGAGTCCATCCGTGTTCGAGCTGAAGATGTTGAACAAAGAAAATGTTCGAAATATCACATGTGTCGACCAATTAACAGTTGTTGTTTGTTTGTTCCAGGTCGGCACATGGTGTGAAGAGATTCAATGGCCTTTGATCTATAAATACCTAACTCCACGGCCCAAGATTCAAGACTCAATACCAACAACAACAACCAGCTTCAACTCAATGGGCTCTAGTGATCCAACACTTATATTGTCAAACAACAATACTGCAAATCTCAACTCCATCCACTTCGCCAATATGTCGACCGCACAGGATTACTACTCGGATGAGTGGACGGACACTGATTCGGAAATTAACTCAGATGACCTCATGGAAATCGACTCACATGACGACTCAGATGCTGGTTCAGATAATGGCACAGCGGATGGCTCAGAATACGACTCTGACGATGATTCTGACGACGACTCTGACGACGGCTCAGAGCTTGATCGTGATGTTTTTGGCCCTCTCGTTGACATTAGCGAGGAGTCCATCATCGCTCTAGCCACTAGAGTCGCCAAAGATGTGCTTCATGTTCTTCCAGGAAAGGCAGAGCTTCTTAACACAGTTTCCGGGTCTTACAACATCGTCCACATTGTGCAGATTGAAACCGTCAAGCTGGTTATTCGAATCCCCGCTACAGGTTGGGGTGATGGGATGACAAAGGCTGCAGAAGACGCCCTTTCATCGCAAGTCGCAACAATGCGTTTCATCAAAGAACAGACCGGAGCGCCTGTTCCCGAAGTATACACCTGGGACCCAACCACCAACAACGAGATTAATGCACCTTTCATCTGTATGAGCTTTGTTACCGGAGAGACCGTGTCCAGTGTTTGGTTCAAAAACTCAATGGATGATGAGGCGCGAGAGGAGCTTCGTCTTAAAATTCTGACCAGCATCGCAGCCATCATGGCCAAATTCTCTTCCATGACTTTCGACAAAATGGGCTCCCTGATGCAGGCAGAAGACGGCTCTTTCTTTCTCGGCCCAATGTTTGAGTGGACTGAAAATGAAGATGACAGCGTGCATGCTAAAGCTACGCGCACCTATTTCTCAATGGATGAGCTTTTCGCATGCAGCATAGAGTCCGGGTCTACGGGCAATGTGTGGGATCGCGCAGAGGACAAGTTGCTTAAAGTGTTCCTGGAAAACTCGCCACTTCTTCATTATCATTCTCGATTTGTTCTCTGCCCCCCTGACTTTGACTCTCAGAATGTTCTTGTGGACGAGAAAGGGAACGTGACAGGGTTGATTGACTGGGACCATTGCCAGACAATGCCACCTCACCTCGGGTACGCCGCTTATCCAGGATGGCTCACCAGGGACTGGGATCCTTTGATGTATGGCTGGCCCCATTACCAAAAGACTGAGGATTCGCCAGAAACCCTTCAACGATATCGGGAACATTACAACAAGGAGATGTGTAAAGCTTTGTCTGGGCAAGAAGACTGTGGTGTGACGGAAGACAGCCATATTGCTGAAGCCATTGCCATTGCAGCATTCAACTCTATGAATAGACTGGAAATCTGTTGCAAGTTTGTCCAAGTCGCTCTAGGTGTGGACAAAGAAGACTCTATCAGGGTTGTTTTGGATATTGGGGATGGTGACTATGACAAAGGAAAGTGGAATGAGTTGGAAGACAAGCTGAAAGCTTTGGTCTGCCCCTCAACCACACCCTCACGGCAAGTTGAATGAAGTTCAGATAGGAAACAAAGAGGCCTAGAGAATTGATTTATGCTCATTTCTGTATAAGTATGTCTCGAGAAGACTCGAACAGATAGTTCTAATCACAAATCACATCGCAAGCATTGGAATCGTTATTTCCACGAACACAACTACTCAAACACAATCATATAACCAATCATTAAACTTCCATAATGGGATGCAAAACGAGAGAAGGAAAGCATCATTGGTAAGTAACGCCTCGAATAAATGACTGCAGAAGTTAACAAGGCAGCCCCGTGTGCAATGAAAGTGCCAAAACACGATGTGTGAAGAAACAGCATCTCGCCATCTGTGGTGGATGCCATAGGCCTTTTTCATTGAAGCACAACCGTCGGTGCCCCTTTTGCCTGGGAAGGGATATCAAAGTGGAAAAGAGACACGCGAGGGAGGATGCTATCCAGGAAGAAGAAGAAGAAGAAGAGAAGTGATGTACAGCGTTTTGTATATGAGAGAAGGGGAGGAAGAGAAGGGAAGTTAGAGAGATAGATAAGGGAATGATGTGCAATTTATGGTATCTGGGTATAGAGTGGCTCGGTGTGACTACTGGTAGTCTACACTGAGCAGGGTTGCTAGAGCGAGTATGTGTCTTGCCTTTTTTATGGATATTAGACCTGTCATTGTTTTGATATAGGATTGTTTATGTTAAGGAGTTGTTGTAAACACCTGGAATTCATCGAGGCTTTAAGACGTCCTAGATCTAAGTTCTATTGCTGTCAACTGGCTCAACTAGCTGTACCCAGTAACACTTCAGTTAATACCAAAGCACCGACTTGCTGTGCTCGAATGGATGACTGGTGCTAATGAGCTGGCGATTGGCTTTGGTTCGCTGTCTACCTAGCTTGAAACCCTCTGGGGCAGTGGACTTGACTGTCACTCTAGTCCGAGACCCGCGTAGTATTTCTTACATATAGCTTTTTAATAGCAACCTGAGTCTTTGAGATTAAGGAAGCGAGGTTTCAGGATACAAAAAGTCATAAGGGAACAGAAAGCAACTAGAGACACCTGCTGATCGGGCAGTTACTGAAGCTTGGTCCGAGTAAAAGGAGCTCCTTTTCCAGATATGAAAGTGAGGGTCGAGCGACTAGTAACTGACGAGAATGTCTTCTAGAGTTAGTACTTTGCGAGGATGGATGAGGTCAGACACTTAAATTGTCTCTACCTTTTGGAGGATAAGCATGATTTCCTGGTAGGGCAAAGTAAGTTGTCAATGGTGGTTCTCTTTCTCAGAGGCACCGTTTGCTTTGGTACTGGAAGAGCATGAATATGTCTGAGAAGCCATAAACAACATGTGACGTATGTAACATCACAAGTTGATAGCTGTAGCACATACCTTTGCGCGAGAGAGGCGGTGAGCAGGCTACTTGACAAACCGTACGACATGCTTTGGTCCCTTAGAAAGAAACAAAAACTCGGGAGCTTTCCAGAATAAGCCTCATTAATTAACAAATAAAAAACAATTAGCCCAATAAGTGAGAAAATACTGTTATTGGTTAATACACGTTAGTCTGATATCAGAAGTGGTTTGTTTGGGTCTTACTGTCCCTGATCTTAGCCTTGCACTCCCGGGTTAAGGTCTTACTACACGTGGGAATAATTCCAAGTTCTTCGCAACGAGAGTCAATTGGGTCAGCATTTATGCAAAGTTGTGTGCTTAACCGGCGTATAGATCTCGACTTGGTACCGTGGAGCGTTGCAGTACAGACCCCGCTGAACTTGGCCTCTGGTCTTTGATTGCATGAAAGACAAGAGACAGAATTCATGACGAATACTGAACTAGATATAATTCAGTACCTCTACTTGGGAGATACAGGTCCTCTGTGTAAAATTGTCTGGCTCTCTTGCCATGCTCCACAGAATTAGCGTTTATATGAGACCCGGTAACAAAATGAAGTTAGAACACGATTAGGTTAATTAGCTCACGATAAGCGAAAAAGTATTTATAACTACCTAAACTTGAATGGCTTAGAGAGTATTTAGTATTTCCATGTACCAGGACAGTGTTTGCGTGTCGCTAAACGGTCACAGGTGCGCTTCAAAGAGCGTCAGCCGTCCAATATCTACTACCTCATAGTGACATGGGGTGAGACCTTATTAGCTAATATGCTGGTTGTCTCCCAGCCATTTATGACTTGCCTCGAGCATGAATGTCTTTACCCAAGTTCGACTTAACAATAGCCACCCATCTTCACTTACGACACAGCAAGGACGATATTTGCCGTTGGAAATAAGCTCTTGGCTCTCCAAACTTTGATCTATCGCTTGCGCATCTATCTTTTCGAACATGCTTCAGGTAATCGCCAAGAGTTATGAAATTCACAAAAGCTTCTTTCTCTGGGGTTACAAGAGGCTTTTGGGAGCTGCTATTCTCGTTGTTGTTAATTCTGCTCCCTCACTCTTCGACAACTCGAAACCCCGCTGCGATAAAACCACTCATCACATGTAAGTCTCGCTTAGGAAGAGGAGGAGCAGGGAGAGTATCCAGGACTAATGCAGCTTCTAGTACAAATATGCCTCCGTTTTTGTGTAATGAGATCTGGGACCTTGTCTTCTCCAACTTCGAGGATACCATAGATGTCGAAGACGGGTCAGATCATGGCCTCTATCCGTCCCCCAAAGACACTGATATTCCAACTCTTAAATCACTGTGTCTTGTCAGCCATCAATTCTACAGATTGGCCAGGCGAAATCTGTATCATACCATATCGGGCGGAAAGCTATACGGACAACAGAATAATACAAGGATGTGTTTACTCGCCCGTACGCTTCTCTTGAACCCGGAGCTCAGGTCGGAAATCCGTGCAATCGACCTGAGTTCCTCAGCAGACTGGAAAACTTCCTTGGTCAACAGTGACTTTTGGCCACCAAGCATTGAACGGGTTGAACCTACTCAACTCCGAGACTTGCTGAGGGAAGACATAGAAAGATCCTCTGCCACTGGAGCTGGGACATGTTTTCTTCTGGCCCTCATGCCGAAGCTCCGGATGGTCGTATTGTCAGACCCCCAGACACATTCCAAGGCACTGACCTGGATCTTAGGGGGAGAGATGAGGACTCCCCAGCCTGGCACAGCAGATCGACCAGAACTAGTTGCGAACTTCCTCGGTCAGCTGGAAGAAATACACTGGTCGCCATTACGGACCAGACTAGAAGACTCGGGCACTTGTAGCACGCAATATTTGCTACTCCTTCCTAGCATCAAGCGACTCTTCCTGACACCTTTTGCACCCACCTTTACTATCAGCCATCCCGTTGTTCCAGACTTTCAGAGTGGGCTACAGAGTTTGACACTCGACGCTGGTATGATCACGCCCGCTTTCCTACACTACAGTCTTTCTCGATGCAAGGCCTTACAGTACTTGGACCTGGATCTTACAGATTGCTACGACGTAGATGAAGAGGATTTGACGGTGAACCTGTACGACTTTGGGAGCATTCTCAGAGAGTTTGGACAGGCCCTTGTCGGCCTAAGGCTGAGATTTTGCGATTGCGAAGAGTACGCACGAGGCAAGATTGGCTCTCTACAAGGACTTGAGCGCCTCCGACACCTTTCAGCTCCAATATTTGTACTTGCAGGTACACTTGATGACGCTGTCCCGCTACAGGAAGTCTTACCTGAATCTGTTGAGACGGTCGAGATGGATTTCGTTGATGTGTGCAGGATGGCAAATCGTGACATTCTGGTAAGAATGTCTGCTGTGAACGACAGCCGGGTGATTCGCTTTCTTGGCAACAATGAATTGCCCAAACTACAGGAAGTTATATATGGTTGTTTTACGGACGGCAAGGATGACAGGATCACTAAATTCACCAAAGTTGAGGGCTGGAGTGTCAAGAACGAGGCGCAACTACGGCACTCGTTTGCCAGAGAGCCTTATTATTCTTGGAGGCTTGAGCTAGTACGCGGATGATAGGATGGCAAGATGGATATCGGTTCACTCTCCCTACCTACGGAACTAATGAGATAATGAAACTATGGCTTGGAAAGCGATGATCAATTTGAGCAAAAGCAGACAGACTGCTGTATGACAGAGATATTACATCACATATATACAAGTACCTGGTGTGAATATACGGTGTACTTTCAGCTGCGAGAAGAGATAACTTGGGACGGAGCAGAAACAGTTCTCATTGGCAACCTGCAAGGTATCATTCCAGACTACGACAATAGTCTTGATTCAAGCCACAGCTTTGCTCGTGCATATCATGTTACTCGTGATGATACCCTGCCTATCGTGGGTTACACAACATAAGTACCTCACAAAAGTACCTTTTGTACTTAAGCACGGCCTACCTAGTTGCCAGCCTGATCCCCCGCAACAATCCCGTCGGCACCCATCTCATCTTCTCTGCCCTCATTCCATTCTGACCCCAATTACCACCCCAATCGCTATCATCATGCTTCTGTGCGTGCCCAACGAGATTTTGCGTCACATTTGTTCCATCATCGAGTGCAAAGATTGGGAAGGCGGTTGGGATACAAAGTCCTCCTACCAGACACTATTGTCTCTGAGCCGCGTTTGCAAACGATTGCGTGATATTGCAGAATCCCATCTGTTTCGAAGTATCTTTGTCCTCGAAGAGGACCCTGATGAGAAATGGATGCAACTTGCAAGACGCCTGCAACAGGATCCTGAGCGGGGCCTCGCCGTGAGGACTTTCTGCTCCCAGAGATACGATCCCATGGCTCCTCCATACTTCCTCGACTTCATGACCAAGTATTTTAAGAGGCTGTCCTCATCACCTGAAGGTGATAAAATCCCCCTAAATCTCAGGGCTCTCATAGAGTACGAGTTGAGAGTCGGAATATTCAAACGGCCATACAGAAGTTTGAAAGTGCTTCTCATGCTTCTCATGCCAGAGCTGAGGCACCTCGAGCTGTGGATTACTGACCACAAATCTACGCCGTTTCTTTTGACTGGTTCATTTGTAGGTGGCCCAGACCACGGCTGTGCTGGGTTTGAGCACAACAAAGAAGCAGGTCAGTGTTTTGAAGGTATCCCGAATATCTTCTTTTTCCGCCATCTCGAGTCAGTAACTCTTATATCCTATGACGACACACTGGGCTCCCCAATAGGGATTAAAACAGTCAGTGGTCTCTTCAACCATCCAAGCATCAAGGCTCTGAGATTTGAAGGCTTCGCATTGTGGCACGAGACTTGTTCGAAGTTGAACTGGAACAAGGCGCCCAGCAACCTGACAAGGCTTGACCTCGAGAACTGTACCCTAGAGCCCATGTCCCTCCAATGCATCTTGGAGAAATGCACAACCCTCACCCATCTCAAGCTGGCCCTCATAGGCAGCGGAGACCTTAAAAACCCCACCCACAATCTTGAGCAGTTTGGCAATATTCTCAGAGAGCATGGGCGAAAGCTGGTTGAGCTTTCAATCACGAGACCAATGTGGGATCCTCACATCGCTGATTGGAAGAACTATATCGGAAGTCTAAGAAAACTGGAAGTTCTGAGGCGTCTATCAATCGGGAGGCTCAACTTTGTTGGGCCCATAGACAATGAGAATAAGAGGTACATAACTATACATGACAAACTTCCTCTGTCATTGGAGACTCTCACCATTGAAGCAGAGGTGTCGGGCTGCGCATGCGACTTGGATAGAGTCAGAGAGACAGAAGAGCTAGTATGCGACATGCTCGAACATGAACCAGTCCCACCGGGCTTGAGACAAATCAACATGAAGCTGCTACCAGGGCCGGAGGCTCGAGGTTTTGAAGTAATAGAAGCTGATAACATTAGGGGTTGGCAAATCGGGAAAAAAGGTCTATGGGTGCAAGAAAGCAAGAGGGGAAGGGAGGATGAGGACGAGGATGAGGAGGACGAGGATGAGGAGGACGAGGATGAGGAGGACGAGGATGAGGAGGACGAGGATGAGGAGGGAGATAAGGAGAAAAAGGAGTGCAGGGTATATGATGAGTATAAGGAGTATGAGGAGTGGTCGGAGTGTGAAGAGGATGAGGATTTTGAAGAGGGGAAAGGATACCGAGTGATTCAATTCATCACCAGCGCGACTCGGGTTAGATATGGTACCTAGGTAGGTAGTTCTAGACAAAAACCCTCGCGTATCTCATCTCAAGTACACGATTAATATGAAAATTTCATTGCTCTGATCATCATCTTCTTGTTTTCACCTTTGCGCAAGGGTTGTGATTGAGCCTGGCTACAGTGCAAAGCCAAGATACCACATCCCACCACCAGTATTATGAGGCTGGGTGTTGATTCATTATTTCCGTCGACTTGCCATGATATTAATAGGTCTTAGACAAACTCAATTATTTTCCGACAAACGAGATCAAATCGAATATAAATACAGTTCCACTCAAGAAACTTCAGCGCTGATTCGTTCCCGTCTCTCGGTAATTCTTGAAGCTGAGTCATGGCCTAGCCTGTTAGATCATCGCCAGAGCTTAAACATCGAACCACTATCATCATCCTCAGATAACGAGCCCAAATGAAGAGCGCACTTCCTAAACTAAGGTCAATTGGATCTGCCCAGAATGCTAGTACCTTGGTACGGGCAACATCTTGTGCATCCTGCTCTTCTTTGTCATCGAGGAGCTTCACAAGTTTGAACCGACCCCCGCCAAACTACCCAGGCCATGTTCCTCTAACGAGAGTTGAGCGGGCTGGGCTGGCCATTGGGGCCAGCGTAATGTCTTTTTTCGACCCCTATCGCCATGGTATGCAGTTTGATTTCCTGCGGGAATCCTCTGTTTCTCTAGCTGATCACCCTCAGACCTCATCGCTGCTACTGGCGAAGCCACAGCCACACCATACTTCATCTATCGCCTTCGCGACGCTATGCTCGCCGATCCAACCGGCCGTCGTATCCTCCGAGCTCGACCTCGAATCTCCTCCAAAACCCTTTCCCTCGAAGCTCTACGTGCGCTACCCGAAAACTCCGTTGGCCGCGCCTATGTAGGCTGGCTCGATCGCGAAGGCGTCTCCCCCGATACTCGAGCTACGGTGCGGTACATCGACGACGAAGAGTGCGCATATGTCATGCAGCGATATCGCGAGTGTCATGACTTCTACCACGCTCTGACTGGTCTGCCTATCGTGCGCGAGGGTGAGGTTGCACTCAAGGCTTTCGAGTTTGCGAATACGTTGCTTCCCATGACGGGATTAAGTATCTTTGCGGCAGCTACCATGAAGAGGAGCGAGAGGCAGCGATTTGCCTCGATATACCTACCCTGGGCTCTGAAGAATGGGGCACGGAGCAAAGAAGTCATTAATGTCTTCTGGGAAGAGAGACTTGAGGATGATGTTAGTGACTTAAGAAAAGAGCTGGGTATGGAGCAACCGCCCGATATGAGAGACATACGAAAGAGGGAGAGGGAGGAGAAGAAGAGACTCAAAGAGCTGAGAGAGCAGGGGCTATAATTGTCTGAATATCCTTCTCCCATCTGACTTCTCTTGCAATACTTGTACTCTACTGTATTAAATGTCAAATTTAGAATTACCACTTAGCGTTTTTATTGAGGCCAAAATTATTGCTGTTCCAAGATTCCCGATCTGTCAAATCATTCGAACCATGCACATCATCAAATCATACGAGCAGACAACGCAGATTTTCCCCTCAAGGTCTGAGGAAGAATTCCTATATTCTGCACCTTGAGCCATCACATTCATTTTGTTTCCTTTTACTCGAGACAGAAAAGCAGGTCCCGCCCACGAATTCGCCTTGTTTCCTCACTCTAATCCTCAATTCAATGGTATCATAGGTACGTCTTACAGGTCCAAATCGTCGTCATCGTCCCACGCCTTGCGTCTGCTCACAACAATCTTCTCCTCCTCCTTGCTCTCCGACATAGCGTTGAGAAGCTCCTTGAGTTGTGCCTCAGTGACCTTCTGTCGAAGTTGGCCGGTTTGCGCAAGTGTGATAAGTCGGTTCTCGATGTCGGCGGCGCGCTCCTCCTTCACAAGTCGGATACGGCCTAGACGGTCGGCGGCTTCGGGATGGAGGATCTGGTTGAGGATGTGTTGGCGAGCGTCATTTTGCTGCTGTCTATTTCAAGGTCAGTAAAACAGTGTCGCACGGTATGGATCGAGACAACTGACTGGCGCTGCTGTTGTTGTTCCTGACCAGAAGAGCCGCCTCCACTACCACCGGCTTCAGCCTTCAGTTGCTCCAGGCGAGCTTTTCGTAACTGCGAAGACCATCAGTGATGAATTTAGATGAGACCGAAAGAATGCGCTACCTGTTCCAACTCTGCGTCGTCCATGATTTTGATATGTGACGTTCTTCAACGTTTTGGTGAGTCGCGAGATCAGCCTGACGCCGCGGGGCTGCTTTGCACATCGTAGGAGGGGCATTGGGTTACGTAAGCCAAACCAAGCAACACATTGAACATCATGATACTACTGATTTGGTGTCAAATATCCTGTCAACTGACAAAGAGTTGTTGAGTGTCTTTTGTATGAGTAATTCAAGCGCTATTGTGAAATCCTCAGCCATATATAGAACGCCCCAAGTGCCAAAGCTGCAATTCGTTAAAACCCTATTCTACAATAAATCATTTTTCAATCTGCGCTGCTGAAACTTCTCCCTAACAATGTCCGGTAATGCCTCCTGGACAGGTATGAAAGACCGTAACCTTTTCAATTCTTCAATACGTCGGGCCTTAATCATCTGAACCATCAGTTGATTTCTGGGCGTGTCTATGCCGAGAGTCCTAGCCCGCTTCAAGAAGTATCCATTCTGATAGTTAATGTCTGTTTGCAGACCTTTGTTGATGCGTGTCAGCAGATCACTGGGGGCTTTGCTCTTGCCTGTAATGCGACGGTAGCAGAACTTTTTGAGGCCTTCTCCACGGAGGAATTTTAAGAGGTCGGGCGAGTCTTGGACCTCAGGCATGTTCTCCGTTACTAGAGCCAGTTCCCTTAGAAGCTGATCCATCAGCCTTTGGGCATTTCTATTTTCCAATAGACCTTGGTATGGGAGGTCAAGAAGCACACAAACGGGCTCAACAGCAGCCGTGAACATAACGGAGGGTAGTTTGAACCTTAGCCAATGCTCGAAAGTACTGAAGGTTGTGTTGAGCTCTTTGACCCTCCTCAGCGAAAGCATCATACTAGGGTGTTGCTCAACAGGGATGTAGAGCTCCTTCTCCGCATTTAGTACCGGATCAGCCTTGGTGAAGACTGTTCGCCCACTCTTCAACTGCTTAACAGAATCCCTGTTCCGGTTGAAAGCGAGCGCGTGGGACATATGGCCCAAGTAAAAGTTGGGCTCAGGCTGGGTTCCGTTAAAGAGCTGTTCGCGGACTTGCTCGAGCACTCCCATGCCGTCGTTAAGAAGACAAATCGATGTTTTACCGTCGATTCGATCTTTGACTGAAGCGATCGCTTTAACAGCCTCAAAGCCACGGCCGGTAACTATCAACTCATCGATATGCGAGCGGTCACATTGAGGTAGAGCATCATTGTCGGAGATGGCTGCATTCTTCTCGGCATATGCATTCTTCCTTGTTCGTTCAGGTTGAACCTTTTCCACATTTCGATATCTTGACTTGGGCATCTCGCGAAATGGCACCGTCTCGACGGAATCATAAACGCTACATAGAGCGTGGGCGATGAATCTTGATCTAACATCTTCGCCCAGGATATGAATCTTATGTACTGGTCCAGATTTCGCTGCTTCAGCTGGAATGACAACCGAGGGGACGTAGAACTGCGATGAAGGGCTTGTTGATGTAGGTGTGAGAGATCCGGCTTGGGTAATAGAGCTTTTCCATGGCCGTGATGGCGCACTGCTGAGTTCTGGGGGTACGGCTTCTGGTTTCTTCTGTTCTGTCGGAGGCACTGCCGAAGCAAAGGCTCGTATATAGCCGAAACTGGGGCCACTTCGGAGCCATCGGGTCGATTTTCGCGCTATTTGAGTCGTCGCCCGCATCTTCATTACGATTTCCAGCCTCAAGCTGGTGATCAAGTCGTCGTGGAGAGAAAAGGTGGCTCAGAAGCCGAAAGATCGAGGTTTAATATGTGCACGCGCGCATCCAGACTCGAGCGAGGGGCGATGGAGGCTAGCCTTTGGAACTCGGTTATTGGTACGTCTGATTAACAATACATCGATTTGCTATTTCGTCAATTCGTGAAGACGTCGAGTTGCGCTGGAGTTGGTGAGTCGATACTAAAATTGGTGATGCGTTAAAGAATAGCACAGGCGAGTCCGTTTTCCCATTTGTTTCGACTTAGACCAGGCCAATTAGAGTAACAAGAGCCTAAGTTTTGATGATCAATAGTGGGGTTCAAAAGCATCAATAATTGGCCAATGAGTGCTCGGCTCCGATATCGTTTGGCTCGATGCTGAAAGTAGCCGGTGGTGAGGCTACACAGCATGAAAGGAATATATAAGTAACAGGATTCGTGTACGGAATTCACTGAAAGGTATCCAAAATTCATGAAAAGCTTCCACTTCCAGCATTCTTTTGTTTTCAGCTTCAGAGTAGTTCTCGGACTGTGGTACCCTTTAGTTGCATTACTTCGCTTCATGAATGCAAAAGCCACTAAGCCTTATTGGGTCTCATGGTTGACAAGTTTCTGCGCCTGTGCGAAGTCTTTCATGCGACGACGTGAACATCGCAACATTGCGCCTCTCAGCATTCCTAACCACAGAACTCAACATGACAGACGTTAAGGACATCACACCGGATCTCGATCGGCTGGATAATCAGCTCGATGATCTTGAAGAAAAGCTACAGCCTTTGTTGGGCAACCTCGAAGGCATGGCCTCTCAGTTGCCCCTATTAGACAAGGCGAAACTGTTCTCACTTACAGCTTACGCGATCGAATCCCTAATGTTTTGTGAGCTCTCTTGCACCTGAAACGAGGCCACATGGTCACACTAACATTCGCGATAGCATCACTGAAATTAAATGAGGGCAATGAGACTCAAACACAAGCCGTTCTTACTGAACTCAAGCGAATTCAGCAATATTTTGGAAAGATCAAGAACATCGAGTCTCCCCCGGAGCCTGAAACGCGTACCCTGACTATTAACCAAGAGGCTACCGCGCGTATCCTCAAGGCGGACCTGGTATGTTGCGGCGAAGCCATCACAGATCCAAGACTGACTTCTCACAGGGCGACAACAAAACAATCAGCAGTAAGCTTGCCGAAAAGATTGCAGAGGAACGAGCCAAGGCACTGCTCAAGTCTGTTGAGAACCGAAAGCGGCCAGCAGAAGAGTCGCCTGTTCCATCTCAGCCTAACTCTTCTGCTGATGGAAAAGACAAGAACAAGAAGAAGCAGAAGAAGAACAAAAAGAACAAGTCGAAAAACTGAATTGCAAAGCAGAATTATGATGCTAACGGGCCAAATGGTTGAAAAACGCACAGAAGTCTGGCGCCAGCTGTTGATGGTGGAATTCAGAGCATGCGGCTTCAGGTGGAGGCTTACAATGATACCCAGATTGTGTCAGGCAAATAGATGGCTGGGGACCTATACGGCCCCCTTGAAGAGTTGAATTCACTGCGCATGGCGTTTGGGAACTTGGGTTTGACTTTTGCTTTGGGGAGATAGTGATGAGACAACTACACTTAGACATCGGACTCTTATGAAACGCAGCTTGCTTCCGAAATTTGATTTCTTGCGGGATACAGTGAAGTTTGCATCTAGAGGGGGCACGACTTGTGTTTCAATTGGCATATGCTTGTGGCCTCAACAGCAAATAAAACTTCTAGCTCACGACATAGACCTCAATACCATGATGACTGACCAATTGCTACAGCATAAAGCTGATAAAAGGAAAACCTAGATGATGACTCCTTGGCCGGCCTTGGAGGTGTATAAAAGGCTCCAATCCCTCAGCCAAGAAAAAATAAGATAAGACATACAATTACAAAGAGCTCCTTACCAGACAGCATCTCCCTTGTCATCCGGCATCGCATTAGATTTATGGCAAAGTTGAGCTCTTATCGCTTTAATACGTGGAAAGATAAGCCAGAGAGGTGACTAACAATTTTTCACCCCACCATTATCGGGCGTGAGTCAAGCAAGGGGAGCAATCGCGGGGCACCACAACCCCTCCAAGTTCCTACCCAAGGCCGCGATTTCTGTTTTCGCATCGATTGAAGCAGAAAACAAAGCACAGCATAAAATGGCGGTTATCTACGTCGACGAAGAAGCCGGAAGCGATCTCCCCGAGATTCAGGGCACTGAGGCCGCCCCCTTCAAGTCTCTTCTTGAAGCCTACTACCGCCATGGAGCCGAGTCCGAGTACCAGGTTAAGAAGAAGGACGATGAGGAGGGTTACAAGCCTGCTGCCAAGTCAGCCCTGAAGAAGGCTGTCGCCTATGCTGCTCAGCAGAAGAAAAAGGCCGAGGCTGCTGCTAAGCGAGCTGAGAAGGATGCTCAAGACGAGGCCGCTCGTTTGGCTGTTCTCGAGGAGGCCAAGAAGCTGAAGATCACTAACGACCCTTCACTTCCCGAGCCTGTTGCGATCAACCTCCAAGAGACCGACCCTTCAAAGATTGGTAAACTCCGAAAGAGCAAGGATGAGCCCACTGAGGGAGTCAAGCGCGTCTCCGTTCAGGGCCGTGTCAACCGTGTCGCTAAGCAGGGTGGTCTTATCTTTGTGACTCTGCGCCGCGGTCTCAACTACATGCAATGTCTCCTTTCCGGAGATCTCTCCAAGACCTACGATGCCCTTACTCTTTCACGAGAGACCTCTCTCGAGATCATTGGTGAGCTTTGGGAGGTTCCCGCCGGTGCTCACGCCCCTCTGGACCGAGAACTTCGCGCCGACTACTTCAGGGTCATCGCCAAGGCCCCTGGTGGTGATGAGGCCTTCACCAACTTGGTTCCCGTTGACGGTGATACCAACACCCTCATGAACCTCCGCCACCTTACCCTCCGCCACGAGAAGCCCGCCGCCGTCATGTTCGTTCGCGACATTGTCGAGGATGCTTTCCACACCGTTTACAAGGAGTTGGACGTCAAGAAGGTCAGCCCTCCTGCTCTTGTACAGACTCAGGTCGAAGGTGGTTCTACTCTTTTCAAGTTCGACTACTATGGCGAGACTTCATACTTGACTCAGTCCAGTCAGCTTTACCTCGAGACTGTCCTACCTGTCCTTGGTGACTGCTACTGCATTGAGAAGTCTTTCCGTGCTGAGAAGTCCCTTACCCGTCGCCATGTAAGTACCCATATGAGGCAACAAGCTAGATATTATATCCAAGTGATCGCATCTAACTTTAATGCAGCTTTCTGAGTACTCCCACGTCGAGGCTGAACTCGATTTCATTACCTTCGACAACCTCCTGGACCATCTTGAGCACGTCATCTGCCGTGTGATCGATCTGACCCTCGAGAACCCTGTTGCCGCTGAGGCTATCAAGAAGTACAACCCCGACTTCGAGAAGCCTTCTCGACCTTTCTTGCGCATGCGATACTCCGATGCCATTGATTGGCTGCGAGAGCGTGGTATCAAGAACGAGGATGGTAACGACCACACCTTTGGCGACGATATGTAAGTGTTTCGCCAATTTCGAATGCACACAGACTGACTGGAGACCAGTGCCGAGGCTGCTGAGCGCAAGATGACCGACGAGATCAACCGCCCCATCTTCCTCACTCACTTCCCCGTCGAGATCAAGTCCTTCTACATGTCAAGGGCCAAGGACGACCCCCGCGTGACCGAGTCCGTCGATGTTCTGATGCCTGGAGTTGGCGAGATTGTCGGAGGCAGCATGAGAATTTGGGACTATGAGGAGCTAATGGCCGGCTACAAGCGAGAGGGTATTGATCCTACAGGATACTTCTGGTACACTGACCAGCGCAAGTACGGATCTACTCCTCACGGAGGATACGGTCTGGGAGCTGAGCGGTACGTTATTCGATACTTCTATGATTTGATGTATACTGACAACTGTTTAGATTCCTGGCGTGGCTCCTCAAGCTCTGGACAGTGCGAGAAGCTTGCCTGTATCCCCGATACATGGGCAGATGCACACCATAAACGCTGCGCTTATGAGATGTATAACGAAAATGGAGTACGGGGCATTGATATAGTAGAACAGACCGCTCTAGAGTTAACATCTAGAATGAAATTTCGAAACTGCTTTACTCACTGTTTGTATTTACATTGGCACAGGACTTATATCCGATAGTGAAATGCCCGATATCTCCGTCGTTGGAAACGGTCGTAATCAATCGTAGCCTTCACTAACCTCATGACTCAATTAATGGAGGTGCCCACTAAAAAGTTGCCCAGCGGCTGTCAACGGAAGGCCCTGGAGTGCTCTGGGCCCCTGGCGCCTGAGGGAATGCCTCTACCGAGGCCCTACTGGCCAATCTTCCCCATCCCTCGTTGAAATTTGCCCCTCGTGATTGGCTGTTTTGATATGCGCCTCCGAAATCCGTGCCTCCGGTATTCTTTCTTTCCGATCTTTCTCCTCATAGCTAACTCAACATCTTGAACTTTGTTCTTCAACACTTCCCTAACATCGCATCACCAAATCTCCCACCAAAACCCTCACAACACAACAAACACAATGCCTCGTCAACGATCCGTCGGCCGCGCTCCTTCGCGCCCTACTGCTGCTGCTCCCAAGCCTGCTCCCCAGCAGACTCGCCCTGCCGCCACCCACGCTGCTCCTCCCGCTGCGGCTCACCCTCCCGCCCAGGCCATGCCTCCTCAGGCTGCCGGTTCTCAGGGCCCCGGACTGTTCGGCCAGATGGCCAGCACTGCTGCGTAAGCATCCCCTTGCGAATCTACAAAAATTGGTGTCTTAGGAGTTCCAAGTTCCGGGTGGAGCAATGTATCCGAGAGCACCTGTAGAGCTCATACTTCGAACACGTGTAGCTAACTTGTTCTCAGCGGTGTCGCTATCGGTTCCTCAGTAGGCCACGCCATCGGCGGTCTCTTCTCCGGCGGTTCCTCCGAGGCTGCTGCCCCCGTCCAGGCTCAGGCTGCTCCCCAAGAGCAGTCCTGGAACCAGAACAACTGCGCCGGCGTCGCCCAGAACTTCACAAAGTGCATGGATGAGAACAACGGAAACATGCAGATCTGCAACTGGTACCTTGAGCAACTCAAGGCTTGCCAGGCCGCCGCTGGTCAGTAAGCATGGACGAATTAGAGGTTGAAAAGAGAACAAAAGGGACTTGATATCACTATGGGAAAGGAAATAACATCGGGGATATATATCTCCCGACAGCGTGCATGCATATAGGGAACCGGTGGGGACACATTAGTGCTACATCTCAGCGCTGTCAATTGTATAATACAACAAAAAAAGACATTACTCCCACTCAAATTGGGAAACCCCTTCATTCATCTTTCTCCTCTTCTTCTGGCCGTGGCTCAAAGTTCAGCTTTGTGGTGTTAGCAAGTTCATGATACAGAGTGGGATACGGGGTCTTACCGAATTTCCATTGTACAACTGTTGATCTCTTTGCTGATCTCTGCGATTCTGGAATGACTGAACACGGTCTTGAGAACTGGCGGGCGCATCGCTCGTAGGCCCTCGGTGCCCAGTGCGGTCATCACCACCCCCAAACAGACTGAAAATCCATGTGAAAATGCCGAGAATGAAATCAATAACTCTCGAAACAATGCCCTGTGAATCATCGTAGGCGGTCGTAAACTTCTTGACGGGAATAAGCACCAAGGTCGAAGACGGGAAAAGGCCGAGGTCTCCTAATGGCTTGTCCTCCTCAGTCTCATCAATGTTCTTATTCGGCAGAGGCGTGAGGACCTGCTTGAAAGTGTATGGCTGCGAACCATCGCCTCTATTTTCGTCTACCCATTGTCGGACTTCTTTTAGGAGCGCAGTCGTCTTGAAGCGGTTCCTCAATGTTGATCCATCGAACAAGCGGACTTGAAGAGCCGTTATCGCGCCAGACTTGGAGGAGTTCGACAGTTTTGTCTCTGGTGCGCTCACTAACGATGCTGCAACGTCGCCACCCTTGAGGTTATCAAGTTTCTGCTTCTCACGCTGCTCGGCACGGAGGCGTCGCTCTGCCTTGTCGTCTTCAATGCGCTTGAGAATCCGCGCCTTCTCCTCTTGATCTTTCTGTTTCTTCTTCCTTACTGCCTCTGCTTGCTTATGAGCTCGGGCGTTGTCCGTATCCATACCAGCTTCGGCCTCTGCTTTGGCTTTCTCTTTGGTCCTTGCGCGTTCCTCCTTCACCTTGCGCTCATTCTCCTCCCTTTGGGCTTGAAGTCTGGCAGCCCTCTCAGCTAGTATCCGACGAACATTCTCTGATGTTGAAGGAGCCGCTGTCGGTGGAGTGTTCTGCTGTTCTGAAGCTGCGGGTATCTCTGTCTGGGGCTGTGGTGGCCTGGCCTGTTCTGGTGCCGGGGTTGGTTGGGTGGTAGCTGGAGCTGGAGCTGGAGCTGGAGGTGCAGGTGCAGCAGTGGAGTTGAAAGCAGTCTGAACTCTCCGCAAGAAATCCTCTTTGCTGGTCCCCGGTGTAATGTACTCCTTTAGTTCTCCATTCTTAATGATAACAACAGTCGGAGTCCGTGGTAGAGGGAAGATCTGAGCTAGATATCCGGCTTCCTCGGACCCAGCTTTGAGACGGAGCGCAATAGAATGCTCCTTGAGTAAGTCGCTCAACTACACCGTAATTAGCCCCATCACATATGATCTTCAGATTTCCATGATCCTTACCGTATCGTCGACCAGAAACTCATTTTCCCATTGTGTGCTCTCGTCGCTTTCATCTATAATGCGTGTGAGTTATTGCGTGGGTCTGGGTGATGACAAAACATACCTGTCACGAAACATAGGACAAGTTTCTGCTGACCGACGGCTGTCGAGATGCCTTCCTGAAGAGTTCCTTCATAAAACATGGCGAATTAGGTTGAAGTCGATGAGCTCTTGATTTATATTATGGAGAAATTGAAAATAGTGGGTGAATGGGCGATTGTGAGCAGGATAAAGTTGCGACGTGTTGTCAAGGTTAGAGCTGTCTCGTCTTGACTTCTACTCCCTTGAGACTTGGTGAATATTTGTCATGTGAGTAAAGAAGAAAGACGTCTTGATTAGTGGTGTAGCAAGTAAATCGGACGGTCAAATAATTAAAGCAAAAAGTTAATGGCAAGAATCAACTCCGATCATGTCTGTTTAAACAAGGCTTGAATGGATGTAAACCAAGCCATCATGAGTGGAGGAACGGACAGAGCAGCCTCATAGCTACCTTAGGTAGGTTAGCTATGACGCTTATGGCATCACGTGGCCCTAGCTTCAGCGCCGACATTCGGGATTCGGGGGCTGACTCAGCGGTCTTGAGCTCGCCATCCAGTAGAAACTTTGCAAAGGATCTAACATGGGAGAGTGAATGAATGAGTCAAAGGGAACATGTAACATATATTTTTTCTGGTCCGACTTTTCATTTCTTTCTTCAGCTTCTCCTTGCGAGAGTGCATTTATCCCAAAATGCTCATTGACCCTGCTTTCCTGCCATGGGCAGAAAGTAAAGGAGTCAAACTGAAAGGTGTTGAACCTCGAATTCTTCCAGGCCGTGGTATTGGTATTGTCGCGACTCGCGATATCAAGGTGAGTAATAGATCTCCTCTCGAAATTATTCTAATATTTTCTAAGCCAAATGAAACTATTTTGAGTGTGCCTATGAAGGCAGTTCGCACTATTGATACAGTGCCAAAGAACATCACGGAAACCCTTCAAGGAGTTTCAGTTCATGGCGTCTTGGCTGCTGAAATTGCTCTTGACGAAAGTGATGACTTCTCTGTATGGAAAACAGTTCTACCAACCCGGGAAGATCTAGAGGCTGGTGTGCCCATGATGTGGCCGAGTGAACTTCAAGCCCTTCTCCCCAAGAGGGCTAAGGATATCCTGGATAATCAGAATGCCACATTCAGACGCGAGTGCGAAATTGTTCTAAAAGCATTCCCCAAGTTGACCAGGGATGAGTACTTGTACTCTTGGGTGCTCATCAACACCAGAACCTTCTACAACAGCATGCCCAAGATGAAAAGCTACGCTCATGCTGACCGACTAGTCTGCATGCCAACTGCCGACCTGTTCAATCATGCTGACCAAGGATGCAAGCTCGCCTATTCAGCCCTAGGATACAGTGTTCAGTCGGATAGAGTCTATCGCCAAGGTGAGGAAGTCTACGTATCGTATGGGCCTCACTCAAACGACTTTCTCCTCTCCGAATACGGTTTCATTCTAGATACGAATCGCTGGGACGAGGTCTACCTAGATGAAGTGATTCTTCCGATGCTGAACAAGACACAGCGTGCCGACCTTGAAAGTATCAACTTTCTTGGAAGATACACTCTCGATGACCAGACATTAGGCTGCCACAGAACTCAGGTCGCTCTGCGAATGCTATGCTGTACACAAAGGCAATGGCAGCGGTTCTTTGATGCTCAGGACGAGGGGCGTTCGTCGCAGGCTGAGGTTGATGAATTACTGTTGACAGCATTGAAAGACTTTTTGAACATCATCGGAAAGACTCTGGGTGACATAGATGAGGTAGAGGGCGGCTCAAGTAGCCAGCGGGAACTCTTACGGCGCAGATGGCAGCAGATTGAGGCCATGGTGACCAAGACAATAGATACTCTTTCATGAATCTTTCTGTATGTATCCTAGTATCTGCATTGGATAATTTATGATCATGGTTCCTTTCAGGAGCTCAAGTAATGCCCACAGCGATAGCATTTCTGGGTGTTTGAAAAGGAGCAGTGGGTTCGGTATCGACGATGGACTGTATTGTCTCGCAAGCTATGTCACCAAGTAGTATGATGTTGAATCTGAAAGCCAAGAGACATGTCGACGAGTTCATTCGTGAGTCATTGTCATTCAGGAAGATACATATGGTATATGACAGGGGGTCAATTATCCCACTGGAAATATGCCTAGATAGGTAGGTAAGTTGCAAAGATAAGCCAAGATCAAACTACTGCCGGTTATGCGGTTTGCAGATCACGGATCGCAACCTAAGCTGTTAACGATGACCATCACTTGTTATGCATACCCGCACTTGGTTCCCGGAGCGGCAATAACACCATCCGGTCCAAAAAGATCCGGCCCCGTTTGCAAGGTTGTCAGCTGTCAGAAATCTTGGGCACTCAAGTTATGCCACGAATGGCGATATTTGGGGGGTTGTTTTCACATGTGTCGACAGACAGATAGAACCCCACGATGGAAATAAAGGTATAGAGTAATATGTAGCCAAATCTCTGGTTATGTCGTAAAAGATCCCTGCTCGGTACTTGTTGGTATTTGTCATTGGTCCACGACCGCGGTTACATTTTGGCTAAGTTGACTAGTATAAGCGCTACCAATATAATAAATAGATGTCGTACGATAAGTTCGGCCACCTCCTACCGACGACAGGCACAGGCACAGGCACAGGTCGGTTGGGCTCCAATGGCTTGGGAAGAAACTCTCCAGGGCTCAATCAATACGAATATTCCCACAAGTCATTGGCTTACTTGCTTTCGAGTGCTTGATACCAATGCCAAGTCCACACAAACTTATCACTAGCTTTTCCTCGAGAGTAGAGACAATTAGCCAGATGCTAGCAAAGACTTCAAGCAACACATGTTTCTCTCAACAAGCATCTTCCCAGTTGTCTTCACTTACGTAGACTGGTGTTGTTGGGCACTACAGACGCCATGCAAACGGTATCGACCAGTTAGATTTGTCTTGACCGATGCTACCACTCGTAAACCATCATAAAGCAATCCTGCTTGGAGAGCAAGCGGCTGTAGCAAGCATCTGCTAAGAAGCCCAAGACCACACTCTTGTTTGGCTGTAGATGCAAGCCATAGGGCAGCAAGTAACGTTGCATGATAACATACACTATATATATCGGCAACTCTCCTCGTTTACCTCGTTCAACGTAAAGTATCCAAACCTTACTCGCGACTTACACCCAACGGCGGGAGTCACTAACTTGTTTAAGCTTGACACCATTCACACTGTGCCTTAGGCAGTTCTCAAAGAAGCCGCCTCTGGTGAGAGTCGAAACATCCATTGGCCGCTTTTACGGGAATACCGAATAGTCTAGGCCGGAAAGAGCCTCAGTTGCAGAACAACATCATATCATTATTGTTCGTAGAAGAAGAGTCGAGAACTGGTGATAGTGACCAGGGTGATCCTGGTTGATTCACATCCCCGCAAACCTCAAGCCACCGACATCACTTGATTGCATCTCCTCTCTTGATATCATCTCAACTCTCATCAAATAAGAGGCCAAAGACTCCGAGACTGGAGACTGAGACAGACATCCAACGAATCATTTCACTATGGCTTCCTGCAACACCTGCCACAAGGAGGAACCTGCTGTTCAGCTCAAGCGGTGTGCCAAGTGTTCCACTACACAATACTGCTCTCGGGAATGTCAAAAGATCGACTGGAAAGTGCACAAGAAGATCTGTGGCAAGCAGGCAGATTCAGTTGCCAGTGCCAACATCCATGATCCAGACGAAATGAGCCAGTCCCCAAAGAAGGGACTGGAGAAGTCTGTTCCAAACCCCTTTACCCGTCTCGATAACGGCACTTACTTGCACAACCGTCCTGAAAAAGACGTCTTTCGACTTCTGATTGACACTTATCGTCTCCGCATGGATGACATGTACAACCTTGAAAGTCAAGCAGATTCAGACAGTCTCTACGGCGGTGCTTCAAACGGACTTCGAGGTTTTCAACGCTTCTTAAGACAAGCATCAGTCCGAAGAGGGTTGCTTCCTTCATGGTGGACACCAGAGAAGCAGCAGGAGTGTGAGCAATTGGGAATGGATTCAAGTCAGTGGCAGAACTTGAAGAAGAAGACGAGTAAGCAGGAGATCATTGATTACTATGGCGATCCTCGTTTCCCTATGCAGTTGCGTATGGTTGGAGAGGCTGTGTATCTAAGTGCCCCTGGAGGAGGCGATGGTTCACAGATGAGAAAGATGATGGCTGCGATGGAGGGAGGCGGAATGGAAGGGATGGGGATGAGCATGATGGATGCTTCATCGCTCCGTCGCTGAGGGTGTTGAGCACATCTGGATAAAATGTTCTGCAAAAGTTGTATAAGGAAAAACGTCTCATTATGTCATAAAGTTGACCAATATTTAGTTCCATGTCTATATTGACGGATTGGTGCCCAGAATACATCCTAAAACCCTTGAAGAGTCAAACATTCAAAGTCAAAAGATGTTCTCCATCCATAGACCCTTGGACGTCCCAACTGAGTCCAGTCCGCTGCGAGTTCCAGCTCCGGGACACGATCAAACCGCGGTCCAAAAACGACGTTATCCGACTCCATCACGACAGCTATTCTGGCCAGGTTTTTCCCAGAGTGGCTGGGGTTGTTGCAGTCCCTCGCGATGATGACTCTTTGAGTCTGAAGTCTCCCAAAGTAGGGGATCACTGCTTCATACGCTCCACACCAGATATAATCCTTTTCGCTTGCGCAAAACAGAATCTTGAGGACGAGGCAAGCCTGCTTGGCAAACATATCGTCATATACCTTGGTCGTCTCCTGGAACCTGTCTGCCAGCTCGTCTATCATCTTCCAGAGAGGTTTGCTCTCTTCTTCCGGCATGGGGTTTGCCCTGTGTTTAATGACAGCAATCATAAGAAGCGCAGCCTTAAAAGCAAGGAAATCCACAAAGTCAGCCCTCACCACCGTCTCCTGCTCGAGTTCCGGGGCTCTCATGGCTTCTTGCGCTTTTATGATCTCCTGTGCTGATGCTAGGATCGCCTTCCTTGCCGGCTCAAAGTCCTCAACTTTCCCAGGATTCATGTTTGACAGTTGACATTTGGGCCAGTTCAGCATGAGCTCAAACGAGTGATACAGGATCTTGATTTTGGCACGGGTGAAGGCCT
Organism: Fusarium musae; assembly: GCF_019915245.1. Lineage (NCBI taxonomy): Eukaryota > Fungi > Ascomycota > Sordariomycetes > Hypocreales > Nectriaceae > Fusarium > Fusarium musae. The sequence goes on along the minus strand of NC_058392.1, from coordinate 3,026,912 downwards.
GCGGGAGATAGGGGACATATTTCAGGTGTCCTCTCGTCCAATCCTCCGGAATCATGTAGTTCAATTCCTTCAGCTCTTCAAGGGTGCGTGTGATGGTTGCACTAGTAGTGTCTTCTTTCATCAGGGTTTGGCTTGTAAGAAGACCTGATAGCATGGCTATCTGGCGAACAGCCTGCTTTTCTGCGAGGGGGTATTTTTCCTCAAAAATCCTGGGCCCCAGTTGCGCGGGGACTGCATGAGGCATTCCGAGGAAGAGTGAAAGCTGTCGGTCTTGAATCCACAACTCTTCCCAAATGGCTCGATGCAGGCTAGACCGGCCCTGGTGTACCCCCAGGAGCATGGCGTTCTCAATGGCAGTCCTGATGCACTTCCATGCCTTCGTCGGGCGACCTATGGCGAGGGATAGCTCGCCTTGGAGGAGAAGGGCCTGGACAAAGTCGATATTGCAGACCGGTGTTGAGCTGATTCTATACAGAGATTCAACTTTGTCGATACAATTGGAAATAAGTAGCATTGGCTCAAAGGGTGCTGGTGCTCGATTGTCGGCGTATTTGAACTTCATCGGTAGCTCCTTGATAGAGAGGCAGAGCCACACTATACATTTTGCGACAGCGCCAGGTTCTGGTGGTTTTTGGCGGTTTGGGGACAATGACTTCTCAATGAACGCTAAAGCTGACTCGACGTCTGTTGGAAATCCAGCATCAAGCACGGTAACTGTGTTGACAGCGGCAGAGTCATCGTCTTGCTGCTCGTATTGGTGTGACACCGTTGCTAGAGGCCAGCTCGCCCAATTCTGGGTGAACCTGCTACTGTGGTGCAGAATCCTGGTCAGAACCGACTGGTCGGGTACAAGCCCCTGAAGTGATGCCGTCAAACGCGTGTGTGGTGTCTGCGTTATCTGTGATGTAAAGATGGTTAGACTACGTAAGCCATCATGACCTTCAGAGCCTCCAAAGTGATACCAACCTCGAATGGTTCGCTCACAGCCCGGTAGCTTGGCGCGCTTTTGTGGTCAACCCGATTGCTACTAGTAGCTTGAGCGTCAAGTCTGCGAGCCAAGAGTTCGATTGCAGTCTGCAGAAGAATCATTCGTGACTCAACTTTTCTGGCAAACCGCGAGAACTCTTGAGGCATGTCATCTCTGCCTTCGGGAGATGAGTCGTCATTCTGCGGCTGGCAGGTGAGGGAGTGTTTGCTGCACTCCTGACACTCAGCCTTGTCGCCGTCGAACACACACTTTACTCTTCGAAAACAACATTCGGCACAGCTCTTCGAACCGGACCGCTCTCGGGTTGGTAGATTCTCCATGAGGATTGACCATGCAAGTTTTGTCAAGGAAAAGAACAGAGGTGAGGGAGAAGAAGAGAAAGTGAGGCGGGCACTTCAGCCTACTTGTACGCAGGTGATTCGTGGCGTTTCTTGCTTATCTCAACAACATGTATGTCTCAGTCTTATGACGAAACACTGTTGTAATGCAACGCATCTGTTGAGTGAGAGAAGAGGAAATATTCGTGTTGGTTGTTCGGAATCGGGCCAAAAGGTCCTAAACATCACGGGTGGCCGCAGGTGGTTGCAGATGAGCACGAATATTGCCGTGAACCCATATGGCCCCGACCGCCGAGAATGAATTCTTAGACAAAAAGCCACTTGGGTACGATTGTACGAAGCTACGGGTATTAATTCCGTTTTTGCTTTTTTCGGATTTCAAGGGGTAATTGATGTTTGAGGCAAGCTCACGGTGCAGCCTTATTTGCTCCGATATTGAGGTTGATGATTCCAGAGACGCTGGGTTACACAACACAGTACGATGTCACACATGATTCCCTTCTTGACTAAGCTGTGTATACACTGTCTTAGACTGTATAGAACCGTTTGAGTTCAGCTCGTCATGTGCACATGCAATGTTACGCGACATTTGGTTGAAATGCCAGCCACTTTCATCCAGGGTGTGCCATGAAGCAGTTCCAAAGACGCTGGGTTACACAACACAGTATAATGTCACACATGATTCCCTTCTTGACTAAGCAGTGTCTGCACTGTATCGCTTAATCCTGAGGTCAACCAATTATATGTAGCAGTATCTCACCAGTATTATCCCATGTCTCAACTGAAAAGTGATATCCATTTGGGGGTCCAGGGTATGTCAAAAGCGATCCCAAAGACGCTAGGTTACACAATACAGTATCACATCGCACATGGAACCCCTCTTGACTAAGCTGTGTTTACACTGTGTCAAGAGCCACTTGTTCTTCGGGTCAACCAATTGTGTGTAAGACATGCCATAACAGTGTTGTTCAACTTCGGACTGAAATACATTTCAACTCGTGGCCAAAATATCATATAAGCGTGTAATTGTGTCTGAAAACACGTCACGTAAGTATCAATCATCAGAATAAGCACCAGGAACAAGGCAAACAGGCCAGATTGGCAGGAGAGGCAGCAGGAATGGGTGTGTTCTCGCAGTTGACACATTAAATCCGATTCAGACTCCATTTAGATATTTAGACTTGATACGTGTTCATAACTTTCAATTTGCACCCTATTACCATGGATTTATGTGACTGACCGACCCGCGCAAGCTCTGAGAATAATTCCAGAGACGCTGGGTTACACAACACAGTATGAGAGCAAACGTTGGCCCCTCTTGACTCAGCATATTACACTGTACAAATGTACTGTAACGACCAATAATATTCGTGGATGCTATACTCGGTGTCTGTTATTCAATATCTGGCTGAAATCCCTGGGTCATTTAATAATACATTTAGATCATAGGAGGTAATAATTGATAGAGGCTTTCAATTGCAATTACAAGGCATTGCCTTCTATAAGATATTGGTGAGGTGCAGATCCTTAGTAGGGGATTCAACGTCCAAGGTGGGTCTATTCCTGAGTGAACCCACCACAATCGACATCATTAACAGCTAGCTATCACCACTTAACCTGACGCCTCCAATGCGCCATCAGACATAATGAACGCACCTCATACCGTCTTGCGCAGTCTGCGCATGTCGAAACAGATCCCGAGGTGTAAAAGATTCACAAATGCACCGCCCAGGAGACAATTCACATCATCCTTCTTTCGTCGCAAGCAACAGCCATCAGCCGACGATCCAGAATTCGTCTCTATTCTCGACGGACCTCCAAAGCTTGTCCGCGTTGGAAAACGCCATGGCCCAGGTCTAATCATCCTCGGTATGCTTCAAGACTCACCAATTGGACAGAGTATGGTCTAATTGAATCAGCTATTATCCCCATTACAGCCTTCATCCTCGGAACATGGCAAGTCCAGCGTCTAGGCTGGAAATCCGAACTCATCGCCAAATTCGAAGACCGACTGATCCGCGACCCTCTACCTCTCCCACCAACCATCGATCCCGATGCCATCCATGACTTTGACTATCGCCGTGTCGTAGCGAGGGGTCATTTCCGACATGATCAAGAAATGCTCATCGGACCGCGTATGCGAGATGGTACAGATGGATACATGGTAGTCACACCATTGGAGCGAGAGAACGGCACGACAATTCTCGTTAACCGAGGCTGGATCGACAAGAAGCACAGAGATAAGAGGACACGACCTGATGGACTACCTACGGGTGAGGTCACAGTGGAAGGACTTTTAAGAGAGCCGTGGAAGAAGAACATGTTTACGCCAGAAAATCAGCCCGAGAAGGGCATGTTTTATTTCCCGGATGTGAAGCAGATGGCTGCTTTGACCGGTAGCCAGCCTGTCTGGGTTGAGGCTACTATGGGTATGTCTATCATCATAATCTTCCATCTCGTGATGTCTTGCTAACGACACCAGAACCCGAGTTCATGCAAATGGTCGACTTCGAGGCTCGCGGTATTCCCTATGGCCGACCCGCGGAGGTAAACCTGCGAAACAACCATGCCCAGTATATCTTTACCTGGTAAGTTGCCCTCATTCATGCACATCGGCACCGGGCCTTCTAACTCCTTGCTTTAGGTATGGCCTTGCTGTCGCAACATCCATCATGCTTTGGATGGTAGTCAAAAAGCCTGCCAACGACGTCGCTCGTCGTGTAGCCCGTTCAAAGGGCCTGTAAACTGCATATCTCATAACGCATGCACCACCATTTAAAACTCATGTGTCTTCAGCATCTTGTGCAACTTCTGCCTCGTCGCCTCGGCCCGACACACGTCTCGCCTTGCGTTGCTTAGCGGGTTGCGGAACTGGCATTCTCAGCTCCTGGAGGAGTTCTCTGGGGAGGTGCTTCTGTGCCAAGGAGAACATGGAGGAACGCGGCCCTATCTGACGCTGCCTGTACGATATTAGAATTTATGGCTAGAACAAGATACGGAGCTGATACCCCAGTGGAATAACATACCTTTTCATGAGTGTGAAGACGTCGCTCTCCTCGATTGTTTTGCGCTTCGCGTGATCCGCATAGGCTCCTAAATCGTCCCCCAGCTGCTCAAAGAACCATTCCGAGGACTGAATGAGAGCATCTAATGTCTCCGCCGATAGACGCTGGTTGCTTAGACCTGACGATTGGAGAGCCGTCTGGGCCACTCGCTTGACAAAAGCCGGAGGCAGTGAGGGGTACTCAATGCCATGTTGTGATATCCGCTTTCGCTTCTTTGCTTTCAAGCCGCGAGGTAGTCTATCATCCGCTGGTTCATGACGTAACCCGGTTGTGACTGTTGGCTCTGGTTTTGGCACTGGCTCTTCATTTATTGAGCTATGATCGTCGACGCCACCCTCGTTATAATCCCAACCGTCCATTCCGAAGTCCCCGCCACCACCATCGGAGTCGGATCCATAAGCAACATCGGGGCGGGGATCCTGAGTGTCATCTGCCCTGGCTTCTGCTACTGACGGCTCGCCAATTGGTGATGTTGCTTGAAGATCGTTGGCGGGGTCAGACATTTGAAAGACAGTTCCATCCTCAAGTCCACCGGGGTACTCGAAATTGAAGTCACTTCCTGGGCCCTCGGTCATTCGCCGGGTCTGGTCTGCTTCAATACTGTTTTTATGTGAGCAATGCATTGCATCTAATTAGTCGGTTATAGACTTACGGCTCGAGTGTCATATCGTCCTGCCCAGCTCTCGCCTGAAGATCTTCTAGCAGACCGGGGAAGAAATCCGATTGTTCAATATCGCCCTCTGTGGCTTCATTGAAGTAGTCGCTCATGCGTTCGCTGCCAGGACTCCCTCGAGATAACCGAGAGTCATTCGCAATCCTTCGAGGCATCTCAATAGACTGCATAGTAAAGTTGTCCTCATCCAATTGTGACAACCTTGGTGGAGGCAAATCTGAGCTGGTACTAGAAGCATCTTCAATGTCTAACGGCAAGGATAGTCTTGGTGGCCTCGCGAGTAGATCGTCGTCTTCATCATCGTCATCATCATATAAGTTGCTGTCCTCCCTCCGTTCCGGTGACGAGCTCCGTTTATTCCCTGGAGACGACGAAGATGACGAGTGAATAGGCTGACTCTTAGGCGCTAGTGTTCGACCGAGCATTCGTAAAATATCCAAGGGTGTTTCTCTCTGTTGCAACATGCTCTGTCTGCGGTTCTTTCCAGGTGTGAACATTGCCGTGCGGCGCTGGTCAAGCAGCCGACGAGCGGCTTTGGCATGAGGAGTTGGCGCATTGGATCGACCGGCAGATGCTGGTGTACCACGGCGAAGAGAAGCACGCAGGTCTCGAGCACCGCTACGATCGAGGGGTGTGTGAACACCAGAAAACGGCTCAGCGCTAATAGCGCGGCGGTTTGGAGTTCTCGAAGGAGTTCGCGCGGGCGTTTCTTGCGATGCCGCTTTTCCTGGCGGCGATAGACTCGACATGTTTGTGGTGGTGTTTGTTTAGATGCGCCGGAATGGCTGGCGGAGCGACGGCCGCTCAACTGGCAGATAATGTCTCGAAATCGTGGAGGCCTTCATCCATAGAACTTTGAGAAGATGCGGGTGTAGCTCGAGCGCTGCAATTCGGAGAATTATTTGTATTTTCGGTTATTGTTGATGTTATCGATCCATGTCAATGATGAATGTCAATTCAGATTCAAGTGGGAACGCGACAAGCTTCAGCCATAGGTACGCGACGAGGGGGAGCTTGAGTGCACGGACCATTCACATAAGGTGCTTGCATTACTCCGTACTGGTGATGTAAATGACCATGGCCTTAACTATTTGAGAGATTTCGTAGTACGGTTCAAATATTTCACACAGACAACATGTTGTGTTGCCAATGCGTATTTGTTATCACCATAAATCAACGAGATGAGGCAGCGAGTAGATGATAAGTCAAGGACTTATTCACCAACAACTTCGAGATCCACTACCTAAAGCAATCATGCAGAGCAGAGCTTCAGAGAGACCCCTTCGCAGTTAATCCAAGATATCCATACCCGCCAATCATGATACTACTCACGAATCTCCAGGCAGCTGTCCCTGGCACACCAGCCTTAATACAAACCCAACAATCAGCCGCACCCCACAAGAAGAGTAAGCTCATGAGCGTATCAACTACATGGTATTCACCACGAAGATAGAACGTCCACAGAGCGACGCCATAAGCAGCTACACGAGTGCCGTAGATACCAAATGCTAATTGCGCTGGCTCTGACCTGGCAATACCCTCAGGCAACCCGTACTCGCGCATAGCACGGTCCGGGGCTCTCAAAGGGAGAAGACCACCAAGAGTGAAGGCGGTGCCTATAAACATGGCGGGAATATGCCATGGAGAGACACCAGAGAACAAGCCTGAAGCCATTTTGTGATATATCAGCCGGAAACTGATGTTTCTATTAGTATGGTTTCACGTCAACTAGGTAGACACTAACCGATTGGTATTATAGCAAAATCGAAAAGAAAAGAAAGTTCAAAACAATGATTGTCCGAGCATTGTTGAAACAAATAAGCTGACATCTCGATGTAAGCAATTGGAGGAGCCGTGTATCCGTAGGGAAGATGAGATCGCCAGGCAATAGCAAAAAGAGCCAAAAGAGCAAGTACTAGGACCGAGCGTGGATCGAACACGCGACCTAGGGATCTGCAATCCCTCGCTCGTACCACTGAGCTATCGATCCATTTTACTTGTCCGAAGCTTCAGAATGCCGCTCTATGAAGATTACTGCAGCGGGAAGCAGTAACAGTGGTCTGAGCAAGGGTCTAAGCGCCCAGTGGAGGCTTTAATAGCTCTCAACATGCATCCCTGGTCCTCATATCTTTAACTCCAACCTCTTTATTGTTGATCCCTGTCTTGAAGTGTTACCTGATTCTTAACGAAAGAGCTTACCATGATATCAATTGTTTCTGCTTTGAGGTTGGCGTGAGTCATGGAGGTTGAATTCAGTTGAAGAGATCGGCCAGGTTTCATCATTCGGTGGTTTTGTTCATTACGGTAGCGGTAGCAGTTCTCCTTTATTATTCCCTTCCCAACTGGGCATGGCCATGGACAGACAACAGGAACAGATAAATAAATAGAATGATAGCAGAAGAGAAGCACCAGGTGTTTCTTAAATTCTCCGCCACCGCTCATAATTGTTCGATCACATTGTGTTGAAAAAGAACTACTTCTTTTCTGGCGCAGAGCTTATTGTCAAAAGGTATTACGCCCAAATCCACATTCCCGCAGCCTCTCTCCGCCTTTCATCTGCACCAACAGCCACCGCCTGCACTTTGACTAGCCCCGCCTTGTGCAGTCTTGGGATAATAAACTCATCTGCTGCAGCTTGAGCATTGTTCCTTGCCTTTGGTTTTCCCGCTCTCAACTGTTGCAGCCTCCCCGTCTTCATCTCTTTTCACAACCCGGCAATCTTTGTTCGGTTTCCATCCAATCCAGCCTCTGCATTGTCATCCCCAGACGCAACCGAGAGTCCATTTTAGCCAAGACGGCCATTAACAGCGAATCCTTACCACGAAAGGGTTCAGCGACACAGCAGGTGAGCTGCCTTTACCCCAAATTACGGTGCTTGGTTGGCCCCTGAGCCCTTGTATCTCCCCCACCCCCAGGCGCCTACCTCTATAGCCTTGAGCAAGCTCTTGATAGCGATCAACTCCTGGCATCCCAAGCGGATAAGTTCCAGTAAGGTAGGTCAAGTTAGTCGGCGAGGCTAGGTCTTGGCTTATTACTGCGAACAGGGCCTGAGGTGGCACGGGAGGTGGCTACTGGTGGCATACCCTGGGCGCCTCTCTCGTGGCCCTCCACTACCTGGGCTTGCTGGGCTTGGGGGCGTCTAGTCCAGTGCCAGCCTAGTCCACTCAGTGATACGGTACAGTCTGTACTGATTAGAGGTGGAGCGGCTCCCATCGTTGAACCTCCTCCTGTGGCCTCACCTTCTGCGGCACAAAACGCGTGAACTACACCTCGGTTTTGTGTCAAGTTTCTTCTCTGACCTATCTTTTTATGCAGCTGTGAAACTCACCTGAGGATCCATTCGAGTTCTGTCGCCGCTTGTCGCATCCAAAACAAAATCGTCATCGTCGCACCTCGTTCTCTTCCGTTATCCGGCCTTCGAGTCCCTGGCCTGCCTGTTTGACCTGCCCCTCCCAGGCGCTCTAACCTTACCTACTACCTACCTACACTCTAGTCTGCATTACATCCACCATCTTCGTACAGACACAACAATTGTCGCTTCCATCATCTCCATCAGCCCCTCGACGACTTTTTGCGCTTCCACATAATTCGTCGATCCGATATCCATTTCCTCCGACTTTCTCCTTATAAACGATCGCAACAATGGCTCAGCCCGGTGTCCAGTCATTGAAGGTTTGTTGAGCCGATGGTTACCTGACGCAGTACATGGTTGGCTGACCGCTGCTACAGTGCGTGGTGACTGGTGATGGTGCTGTTGGAAAGGTACGTCGGACAATCAGCCGCTTACAACGCGATAGCTTTCCGTAACAAGGTCCTTCCGCTGACCGTGCTTCCAGACCTGTCTACTCATTTCCTACACCACAAATGCCTTCCCCGGCGAATACATCCCCACTGTCTTCGACAACTACTCGGCGAGTGTTATGGTAGATGGCAAGCCTATTAGCCTTGGCCTCTGGGATACTGCTGGTCAGGAGGATTACGACAGACTGCGACCTCTCTCATACCCCCAGACCGATGTCTTCCTCATCTGCTTCTCCATCGTCAGCCCTCCTTCATTCGACAACGTGAAGGCCAAGGTACGCCGCCCCCCTTATCGCCACAACATATCGACTCCGCTGACACCCTCTCTAGTGGTATCCCGAGATTGATCATCATGCGCCTAACATTCCCATCATCCTTGTCGGAACCAAGCTTGATCTTCGTGAAGACGCCTCCACCCTCGAATCACTTCGACAGAAGCGTATGGAGCCTGTGTCGTACGAGCAGGCGTTGACCTGCGCCAAGGAGATCAAGGCCTACAAGTACCTCGAGTGTTCTGCCCTCACTCAAAGGAACCTCAAGAGCGTTTTTGACGAGGCCATCCGGTGAGCATCAACAGTGATTATGTGCTCTAGTACACATCTAACTCGTGTTTAGAGCTGTTCTTAACCCTCGACCCACACCTTCGAAGCAAAAGAAGAACAAGTGCTCCATTCTGTAGATATCCATCTACTGAACGCTATTCCCGCGCGTGGCAAGGCACGCGCTCGATTTTCTCAACGAAAGCGTCTGGACGACGCGAAATGACACGAAGAACTCAGGACGAATGTTTAATAGGCATTCAGCGATACAAGACGGCGGCTCTTGACGGAATATCCCCTGGGAGCGGCTGGGGCTAGACTAGGCTATTGCCTTTTTCTCGAGGCCCGATACCCGTACCCAGAACATGACCCTCGCAACGATCATGCGGAGGCAACTGCATATGACGATGGCTTTTAATTGCGAGGCGGTTCTTGAATGAATTTTGGGTTTTTACTATCTGCGGTTACGTGTTTCCAACCGTTGCTTTTTATTATTTATCTCTATTTGCTCATATCTCATGCTGTGGCCTCCTCGCGGAGTTTATACCGATTTTGCCAGTAATTCAAGAACCGGATTGCAGTTTGGACAGATGATTGCTTGCGATTGTTTTGTGATGTTTTGTTTTCGACAAGTGTCTGTTTTACCTGTGGAGGTATGTTGAATGAACACGGCTATCATGCCTCGTATCTGGCATTCACTCTTGAAACTTGCAGTTTGGCACCTCGTTTCTGCGATGTACAGTCGTTGGAGTTCTTCCACCAGCGGTCAATTTGTCCGTCTCGATTAAGAATTGGTCTCTTGGGTTTGTTGCTATGGGCGAAAGATATTGCATTGCTGTTAGGGCTCCCAATAGAGTATACGTTCACTTAAATCGGAGCGTAAACAGAAAAGAATCTACAGTGTACACTGGTTGATATATACGATCAACAGTCTGTTTATATAGGCGTTCACCTGAAGCAGAAATATCTCAGAATCAGTCGAAAGAAGTAGTGATATAGAAATATAATTCATCGTTTGTTCGTGAGGTCAAGGATCGACTTCCTTTGGGTATCTCTCACTACCTATCATATAAATGCACAATCAACTTTTGTGTATCCGATCCCAGTACAATCATTAAAACATATTTGAAGGCCCTCGCAAACCTACTTCTTAGGCTTCACACCCTTGACTCGGGGCCTGTTGAGCTGTTTCTACCAGCGGTTGCCAGGAATGTGGGCGCGTCGACTTGGATGAATACCATCCTCTCCAGCTTTGCGAGTGTCACCCTTACCCTTGTTCTCTTCCTTTGCCATCCTCTCACGTTCAATGCGCTTGGCGCGGTTCTCGTCGAGCTTGCGGTTCTTCTCCTTGATCTTGTCCTGGCGCTGCTTTGTCTTGCCACCTCCACCAGCACTGTTACACAGAGTTAGCGTGTGTTCTAGTCATGTATGAAGTTGCTGTTCGTGCAGGTGAGTGTCGGTGAAGAAGTAGTGAGCGTGAGTCAAGTCAATGCTAGTCACTCTGGGATGGTTACACAGATCGAGGTGCTTTTGTGTTGAATCAGGCTGAGGGAAAGGGGTGTGGATTCAAAGCAACGAGATGAGTTATCATGTAAGACAGAAGTACGAAAACAACTTACGTCAACTCGACATTTATGCGGCGTGGATAAGAAACACCATCTGAGAACTCGGAGTGGTGGAACTTGTCGAGACATGTTCGCATATGCCAGACCTTCTCGAACTCGACAAAGGCAAAACCACGGCAGGGCTTGCTATCCTTGGGATCACTCATGCAGCGAACAGACACTGGGTTGAGAGAGGCAAAGTGGGCTTTGATTGTTTCGGCAGTGGCGGTGAAGGGCAGGTTGCCGACGAAGACAATGTGACGGTCACCTTTGCCATCAGCAGCCTCTGCATCAGCGCCGGCAGCAGACTCGTCGTTGGTGGTCGTTGTTTCGGAGGCCTTGTTTTGCTTCTTCTTGTCCTTCTTGCTCTTCTTTGACTCCTCCTTGGATTCATCCTTGGGTTGGGAATCGGTGTTGGCGTCGTCCTTTGGTTGTGACTCGTCGGTTTTAAGCTTCTTGTCCTTCTTCTTCTTGTCCTTCTTCGCAGGCTTATCTGCCTCTACTGGCGCATCCACAGGCTTGTCATCAGCTTCAGCCATTGGGGCGTCCTCGGCCGCCTCTTCGTCATCATCCTGCTCGGGGAGGTCCTGGAGGTTCTTGCGCTTGTCTTTGCGCTCCTTGCGCGATTCCTTCTTGTACTTCTTGTCTCTCTTCTCCTTCTTAGCCTTCTTCAGATCCGCAGCATCATCCTCGCTGCGCTTGCGCTTCTTGGCTGGGGCCTCAGAATCAACAGAAGCAATGGGCTTATCATCGACCTCGGCGGCCTCTCTTGCGCGCTTGCTCTTCATTGTCGGTGATTACGGCGGATTGTTCTGAAATAGTATCGTATAGGTGGAGCTGGGGATGCAGAATCTGCAGATATCAAGTCAGTAACCTTGTACCTTGTGCCATGTCGCAATGTAAAACATGTGGCTTGAAGAGGAAGCAAACAATGGTGCGATCGAGGGAACTTACAGGCTATTCGGGTGCAGTGTGATTGATAGTCCTGGGAGTGGGAGGATTGGGTCGTGCCGCCGTGTTGTTTGCTTGACTTGATCGTCAGTGCAGGACAATTTTTTTGAGGCAGGAAATATTCCGGACCGAACTAGTCTAGCGCTGTTTCGGAAGCGTGCCGCTGGTGCTTGTGTAGGTAAGTATCCGTCCGTAGGTGCCTCCCCTCATTGAACCTATCGAATGGGTTTCCAGTTGAGGCTACACTCGGGGCGTGGACTTCTAAAGAGAATCGATCTACGCGCGACAAGACGTACAGAAGATATGAGAACAGAGTAGGATCGGCTGTTCATGTGAGGGTGGATGTGATAACCCGTTACCCAGCCCAATAGTAAGGGAAGCTAGGGAGGGCGGGAGAGGCCGAGATACTGACTGCCGGGAATATCATGGATAAGAACCTAATGCACTAAAGTTACTGGCTGGCCACTATAACGGTCCATCCTGCCAGAGCAGTTGCCTTGTACCAACCATTCCATGATAGAGCCGCCTAACCAGACACTGTAAAAAGGGTTTCCTCGTACTCTGTAGAAAACGGCGCATCGTAATGATTTTCTCCAGTGAGAGGCTGGCTATCAGAACCCAGGTGTCCTCACTGTCGACCTGCATTTTCGGGTCTACCTAGTTAGGGGCGCACTGCTTTCTTTTTCCTTGCCCGACTGTGTTAGTAGTCTCAACCTTTCTTTTTTCAAGTTATTTCCCTCTACTCCGTAGGCCGGCACGTAATTCATGCCACTAAAGACACGCTGCACTGCACACTGCACACACACGCACGTACATGATGTGTCTCAGGTTGTAATGCCAGCCGGGCTCTTGGTCCACGCACGAGCTCGACTTAGGCAGCGGCTATCACGACTATCCGTCATGCCATGCGATGTCATGGCGCCAGCGACTGGCCTACAGACGTCCAGATCCCGCGCTGCAACGCTACATACGCTACGGCAGAGGTACCCCAGCTCCCAGCTGCATACCTGTCTGTATGTATGTGCGTCTGCGCGTGCAGCTGCAGATGATTGCTGCTGATGCTGATGTTGAGTCAACCCTGAAATATGCGGTGGACGTCTAATCAGCCACTGCGCAGCCGACATGGAGGCTCTCGGGCCCCATATGACATATCTTGATCAAGCCGAGGCCATCTGCAGCTTAGAGGCGCAACATGGTGCATATTGACCCAGCTGAAAGGTCGAGGGTTGGGGAGTCCGTTCCATTATCCCGACGTCCCAAGATCAAGGATGGGACCCTTGAAACAGGATGGTTCTGTTATTGATGGAGCCGACTATTGGAGTTATTTGACCGCATCTACGGAGTAGCGAGTCATTCACCTCAGTTGTATGACGATCGAAGTGCAAAAGGGTCTTTAATAGCGTTGAAACGTGGACTGTCCAACGGCCGCACTGCCTCTTTGTCGACAAGCACAAGCACAAGCAAAAGCAAAGACTCGACACTAAACAAAAGTGTCTAGAGAAATGCCCCTCCCCCTCCACATCCACGTCCACATCCACCTCACTAAAACTGCCCTTATGCAAGCAAGAGATGTTGGGATTGGGATACCTTACGGTCCGGCACCTCCCTGCGCCGCAACTGACAGTGACAACCGCCTGTAAAAGTCAAAAGTGTAACCTGACTGCCTGACTGCGTGTTCAAGTGGAGGAAGCAAAGAGGAAAAAGAAAAGAAAGACGAAAGAATATTAGACAAGTAAAGTGAAAGGCTCCATCCCTGTCGAGATATCCCTTGTCCCTGCCCCGTGCTGAATGCCCCATCATCCACTCAACCCTCTCTAAACCGTCATCCTCCATCATCAAGCCATGTCTAGCAGTCTAGGTAGGTCCTCGACTCAGTCATGTCCCTCCTCTTGTCTTATACCGTCTTTTCTTTTTTCTTCTGCTCTTTCTTCAACGCTTCTGCTAATTCCAACTCTCGTTTCTACTCTGCCGAACTTGTCGTCGCCATCTCCGCTTCGCCTACGGCTTTGATCTCCGCTTCGTAGTTATTGCACGCCTCATTAGACTATGCTCCCTGTCTTTGTGGCACCCATGTTTCCCCCCCGTCCCTCCAATTGCCTAGTTTGCTGCAAGCAGAACCACCTGAAGTTGCTTTTCTCCATCTTACAAGACTGTTTTTGCTCTGTTTCTTGTCTTGTCCTGTCGCGGAAACGCTGCAAGACACCAAGAAGCTTGACAGGGGTTCTGATGTGTCCACAACTTTGACATTTCCTGCAAGCTTCCGTGTCTTGTCTCTGATGCTCTGCTCTGCTCTCTGACCCTCTCTGTCTAGTCTAGTGTCTCTCTCCCGTTCTCAACCTCTCAACTGACTGTTCATGTCATTTTCAGATCCTCTTTTTGACTCTGACCCGGCTCCTCCGACACTCCATCCATCTCCATTTACAGTTACACCCCCAGCTGAACCAGCTGAGCCCGTTCCATATCCAACCAGCGTTGGTACCCGCTATAGGTAGTCTCTCGGTATCCTACACATATGGCATGGCCAAGGAAGGACACTGCCATGGCTTGTTGGACAACTGATGTCAATCAACACAGGCATCATGGTCCAACTGACAAGCACAAACGATGGATGGGCATGGCATGCGAGATGAGGCCCGCCGCGTATCAATAGCCCAGATAATTACAGCCATACCCGCCCCAGCCCGGATTTCTACCCTTTTGACTGTAGTTAGTTCTGCTGCATCTTGCTTGCTTCTTTTCTTATACATACATACACAACGTCTCCCAGGGTGGGTGGCCACCGGAATCTTCAGCTTTTCTCTGTTACACTGTCCCCTGTCCTTTCTATCCCCATATCTCTCATTCATATTTACCTCGAGTCTCTCTCGCACCTCAATTTCTTTTTTATTATCTTTTTCTCTCTTCTATTTAGTGTCGACAGAAGCTCTGCTTTTTCTTGTGTCCGGTTCTCCAAAACCCTGCCTCAAGTGGACTTTGTTGTCGCCCTGAACACTTCACTTACACCGACTGGCTGACCACTCAGAGCAAGCTCACACCCTCCTCTGTCACAATGAAGATGACATGGGACCTAGGAATGGACCATGTCCGGTCCTGGGTCCTCAACGGTGACTACGAGCTTGACAATTCTTTCGATCGTCCGTTTGCTTGGAGTTCTACCGTTGTCACTGGCCTCTCTGAAGCTGCCATTGTACCTCAGCCTGAAAACGCAAGTGCTCATTCGGAGATCGAGGGAGAAGCTCATACCTCCCAGATCACTGAGTTGACCGCTGCTTCTACTGCGCCAGACTCTTTCTGGTCCTCTAAACCTTTCCCGACCTTGAACGAGGAGCAATTCCTTGCCGTCGCCGACAATGTGGATGACCCCCTGATTCCGAAGCAGCTCGACGTCCGCCGCATCTTTCACGATGGTCTCTGTACGTGGCAGCAACTCGTGAGCCAGGCACTGGCCTTACCAAGAGGCACCTTTCCTCCTGGCCTCGACCCGTCTATCATGCTCCAGGATATGCCGCCTCTCCCCGAATCCGTGCCGCCAAAGGGAGCCCTGGCCGGAGCCCCCACCTGGCATGTCCCGGATCCGGAACCTCAAATTCAGGACGGGCCAGATTTCGACCTCGACAACGTTACCGGCACCACCAAATATTTCCGCCTCAGCTATCCATCGCCCATCAACTGCATCATATCTTCGGACCCAAGTGCCTGCCACTATGGCAATCCAGCTGGCACTGCTGATGCCTCTAATGCCCCTCAAGGGCTCGCCATCTTGACCGTGTGTTGGTCCTACATTCTCTCCACACGGCTACTGCAACTCCAGAACAGGAAGATCCACTTCACCGACTCCTGTCTCCGCCCAGTCCCGATTAACACGATCGGGGATCCCGCCCAGAATGAGATCCTAGTTCACCTCCCTGAAGGTGTCTCCTCACGACTCGTGCATTGGCTCTGTGCGATTCTGGCGTCACAATCAGGTTGGGCCGCTGATGGTCAGGGGGGCCCATGTGCACCATGGGATGCAAAGTTCACTGGTGATGTGCGCTTCATCATTGCTACTGAAGGCCAAGTCTCGATTGACAGAGATGTGGTACCCCCAACTCCTGCCGAAGCCACGGACCTCTTGATCGAGTTCTGTAACTTGTTTGGTATTGCCCATGAACCCCGATCCAAAGATCCAAGTATCTTGTCACCGATCAAGGCTGGGTTCCTTGCAGCCCTTGCAATTCCATTCTATCGCATGGCCAAGCTGGAACCACACTTACCTAGGCCGTCTCTGAAACCACGAAAGAGTACCCCCATGGATGCTGATCAGGCAGCCAACATTCATCGATATACAGCGGAAGCACGCTACTACATGACGCTGAGCATGCATCCTTACGCCCTGGGGCCAGTCCTCTGGAGCATATTTTGGCAACCAGATATCCAGTGCAACCTCGTTAGTCCCTGGTTGGCTGCCGTAACCAGCGTCATTCAGCCCGCCTTCAAACACTGCGATTTCGAGATGCTTATCAAGATCTTCCTGCTCCGCCGTCCTCGGGTAGCCATGTGGTGGCACGGTCTCTTCCTTCTGGGTAACTCCAGGATCTTGGATCTCATTCGCAACTATCTGACTACGCTTGACGAGGGATGTTCGTATGACACCCTGTCTCGTCCAGATATTGTTACGGCGGTATGGACAGGGGCACCACAATCATATCAAGATGACCCTACAGCCACTGCCTACCATGACCTCAGCACGGCTGTTCCTCGTGCTGCCCTACTTCAGCATCGTCATACACTGACTCTTCGCGATCCATGGCCCCTCTTCTACGGTTGGCGCCCCTTCGGCACAATTCCCAAAGAAACTATCGAGCCTGATCTGTACCCTTGGCTTGAACGAGGCCACCATCGAGAGTACCGCCATTGGACTTGGTGGTCAAAGGACGATGTATCTTTTGAACCTTCAGTGCATGTTGGCTATCGCAAAGAGACTGGTCGCTTTGACTCAAGCGTCCCAGATAACCTTGATCTCATTCCTTCTCACAACTCTCTTGCGCCAATTCCACCCCCAACTGCTCTCCCCGTCGCTATCGAGCCCTCCCGCCGTGCTACTTTGCAAATGATCAACCACTCCCTCGGAAACATAGTTGGAGAGCGCAGCCTGAGCACAGTTGTAATTCCGGACTTGAACCAATCTCATCCATGGCTCAAGGACTGGACTCCTGTCTGAGTGTATCTCAATATATAATACCCCATTGTCCGAATTTACGACCGTCATGTTACCATTCATACGTTATTTTAACTTTAACGGCCGCAGAAGAAATGAGGCCTGAGCATTGGGTTTTTTGGCCCACAGCATTTTCGAGGAAGCGAGTCTTGGGTTAATCAAAAGAGGCATGATGAACTTTGCTGCCTCGATTCACTGTTAATGTCCATGAATTGCGGTGCTTTCGTTCGGTTCTGTATCTTACTTCACTTTTGCCTTGTTACCTTTACTTGATGATACGGGCGCCTTGGGGGGAAGGAAAGCTTCTTTTAAAGCACGGTGCCAAAATCAACTGATCTAAGAATCTTCTAAAATATACTAAACGTGGCTAAGTCTTTCATCCCTTAGGATAGAAGTCTACATCACTAGGTTCTCTCTGCCGGAATAAGCTCACAGCCACAAGTCTCAACTGCAAACAACACTTCCAGCCCACAACTTAGAGAAGTCTACATCACAACCAACATTTCACCGTTGAGCAATGGCAAAGGTAAACGAGAGAATGGTTGAATTATTGATAGTATGCTACATCCTCTTTCCTCGCAATCGTCATGGCTGTTCGAGCATCATTTCAACCTTCAAGCCCTCGGGTTTGGTGTTTTAATAGTGTCACGGCAACTGCGACATCAAACTATCATCATGGGGATGGAAAACATAATAAATAGTATGAATACGTTTCTCAATTTGTCGTTTAATGCAGCCTGTACACCTCGAGAGTATAGACTGGAGATCCAACATTAGTAATTAGATATACTTCAGTATTAGATGATGTACCTTAAAGTTGGGCTTCCTGCATGGCAGCCTGGAGGCTAGCTTCGACATTCGTAAGTCTGTACACGATAGAGCGCCTCTCCTTTTCTAGGAGTCCAGGGAAGCATCGTTCAGCACTTTCTCGAGATGAGCAGCGATAGCGTTGGTGGCATGAACGCCTCAACAGATTGGTTGATTGCAACTTGGCTGTGGATTGGCATTGCAGAGTTCACTATACATGTTGGATGGCCAAGGTATCCATGTTGATAAGGCAAAGCCGCAGGTGAAGAGTGGCCTGACAACGCAGTGAGAAGGCCACCTTCCGGCTTTGCCTCTTTGGAGTGAGGGCATCAGAGTTTGCCAAGGTAAGGTGACTGAAGACCCACGGGTTCTTTCCCAAAGATGAAGCTATCCGCAAAAGCAAGGCAAGAGAAAGAGGCCAAAGTACCTGAACGATCAGCCAGAAGAAGGTCCTTCCGGAGCTGTAGGCGACGGGACGGATTAGGTTGCCCTCCACCTGAGGAGGCCCGCCCCGGAAGGTACCTAGGTAGGTACTAAGTCATGAAACATTTATTCTCCAAATTTGACCAGACATGAGGTGACCTCCAAGTTTTCTTGCCTCTCCTTGGGGCACTCGCGGATTTATTGTTAGCATCATCGGTCCATGGCGTATCAGATTCCAGATTCCAGCTTCCCCTAAGCACAGCGGGTTTCTTTACTTAAACATGTATATTTTATGTCTCATGCATTTCGCAATTCGGTATTTTCACGACTCATATCCAACGGCTGTACTAATAAGGTAATCAATAGCACAATATTCCATAGCCTAAGACTCGTGTTGATCGATTACCCTACCCGTTCAAATGTCCTTCTCACGCAGCAAGTTCCACTGGACTTCGACGTTGATTCTGTTCGGTAACTGACATTTCATATATGTCCCAACCTCCAAGCTCTTGTGGCTCTTTTGTTTTGCTGCGTCTCCAAGGTCTTGTGGATTGGTCCTCTTTATTCTGTTCTATTGTGCCCGCTTGTGTATCCTTACTTCGGTTTCTTCGAAGCAGGAATATTGCTGTAATTATGGTACCGCAGATAACAACGAGTCCTCCAATGACTCCTCCAATGATGGCACCGACATTAGGGGAGGGACTTCCAGATGAATCTCCTTCTTCCGAAGAACTGCTTGTCCCTTCTGTGGAAGCACTTTGTGTAATATCGGTGGTACTTGATGACGTATCACTTGAGATGACTAAAGATATTCGTGATGTCTCTGATGTGCTCGATTCACTGGACTCGGACGTTGTTGGGATGCCAATGGTTGGGGTTATGCAGTAATGGTCGGTAGTGGCTTTAGTTCCGCAGGCAATGTAGGAGTATGTCTGGTCCACTCCAAAGGTTAGAAGGGCCATGGAACAAAATGATTTGCGATCACTAATCTTCAGGTTAGTACTTGACCTCAGGTCTTTTGATCTATAATAGTGCATACCAAGTAAATGTCGTCAACCCCTTGCTACCAATCATACCACATCCATCTGAGCAGTCATGGCGATCAACACAACTCCCCGCTAATCCACAGTCCGAAGCTGTTAGAACAGTTGTAGGGCAAAACCCCCAGAGGCCATTGCGTGTGTCTACTCGACAATTAAAACCAGAATCGGCAGTTCTCTTCTTTTTGGGATCCCCGTCTAGGTAGCCACAGGTTGAGAGCTCAGTGCTAATAGCCCGTGGCTCGAGAATCTTGCTCAGTTGTGGGAGAAAAGGGGCTTTCGTTACTGGAGGAAATACCGCATGGAGAGCGTGACTGGAATATGGGAAGATTTGAGAGAGCGTGAGTAGATAGTGCAAGGAAAGAGACCTCATCGTGAAGGTTGAATTACTTCAACATGAAGAGAGGGTCAGAATGACTCGGAGACGATACACTACGGCAATTCATGATCAAGACACTAGGGATTCTTAAGCCTCCTTATTATTCTACACTGATCCGAGCTTTCTACTCCTACTCTTCTTCCCATAATTGAGCCTACATGGGTGTAGTTGTTGGTTGAACCACCAGGACCCGAGGACTCGGGGCGCATGCACAGAGTCTACCATTGGGTCGTTCCTTGTTTTAATTTGCTATGACTTCTTTATAGCTCAGTTCTAAGCATGTACGGGACTTCTTTTATCGGGTTACACATCCTCGGTAGTGTCTATCATCTAGTATAAGTCTATGATAGTCACTTCAAACATGTATCCAAGTACTCATTAACAGAAGACTTTGGCACTTGGATCTCTCTAGTACTGTATCAGTTAAGGATCCCCTTTCGTGATTTTTTGTCAATGCTTAATGGTGAAATGTTGGTTGTTGGTTGTTGGTTGTGATGTACTATCCTGTCATTTTAAGAGTGGGTTTCTCGCAACGACCAACAACCAACATGCAGCTTCAAGTCCAAAGTGGGGCGGTATCGAGAACAAGATCAGCATTGCTCTTCTCAGCTCCGGGAAGACTTGGGTATTCTGTCAAAGTTTCGAGATACGTTAATAAACAGTCATGTATATAATTTATTCATTAAATTGTCATCAGATTGAGTGCTAAGCATTCCATTCAGCCTTATGGGTCATCATTGGCCTACCCAGGAAGATCAAACAACCAGGGTATCCTCACTTGAACTCCGGCGCTTAGACGACCCAAAAATATATATCACATCCTGGCATGATGATCCCCTGTCACTTACAACGGAACTTGCTGTTGGTTGTTGGTTGTTGGTTGTGACTGAACCGATTTCCTCTCTACTCTGCCCCAATACGCCCTCTTCCTCTTTTCATAATTTCCAGTTTAGCAATGGAATCACTTGCTAAGCAATTTGCTTCTTTAAAGTCATGTATCGCAGGTTTATAGCACCACTGCTGGCAGTCTTTTGCTTCTTGCTTGTCGTTACGAGTCTTTATCTTGGGCGTGATCACCTCACATGGCGCTCTGGCTCTTATACTCCTGTACAGAAAGAGGAGGTTGAGAACGGCCCCAGTCTACAATCAACGGCAGCAGTTACGACAACAAGTACTCAGATTAAAGAGAGACCTTCGCATACGCCAACTGCAACTCTAACTACAGCCTCGGCTTCAACTCCAACAATCTCAAACGGTGAGTATATCATACTTTCTATGTTGAATAGAGTACTCATGTCTTACAGGTACTATA
Organism: Fusarium musae; assembly: GCF_019915245.1. Classification (NCBI taxonomy): domain Eukaryota; kingdom Fungi; phylum Ascomycota; class Sordariomycetes; order Hypocreales; family Nectriaceae; genus Fusarium; species Fusarium musae. The sequence continues at coordinate 3,005,795 of NC_058392.1, read as the reverse complement.
CTGTCTGCTGAGCGTATATCACCCTACATAGCAGCTATACTGGACCCATTGTCTACGGCCCTCCCTCGTCTCGAGTGTCCCGCTCTAAACATCAATCGCTATAAGATACTCCAAGAGAGTCGACATGGAGATGAAGTCCAAGACTCACAAATTGATTATTTCTTTGCCCTCAACTTGCGGAACTGCATTGGCATTCTCCCGCGCCTGATAGGCAGTATCGTTGAAGCCGTTCGCTTCCTTGGACCCCATCGCTGCGCGTTATCTATCGTTGAGGGAAACTCCCCTGACGGCACATCCGATGTTCTCTCGGCTCTGCAACCCTTCTTGGAAGACTTGGGACTGGTCTATTTTTACAGCAGTTCCAAGATCAACCCAGCGCAAGGAAATGCACGTATCCATAAGCTCGCCCAATTACGTAACTTGGCTCTCACTCCTCTTTACAAAGAACAAGTAAAGGTCGCAGACGCAACCACAGTGCTATTCATCAACGACGTCTCTGCGTGCACAGAAGATATTCTCGAACTCGCTTTTCAGCGACGTAGCCTCAACGCAGACATGACATGCGCCATGGACTGGACCTACGTAGGACCTGACCCAACCTTTTATGATATCTGGATAGCGCGTACCATCGCAGGAGACTCTTTTTTCGAAGTTGGGTCGGACGGAAATTGGAATTCAGCCTGGAACCTCTTCTGGAACGCCCCTGATACACGCTCACGCTATGATACACAGCAGCCCTTTCAGGTGTTTGCCTGCTGGAACGGGGCTACAGCGTTCACTGCGGCGCCGTTATTACATGGTCTTCGGTTTCGAGATACTCGCAAAGGAGAATGTTTCCAAGGCGAGCCTCAGTTGTTTTGTAAGGATATGTGGTCCCGGGGTTTTCGCAAGATTGCAGTTGCGCCGAGTGTCAATCTTGAATATTCCGATGAGAAGGCCGCAGACATCAAGAAGCTGAAGGGCTATGTGTCGGATATAGTTGAAAGACATGAGGAAGATGGTGCAATAGATTGGGTATATGATCCACCAGAACAGGTTAGGTGCATGCCCACTTGGGAAAAGCAGTCTTGGAGAGCCTGGAACGAGACGCTGTGATGAGATAAAGAACAGTGATTAGTGACACAATGAATATGGCTTAGACGATGTCACGAGTGGTGAGACTTTGAAGTGATAAAAGTAAAAGCAAAACAGACTTGTGTGTATTCACACATGTCCTATGAAAGGACATCCATGATCCCGCTGGATGTTTCTTATAAATACATATATACCTTAGCAACCTTAATCATTCTATTGGCTGTATTGTCGACTTTTATCCAAAATAACAGGTATCGTGTGTCACTACCGCTTTGCTCCCCCGACAAATGAGAGACGAAATCCAATTATTACGCTTTCCAATAGTCCATTGTCTACTGGTACCAATACCAGCGCTGCTCAGCGGGATTAAAAACCCACCGTAATGGGAAGAGTGGCCAGGCTAGTCTGCTAGACATGAGGTCCAAGGTGAGGAGGAAGTTGGTGGTGATAGGCTTGGGGGGGGAATTGTTGAGGAGGCCAATTAGGATTGGTCATGTATTGCCTGGGAGGTGGTGCATTGAAGTAATTAGTGTTGAATCCTCGCTGGAAACCATTGCCACGGAAAGGAGCCATGTGGCCGCCTCGTCCGGAAGAAGGTCCGTGGTTGTTAGGACCATGCCCGTTTGAGTTGCCTCGCCACGACATCTGATTTCCGCGCTGAGACCAACCATTTCGTGGCTGGCCACCGTTTTGCATATAGGGTTCACCTCCGTGGTAAAACTGGCGATCGCTTTCAGGTGAGGGTGGCCCATTGTGGTACGAGTGTCGACTATCGTTATAGTCACCCGAACCGTTTCCTGGACCTCCGCCTCGACGGCCACCACGTCCAGGTCCTCCTCTTCTCCATCGATAAGGTCGTCGGGGGCCACGAGGTTTTCGGTCGACCTGAAAATCGATCCGCTTGATGGGATGAGTGACCATTATGTCGTCGATGATGCCGTACTTGATGAGCTCATCGTCACCTGTCGTCCATACCTGAAAGGCATTTTCCAGTCTCTCAATGTCCTTGACTTCAGGCACCCAAGTTCGGACATATCTTCCGTTGTTATCATAGTCGAATGCTTGTTTAATAGGGTTGAAGATGCGTGCATCACCTCTGGGGTCATTACCAACACCCGCCACGTACTGCCAGTTCGCCCAGTTGGAAGACACATCATAGTCTACCAGCATAGCTTCGTACCATTCAGCTCCGTAGCGCCAGTCAATGCCAAGATGTTTAGCGAAGAAGCTGGCGACATTCTGTCGAGCTCGGTTCGAGGTGTAGCCGGTATGATAAAGTTCCCGCTGTGAGGCATCAATCAGCCCCATGCCAGTTGTTCCTCGAAGGAACCTCTCAATGATATCACCCAGTTCCTCGGGTGAAGGATCTTGATCGGCTTCGGCTTCCTCCTTCAGAGCTGTCTTCCATTTCTTATCATACTTGCCACTGGCTCCCTTGAAACCATCAAGCTTGAAAAGGCGCGAGCCAAACTTCATCGTACACAATCGCATATAGTCCCGCCACAATAGCTCAAATCTGACAGCTTTGGTGCCTTCGTTCTCTCCTTGTCCGAAGCCCATAGCTCTAGAGTAGGATTGTTCCTGACCGTCCTCAAACTTGACAAGTTCCTCATGGATGCAGCGGGCTGAAATAGATCCGAGTGCCAGGTATGCTGAAAGCTTGGTACTGTAATCGGTTCCTAGCAGACCATTGCGGGTCTCCTGGTAAGTCGTCATGGAGCCCGACTTGATGAGATGGTAAAGGCGGTCCCAGGCAGGGTTCTCTCCACCTTTGAATGGATGTGCAGACCGAGCATCTTCAGGATAGGCTGGAGGGTCTGTCACCATACTGTTGATGGGCTGTAGGAGACGTTGTTCAAAGTCGTTGTAGTTGTCAGGAATCTGAAACGGGGGTTCCTGAGGTGGTGCCCACGATGAAGGGAACGGTGGTAACGATCCGGCCTGCGGACGAGGGAGAGAGGTGCGAGGACGCTCACGGAGGGGCTCTTGAGTTTTGCGGAAGGTTGTGAAAACATCTGGAAGATCCTTAGGGTCATTCAAACCAGTGTCGCGACTAGTTACAGTATTAGTGAGTTATTCAATATGGTCACTTCGACAGTCAAGTAGACTGACAGGCTAAACTTACTCGTCGATGTAGTACTTTTCGTCCTGCCAAAGTTTGAAGTTGATGTTGTTCTCGGAACACACAGATGCTACAGCATTTTGATCATCAACCTCCTCCTTCGATGCTTCCTCTGTCATCCAAACCGTATCGACGGATTGATGTTCATCGTGCAGAGACTTAATCAAATGCTTGAGGACATTGTCGAAGTTTCCGACACGAACCAACATGCCACTACTGATGTCCTCAAGACTTTGTTTCACATCCCAGATAGACTCAGCTTGGAACTTGGCTCGGGCGGGGCCACATCTCCAGAAGCGGCCTACCTGACTTCGAGCTTCGGGGTAGGGAGACTTTTTTCCTTCGGCAACGAAGCCTGAGGTTTCGATTTGGTGGGGGGGGAGGATGTAGATGGGGAGGAGATGAGTGAAGCCATGGTCAGAAGTGGCCAGGTGGTGAAGGATAGGGTTGTCAATTGCCCTGAGATCGCGTCGAAGTAGATAGACGAGGAGTTTATTCCCAGCCATGATGTCAAGATTACAATTGCGTTGTCGTAATACAACTTGAGGCCCGAATAGAGCGTTTATGGTATGGTATATGGTTCAGGGACCTAATTTCGGATCCGAAGGGAGATATCTTGAAATGGCGGAGACGTTGTCAGACCTTCCACTATGTGGTTGTGCGGGAGAGGCCTAGTTTTGAGACTGGGATGAGGGCTCAATGTTCGGACCACTCAATGGTTTTGTTTAACCGGCTGGGGGAGAGTGTGTGGGAGGTTATTTGGTTGGGCCGTGTACGGTACAGCAACAGCAACAGCAGTTGAGTTGATTTGATTGTATTTGTGGGCGTTAACAAGGGTTCGGATACCTTACTTGTGACGATATAGTGTAGCGGTAGTCAAACAAAGTTGAAGGAAAGCCGAATAGGAAGAGAAACTTCTCAGAAGCAAACGAGTCTGGTAACTCGACAGAAGAGTCTCGAAGGTAGAAGGGCAGAGGGTCGGGTTGTATGTAGGTATTGCGTAAGTGATTTAAGACAGAGCTAAAGATGTCTGGTCTGACTAGATGGATGGGGAACAAGCGGATACTGAGGATATCAAATAGATCATGGATATCAGAAGCTGGGATCTGAGTGATACTATAACTTTAGCTCGTCTTAGCTTAGTTTAGCAGCTTCAACGGTTCCTGGCCAGATATACCGTGAAGTAACGTCGTAGCCTCGATGCGGATGTAGCCACAGGGGTGTATATATCGCCTGCCCGGGACCCTTGAATGGGATGGAGGAAGCTAGGCGGGAGCCTAGTGTGAAGTGAAGTGACGGGTGGGTTCTCCTGGTAGTTGATAGTGGATATGATGATGGCATTCAGGTCCCCTAGACGCGGGAGTGAAGCTGTTTGAACCCCGGTTCAGCTCAACTTGACTCAAAGGCCAAGTCTAGATGGTTGAGAAGAGAAGAGGGTGTCCAGAGCTGAAAGACAGGCTGAGACAGAGAATGAGTGCAGGAGAGTCGAGTGAGTGTGTGAGTGTGTGAGTGTGTGTAAGAATAGATCCAGTATCAACTTCAACCAACCGCCGTTGAGAAGAGGAGAATACAACAGGGGAATGAGAGAACAAGGCGAGAGTTGAATGCAGATGATGACGATGATAATAAGAATCTAGACTAGGTAGGTACAGGAGGTGAATGGAGATCCTCCTTCCTAAGGTAACGATGGGCCAGGCCACGGCGAATTTTCTCGTTCCAGGGACCGGACCTGCAGAATGCAGTGATCGATACACTAATAACTCTCCGATTTGTCCAGGTCTAGAAACCCAGGACAATCATAAAAAGCGCCTTTTTTTTGGAGAGGATAGTGATAGCTCGATTGATTGTTGTTGAACACAATACGATGCCACGGCAAGGTCCAGAATAGGGAAAAACTCGTCACTAAGAGGCGATAGTGATGGTAATGGCGATGGAGATACCGGTAGTACAAAAAGAAAAGAAAATCAGAACTCGGAACAAAAAGAAAATAGAGCAACAGTAAAGGCAGAAAGAGACCAATCGTCATTTAGACCCTGATCGGCCCATGACGGAGAACCCGGTTGTTGCGGCGGCGCCATTGCTATGATGATTTGATTTGACTGTGAATTTTGCTGTGTTGCTACGATGCACTTTGCTTTGTCGTGATCCAGAGTTCGATTTCCATGCCTCTACAACGAACCTCTAGATCGGACCAAAGACGGGAGCTCTAGCCGACAGGGGTTCAGGGTAAGGCTCAAGCGAATGGACAGTGACAGGCTACAGCAGACGCAATGACAGGGGGCGGGGAGCAAAGAGGCTGCTAAAAAAGTTTAAAGTGTGTCAAGTTTTATTCGCTCCAAGCGATGATCTTTTTCTACTCCCCCTACCTCTCAGGAAATACAACCCAAACATGAGTGAGTGAGGTGATTCTGCTTGGCCCTGGGGGCGGGACGACGCGCAGTCTTTGCATCGCACCTCATCCTCAAGTTGTTCTGCTTTGGGGCCGGAGGCTTCCAGGGGGCTTCAGGGCGTGTCCGACCAGGCTCGGCCCTCATGTCTCGTCTCTCAGGCACAGGCAGTGAGCACTGAGTGGGGTGGGGCTCAATGGTGAGAACATCAC